>NW_012120709.1:9386649-9448931 GCF_000951035.1 Colobus angolensis palliatus
ATTTTGTCAAAGGCCTTTTCTGCATCTATTGAGATAATCATGTGGTTTTTGTCTTTGGTTCTGTTTATATGCTGGATTATGTTTATTGATTTGCGTATGTTGAACCAGACTTGCATCCCAGGGATGAAGCCCACTTGATCATGGTGGATAAGCTTTTTGACGTGGTGCTAGATTCAAGTAGTCTCTTCATTGAAATAATAGGTATCAAACAACAGACTGGTTTTAAATGTTGGTTACATGATCAGTAGCTGTTAATCATAGTTGTAGAAATTTTTAAGGCAATATGTTCATTGGACTAGTTTCCAATCATATCTCACAATCAATACTTTTATAACTCTATAAATCCATAACTGGTCACATGCATTTCACATATTCATTGCAGTATTGATGTTAACAATACTATGATGATAGATACATCGTAGATTGAATAAAGTGATTTGCTGTGCCTATCTTATTAGAATGTTATAACAATCCTGGAAATTATCCAGGCAAAACACCTGGTTTCTAATCCAGAGTTCTTTCCATTGCTAATAAATAAGGGTTATGAGTAGGCAAAGAGCACAGTGAACTCTCAGTTATTAACAGGCAAACTTTCTGGTTTTCTGCAAGCCAGTCTTCTCCAGCTTGACTTTTGGAAGGCCAAGCAACCCCACAAAACGGATGTACAAATTCCCTTGTTATATTTACCTCATCCAACATAAAAACACGGGACAGACCATCCTCCTAGAAGTGTCTAGAATTTCATGTTTAAAAGAAGTATTTACTGATTAAAATATTGATTCTGCTGACCTCGTATTTACTTTAAGATATTACTGAGTTTTTTTGAACATTTTTATTTTTTAAGTGATTAATTTTCTAAATTTGCATATTAGGTAATTGAAGATTGTGTCGTGGCTGGAATCTGGTTCATGAAAAATTCCTCTTTCTAGTTGTCATTTTTTCCATTTAATCACTCTCTGGGACTTCAGGAGAATGCACAATTTTCCAGTAAATTCACGCGATAAGTATTTGTTTACACTTCTGAAGTACTTCCTGTTTTGTTTTTTCCCAGTCTGTCTACATACATATATAAGGAATCTGAATAACTTGCTTTTCCTTAGTCTTGCTGGCTTTTCTTCATTATTTTCACCAAATAAATGGGGTAGAAAACTCATCTTTTTTTTATAGCAAACTACACTTGGTATCGTTTCCCTTTGCTTTTCTCTGTTACTCACACACACACACCTATGCTCTATATTCCTTTTTCGCTTGTATCTTGTTTCATTCAATGACCACCACCTGAATCTATAGGCACTACTTAGGGAGATTAGATTTGGAAGGTATGGAAGCCATGGGCATTTTAGTAATCAGAAGGAAATAACATTCTAGCCTGCTTGGCCGGAACTGCCATCTTCCAATAATTCACCAAAAAAACGAATGCAAAAGGAAAGAGGAGAGGCACCCTGTATATGTTCTCTAGGCCTTTCAGAAAACATAGAGTTGTTCCTGTGGCCACAAACATATGAAACTATAAGAAAGGTGATATTGGCCGGGCGCGGTGGCTCACGCCTGTAATCCCAGCACTTTGGGAGGCCGAGGCGGGTGGATCACTAGGTCAGGAGATCCAGACCATCCTGGCGAACACGGTGAAACCCCGTCTCTATTAAAAATACAAAAAAAATTAGCCGCACGCAGTGGCGGGCGCCTGTAGTCCCAGCTACTCGGGAGGCTGAGGCAGGAGAATGGCGTGAACCCGGGAGGCGGAGTTTGCAGTGAGCCAAGATCGCGCCACTGCACTCCAGCCTGGGCCACAGAGCGAGACTCCGTCTCAAAAAAAAAAAAAAAAAATGTGCCGTTTGCATTGCTGTAAACATACAAGTTAAGGGCAAGATTCCTGGCAAGAGAATTAATGTGTGTATTGATTACATTAGGCACGCTAAGAGCCAAGATAGCTTCCTGAAACGTGCGAAGGAAAATGATGGGAAAAAGATGGAAGCCAAAGAGAGAAGTACCCAGGTTCAGGTGAAGCGCCAGCCTGCTCCACCCAGACAAGTGCACTTTGTGAGAACCAATGGGAAGGAGCTTGAGCTGCTGACACCCGTTCCCCATGGATTCATGGCATAATAGCTGTAGAAAAGTAAAAGGCCTCTGAACTGTAAAAATGTTTCTCTTCTTTGGCTAGAAGTGGGTGTCCCTTCCTCTTAAGAAATATTTAAAGCAAATTTAAATTGTGTCCTAATTCATTGTGTAATATCTTTACTATTAATATTAAATTTAATGTTTTTCTTGCTGAAAGATGTGAAGTGGCTTATTGTGCAACAAAGTACTCAACAGGTTAGAAAAAGGCCAGATATTATTTATAAAATATTTTTACTGGCTTGAAGACAGTCCCTCTAAATCATCATGTAAGAAATAAAATAATTTTTTTAAAAAAATTCTAATTGTTCTGGGTAAAGTGTATAATTTATGCAATTGCATATAAATCTATGCCAGCAACTGCATCAAATCACAGCTTTTAATTTTAAAGAAGTTTATATTACCCTAAAACAATACAGAGGATTTCCAAGTGATCACTTTTCTTCAAGTCTTACAGATAATTAACTTTTTTTATGTTAAGGAAAGGCTTTTCATAAGTTTTAGCAGGATCTTTAAATACAGTTACCACATTATGAGCCCAAAAGAGTTTTTTGTCTTCACATAAAAAGACAAAAAGGGAAGCATATTTTACATAGACAAGTATAAAAGACAAAAAAGCAAGAATGCCTCAGAGACCTCAGAGTAGAGCCAGAAGGCAAAAGTTCAGAATAAACTGTAGAACAGGGGTCTCCAATCCCAACCCCTCGCGGTGGATGGGTACCTGTCCCTGGCCTGTTAGGAAATGGGCGGCACAGGAAGTGAGCGGCAGGGACATTACCGCCTGAGCTCCGCCTCCTGTCAGATCAGCAGCCGCATTAGATTCCCATAGGAGCACTAATCCTATTGTGAACTGAGCACGTGCGAGATCCAGGCTGTGGCTCCTTATGAGAATCTGATGACCTGACATGGGACAATTTCATCCTGAATCCATCCACTCCCAACCTGCATGAAAAAACTGTCTTCCACAAAACTGGTCCCTGGTGCCAAAAAGGCTGGGGACTCACTGCTTTAGAAAGTGGAAGATGCTGAGGGCTTCTTTAGTTGTGTTCAGGGTAAGAGAATGGAGAAGACATGAACACCGCTGGGGTGTGTCACATTGAATAAAGAGAAACAGAACTACTGAGGTCGTAGTTTAAACTATCTTTATTCCTGTGGATATCAATCTGAAATTAAAGAAGATAGCTTCAAGAATGTGTAAGACCCCCTACACTCTGCACTACACAGGTAATCACATCGGTAGTTTTATGTTTGGTTCTACGTTTAATATTTTAACAGGACTCAAAGGATCCTTAACTATCTTGAAGGAAATAGCATTTGTTCATGAATTCATTTTTTTCAATAAACACTTCTTAAGCATCAACTATATGCCAGGCTCCATATTATATGCTAGAAAGTAGACTCTCAGTCATTTAACTCATGCATGCCTGTCAGGTTCCCAGCATTGTAAACAAGCCAGTTAAGTTCCTTGCTATCACAGAGCACACAGATACATTAAAAACTTAAAACACAGCATAAAAATCACTGTAGTAAAAGGTGTATAAAAGCAAAGTAAAGCATTTATGAAGCACAGAGGACAGAATAACTCATTTGATTGGAAGACGAAAGGGTCTAAACTGGGCCTTGATGAATGAGTGACTTTGTATGGAGGAAGGGATGAAGCACACTGCAGGTGGAGGGATGGCATGTGCAGTCACTGAGGTGCAAAAGGACAGACAGGCTGCATCAGGAATAAAGAGCAATTTGGTCATATGAGAAGCAGTCAGAGAAACCAGAATTTTTAAACCTGGAAATACAACACTTATGGCTGGTATACTATTGTTATTCTCAAATATCTGGAAGTCTGTCAAGTGAAAAAGAGAAATTCCATTCTGTAGGGCAAAATCAGAATCAATCCATGGAAGTGACAGAGGGGTATATAAGGGTCGATGTCAGAAAAAAACTTGCAAAGAGAGTTGTTTCAATGGAATGAGGTGTCTTTTATGAAAATAACATCAAACTACAGGAAATACTGAAGCAGAGCTCGAATATGTCAGAGGATTAAAGAAAGAGGCAACTTCTACATTGGGCTGAGTGCTGACCTGAAAAGTCCAATTCTTTAGGTTATTTGAAAGCCAAGATCAAGTCATAGTATTCTAAGAGAACACACTAGATAGAATGTAAGAAAATCTGGGAGAGGGAAGAGACTTTGGAGATTTTTGAATCCAATACTTTCACTTTGCAGATGAGAAACTGAAGTCCTGGAAAGATCAATGGCTAGTTTAAGGTCATCTAGCAAATCAGTGGCTCCATCTGAACTGGAATCCTCTCTTCAGCTTACTGTGTGGTGATCATTGCATCATATCACACTGCTACTATGAAATGAATTCCAATATCTTAACCCAGAATTCTCAGTGAATGTACAGATATTATAACCAAAACACAATCTATAATCTCAAAGGAAAAATGGGGAACAAGATGCTTAACAGCTAGAGAACTGGAGACAGGGCATACATTTTTCCTGATTTTTCAAAAATACAGAATTTTATAGTGATTTTTCTCAATCCAGGAGAATGTAAACCAGATTAATGAACAATGATAAACAGAAAGAAGAGGTGATCACAAGGAACCAGCATGGAAGAATAATTCCAAAGTGTTTTTTTTTTTTTTTCCCTGAGACGAAGTCTCGCTCTGTCGCCCGGGCTAGAGTGCAGTGGCACGATCTTGGCTCACTGCAACCTCTGCCTCCCAGGTTCACGCCATTCTCCTGCCTCAGCCTCCCAAGTAGCTGGGACTACAGGCGCCCGCCACCACGCCCGGCTAATTTTTTTGTATTTTTAGTAGAGACAGGGTTTCACCGTGTTAACCAGGATGGTCTCGATCTCCTGACCTCGTGATCAGCCCATCTTGGCCTCCCAAAGTGCTGGGATTACAGGCATGAGCTACTGCGCCCAGCTGTAACCTTTATTTTTTAACGTGGTAAGGAAATTTGTTCATTCCATCCATTTCTTCATTTTATCAACAGAGATGTTGAAGTGCCTGTGATGGGTACCAGACTCACGTATAGATCTATCAGGAAGATAAAACACGAAGTCTCTGGTTTTAAGGAGTGCAGAATAATACAACGCAATATGCCCGATGACACTATAGGAGGTAAGAGAAGATGTTAGGGAGTAGGTGTGGGTAAGAAAATCCTTCCGAGAAGAGGTGATATCTATGCTAGGATTAGGAATTTTGGAGGATGAGTGAAAGAGCCAGGTAAGGACTTACAAGGCAGAGAAAGTAGAATGTAAAGGAATAGCTCATTTGGGAAACTGAAGGCAGTGTAGTGCTGTGCTGTGATTATAATGTATTTGTATTTCAGCAGTTGACAAAAATCTAAATGATACGTAACTTTTGTGCATAATATACAAGGTACATGGATTACTGACTGGCTAAATGGGCCCTCCATCTTGGAAAGAAGACCACATTGATGTAAATGGGAGGAAAGGTTTTAAGTGGCTTTGTCCAGTTTTATGTGGTTAAATACAAAGAGGGAGAAATAGTTTAACAATGATTAATATAGAAAATTCACAGGTATGATGCTTTAGTTAACAACACAGTCTATGAGACAAAGTGAAGCAAATTAGGACTATTAAAGTTATTGTAGAACAGATAGAAGCATCAAGGACAAGATTTCTTCTGACTTTAAGAATCTGTATTTGTGCAGATAGTTTTACCAAATGAGAGGCTCAAGTGACCAGAAAGAGCACACAACCAGAAATATTTCTGAATTCAAGTCTAGGATGTGCCATTTATTATACATCCAATCTTAGGCAGCCTCCTTGGGATCCATTTTCCCTGTCTCCAAAGAGAGGTTAGACTAGATACTCTTTATTGCATTTCCAGTTTTAAAAATAAAGTCCACAATACAGTTAGCCTTTAAGAATTCAACACTTATCTCGTGTCCCAAGTTCCTAAACTATTGTAGGTCCTCAACAAATATTTCCTGAATGAATGAATCAGTTACTTCTGCATAGGCCTCCACTGTATCCTATGAGTTACAAAGGACAACAGGGGAAAAACAGGGAGGGAAAATGGTGTGCCACACTGGGGCCAGATAAAAATTCACATTTTAAGGCGGATTCCTCTTCTTTCATTGGAGGATGTATATAATCAGCAAAGGAGAAAGTATGTATTCTTTATAGAACCTTTATTGACTTTTTGTATTAAAAAAGTAATACATACTCATCATATTATTGAATATAGAGTGAAATAAACTAAAAACTCCTGGTAATTCTATTACCAAGAAATTATCATTTTTCTTATTTTGGTACACAGCCTTTCAGGCTTTTCTCTATACATATACATTTTTAAAACATAGTATCCTATTGTGCCTATCTATATGCTGCTTTAAAGCCAGTCTTTTTCTCCCTTTGAAAATATAGTGTGGATTTTTCAAGATGGCATAGTACTCTATTGTATAAATATGCTATAATTTATTCAATAAATTTTCTACACTTAAACATTTATGTTATTTCCTTTTTTTCTATCAAATATGTTACGGTAAAAATCTTTTACAAGTTTTTAAATTTATTCTTTAAGATGATAAGCATAGAATTGCTGGGTGAGAAAATATGAAACTTATTAAGGCTTTTGGATATATCTTCCTAAATGACTTCCAGAAAAGGCTATGCCAATTTATATTTCCTCCAGCAAAATATAACAATTTCTGTCGCCTTGGGTCATCAAACATGGGCATTATCAATTTTTAAAATCTGTGCCAATCTGGAAGGCAAAAATGTCACAGTTGTTTCAATATGCATTTCCTGTCTTGGCTTACATTTGTTTAATTCCTTTAAAAGTAGGTCAATATTATAAATCGGGATGTACTAGAATGTGTGCCATACAGTGAATTTAAAAAAATACACAAAAGATTACTAGACATCTTATACAAGCGAAATCATTTATTTATCTATTCACTTTCATTTGTTCCATTTATTGAGTGCTTTTCTATACTGCGGATAGTTCTGAGTACTGGTGAAATAAAAGCAAAAACACACAGTCCCTGCTCTCAAGGAGCTCACAGTTAAGAAAACAGATATGTAAGTATGCTACTGTAATATGGTGTTATCAGCACTCTAATAAAAGTATATACAAGGTTAGTAGCATCTCCCTAATGGGTAAGAAGGAAAGCGTGTTTCTTTAAAAATAATCAGACCCAGAATATGGGGTGAAACTCTCAATGTCTACAGGATGCAGTAAAGACCTTGGGCATTCCAGAGACAAAGAAAGGTGCTGCAACTTCTGGACATAAAGAAGTTCCAATAAATCCAATTCTTACATCATAAAGACTAAGCTTACCATCACCAATTCATACATTCAAAGTTCAAGAACCAGATTTCTCTTATTCAGTTGTCTGTCATATTTTTTCCAATTATTTTGTAACATTGGACTAGTCAACATACCATCTTATGACCAAATTTAAAACAAATTACTGGTCAAGGAAAAAAAATGACTCATTAGTAAGTAAAGTGACAAGTAATTAGAACAAACAAACCATCCATCCTTCAGGAAGCTTTTTTAAAAAAAGATTTTCTGCATGGTTTATCTTGTGGTTTGCTTCTTCCAACAAGGCAGCAACCTTAGAAATGATATCAGCATGAAAAGTTCATGACTTATTCACCTCTGACATAACTTTGGAGTCTCATGGGAGTTTCAAAAAGTTTTTCTTCTGATCATGAGATTCGGTGGTTTCACATATTTACTTCCCCCCCACCGCCCCCCGTGTTAAAAGGTTTACTGGCAGATGCAGGAGGTGACATTCCAGTGGCTCCATTATTTTAATTAGTCAATATCATTTATTCTGTCATTAAACAAATATTTGGAATCCACTATACTCAAAGCATAGCATTTGGTTTTACTTAGCATTTTACAAACACTTTTAAGTACATATCAATATGCACATCAATCTTACCTCTACCTCACCGAAGAGGAAAAGGGAGTTCAAGTTATCTTCTCAAGGTCACATAGTCACTAAGAAGCAAAGGACTCTGAACACAGATCTCTGAACTCCAAATCCAGGGCTCTTTCCAGCCTTCCTTACTAGTCTCCCCGTACTCAGATTTTCCTGCTGCCTAATTAATGTTCTTAAAACACCAAAGTAGCTCCTGCCTTCATCACGTCTCATCTGCTCTGAAAATCCACTTTGACTATTTCAGTCCACAGAACTCATTCTCCTCTGAACTCCTATAGCTTGTTGCTCATATTATTCAACTGGCACTAACTCAGAAAATGCCTAGTGAGATCTCTGTCTTTAATTATGAAATAATTTTAGTGTCTATTTAGAAAACACTGTGCCTGGTTATGAGACTGCTCCAGTACTACTTAAACCTAAGTTTTATTCAGTTCTGCAAACGTTTTTCACAACCTACTATGAGTCAGGCACCATGCTGAGAGCTAAGACATGGTTTCTGCCCTCAAGAATCTTAATCTAATGGGCATGTGGATATGTAAATGTTTTACAGACATATGTGTACAATTGAATTCAGTACAAATGTACTGAATTCATTCATTAATTCAGTAAGCAAACTCAATTTGCAGGCCATGAAAGATAAGTAACATATGGTCCATGTCTTTTAAGTAACGTATGGTCTAGGAGCAAAGAGAGACATACATTTTTTCATTCATTAAATAAACATTTATTCAATAAACACCTTATTATGTGGTGGCAACAAGTGAGGAACACCTATGAATAACATGGTCTCTGTTCACAGAGTTGTTTCCTTTTTAAGGATCATAATCTTCAAAGGTATAAACTAGCAACTATACTCTGTTATCCTGTGTAATAAGAAGGCTTAGCAAAGCCTTGGCCCATGGATATTCATTCATTCCTTCATTCTTATATCTACTCCAAGTCTCTCTTGGTAGTTCTTACATATCACCCTTTCTTAGACCAGCTCAAGGTAATGAATCTAAGACAGAATTATCATAAACCTTATAGTTCTAGTGTAAGTATTTCCAAAGATACTTGGAATATTTTTCATGTTATTCCAAACACCAAACACTTCTTGGCTTTTTACAGAGAGAATAAAATAGAAATTCCTAAATAGAAATTCAGTTTTCTCACTCTATTACTTTGTTCACATATTTCATATGTCAAGGTGCAAATGTGCAAGCAGTGGTTTTCGAAACATGCTATTCAGAGACAAAGGGGTTCCTTTGAGGTTTTTCAGAAATAATACCAGCAGTAGGGAAGACATGGTGCTTCCCACTTAACCAGAGTATTTTAGCTTTCTGTCTTAAATACTGTGCTTCTAGGTAAAACTTATTTTGGAATAGGGTCCTGCTACTTAATTTAAAAAAAAAAAACACCGATTTAAGAGAATCAATGTAGTAAGACATTATAGTATTTTGGCTTTTTGTTTTTTAATATTTATCTTTTTTAAAAATAATGTCCTTCCTATGAAGTCAAACCAATCCACTTTTAAAGACAGCTATGGTAGCTATGTTACTGAGCATTTATTACTTAGTGCCAACTACACTGTAAATCGATTATTTAGTCATATTTAGCATCCATTTAAGGAACCATTTCACTATATCGCCTACAAAGAAAGCAAGCAATACAAATCAGCGTACATCACTGACATTAGAGATTAATTTCCTAAGAGATTTGCATTTCTAAATATGTCTATGTAGACAGAAGACCTGCTGTTTGACATATTAGTAGGATGACTGATCTATTAACACTAACCTATTGTACATTTCAAAATAGCTAAAGAGAATTTGAATGTTCCTAGTGTAAAGAAAATATAAATATTTAAGGTGATGGATATCCCAATTATCTTCATTTAATTATATGAATATACCATACTATCATATGTACCCCCCAAATAAATACATCTATTATGTATCAATGAATTTTAATTATATGAATATATCATACTATCACATGTACCCCCAAATAAATACATCTATTATGTATCAATGAATTTTAATTATATGAATATACCATATTATCACATGTACGCCCCAAATAATCTATTATGTATCAATGAAAAAAAATGTATCTTAGTGGGTCAATTTTTCCATTTGACTCTACTATATATAATAACACTTACTGAACACAAGTCCATCCTATGAGGTTCAACTGATATTTTTCCAGATAGCAAAGAGTAACTAATATTTACTGCATGTATTTCATTTCATCCTCATGTTACAGACAAGGAAATGAAAGAACTAGCACGTAGAAACAGGGACCCTAAAAGGATCAGGGGAGCAAGAGGGCCATGTATGGGAAAAATTTCCAGGTGAAAAGTGGGAAAAAGAAGGACCTCATTCCAGAAGGTTCCATTGAACATCAAACTTCTCAGACTGACGTAAGCCAGATAGAGAGAACCTCCCAATTTCCACATCTATCTCTCCTGTTTACTCCAATGACTATAAAAAAGGCCTGACCTCCCACTCTCTATGGCTGCCAATAACCGCTCTTGAGGAATGGGGGTAAAGCCTGCTAGAAGAAGTGGGAGCAAAGACAGAAGGTTAGAATTGTCTCCATAATCTCCTTTAGATATGTTAACAGGAAAAGCCTCTCTCTAAGGGTAAAAATGTGAAAACAGGTTTTTTCAAAGGCCCCAATTCCCTGACCCTGTTTTCTTTTTATATCTCTCATTATTCATATGTTCAAACACTATAAACTGAATTGTGTGATGGGCACTTGGAGGCACCAAAAATAAGTGAGTCAGGATTTCTATTATTGAAGGGAAAAAGACATTTAAACAGATACAGCACAAGATATTAAGTGCTGTAAGATGCTACGACAAAGCTTATTTAGGCAGGGACTATATTTTATTCATCTTTGTAGCCCCACTCATATAATAATACCCAGCCACATAATTATTTCCTGAAAAAAATGTTTTCATGTCCAGGATTTCTTCTGACTTTAATATTCATATATGTGGTGGAAGGCCCTCTATATCAAATCTGAGTATAATTACAGTAAGCTAAACTTGAATTTCCTTGGACTTTACATTCAAATGTATATTAGTATCAACTGCCAGTCCTAGATGTACTAAAATCAATTAGCCTTAGTTTATGCTTTCCCAGCACTAGAAAAAAAACACTGTAGATGGCAAACCTGTCACATAAGAAACAACCGCATTCATTAATTGAGAATGAATGTAGGTGTAGGTTGAATACCCCTTATCCAAAATGCTTGCGACCAGAAGTGTTTTAGACTTTTTTTTCAATCTTTGAATATTTGCATATTCATAATGAGACATCTTGCGGATGGGACCCAAGTCTAAACATGAAATTTATTTATGTTTCATATACACTTTTTACACATAGCCTGAAGCTAATTTTATTTTTCTCTTGGGAACAGAGTAAACTGTTGTGCACCTGCATTTTGACTGTGACCCCTCACATGAGGTCAGGTATGGAATTTTCCACTTGTGGCATCATGTCAACACTCAAAAAGTTTTGGATTTTGGAGCATTTTGAATTTCAGATTTTCGAGTTAAGGATGTTCAACCTGCGCTGTCTGGTTATATTAATTCATTTAGAACTCTTCACAATCTAGAAGCAAGCCTGCCCTCTAGTGCTAAAACTGTCAAATTGAATTGGAATAGCAATTTCCAACAATGAGAAAAAGAAACTAGCACTCTAGATGTTATTCTTAATATAAAAAACTGTATTATTTCAAAACAAAAAGCTTCATTCCAAAAATGAAGTGACACTCCCTCCTCAATTTAATTTGCCATTTACTTACATATTTGGTAACTATTATCAATCTTGCTTTTTTAAATCTTAGTGCTTCTATAACACTATAGAAAGTAATGGTTTGTATATGTGTGGTAGAAAATGTTAACATTTTATTTCTATTTGAAAAATCACAAAAGTTGGCCTTGAATTTCATTGATCAGATGTCTTCAATTAAGTTCTATCCTCTGGCTACATTTACTCTCTAAGTGGTTTCATCCATGTCCTGCCTTAAAATAAGATTACACACTGATGACTTCCAAATATATTTATCTCCAGCCAAGACCTCTACTTTTCCAGGTTCAAATATCCAACTGCCCACTCTACATTTTCCTTTGGACATCTGATAGACAAGTCTACCATAACACATCCAAAAGTAAACTCTCAATCTACCTCTTTAAGCCTGCTCCTCTGAATCTTCCCCCATCTTATTAATGCCCACTTCATTCTTCAAGCCAAAAACCTTGATCATTCTTTTTTTTATACCCCACATACATTCTATCAGCATATCCTTTTGGTGCCACCACCCAAATACATTCCACCAAATACATTCAGAATCTGACCACGTATTGTGCTTCCGCCAAAATACATTCAGAATCTGACCACTTATTATTTCCATTACTCTTAGTCTCAAATTGTACCATTTGTCACCTGGATTTACCATATTTTATCCTCCTACTACTACCTGCTTCCATCCTTGCTTTGATCCGAATCCTAACTGCTTGCTAGCTCACTCAGTAAAGTCCAACTCTTGAGAAAGGGCTGTAATGCCCTATATAATTACCTACAATCAGGCAGGATTATTACTTCCAATCTCTCTCAGTTCATTTTCCAGTTCTTCCTAAAATGCTATTCTTGTTCACTACAGTCATACTGATCTCTTTGCTGTTTCTTTACACTCTGTACCAGCTAAGGGCCTTAGCATGTAATATTCCTTCTGCCTGGAATGCTCTCCTCCCAGATATCCACACTGCACAACCATTCACTTCCTCAGGTCTCTGCTCAATGTCACATGTCAGTGTACAGTCTACTTAACAGTAATCCTATCCTCACACACTCTCTGGGCCCTTCCTCAATTTACTTTCCCCACATAACCTTGTCACCAAATGATAAACTATTTCACTAACCAATTAAAATAAAAATCCCATAAGGTCCAGAAATAACTGTCTTGTTTCGTGCCCTACAATATATTCAGGCCTGGAATACTTCTTGGCATATAGTAGATGCCTGAGGTTTGTTCAATTAATGATTTAGTCTAAGGAGAATATTAATAATTTTGATTATAAAAAATCACAAGATAACACAGGAAATCCTGGCTATTTCTTTTTATAAGATAAATTTGTTAGAAAAAAATAAACTATCATAACTAACCACTTGTTCAAGTACCAAGATGTATTCATTTAACAGCTAAGTGCTGTGGAAAGGGCCCTATTTGAACTTCATAACAATATTGGTAGGTATCATTATCATCACCATTTTACAGAAGAAACTGAAGATGACATAGGTTAAATGTCTTGTTTAAAAGTGACATTAACAGGAATGTCACAAAAAGAAAATCAAATTCAGGTTTCTCAGATAATACTTTTATAAACGCTCTCTCAATATGCATAGTTTCAGGGAATAATGTAAATTTCAAAAAGGTAAGATTTCTACATTTGCAGATAAAAGTCGCTGGGTATGAACTTGCTCTAAGCCATTTTATTTGCATGACAGAATAGTAAATTATCTATATAAACTAACTTCATTTAAGTCAATACTCAATTCTGCTAAGTTTGGTTAAGTTAGTTAAAGTCTCAAATGACAAGTTGCTCAAATAAAGTTAGTTTATCCTCTTTCATGGTTCAAAGGCAATTGTTAGCAACAGCAAATTTTCTTTTGACCTTCAAAATACGTGAGGAGCTTTTATCTGTGATCTATTTTCTACGTGAAAAAGTTAATTATTTGCCAGGAATGGTGGCTTACACCTGTAATCCCAGCACTTTGGGAGCCTGAGGGGGGTGGGATGACTTGAGGGCAGGAGTTTGAGACCAGTCTGGCCAACACGGTAAAACCCCGTCTTTACTAAAACAAACAAACAAAAAAATACAAAACTTAGCTGGGCACGGTGGCAGGCATCTGTAATCCCAGCTACTTGGGAGGGTGAGGCACGAGAATCTCTTGAACCCGGAAGGTGGAGGCTGCAGTGAGCCGAGACTGCACCACTACACTCCATCCTGGGTGTGACAGAGTAAGACCCTGTCTCCAAAAAAAATAAAAATAAAAAAGTTAATTATGGTTAATATTCAATTCTACACAAAACACACACGGCCCAGTTTTGGGAAAATCTGGCTGTCTATATATATTCACTTCAAGTATTTATTACCGTCTTAAAATCCACAATTGTAATCTTAATACTTAAAACCAAACCCATGAAGTATGAATTCATTAACACTTTAAAGCTCAGAAAGCCAGAAAAACCACAGAAGGATAAAACTTCTACAAAATGATATAATTTGGGGGAAAGCTAAGACATTTTTAACAAAATGTTTGCTACTAACTCCCATTTATGGACCATAGATCCATAAAATAAATACAACAAAGCTTCAATAAAATTGGCATTATAAAACAAGATTCAATACTTATGTTAAAGTCTAACCTCACTATAGTGTTACTTGATGTATTTTAAGGAATATTTCACACATGGTAAATCAGAAACCATGTAAAAATGAGCCATATTATAGAAGGTTCTAATACATGACATAGCATACATAGCAAAATGTCTCATCAATCCTAAAAAGAAAATGGTCACACCAATAACAACTGGTCAGGAAAAGGAGCCAAGGAAACACTATTTGTACTAATAGAATGTAAAAGATTATAATGTGGACACAGCAAATGTATGATCCATCAGTTTTAAGACTGCTGTTTGTAAAAAGGTAAATAAACTGTGCTTTAAAAGATCTAAAGATTTGCTCCAGTGAAGTAAAAGTTCACTAGAAAAATCTCTACAATTAAATTATTGACCATTTATCCAAGGTTTGGGGCAGAAATTCATCTTTCCACAGTCTCTAAGTTTATCATAAAAGTTAGACTGCTTTTTGGGCTTCCACCGCACTAACCACAGGTCTATTAACAAAAAAGAACAAATCTTAAACAATAGGTTTACCTGGTTCTTACCAACTATTCCTAAAGTAATAAAACTATAGTAAAAAAAGGATACAATCCAGAATACTTAATAATTCAGACTAGCCTTTCCTTTTGAGGAAGAGTTAATGAAATTGTTATTCCTCTTTCTCCTGAAAAGAAAATGATCCTTTCTTTGAAATGTTTCCTTGTGATGATTTCTAATGTCACTCAAAAAGTGGTATTTCCTCAAGAGGGAAGGATTCCTCCTTAGAGGTAAGAATTCCTTAGGAGTAAGACTTTTGGTGTTTTTTTTTTTTGGCCTTTTGCTTTAACAAAGAAAGGCATTTAGTTGTCCTTTTTTTATTAAAATGCCCTCAATTTATT
This sequence comes from Colobus angolensis palliatus, assembly GCF_000951035.1. Classification (NCBI taxonomy): domain Eukaryota; kingdom Metazoa; phylum Chordata; class Mammalia; order Primates; family Cercopithecidae; genus Colobus; species Colobus angolensis. The sequence continues at coordinate 9,401,968 of NW_012120709.1, forward strand.
TGATGCCTTAGACATTTAAAACATTAAGCTGTAGGAGCCCTGAAGCCCAGAACAAAGTTTTATCAGAGATGAATTATTATCACAACAGTTTTAAGTACACTTCTTTAAGAGAGCAGAACAACAACACCTGGCATTCTTACCAATTACTCCTCAAACTGAACATATACTTCAATAAATTCTTCCATAATTTCACATTAGCAAGCTGGCAGACAGGACACATTTTGTTGAAGAAATGCTTCAAAGTGAAATGTTTCCACCCCGACCCAGAGTGATGGCATTCAATGTTAAGATAAATTTTTGGTTTGCTAGATGAAAAGGCATTTGTATTTAAGAGAAATACTCCTCAATCTAACATTCCCAAAGAAGGCTCTCAAATTGCAGTTCAAGAAACACTAATCTAGACTGCTTCTGAGTAAAAACCAACAAAACCTATACATTATACATAAAAATGCTACTACTGTCAAAAATGTATTATATCAAGAATTTTATCAGCAGCATTTAAGAAATAAGAAATCATAGACAAGAGAAGACAAACATGGTAATGCAGTCAGACCAGCACACAATACACCATTTTGATCACACACTGTCACCTGAATCCCTGGCAATTTCCTAGAGGTATTCACATCACACCTTATTAAGAATTATTGGCCCCGAGGAGTGGGGGGGGGGCGGGGAGGATGCAAACTTTCCAAATCAACATCTGGCTCTACTTTCTTCCAGTAGTATTACATTTGTATAATATTCTTATAGAAACAACTCAACTCCATGTTATAAAGCACCATACAGTATTTCATCCTGTACAAAGGAAGTAGTTCTGAAAATTTTACAACAGGATTCGTGGGAAGGCACTTAAAGCTAACTAGTCAAAAAAAAAGTCTAACAACAGTTAAGACTTTTTTATACTGCAGGGTGCTTAATATTGTATTCTTTGTTTATATCACTTAACATTTTGATCATAAATTTCCCAGTAAATTAAAAGCTATTCAAAACTAACAAAGGAAAGACAAGAAGGGACACAGCGCACACCCTGACTGATGAATCAGGCAGAGTAAATTTGCCTTCAAAGCAGGCAAATGTTGTAACTTTAAGAAAGATAAGATAAATAGATGGAGCAACAGAGTAAAACAAGCATGGCCACAGTGGTACTGGACTCCATATGGCTAGGGTCGGATGGTTGACTTTAAGTGAAAAAAGAAAAAAGAAAGTAAATTTCATTTTTAGACTCAAAAAGTCTTAAAGGTATCTTTGGATAAGTAACCAAAGTAAATACTGTTGACCCTTGAACAGCATGAGTTTGAACTGTGTGGGTCTGCTTATGCGCAGAATTTTTAAAACCAAACTTGGATTGAAAATACAGTATTCCCGGGATGCAACAGTACCCACACAGGGAGGGCTGACTTTTCATACAGGCAGGTTCCAAAGGGATGACTGCAGGACTTGAGGATGCACAGATTTGGGTATACACAAGGGTCCTGGTATCAATCCCCTGCCTATACCAAGGATGCCTGTGCTTTCATATATATACTTTTTAAAAAACATTTCATCTATAAGCTTTAAGTGTTCCCTATTTTACTCAAATACTGAACATGAAAACCTGATATTACCATTAGCTCAGGTTACAAATGTGACAATTTATAAGATTTTGCTTATATGTTTTGGAATTTAACAAAAATGGATATATTCTTCAGATGTACCTTGAAGAGTCAATTAAATTATAAATTCAAAGGTCTACAAATGTAAATGCTTTCCTTATAATAAATTTGATATTAAAACATCATTCATAATATTAAATCCTAACACCACTGGTATGCTCAATTCATACCTCAGTGATTCTAATACTTAAGAGGAGCATTCTGTATTATCCTTTTCTATAAGACATTTAGGAAAACTGTCTCCCACTATTATTGGTGTTTTAATAAGATTACTGTACAAAGTAATCTTATTAAGAAGGCAAGTAAAACAGTGGCAATCATTTTTTTCCCAGCTCATTAACTAAAAAGCAAACAAAACACTTTAAAATGTCATTCCCCCCTTAGGTAATCAATATGGAGAAATCATTCTTTAAACAAATTCACCACTGAAACATCAATCTTGACCTTAAATCCTAACAGAAACACTCCCTTATTATGGAAAAATAATCTCCTTACTTCTCTCTACTCATACAATGACACTAGAAACGTTACTGAAGTTGTGACTGGTCTATGAATATGAACAAAGTTTTCCTATCACTGGGATACTGGATGGTTTGAAAAGGAATGCACAAACAGGCCTGCTGCTAGTACAAAAGTGCCTTTTATATGAATTAGGAAAGGCTTCCCTTTCCTCAAGTCACTTTATTACCAACAGGCAGAAAATTGTGATAATTAGCAATACTGCAATACTACCAATGTAAATGGCTCTACTGAGTTGTGCACAATTACACCCAGAGTTCTCTCATGATTCCTTATTCTATTGTCTTCTTTTCCTATGTGTATCTTAACTAAATCCGTATCAGAGCTAACGTCCTCTTAAGGAAAAAAAAAAAAAAAAAAAAAAAAAGAAGTGCTTTAAACAAAATTCCCTATATAATGACAGTTAAAAATATCATAAATATGCCACTATCAACAATAACAATGATGATACAACTTAATAATACAAGTTTTTTAGAAAACAAAACTGGACATGATCTTTCCAATTCTAAACTCTCTGAGATAAGACATCTGCATAAGACCTTGGCAGCTTTTATAGAAACCCAGAGCTAAAAGTAGGAGCATTTTTCCAATACCTAGAAATGTTTATTAGCTGCATCAGCAAATCATTATCCCAGAAGTCAAGGCCAACAGTCTTCCAAATTGTGCAGAGATGACTATAATGAGCCATACCATCAGCAGACTACGTTGCCAAATATTAAGACTGTTTAAAATCTTGAAAATTATATAAATTCACGGTGAATGGGAACCTCAAAAATCCAAAAATTCAAATTTACAAAAATAAATACCACTCTGACACTCAAGGGACATCTTCACTTTAAGGCCTTTGTCACAAATCTGAATCTTTATTGTTCTGAAATAAATGTTATAAACATAACTCAAAACAAAAACTTCAATATTCAGTCTAAGAAGAGGTGTGGCTCAATGCCCATCACATGTAACAAGAAAAACCTCCTTTAAAAAAAGGAAAAAAAAGTACTATGAGAAGTCTTTCACATGAATGAAAATGCACCCGTTGGATTTTTTTTCCCCCTCATCACATTAGCTTGTATACACGTGGGAATCAAAAGGTTTGCATTTTCTTCACAATAGTTCTTGCTATGATGTTTGACGGACTTTCTGCCACTCAACAAATTCATCAAGAAGAACAGGCCCTAGAAAAAAAGAAACAATTTTTGTCAGAATTCAGTGAACTCATCTCTCCAATTACAAAACAAACTCCCCACAAGCTCTGCAATGACAGAGGACTGACCCTTCTCTTCTTTGGGTGTTCCACTTCTAGTCACTTTATTCCATTTAATGGTGCTTCCTTATTAGCCTTTTCTTTTTTGCCCTTAAATACACAAGGAACAACGGTATCTACAGCAACTTCCTTCTCAAGGTGTTTCATGAACCCTCCAATAACTGACTCAATACAAATCTCTCCCTTTTTCTAAGTGTCCATAGCATTCTGGCATGTAATTATGAAACAATCTGAAAAGTGTTGAAGGTAATATTTCTATGTTGCCTCCCCAAGAAGTGTATAAGCTTGTTAAGAGGGATCAACCATAATAGAGACTTAACTTTATTCCAGTAACAGGATGTAGTACAAAGCTGAACACAAAGCAAGTGCCTAATGAATATCTGACTAATGAGCTAAGTACTATTCTAAAAAAGATATTTTTATAATGCAGGAGAGGTCCAAACTCATTTGCTGACAGAGCCAGGTAGGCAGTTTAAATGAGCTCAGTGTTTATTTTGTTTAAATGTAGGAAAAATCACTGCCACAAAGAAATACGCTTGCTCTATTCTTCTTAAAACACATACTCCTCTGGTGGTCTTTTTCCATTGTTTTTGACAGACATGTTTCTCTACTGTAAGAAAAACAGCAGAGCAAGTATGATAATAAATGGCAACTGAAAAACAGCCCAGCCTAGGTGTTGGCATACCATGAACTGTCAAACTGAAAAGCAAGTCCAACACAGTTAATACCTGGCTCTAGCCTCTGACTCCTATAAAGGTACAGTTTTGTCAAACTTTTTAAATTTTTCAAACAAATCTAAAAGTTGTATTTTAACACAAAATCTCCTAGTTTTAAATGTTGATACAAAATATATAAATATACACATCTACAGGCCATATACAGCCTTTGGGCTGCCAGGTTACTGCTGCTAGGTATTATTTCTTTAAAATAATACTAAATTTTATACCATCTTGTAGAGAGAGGACAAAATATATGTGGGAAGAAATAAAGTTATCCCTTCTTCTGTTATTTTATTTTTTCAGTGTCACAGAAAAAAAGTGTAAATTTCAGTTTAAGTTTATAGGAATGTACCTTTCCTTGTAACCCTTCTGAACACTGAAAACACATGCAACCAACCAAAATGGTGGTGGGAACTGAAAATAATTTATATTCTACAGAATTAACTTGGTTTATCTAATTAATTTATCATTATTTCAAAATCCTGTTTTATGGCATTCTAGCCTTTCCATGGAGGAGTATGGACAGATACTTTAACTTGAGGGATTAAAAAATTATAACTATTTCACTATCAGTTTACTCACAATCAATTTACAGTTTTCAGAGAGAAGTTATACTGACATTATTTGCCATATTGTTAATGGGTAGCATAATATTACAACAACTCTTTAAAGCTTTTTCTATTGTGGCTGATTGTTTTGCTTTTATATTTTAAAAATCATGACTGTAATTTTCTTCCATAGGCAAATGCCGGGAAAGACAGAAACAAAGCTGAATTTTAGCTTTCGGATGCAAAAGTTATAATTTAAATTTAGCTAAAATGTTTGGTTACTGAGGAACTGAACACATTTCACTTACCAGCATAGATTTTATATAATACTGCTGAATCTAAGCTCTCGCTCTACTTCTCCCACATCCCCCACATGATTAAATAAGTTACTATCACAAAATTTAAAACCTCTATGCTAATACTACATAAATGCACACTCTCATTTAATATTTTTGGAAATTTTATTTTCAAAGGAATATGTTATGTTATACTTACAAGCACCATCTTCATCATAGTTACTAAGATCAGCATGGACTGTTCTGCTGAATTCTAATACATTGTACCATTGATCTTTGTTCATAACACGATACTTCGATTGCTGCAAAAAATGATTTAAATATTTAAGCAAACATCATTTACTCAATTTAGTAAACTAAGTTATAACTTTTTTTGTCATTTGGTTTTTCCGAAAACATTTATTATTCTTTTAATTATTTGCGTTTTAAGAGATTCCTCATGGGCATTTACATATTAACATCACCTATTTTTTACTTTTTTTTTCATTTTTGAGGAATAATGAGAGCACTGAGTACTAACAGTAAGGATAAAACTAACTTTTACATATGTATATACTTGTATTACCACCAATGAGATCAAGATATATAACATTTCCTACATGCAGTGTGTTATCTTGTGCTGCTTCCTACTAAATCATTTCTTTGCTTAAGATTTACTGGTTAGCCACATTTTGAGTTTGGCATCTTTGGAAACAACTGAAAGAGTATAGGCTTCGATTTAAATCCCATCCTTCCCACTTAATTGAGTGATTTTGGGAAAGTTACTTAAGAATAGAAACCACTTCCTCATTTGTTAAATGGGGATAGAATTTAATTCAAAATGATGTTATAAAGATTTTAAAAAATGTATGCCAAACAACCTGCACAACAAGTGTCTGAAAATATTTAGTTCTTCTCAGCTCCCCACAGAGCTGAATATTTTTACATTCAGTTAAATTTATTTTTGCCCAAAATTACTATAGAAAGAAAATAGATACCATCCATCAAAAAGAATTTATAGGACTTAAAGACTGAATCATGCATAAAACTCATTCATGTAAGACCTTTTCATATCATTCTCTCGCTCTCTTTTTTTTTTTTTTCTGAGACAGAGTCTCGCTCTGTCACCCAGGCTGGAGTACAGTGGTGCAATCTCGGCTCACTGCAACCTCCACCTCCCTGGTTCAAGCAATTCTCGTGCCTCAGCCTCCCGAGTAGCCAGGTGCACACCAGCACATCTAGCTAATTTTCTTTGTATTTTCAGTAGAGATGGGGTTTTCACCATGTTGGCCAGGCTGGTCTCCAACTCCTGGCCTCAAGTGAGCTGCCCACCTTGGCCTCCCCAAGTGCTGGGATTACAGGTTTGAGCCCCCACGCCTGGCCGATATCACTGTCTTGTATCACAACTTTTACTACTCTGGGAAAAGGGAAGTTGCTATAAGCAATGTGCTTTATGAGAAATTATTTCCAAAGGAAAAAGCATCTGTATTCAAGATATGGTGAGAACTATACCAATAACCCTAAAATTACAAAGACACCAAAACAGATTAAAAAAAAAAACTAGACAAAGAAAGCAATGGAAAAAAAGAATAGCATCTTCTTAGAATCACTGCCTATAGCAGGTGCTATGATAAACCTTCTAAAAGAACACTTCATCATTTCAGCTTACATCTTTTTAGTAACCAGCAGATTTAAGTATACTATTATAGTCATTCTCATATTTGTGGACATAAAATATGAATAGCTTTATTCTGTTTCTTTAGATTGAGCCTAAGTAGAAAAGGAAAGTTGTATTACTAAATTGGTTATCTTATGTACATTTCAGCTTAAGACCCTGTGTAACAAAAGAAGAAAATCAGATTTAGAAGCTTAAGATTTGCGTGCTAGCATTAATTCTCTCTTACGAAAACCCCAAGAAACTAACTTGGCATGACAAATGTCTGTGCTACAGTATATTTCTTGGAGGTTTCTTTTATTGGGGCAGGGAGGGGGGCAGGATTGAAAGTATCTTAGGTACAAAATATATTAATAAACATGAACATCTAAAAATAACTGTTATGTACGTATTTTAGAATTTTTCCTCTACTCAAGGAGTTTTTTTAAAGCATACTATTAAAAATCTACTTGTTCCTCAATTAAAAGTATAACTTTCAGATTAAGTTTTAAAATAATATTTTCAAAATTCAAAAAAAAATGCATACCTCCAGGTACTGGTAAAATACTGAAAATAGTGGCCATGTCCTCCCAAGCAGAAGAGCTAACATAGATTTAGCAGTATCAATATCAAGGCTTCTCTGATCTTTATCCTAAAATACAAGTGAAAAAGTTTTCCTAAGTGTGGTCTCAAGATGAAAAGCGATTAAAACAACAAAACAAGAAAATGGCACCTACCCTTGCAAAATCAAAGGCATATCTGTAGATATTCTTAAATGATGAAATATCATTCAACTGTGAGCGCAAAAAGTCAAATTTGTTTTGTAACTTTTCTGTGCAGTCACACCTTAAATAAAAGAAACAGCAAACAAATTACATAATCAAGAAAATCAAATAAAAGTATCATTGGGGGTAAGAAGGAATCCATTAAGAAAAAAGTGAGTGCATTTGTGAAGTTAATTTAGTTTTAAAATTCTGAGTCACAAATTTAGATAATAAATTTCTTGCCTTGCATCTACCAATGCAATAAAAAAAGAAAAAAGGGGAAAAAAGAAAACCTGGGAATCAAAGAAAGTTCACTCCAATTACTTTTCTTAAAAACAAACAAACAACTCATTCAAAAATTCCAATAAAATCAAAGTTAAAAAGAGATGTATTAAAACATGTTTTATCACATATACAGCTAAAAATGGCAGAGCAAACGAAATGAAACATGCCTTTGTCACATACTTCTTTAGAAAGTTCTTAGGTAACAGTTTGGTGAAAGACGTTAGTCATGAGTGGTTTTAAAAGTTTAGGACATAACACAGCAGAAAGTAATACATTATATTAAGTGGTCCAGTCAGAAATCCAGATCCCTATATTTTTGTGAACAAAAAGTTAATCAGTAGACGCACTTAACTTCAAATAAGTTATATATGCAAAAGCATGCAAATAACAAATCATACGTGTTATTTTTAAAGACAAGACATTAAATATAAGCAGCTAAATATATGGAAGGCTCAAAAATCTTAACTGGCTTTCTCTCAGTGGGTTGATAAATTCCACTGTTTAGCAAGAAGCAAGGCAGTCAAGGCCTTTCACAATTCGTCATGAATCTCTAGTTTCATCTCCCGCCACTTCCTGATAACCTTACCATGATCTAATTATATCACTTACCATTCCCAAATGCCACAGCCATGCTTCAGCACCCATTATTTCTACTTGAAATTTCAAACATGCTGATAAAAATATTATTCATCAAGACTTAACTCACATTTTGCCACCTCTGAGAGACCATCTGACTCCCTTTAATCAAATTAATTGTGCCATCTACTGTGGTCCACAGTATTCCACTCAAAACTGAATTTTAGTTATTCAACAAGCTCTCCAGACACCTGGCATTCTCGGATTTAACTAAGACTACACTAAATCAATAACACAAAGGCCTATGATGTGTAGTAACATAATTTCATTAATGTGTAAATATTTTGGACAATTTTCTAATATTAATTAAACCTTGCATTTCTAGAATAAGTCAAATTTGGTCATGTTACCTGTTTTATACATTGCTAGATTTTGGGATTGTTTTGCTATCTTCCTAAGTGAGACTAGCTTGTAAATTTCATTCTTACTCTCTTTGCTAGTTTTGTTAACAAGATTGTAGTACATAAGACTCAGAAAATGAAAAGAGAATTGCTACTTTTTCCCCCTGTTTTTTGAAAAAGCTTATGTAACCCTGGAATTATCTATCATCTGTCCAAACTCAGGTGAGTACTGAGGGAAGGAAGACTTTTAACTAATAAACCAACAGTTTTTTTTTTTTTTTTGAGATGGAGTCTGGCTCTGTGACCCAGGCTGGAGTGCAGTGGCATGACCTCGGCTCACTGCAAGCTCCGCCTCCCGGGTTCCTGCCATTCTCCTGCCTCAGCCTCCCGAGTAGCTGGGACTACAGGCGCTGCCACCACACCCGGCATTTTTAATGGTCATAGGGCCATTCAGATTTTCTATTTCTTTTTGAATGTTTTGGTCCCATACTTTTCTGATAACTAGATTATTTTACATATAAGTTTATTTTAACATGATTAAAATTTATAACATTTTCTAATTTGCATTAACATTATCTTCATTGCTTTTTTGTTGTTTTTCTTGCCAGAATTAATTCATTTAATATAGTATTTAAGGCTATAGATTTCCCTCTTAATATAACTTTAGCTGCAACCACAAGTTTTGATAAGTATTGTTTGTAGAACTATCATTTGATCGAGAAATCCCATTACTGGATATATACCCAGAGGAATATAAATCATTCTACCATAAAGATATGCAGATGAATGTTCATTGCAGTACTACTCACAATAGCAAAGACATGGAATCAACCTAAATACTCATCAGTGATGGACTGGACAAAGAAAATACGTATACACCATGATACATGTACGCTGTGGAATACTATGCAGCCATTAAAAAAAACAAAAACAAAAACATGATCACATCTTTTGCGGGAACATGGATGGTGCTAGAGGCTATTATCCTTAGCAAGCTAATGCTGCAAACCAAATATAACATGTTCTCACTTATAAGTGGGAGCTAAATGATGTGAACTTATGAACACAAAGAAGGAAACAGCAGACACTGGGGTATACTTGAAGGTGGAGGGTGGGAGAAGAGAGAAGAGCATAAAAGATAACTGTTGAGTAATAGGCTTAATACCTGGTAATGAAATAATCTGCACAGTCAACCCTGTGACACTACTTTACCTATGTAACAAACCTTCACATGTACCCCCAAACCTAAAAATTTAAAAAAATAAATATCCTACAGTTCAAATATACATGTATATTTTTGCTTTTAGTATTTACTTGTAAATGACACCTTGACAGGAATTGTTTTGAAGGAGTGATAGGGACACAAATTTTACTGGAATAGGTTTAAGAGAGAATGAAGAGTGGAACTGGAGAAAATAAGTATAGATGAATACTTTCAAAGAGTTTGATTCTAAAGTGGTGCAGATAAAAGAGGCACTAAACTTGAGTGGGATGCAGTCAATGAACTTTTCACACTCACTCTCTTCTAGGTACAACTAAAATGCCTGAACATTATATAGAAAATAAACACAAGACCCTGAAAGGTGGAAACCTGAGGAACTACATGGTGGTGAGTTCTCTGGGTTTCTTTTTGCCTAATATATTCCAAACTTGGAGCTGAAGAAGCTAGTAACCAGAAACAACAATGGGGGCAGACAAAAAGCCCCAACAAAACCCTGCCTTTTCTCTAGCCAAAAGACGAAGAAAGGAGTAGCCTCACAAAACAGAAAACTCTTAGAAAATAAACACCCTACTCCAGTTAAAAATCACTGAAAAAGCTATGGCCCAACTCCCACCAATGCCAGCAAAGACTGAATGGAGACCTAAAATGTCCACCCTTACTAGGATATAATAAAGCCTCTCTCTCAACTCCTACAATGCTGGTGGAAACCGAAACCACACACGTAACATGAACTCCTGCTCTCGTCAGGTAGTAACAAGCAGCCAATCCTCTTCTGCCCTAGGTTGATATAGAGGAGGCCTAGTGAAGAGTCAGGGCTTTCACCATCACCCAGTAGTAATAAGGCACTCCTATCCCTTTCAGACAAGAAAGCATCAGTAAAAGTGTAGTGGGAACCCAGAACTCTCATCCTTGCCCAGCAGTCACAAGGGATATCCTTCCTTAGATGTCAATGGATGCAGAATAGAAAATTCAGTTTCTACCTGTATCTGGCAGTAATAAGGTAGCAGCTCTATTTCTCTTGCCAGAATAGCATTAGAGCAAGCTAGCTAAAACTGAAGATTTAAATATGATCCAGAGACGCAGAGTTTTATACTACCCAAAATATCCAGGTTTCAAGTTAAAAAATCACTTGTCAAATCAAGATCTCAAATGGAATGCAAAAACACAATCAATACTCGCAAACACCAAAATGACAGAGATGTTGAGAATTATCTGACACATTTTAAAGCAGCTATCATACAAATGCTTCAACAAGTAATTAAAAACATAATAGAAAAATGAAAAAATATAAAGTCTCAGCAAAAAGAGTCCAAGGACAAAGAAATATAAGATATAAAAAAAGAACCAAATGGAAAATTTTGAACTGTAAAATACAAGGTAGACTTAAGCCCTAATATATCCATAATTACATGACAGTAAGTAGTCTACACCAATAATGGATTTAAAAAAGCATGAACCAAACATATGCTGTCTAGAAGAAACTTTAACTTCAAATAGTATAGGCAGATTGAAAGTGAAACAATGGAAAATAATATCTCACAGAAATATTAAATGAAAGCAGGAAGTGGCTTTCTGCATTAGATGATATTAAAATAGACTTAGAGCAACTTCAGAGTAAAGAAAATGATCAGAATACAGGGGATAATTATATTATAACAAAAGGGTCATTCCATCAGGAAGACATAACAATCCTAAACTATTCTAAGCAATCCTATATACATTAAACAATAGAGCTGCAAAATCTGTGAAGTAAAAACTAAACGTGTGAAGTAGCACTGAAAAGAGAAATAAATTCATAATTCTAGTTGGATATTTCGCCACCCTTTTTTCAGCAATTGATAGAAACACTAGATAGAATTCAACAAACACATAGAACTTAACATCATCATCAACCAACAGGATCTAGTTGACCTTAGCAGACTACTCCATTCAAACACAACAGAATACACATTATTTTCAAGTGCCCACAAAACATCAAACAAGATAGACCAATCTGGAGATATAAACCCCTCAATAGAGTAAACATAACTGAAACAAAAAAGAATGTATTCTCTGACAACAATGGAATCAAACTAGAAATCAACAACAGAAAGTTAAAGGCAAAATCTCCAAACACTTGGAAACTAAACAGCAAACACCTAAATAATCCATGGGAAAGCTAAGTCTCAAGGGAAAACAAAAAATACATTAAACTAAATGAAAATACAACATATCAAAATGTTGACACACAAATAAAGCAGTACTGAGAGGGAAATTTATAGTGCTAAATACACACATTAGAAAAAAGAAAAAGCCTTAATCAACAATCTAAGCTTGTACCTCTAGAATTCAGAAAAAGAAAGGCAAAATAAACATAAAGCAAGCAGGACAAAGTAAATAAGAGCAGAAATTGCTGAAATTGAAAACAGAAAAATCAATGCAACAAAGCACATTGAAAAGATCAATAAAATTGACAATTCTCTAACAAGACTGACAAAAAAAGAGAGAAGACAAAAATTACCCATATCAGGAATGAAATGGGGTATCATTACAGACCCACAGCTATCAAAAGCATAGTAAGGGATACACATTGAACATATAAAATGCATGATAGGAAGGGATCACAATGAACAACTCTACACACATAAATTTTTCTACACATATAAAGATTTTTATACAGATAAAATCTATATCTATACAATTTTATATAATCTATATCTAATCTATATATTTTATATCTATAGACCTATATATCTATAATCTGTATCTATGTAGATATTTTATATATAGATTTCATATAGATTTTTATATAGATATAAAAATTTTACACATACAAAGATTTTTCCACATGAAAACTTGGATGAAATGGACCAATAAGTTCCCTGAAAAACAGAAACTACCACAACACATACAACATACAGTAGATAATCTGAGTAGCCCTGTTATTATTAAAGAAATTGAATTCAACATTTAAAAATTTTCAAAACAGAAACTCCAGGAGCAGATGGTTTCACTACAGAATTTTACCAAACCTTTAAAGACTTATTCCACATAATCTCTTTCAAAACATAAAAGATTAAGAAAATTTAAAATATTTTTAAAAAGAAAAATTAAAAGATAAAGAAAACTTTATTTAATAAAGCCAGTATTACCTTGATACCAAAACCAGGCAAACACAAAAAAAGCCCCATAATTTTATCATTTAATACAGAGAAAGCACTTTAAAAATTTAACATTCATTCATGATCAAACTCTCAGGAAAAAAAAAAAAAAGAGGGGAGTGTCCTCAACTTGGTAGAGCATAAATAAGTAACTTACAGGTAACATCACAGTGAAAGCCAACGTTTTCTCTCTAAGATGGGGAACAAGGAAAAGATGCATATTCTTACCACTCTTATTGACATAGTGGTAGAAGTTCTAGCTCATGCAATAAGTCAAAAAAAAAAAAAAAAAGAGATAGGAGAGGATGTCGAGAAACAGGAATGCTTTTACACTGTCAGTGGGACTGTAAACTAGTTCAACCATTGTGGAAGACAGTGTGGCGATCCCTCAAGGATCTAGAACTAGAAATACCATTTGATCCAGCCATCCCATTACTGGGCATATACCCAAAGGATTATAAATCATGCTGCTAAAAAGACACACGCACACATAAGTTTACTGCGGCACTATTCACAATAGCAAAGATTTGGAACCAACCAAGTCTTTGTATACACACAAAATATACAAATGTCCATCAATGATAGACTGCATTAAGAAAAGTGGCACATATACACCATGGAACACTATGCAGTTATAAAAAAGGATGAGTTCATGTCCTTTGTAGGGACATGGATGAAGCTAGAAGCCATTATTCTGAGCAAACTATCACAAGGACAGAAAACCAAACACTGCATTTTCTCGCTCATAGGTGGGAATTGAACAATGAGAACACTTGGACACAGTGAGGAACATCACACACCAGGGCATGTCGTGGGGTGGGGGGAGCGGGGAGGGATAGCATTAGGAGATATACCTAATGTAAATGACAAGTTAACGGGTGCAGCAACCAACATGGCACATGTATACATATGTAACAAACCTGCACGTTGTGCACATGTACCCTAGAACTTCAAGTATAATAATTAAAAAAAAAAGAAAAGATATATAGATCAGAAAAGAGAAACTGTCCCTATTTCCAGAAGACATGACTATGTAGAAAATCCAAGGTCTGTACATAAAACATCTTAGAATTAATAGGTGAGTTCAGCAAGGTCACAGGATACAAGATAACATACAAAAATCAATTGTATTTCTATATATTAGTAATGAATATGTGGACACTAAAATGTAAAATACCATTTACAACAGGTTGAAATAAAAATAAAATACTTAGGTATAATTCTAACAAAAGATGTACAGGACTTATATTCTGAAAACTACACAAAACTGATTAAAATAATCAAATACCTAAAAAAATGAAGAGACATTATCTATCTTCCAGTATTCAAAGCAAGACTGACAAAAAAAAGAGAGAAGACAAAAATTACCAATATCAGGAATATTAGAGTATTCAAAGACTCAAAATAGTAAAAATGTCAATTCTCCCCAAATTTATATGCTGTTTAACCAAAATCTCAGCAAGATATTTTTATACAGAGAAGATTATTCTAAAATTTATATGGAAAAGCAAATACACTAGAATAACTAAAACAATTTTGAAAAAGGATGCCATCAGTCTGTCTGATTTCAAGACTTACTATTTAGTCACAGTAATCCAGACTGTGTGGTACTGGCAGAAGGTTAAGACACATCAGTGGAAAAGAAAACCCAGAAATAAATGTACACAAATATGTACAACATTTACATACCTTTTACAGAAATTAATTCAAAATGCACCACTGACTTAAATGTAAAATTTAATAATGCAAGCCTTCTAGAAAAATATATGAGAAAATTCTCAGGATATAAGGCTAGGCAAATAATTCTTAGACTTGACATCAAAAGTACAATCAAAAGTACATCAAAACTGAGCCAGGGGCTCATGTCTGTAATCCCAACATTTCTGGAGACTCAGGCGGGCAGATCACTTAAGGTCAGGAGTTCCAGACCAGTCTGGCCAACATGGTGAAACGCTGTCACTACTAAAAAATAGAAAAATTAGCCAGGTATGATAGCACATGTGTGGATACTAGGGAGGCTGATGTGGGAAGATCGCTTGAACCCAGGAGGTGAAGGCTGAAGTGAGCCAAGATCACAGCACTGCATTCCAACCTGTGCAACACAGTGAGACTCTCAAAAAAAAAGTACACTCCATAAAAGGAAAAATTAATAAACTGGACATCATCAAAAACTTTTGCTCTGCAAAAGAGCTTGTTACAGGAATGAAAGAAGTTATAGAATGTAAGAAAATGTTTGCAAAACACACATTCAACAGAAGACTAGTATCAGTGAACTCTGAAAATTCAACGGTAAAAAAAGTTATCTTCCATGTCTGCTAGCATCTCTTTCACAATCCCCTTCTACCTCTCTGCACTAATTTCCTTAGATATTGCAGATCACTCATCCTTACATATCAACTACATCTATCTTTTATCTCATCTGCTGAGTTTTTGTTTGTTTGTTTTGAGACAGAGTCTCACTCTGTCCCCAGGCTGGAGTGCAGGGGTGCGATCTCAGCTCACCACAACCTCTACCTCCCCGGTTCAAGCAATTCTCCTGCCTTAGCCTCCCGAGTAGCTAGGACTACGGGTGTGCACTACCACCAATTTTTCCATTTTTAGTAGAGACAGGGTTTCACCATGTTGGCCAGGATGATCTCAATCTCTTGACCTCGTGATTGGCCCGTCTTGGCCTCCCAAAGTGCTGGGATTACAGGTGTGAGCCACTGTGCCCAGCCACTAAGTATTTAATCTACTGTTTTTCACTTTCAGAAATTTAATTATTTGGAATCTGATATCTAAGACCATTCTCTTTTCTGTAACTATAGAGTTATGTGGAAATTGTGATAATTCATACATTAATCTTAAAGGGTCTGATTCTCAAGTTCATTTTTTAAGATTGATTTCTCAATATGTTTAGTGATTTCTGATTATAAACTAGTGATCATGGAACTTTTTTCTGCAAAAATTGAGGTTTGTGTAAAATTTCTCTACAGAAGAAATTTTACAAATTTCTTTACATTCCATTACAAACAGGGGTGTCTTATTCTAAAATACATTTTTGGCATGGGTCATACAGTGAATTCCAGCCCCAAATCTGCAAGACAGAAGATGGAGGACTAGGAATTCTCTCTGGTAGAAGACCTTTACCTCTAATTGTATGTAAAACCAAGCCCAGGTCATCAAATCTCCAGTTATTGCATAAGTTTGTCATCAATGTTTTTGATCTGATTCCCATCCTATTAAGGTCTTGCTTGAAATGTATACCCTGTTCTCAACATGGATGACACGTCAACAGCCAGACCTTACGTGACTAGGAATAGGTAGGTTTCTTCAGGGTAAATGTCAGCTCCATAGATCTCTATGTAATCACCATCACTCACCATTTCTGGCTTCTGATTATTTTCCTTATAGGCAAGTCCAAGTATACTTTTAAAAAGTTTTTTTGTTTTGAGACGGAGTCTCACTCTGTCGCCCAGGCTGGAGTGCAGTGGCATGCTCTCGGCTCACTGCAACCTATGCCTCCCAGGTTCAAGTGATTCTTCTGCCTCAGCCTCCCGAGTAGCTGGGGACGATAGGCGCATGCCACCATGCCCAGCTAATTTTTGTATTTTTAGTAGAGACAGGGTTTCACCATGTCAGCAAGGCTGGTTTCAAACTCCTGACCTCATGATCTGCCCACCTCAGCCTCCCAACATGCTGGGATTACAGGTGTGAGCCACCACGCCCAGCCAAGATGTTTTTATATGTTATCCAGCATTTAAGTATTTTACATGGGAAATGGTTTCTCCACACATTCAGGAGCCATATTGCCAGAAATGGAAATCAAAATTTGGATAAGTTAACCGGAATTCCTTACATATGAATGAATGCAGAATATGCTTGATGAGGAAACAAGAAAAAATCATTCTTACTTATTAGAAATTCCATTACCTACTATTTCACCAAGTGGTTTCTGTTAGTGCAAAAATTATTTATTATGTGAAAAATAATGCTTTAATGAAAGTTGACTTCTACCATGGGGATATGCAAAACAAATTTCTCAGATTACAGGCCACTATAATGTTTGAAAATATGGAGATGAAGTCTTCAAGACCTCCAAACCATCACTTGAAAATGTTCAGAGGGTCCTACATTTTAAGTATCTAGTTACATGTATTCCCTTTTCCACCAAGACTTAAGTAGGGCCTCATCTTCTATATCTTCAAGGTTTCTCTAAAGTAATGTTTTACATATTTTTAAAAAAGTAGTATGAGTCACATCTTTCATACAAAATCTCACGCAGAATCTTAACAGACTTTAGACTTAAGTCTTAAGAGGGCAAAGAAGATAAAAGATGCCTCCTGACATTCAAAGTTCTTTCTTTCCTTACCACCAGATTTTAAAAATCACTGTCATAGCATAACACAGGGCCTGACATATAGCACTCCACAAATATTTGTTAGATAAAAGTGTGACTACCAAAAATAAACCACAGGGTAGGTGATTTATTTATTTAATTATATCATGTTTCAAAATTCCTATCTGGGAGAAACTTAGTGGTAAATGGTAGATCACACAAAATCACAAAGCACATAGTGACTGAGAAGTCACTAAGGAGATAAGAATCCAACAAATTATAATATTTTTCCAAATATTTTATATTTCACAGGATCACAAAGTTACAATCTCATGTAATTTCAATAAGCTTAAAAATAAAGAGAAGGGAGAAACAAATTTTCAAGTCAAACAGATTGGTTAAAATTCTAGCTTCTCCATTTCTGGCCACGTAGCTTTCAGCAAGTTACTAAACCTTTTTCAGCCTGTTTCCTTGTTTTTAAAATGACGACAACAATAATTTAATAGGACAACTATATGGCAAGTTACTTAACCTTTTTCAGCCTCAGTTATCTGATTTGTAAAACGGTAACAATAATAATTTCATAGGACAACCATAAAGATTAAATGAGAATCCATGTGTTAAATGCTTAGCACAGTCCTTGATATACTTCTTTTGAGGCAAATAGATTAAAAATCACCTACACTACACACCTTAGCAGAAACTATGTCATACCATTCCTAATGGTCTATTGTAAATCTTGAGCAGAGAAAGAATCCGACAGACTTTTTTAAAAAGTAAAAAATGAATAGGCCGGGCGTTGTGGCTCACGTCTGTAATCCCAGCACTTTGGGAGGCCGAGGCGGGTGGATCACAAGGTCAGCAGATCAAGACCATCCTAGCTAACATGGTGAAACCCCGTCTCTACTAAAAATACAAAAAAAAATTGCTGAGCGTGGTGCCGGGTGCCCGCAGTCCCAGCTACTAGGGAGGCTGAAGCAGGAGAATGGTGTGAACCCGGGAGGCGGAGCTTGCAGTGAGCTGAGATCGTGCCACTACTCCAGCCTGGGTGACTGAGCAAGACTCCACCTCAAAAAAAAAAAAAAAAAATAATAGTAGAAACCTCCACATTTATTTTCAGTATCATAAAGACTGTGAACACATCTGGCAAAACCAACATACCGAAGCAGTTACTAACAGCTGTACAATTTTTATATTCAATCTAGCTCCAAAATACTAACATCAATACCTCAGAAATTGAGAAGTTTAGAAAAAAGTATATTTCTTCTGAAATAAAAAGAAATGCATACTTAACTAGCGTACTATCGAAAGCAAGAGATAGTTTTCCGAGTAACAACCAAATAAAACCACACAGAGTTTAGGGAACACTGGCACAATATGATACACCATTCTCCAAGGCCACTGTGGTTAGAAAGAGAAGAAATGGGTTTTAATTTCAACATTAGGACTCAGAAATTAATTTCCTGGTATTGCAAAGCATCTGATTACAAAGGGAGGCTTTTGAACTTGTGTTTCATTCAAGACCTTTAAAGTGAGAAGAAAGTCTCATGTATGTATTAGATGTAAGTGAGGCTCTCTTCCTAATCCATAAGTCCCAGTGACTGCTGTGACACACTGATGTGTAACATGAAGAATTGTGTCACAAAGGTCTGGATTTAGAACTTCCTCTAAATAAGCTCTCTCAACCAGAAAATACCATCTACTTCTATAGGTATTTGAAAATGTGCAGAGGGGCATTTTGAAATTGTCACAATGACTTGTAAGAGAGAACAGAGGGGAAGGATGCTAATGGCAATTAGTAGTTGGACGCCAAATGCTAAATGAATGACAGTCATACCACACACATGATGGCATTTCATTTACTCCCCTCTTCCACCCCCACCAAAAAAAAATCGTATAAATGTTCCCTATTCCCTTCTCTCTCAGATGGTCAAGCCACGCCATGCCCTTTAAACTTAAAAGTCCAGGGCTCAATACAGAGACTAGATTTACAAACTGCAGCCTACTGGCAGGCAGCTTAATTACTACCACTGTTTTCAGATGCTCTTGTCTTTTTTTCATTATCATAGTCAAGTACAGTCCTGTTCAAAGGTCTGTGTTCAGTTTTCTCCACTGGCATAGTATTTCACCCCTGCTCCAACATCAGACTTTCGGCTAGCAGATATGAGAAAAGACCTCCACTCTAGTACACTATGCCAGAACGAAAACTTGCCAAGTATCCTTGGAACCTCGTATCTATAGATGAAGGAAGAGAAATTCCATAACCTCCTGAGAGCATATCAAATTTTTGTGTCTAGCAGTACACGTGTCTCTTAATGGGAACGAGGTCCATAGTACTCATAAGACTCTCAAAAGAGGCTATGACTTTAAAATATTAAAAACAATTGCTCATTGAAAATGATCCCCCAAATCTTTTATAATTCCTGTGCTTTAAAATCTCTGAAGGTTTCCCAATATCTGTAATATAGATTTAAACTCTTTCAACATATTAGCTAAAGCACTCCACAGTGAAGCCATCACTCAAAATATTAGAATTCAAAACCTATCCTGGCAATTTTTTATGTACTTTACAATTCTAAGAAATCAAACTACCTCCTTCAAACATATGCTTTCCTTCCTCAAAGTTCTGCTCACAATTTCCCTCTTCTGAAACATTTTCCTGTATCCTCAACGAACAAAATCCTAATCATTCTTCATGTTCTAGTTCATAGGTCACACCTACAAAGATTTACCTACCTACTCAGCTGAAATTAACCTTACTCATCTGTGCTTTCATAGTATCTTGTATTTCCACTCTAGCACTTGTCACATTCTCCTTGGTTTATGGTTACAGCGAAGTGCCCAATCTCTGGGCTGAGCATAAGTACCAGTCTGTGGCCTGTTAGGAACCAGGCTGCACAGCAGGAGGCGAGTGGCAGGCGGGCGAGCAAGCATATCCATCTCCTGTCAGAACAGCAGCAGCATTAGATTCTCATAGGAGTGTGAACCCTAAAGTGAACTGTGCACACAAGGAATCTAGGTTGCATGCGCCTTATGAGAATTTAATGCCTGATAATCTGAGGTGGAACAGTTTTATCCTGAAGCCATCCTCCCTTCGCCCCCGTCCCATCCGTGGAAAAACTGTCTTCCACGAAACTGGTCCCTGGTGCCAAAAACGTTGGCTGGGTTATAGTATTGTAATGTTTTCCCTGACCTGGTAGAATATAACTAAAGGGCAAAAGCTGCATCTTATGTCTCGCTGTGATCACCAGTAAGTGATACTGTGCCTTAAATAATATAGGTTTCTAATATAAATATCTACAAAATTAAATTAAAATTAATACTGGGTACAGTGGCATATGCCTGCAATTGCAACACTTTGGGAGGCCAAAGCTGGAGGATCACTTGAGCCCAGGAGTTTGAGACCAGTCTGGGCAACATAGCGAGACCTTGTCTCCTAAAAAAAAAAAAAAAAAAAATTAGCCAAGTGTGGTGGAATGTGCCTGTGGTCCCAATTACTTGGGAGACTGAAGTGGGAGGATTGAGGATCATTTGAGCCCGGAAAGCAGAGGCTGCAGTGAGCCGTGATTGTGCCACTGCTCTCCAGTCTGGGTAACAGAGCCAGACCCTGTCTCAAAAAAAAAAAAAAAAAAAAACAACAACAACAACAACAAAAAAACACCTTAGATTTGCAAGGAAATTCGGCCATTATTAAAGATGAAAACTACATGGAAGAATGGATGTGAAAAGCATATGGCAATTTCATCCCTTGAAACTTACAAAATGGCTAGTCTAGGCCAGTTAAATCCAAGTTCATATACCCACAAATTCTTTCACCCAAAAGGAAAGCCAATTCAGTTATAGAAAGCCTATATGAATAGAAAACGAACGAATGTTAACAAAGCAGTCTGCAAACTATAAAGCATTACACAATATAGATAACTAATCATGACTGTTATAGTCTACTATCCTTTAACACAGTGTGTTTTAAACTACCAGACTATTTTTTAACAGACCAACATAGTTATAAAGAGTTTTATGGGTTAAAATTAATTAATTGAAACAATTCATGACTATCTTAAGATGATTTAAGAGATCATTAGATGCCCAGGTGAAATTATAAAAGTATGAAAAATATCAAAGGGAACTGATACTAAAGTTTTATATTTTAAGATTATGTTTATTATATAGAACATCAAGTATACTAAGCAATGAATAATTTCTAAAGACATAGAGATTTTTTGTCTTCCTTTGTTTAAATTTCAAACTGTTTTATTCATAGCAAGTTTTTTACAAGAAAATTCAAAGAGTAATAAGACTTGGCCAGTTGAGGAAGAACACTTTGTATTTCACATGGTAACGCAGATCATGAGGGAAAAAACCAACGATTTTCCAGGTCAAGAATGCTCACTTCAAGCATTCCTCAGTAGCTTCAAGGCTCTACAGTATATTATTCCAGGCAAATGGGCAAGGAATAATAAATGAGTGAAAGAGAAACTTCTAGGACAAGTTTAAGTGCTGAATAATTCTTTTATTTTGTATACCCTGTGACCTTCCTACAGAAAAGATGTGCTAATAAAAACCATGCTTGGCCGGGCATGGTGGCTCACACCTATAATCCCAGGATTTTGGGAGGCTGAGGCAGGTAGATCACGAGGTCAGGAGACTGAGACCATCTTGGTTAACACAGTGAAACCCTGTCTCTACTTAGAATACAAAAACTGAGCCACACGTGGTGGCACATGCCTGTAGTCCCAGCTACTCGGGAAGATGAGGCAGGAGAATCGCTTGAACCCAGGAAGCGGCGGCTGCAGTGAGCCGAGATCACGCCACTGTACTCCACCCTGGTGACAGAGCAAGACTCCATCTCAAAAAAAAACTTGCTCATGGGCTACTCAGTTTCTGTTCTTGTACCCAAAACCATATGATGTTAATTATTCAGGAGTATATATTAGAAATGCTTTGTGCTTACACATTTTTGTTATAAAAAGACTTTTTATGTTGCATCAACTTATGCAAAAACATAAGTAACAAAATTTTAGGTTTAAAAATATACAGCCACCTGTTAGCTGAGATACTTCAAAGAGCAGTATCCAAAGAGGAGGAGGAGGATGAGTAGTCCAAAATGACAAAAAAAGTCTTATAATAAGCCATATTACAACATACATTTTAATAAAACACACAGAGTTGTACAAAGCCTATATTCTTTTCATATTGCTTTGTATATTTTATTTAATCTTTCTCTAAAAAGCTAATTAAATGGTGAGAAATAACCCAAAGAATTTCAGAATCAATGTATTTAACTGAGCATATTATGACACCTAAATGTATGGAAGAATTCAGTCTTGGTAGCAAATGCTATAATTTAAAAATAATGGTCCTCTATTTTATAAGGAATGCTGATTTATATAGAAAGTAACAATATAATAGGAATACAGGATTATAGATAGGTAATCAGAAAATTTGAATTCTAGGTTCTAACTAAGCACTACTACTAAGGAACTGAGACTAATATTTTCTTAACCTCCCTGGGTCTCAGACTATTAAAAAAATGGAAGTGGGAGGGTTGATTTTATATTCCATTCAAGAAATTATGATTCGGTTCACATAAGCAAAGGCTTTTACCCAATAATAAATATATAAAGTATCTACGTGTCAACATGTTAATGTCAGTTAAAAAAGAGAATTATAAACCATTAGGCACTGAAAATTCAAATTTAAAAATTTTAGTGCCTCATAAACAAATACTTTAAAAAAAATTTAAGGCCAGGCAAAAAATAATTACATGTGTTAATGAAAGCATAATCACAATAGGAAACCACACAGCTAATTAAGCCCCAGTTTTTGCCTCAAAAATGTTATAAATTAATGCTTCCTCTATTTTAGAATGTTGATAACTAATACTCTGCAGAAACACTACAAACATGATACTACACAATTAACACAAAATTACTAACTGATTCTGAAATTAAGCACACTTCATTTAGAAAAGCCAAAACCAAATTATTTTTACAAGGTGCAATTCTGCAACTTATGAAAAAATGTTGAAAGGCAGGATCCTAAACTGAAAGTGTAGGACTATAAAATGGGTAAAGAGTGCATGGGAGCGGTTACGACATTTCTACTTTTGTCCTTTATGAAATTCACTTGGCAATAAAGAAGGCATAAAACTGTTATGTAACTCTACCTTCAAATTTTTAAAGTCAAATATAAAAACGAAGAAGGGAGAGGAGGCCCTAGAGCTTAGAGCTGCCCAATAAACATACTTAGATAGCAGAATTCTGTATTCAGAGAGGGAAAACCTTACACTTAAACAACCTGTAAATAAGTAGGTCTTTGATCATGAACTTTTAAGTGACTCACAAAGAGAATCAAGCAATTTTTATAGGACTGTACTAAGGTTCTTTCTTAGAGAATATAAAACATGGGGTACCTATTCATTTGTCAAGACCACAATTTAATTTTTTCAATCCCCAAACTAATTGTTATAGATCAAACAGATTTGATTTAAGGTGAGACCTTACTCCTGAAAATTATGAAGCACAAAATATCAATTAAGATCTTCAAATAGGCCATCAAATTTGTTTTTTAAAAAAATTTCTTACTGTAATGAAGTCATTCCCTTTAACCATTCTTCCTTGGTAAAAAATCCCATGCTTTCAGCCTCCAATTTCCACGCTAAAACTAACATAATAATCTGGAAAGAACAGAACATAAAGGATAGGGGAAAAGTCAGCATAGAGATAATCATGTCTATATTTATCATGGAGAGCATTTTTACACAACTACTTCCATCCTTCAACTATTAAAGAGTATAACCTCTGGAATTACTAACTATATATAAAGAAATTGAGATGTGCCAATTTCTTAAAAGTAAAAAGTTCTAACAGTTTCTGAAGGTTGAATCTCTTATTCTATTACATATAACATTTGTATCAAGAAAGAACACATTTGCCCAACTTAAACTGATTAAAAATGCCCTAAATGCAAATTTACAATATTAAACATGAAGAAATAAAATCTTCATACAAAATTAAAGTGTCTCAATTTTTATAAATTTATGAATATGCTATATCCCACTTATATTCCATTCTACTTAGAAATAAAACATACATTTTCAGGTTCAACACCAATGTCTTCACAAAATTTTTCCATTCCTTCTGGCCCTACAACTTCATCAGGACCTTCAAAGACAAAAATAATTTACATTATTTTGTTATAATATCAACATGAAACATAAACCATCAGGCTAAAAGTACCCATGAACACACAATATTTTGCAAATAATTAAATCTGAATTTTGGCATAGCTTTGATAAGTATAAATATTTGCTACAGGATTTAAAATTTAAAATTTGTGAAGTATTCTTTGAACACATTACAATATGAAATTAAGAAAATTTAAAAAGCAGCAAAGAAATACTCCATTAGTATCAATCATGAGTTAGTACAAAAACTCAAACCGATCCATTTAAAAAAAAAAAATTTACTGAGCGCTTACTCCGAATAAAATTTTTGACAATGTATGAATATGAAGAAACATAAGGCAGCTGGAGCTTCTTAATCTACTGGAATATCAGAACCAACACAAAGTTCAATACAGTAATCAGAAGGGTTTAATGTTTACTTATAAAATAGGCCATTTATTACCCTTTTGAAATATACTCAAATATAATTTAATTACTGAAAAAGACAAACGTATTTTGGAAATAATGAATTATGGAAATTACTACACTCCATTTCCAGAAAGAGCTATTTTCCTTATCATCTTGGTTCTAAAATAGACAGCAAGCATTAATTATCACCTTAATGTAGAAACAAAAGTTTAATCTTTCAATTAGCTAATGTCTATCATTTGTCCAAAAATTAATTACTGGTATTTAACTTGTTCCTTATTTTACACCCTTAGCAACACGAATAAATCAATACATCAATTATCATTTTTTCAAAACGTTATCAGATTCCCAAAATATAGTAATTACATCATCACTAGTCTCTTTTATGACTGGATAAGACTAAAACAAATTTTGTAATAATATGAGAAATGTGTTGACTGCTATGGGATTTTGAAAATATAATCTTGAGATATTATTCTTAATAGTCAAGAGAAGCCTCTATTTTTCTTTTTAAAGGAATCCTCCAGCTTTATAAACCATGCACTAGACCAAGGCTGCTCAGGTAGATTTGATAGCACCATCTTTAGGTTACTAGCACAACATAAAGTCAATACATTCTTGCTGCCTGAGATCCAAGCTGCTAAGATGGCATTAATACATGGTCTGAAGCCAAAACCCTTTTTAATTTTTTTGTGTAACATGGTAAATGTTATTAGGTTTAAGTAAGTACTAACAATGCACTCATGTGTTAAAAGGTGAAGGGGGTGATTATAGGGTGCTTTTTCTTCCTTTATATATTTGGAGAATTGTTTAAATGAGAATGTGTTAATTTTATAATTTAAAAGGCATACATATACAATAAAGGTGTTAAAAATGCATAACTGAGTATGTATTCTTATGTATGACTGAAAGAAAACAAAAATCAGATTTAAAAATTTAAGAGGCCCAGGTGTGGTGGCTCATGCCTGTAATCTTAGCACTTTGGGAGGCCGAGGTGGGAGTATCACTTGAGCTCAGGAGTTCCAGACAAACCTGGACAACATAGGGAGACCCCATCTCCAGGGAAAAAAAAAAATAGCCGCGTGTGGTGGTGCCAGTCTGTGGTCCCAGCTACCCAGGAGACTGAGGTGGGAGGATTGCTTGAGCCCAGGAGTTTGAGGCTGCAGTGAGCCATGATCACGCCATTGTACTCTAGCCTGAGAGAGAGCAAGGCCCTGTCTCAAAAAAAACAAAAAATTAAAAATTAAGGGAAAAGACAAATGGTTTTTTTAAAAGCCATGATGTGAATATATTGTAAATTTTTCTAAAGCATCAAGAAAACATACTTGCTCTCAAAGTTGCCATTACAGATTCGAAGAGAAAGCTGAAGAGGTGTCAAGAAATATCAGTATAAGCCAGGAGCGGTGGCTCACGCCTGTAATCTCATCACTTTGGGAGGCCGAGGCAGATGGATTACGAGGTCAGGATTTCAAGACCAGCCTGGCCAAGATGGTGAAACCCCATCTCTACTAAAACTACAAAAATGAGCCAGACGTGGTGGCAGGCGTCTGTAATCCAAGCTACTCAGGAGGCTGAGGCAGGAGAATCGCTTAACCCAGGTGGCAGAGGTTGCAGTGAGCCGAGATTGCACCACTGCACTCTAGCACAGTGACAGAGCGAGACTCCATCTCAAAAAAAAAAAAAAAAAAAAAGAAATATCAGTATAGCCCCCCCCTAGAAACTGGAGGATTACTTGGTGATTACTAATTAAAATTTGGTTAGAATTCAGTCAAATGAGATGACATAGAGATATAATAACTTATAACTTAGATAAGGTCTGTGAATGTTAACTGACTTTGCCAACGTGATGTAAATAGTAACAGATCTAAGTCGAAAGCAAGGTCTGTAACTAAGGTGCTTTCCCCAGACTGCAAAATGTTAATCCTTCCACTAACATTGCTTCCAATCTTTCTAATAAAACTACTCTCTGGGTAAAACCTCTGGAGCTAAATTTAATTAACTCTTTTGGACAATTAGGTTTCCCCTCAATTGAAGAAGCTACAGAAATGATTTTGTTCATACTAGGAGTTCACGCTACTCCACCAGCTAGGTACTACATTAGGACTACGCAATTCCAAACTTATTTTTTGACTCTATGAGATCTTAAAACTGCCCTTTCACTTTCCATGTTTTTAATTACCATAAGTCAGTATATTACTGAATCATTAATTTAAATATCACTCAAGAATGAGGTCTTGTGAAAGAACAAAACCAACAGCCTTATCACACATGATATAATACCATAGTAAAAAGTTTAGTGATATTTTCAAAACTAAAAGAAAAACACCATCAATTTCCTGATTTCTTCATAACCATAAAGAAATGTTCCCAGCTATATCTGCAAGGCCTAATACCATGCCAGCCATAACAGATGCTTAAGGGAAAAAAAAAAAATGTTCAGTGACACAGTACCTTCAACATGAGCTACATAAGAGTAGTTAATTTTGGAACATTGTAAAAAACACAACCAGTAAATCTGATGGTGTAATGCTATTACTGTTTTAATAATAATAACAACTAACATTTGAGTTCTGACTACCAGGTATTGTGCTAAGGGCTTTACATGTATTATTCTCAGTAGGCAAAATTATTGCCTTCATTTTAATAAGAACATACCCATGTCAAGACAGAACAGTTACTGTTTATTTGGCCAAAAAAACATGGTTCCTCCCTAAACAGGTCTCTGCACAAAGTGGTCTCCACAGAGAGGCCTTCCCTAATCACTCCGAAAGTCCATCTAACCCTTCTTTATTCTCTATTCCTGAACCTCACCATATTTATTATCCTTATAAACTCCCCACAATCTGTACTTATCTTGCCTACATACCTGTTTACTGTCTTCCTCACCAGAAGGCAAGTCCCCCAAAGGCAGGGATCTTGTCTGATTTGCTCAGCACCTATATATCCAGCACTCAGCACAGACAAGTGCTCAATATTTATTGACTGGATGACAGAAGTTAACCAAGAGTACCAATATTTTCTTTGTAAAAGTGAAAATTAGCTTAAATAAAAAATAAACACAAAATGATGTCTATTATAACAAAATGTTTATAACTATATATAATTATAAACATTATAAAATTTAAATACAAAATACATAAAAGCATAGTAGTTAAAAGCATGGACTTTAGAATCAGAAGGACCGGGGTTTGAATCCTGGCTCTTGTCACTATATGATCTTGGGCAAATTAATCTAAGTCTCAGTTTTCTCATCTATAAAATGAAGGTATGGCCAAGCACAGCAGCTCATGCCTGTAATCCCACCACTTTGGGAAGCTGAGGTAGGTAGATCACTTGCGCCCAGGAGTTCGAGACCAGTCTGGGCCACATGGTGAAACCCCATTTCTACAAAAAATTTAAAAAATTAGCTGGGCGTGGTGGCACATGCCTATAATGCCACCTACTAGGAAGGCTGAGGTGGGAGGATGGCCTGAGCCCAGGAGCGCAAGGCTGCAGTCATGATGGCAGCACTGCACTCCAGCATGGGCGACAGAGACCCTGTCTCAAAAAATAAAGTCGTAGTGGGGAGGTGGTGATAATACTACCTATTTAACAGAACAGTCACAAGAAAAAAATAATATACCTAGGACAATTCCTGAATAATGCAATTATTATGTTGGCTATTAAAAATGCTAATATAGTAAACAAATGTTTAATTAGAATCTTATGTTACCCAGAAAGTTCCTAGTTGAGGAAAATATTTTCTATTTCTGTTGTATCTAGTAACCTTTATAAATGAAATAAGATGAATGACCTTTTGATTCTATATCATGCATACCAGTAAAACTGGCATTTGGGATAATGGGTCAACATTTTAAATGGAGGTCAGTAAGAAATGAATTCCCTTCATTTAAATTGGGTTAGTGGTTGTCTTGGGATGCCAGTAATAGCATTTATTTCTGGTCTAGAAAGAATCTGTTCTGTCACTAAACAATTTTAAAATTGTACTTTGGGATCACTCAGCTGATCCCAACAGTGAAGTTACTGCCCCCCTTTCAAAATAGTCTTACATTCCATACAATTAGCCTAAACTTATACCTCAAGTTCAAAGTATACCACTTTCGACCTTAATGTGGATGAGCACTAAATATAAGGCAATAGCTACATATACACTTCTATTTTAAACAAACATTTTGAGAATGATGGTGATTAAAAGGAGAAAAAAAAAGTGAAACAGGTAAAAAAAAAAATAAAAGGGGAAACAGGGAAAAGAAAAAGAAAAGCTTTAAAATCAGTAACTCCAAAAAAAACAAAACTATTCTAAGGGGAAAAAAATTTCATATATGCTTATGAGATAGTGTAAGTGTTCTTGTGCATATATTTGCTTAACTCTTCAGCCTCATCTCTAGCTGGCTTTGACTTTTGCCTCTAAAACACAACCCCACCTGAGCCTAGGGCTCTTCATCCACCAGTTACAGGATTTAACTGAGGTTAAGTTAGCTTCTCTAGAAAACTCCCATGACACTTTAAAAGCTGGGTTATATATTCCTCCTATGAACTCTAACAGTGTATCTTCTGAATATAGTATTTATCACACTGTATTAATATCAGTCTATTTATTTTCTTACTATTGCATCTCTATTAGAAGTGGATGGCTAAACGATAATTATTAAAAGGTAAATGTGTTGTACAATTATAACTGAGGGGTATAAATCTTTTACTATGTCTCCCCAAAAGTTTCAGAAAATGTTAGTTCAGAAAAATTTCAAAAAAAGAATATTGAATAGAAATGTCCTATTATGTACTTTGTGTTTTCCACAATATCAAGTACAAAAATGTTTTATTATGTACCTTTTATTTTCCAGAATACTACTTTAGCCAATGGATGTAAATAAGTGAATCTTTGTTTACACGTTTTATTAATAGTAAAAGAGTTTCTTCCCTCTCAGTAAATATATACTGAATATATATGTAAAGAAATATCAGCCTACATTGGCAACAAATTTTTAGCCTACCCACAATCGTCAGTCCCGACCCCCATCCCAGTTCATAGCACTAACATATAGCAAGCCTGTAACAGATAATTTGTTAAATGAATGAGCCAAATAAACTTTTGAAGCATATGACTGGTATCTTCTTACATTAATTTCATTACCTGCATATTCATAAAACCAAGCCAGGCACTTCTTGCTTGAAAAATGTTCCTCTCCACTTATTAGTCTAGCAGGGGGTTGGGATCTGCAATAGCTTAGAAAACACACAGATGCCTAAGATTTTTATCACATCTCAACTCTTAGAGAAAAACTAAGTTCAAAATTAACTACTTCAATTCACATTAAACAAAGGTTTTTTTTTTTTTCTTCGGTTGGCATTACTGGAAAAAAACTGAAATTGTTAAGTAATTGCAACTTGAAACAGTAGTCTATACATAAGAATTATCGGCTTACAAAACCCGAACATCTCTTCACTCAGTATCAAAACGCAAATTTATCAATAAGTTATTTCCCCACATTTTAAAAGACTACAAAGAAGTTCAACCTAGTAGTTGGAAAAGTATATTTATTGTGATTCTAATGATTTGTATAGAAATTCTATTTGTGTGTAATAGAGAAATATTGAAAACAAACACGAAGTATATTTTGATAATTAATGAATCAATATTTCAAAATAAAATGTTATATTAAGAGTTGTTTTATCACCTAAGCTTAGATTTTTTAAGATAAATGATGACTTAGGACCTAAGGGTATATTAAATTTCACAGATTTAAAAAAACACAACCAAAAAACCCTAAAAGTTAATAACAGTCCAAATAATTGGGACAGGGTATTTAATCCTAGCTTCTGTTCATTCTGTTTCATTTTTTTCATAAAATCATTTTCTCTTTTTCATAAAATAACTAAAATTTGGTAAGTTCAAAATGGCCTCTAGAATTTAATGACCTTCAGAGAAACTTTTTTCAAGGAACTCAAATTATCCTACAATGTTATAGAAATGCTAGAACCTCTGTAATTGAGTAATGTAAAGTAAGAGTATCATATTTAAAAATTTAAATTGATAAAGTATCACCTGAGTTCTAATAATACTGCCTGCTCAGCAATCTTAATGTACTTAACTTAAATAATTTTAATACATTATATACTTAAGATGGCTATGAGATAGAGTAATACAAAAATGAATTAATAATTTGCCTATATCTTATAAAAATATGAGCTACTAAAGTAACCCATGTCAAATTCTAATGTTGGCTAACAAGAGGTATAAGAAAAGTGTATCATCTTTCACATTAATAGCCCAAGAAATACTCCTTAGACCCCTTTACCAAAACACAGTAACAAGGGAAAAAAGTCGACCAATTACAAAAAAGAAAATGACTAGATAAGTCATCTACCTCACAGTTTAAGCAGATCTCTCTTTAAGGAGAGCTCTAGCATTATTTTCTTCTTATAATCCTGGCTACTGTCTTCTTTTAATAGTAGCACCTGAAGTTGTCATATCAAGTGCCAACCATTGATGAAAAGGCAGCTAATATGGGTATTTTTTTAAAAAGCATTTCTCAGTCGGGCGAGGTGGCTCACGCCTGTAATCCCAGCACTTTGGGAGGCCGAGGTGGGCGGATCGCGAGGTCAGGAGTTCAAGACCAGCCTGGCCAACATAGTGAAACCCCGTCTCTACTAAAAATACAAAAATTTAGCAGGGCGTGGTGGTGGACACCTGTAATCCCAGCTACTTAGGAGGCTGAGGCAGGAGTATCGCTTGAACCCGGGAGGCGGAGGTTGCAGTGAGCGGAGATCGCGCCACTGCACTCCAGCCTGGGCGACAGTGGAAGATTGTCACAAAGAAAAAAAAAAAAAAACCCACTTCTCACACCAAAATTGCAGTTATTTTTTTGTAGCATATAATTTTGCTGTGATGCCTCCAGGATATGCTACAA
Source organism: Colobus angolensis palliatus (assembly GCF_000951035.1). NCBI lineage: Eukaryota > Metazoa > Chordata > Mammalia > Primates > Cercopithecidae > Colobus > Colobus angolensis. The sequence continues at coordinate 9,433,807 of NW_012120709.1, forward strand.
AGTGATCAAAGAACTACTACTATATAGTTCTGCCTTGTCTTCTTTCTTACCAATAGGACAGAGTACAAGAGCTCACAAATTATTTAATTAATGCTGAGAGCTAACAGCGTCCTGAATGCTAGAAGACAAAAAGCATGCAGGGCCTTTCCAACTCTGCACACAGGCACTTGGCATAGGTGAGGCACTATACTTCCAGAAAATGGGGCTCCTGCAATTTAAAAGGCCTCCTGCTGGGACCTTCCGGGTTAGGCCACTCCAAATACTAAATATGGAGGCCAATTACAGCATACAAGTTTTCCTTTCTACCATTCCCAAGACAGCTGTCAAGATTCCTTATGTGCTGCTTTCTTCACACTCTACAAAGAAATTCTAGAAGTGACCCTTCCGCGGATCTGCACTCACTTCTAAGCCTAGAAAAAGGCAGAGGAGCGATACGGCAGTACGGGATTGAGGGTCGGTTGTGGGGTGGGGGTGGGGGTGAGCGCAATTTACATATGCATCTGTTCCCCACCCTGCAGGGCACGTAGACTCTTAACGTGGGCGGCTCTTCTAGTCTCTCCATAAACGCCAGCGTGCATACACTCGAACACGAGGTCGGGTCGGGCGCGGAGACTCGCGGTGTTCGGCACCTAGCCTAGCTCGATCAAAGGGGCCTCACCTGTCTCCAGCCCCAGCCCGGCAGGCCGGGCCCGACTCCTTTTCCTCCAGTTGTCCAGCAAAGGAGGGAGGAGGGAAGCTTGAAGGGTGGGGGGAGATGGTACCTGGAGATTTTACACTTTTTGAGGCCTCCGTCTTCCGCTACTGCGGCTGCCACCCCAGGGGATTTTCTCTTCTTCTTCACCGGCATCTTCCGCCCTCCCCGGCAGGGTGGGCAGGGGAGCCGGGGAAGGGGGTCCCTGTCCGCTGGAAGCCCCTCAGCGCTGGCACCCAGTTCCCACAGACAGCAGCAAGCGGAGGAGCAGAGTCGCCAGCCCGCACCGGCGCGGCCCAGCCCGGCCGACGCCCGCTCCCAGGTATCCTCGTCGTCTTTCTCTGACCGGGACAGGGCTGGCTCCTCGCCGGTGGACACTGCGGTTCGTTCTCACCGGGAGGAGAGAACGCGGACGGCGCGGCAGCTCCACCAGTCACAGAAAGCAGAAGGCTCAGCCTAACCCGGAGGCGAATCGCTGAGGCCCGGAAGTGACGCGATCGCGGAGCCGGTCCCAGGAAGGGGCGTGATTCCGGTTGCCTCGGGCACTCGTAGGTAGTCTAGGCAGGGGGAAGCTGTCTGATCCTCGCAAGTGCGGCTGCCCGCGGAATTCTGTATTCTGTCCAGAGTATCCTGACCTTTCTCATGGAGCTTCTACCGCGCTCTGATACTGGCAGTCGCCGCCAAAAAATGAAACTACTAATACTTTGCAGTTGACGTTAAAAATAACCTGGTAAAGTAGACCAAGTTCCACTTCTGAGCTCTTCCACACGATAACCTCACCTTAAGTGTTCCCACCCCTTAAATGCATTGTCACCCTCTGTCTTGCGTGTTTTCTTTATGGGCCTGTGATCAGCCTCCCACTCCCCCTTCTCCCTTTTCCCTACCTTTGCTTATCACTTTGTCCTGTATTGAAACTTAGCTCTACCATTATTTCCACAGAGCTCAGCTCTCCGATAACAGACAGTAGATGACCGCTACTTAGTAGGGAGAAATTGGGGGACAGTTCTAAGGAGCCTCCCCCTAGTCCTTACTAACAAAAACACACTGTAATCTATTCACCTGCACTTAGGTGGAAATACTGTTTTTAAATAATGGTTATTGTATGTAAAGACATAGTAGAAATTCGTTAGTAATTCTGTTGGTAAAATAAATTTATCTCTGCAAACCAACTGTGATGGGAGAAGACTAAAAGTCTGAGTAACAGTTGAAGTGGTTCCTGTGAAACTACCTTCACAATGGCACCCTAATCTGGCCAATCCGTATATCATATTTCCTTAGTGTTATTAATTAGTTCAGGATGGACGCATACTCAGGCTAGGCCAATGAGTGCCAATGACACAAAATGAAACCACCAGGAAGCAATTTTATTTCCTATGGATTTGAACCAAAGAAGTTACGGAGAATGAAGCCAAAACTCAGAAGAGAGCAGTAGCAAGCAGAAAAATAGAAAAACCAGAATGTGATTATATGATATGAGCCCAAAATCCATGATATGCCCTGGAATTTTCAGTTATGTGAACCAACGAATTTCACTATTTTGCATATTTAGTTCAATTCTCTGTTACTTAAAACCGGAAGAATGTCAAAGTATATGATCCTTCAACGCATTTAAAAACGCATGAGGCCAAAAAAAATCAAAACAGAATCAGATAAAGTCTCTAAATAGAACTACCATCTGCAAAAAGTACAGGACAGAGGAACGTGTTAAATACCCAATGCAATCAGCAATTTCTATATGTCAGAAAAGTCTACAGGACAAATGACCCAAATTCTGCAACAAATTATTAGGATGAGAGGAGAGAGAAGGAAATTAAAAGAGACTTAAAGGATATGTCAGTCATTTTCAGTGTGCAGTTCTTATTTGAACTTGATTCACACAAACAGTTTAAACAATATTATAACATCTATGTGGCAATTGGAGATGTTACTGCTAGCTGGATATTTGATGAAATTCTAGAACATGTAAAACTTATTTATAGCAATGGCATATCAGTGACACTTGGGGACAGAGAGTGAGTTGAGGAAGACTGCAAAGAAACACAAGGGAACTTTTTGCGTGAAGAACATTCTATGTCTTGATTGAAGTAATAGTATATATACTTGTCAAAATTCATTGAATTGTACACTTAAAATGGATATTTTTATGAATATTCTTCCTAAATAAAATTTATATAAAATGTGCAAAACAAACCACAAAATAAATGATAATGACAAAACTATTAGAGATAGCCAAGCTTATTTCTTCAAGAAGTGAGCTGCAAAAGCTAAACAGCCCATTTTCCCAAGGAGGACCAAAGAAATGGAATAAAACCTAAAGGATGGAAAGAAAGATCTCAGAGGATGATATTAAAGGTGTGTCCTTCCGGAGAGTAGAATCAGGGCCTGATCAAAGTGTAGGGAATTTTGTAATGCCTGTCTTGCAGGCTACCAACATTGCTATAGACCAAAGACCACTGCACATCTCATCTTCTGTTCTTTTTTAAATAGGAATTTTTTTTATTGTGATAATTGTGTCCCTTCTTCACCATTATGTATTGGGCGAGAGTGGGAAATAGATTATTGCCTCTTAGTTCATAGGCCATTGGACCATAAGGAATCACTTTTGAACAAAGGAGGACCCCACTATACCTGGAAATCCTGGACATTGAGCTGAATGCAGTAACTGAATAGGAGCCTACTGACACCCATAGAATACTCTGAAAAAAAAAGACAAAAGACTGGATCTATGTGTGGTATTCATTTAGTCTATCTACTCAAAAAACATTTAATCATCACTTCAACCAGGAGCTTTACTGGGCCTAAGAATATAAAAGGCAGACATGACTCCTGCAATCATGGAGCTGCCAGTCTGGAGGGAGAAATAGTCATGCACCACGTAACGACATTTTGGTCAAGATGTGCATATGCGATGATAGTCCCTTAAGATTATAATACTGTATTTTTACTGTGCCTTTTCTATGTAGGTACGTTGAGATACACAAATACAATTGTGTTAAAATCGCCTACAGTATTCAGTACAGTACCATGCTGTACAGGTTTGTAGCCTAGGATCTATAGACTATACCATATAGCCTAGGCATGTGGTAAGCAACATCATCCAGGTTTGTATAAGTACACTCTATGATGTTCACACAATGATGAAACTGCCTAAGGACACATTTCTCACAATGTATTCCTGTCAATAAGCAATATATGACTCTATGTATGCTGTCTGCATTTAAGAGAATTATATGAATAGTAACTAGGGTTCATAATCTATGCTTGTCAATGGTATCAAAGGGATGGCAATTTCTGGGTGATGTAGACCATTCACATCCATCTGCCTCTTCATTCTCTTGTCTGGTCAGTACCTACTGCTACTGGCAAACCTCCATTCCCAAAAGTTAGTTCTTCATCACCCCAATTACTCTCACAAAGGGGCATATTAATTGCCTTGCTACCTATGAGAGGTGTAGAAATGCCTAGTTATGTGGCTTTAATATTTTCTGCTGCTCACCAGTGCATACATAGTGCATGATTTTGCATCAAAAAAGATACCTCTAATACAGAAACAAACTATGACAGAGTACTGTGGCTCTCTGTCATGCAGTAGAATTTTTAAAATGAAGGTAATGACAAGGAAGGGAGGGATGAAGTAGTTACCTGAAGCGGAAGCCTGTGTGTTTTGGTTTCAGATCCAAAGAAGACACTCAAGTGACTTTAGGAAAGGGACATAATTTCCTTTATCTTTCATCTTATCCTACTCTTATACAGAAGGACGTAGGAAAAAAACAACAAAAATAATACTTATACTGAACAGGGAAGTAATTAAGCAAGAATACTGAGACCCAGTTCTATTATCTATTTGGCATCTTGGTCATATATACATCCCTTAGCTTTTGGGAGTTATAAAACAAAGCCATGAAAAACATCTCTTAAAATAGTTATATCTCTGTCAAGGTATCCAAAAATAGTACTCTAAGATGTGTTAATTTATATATTCCGTACGTAGTTTAGTTTTTCTTAACACCTCTTTAAAATAGGACTTTCCCACTTGCAAGAATAACAAGCAACACAGACATTAAGTGATTTATAGGATGCCACATGTTATAGTGGTCCTGGATGTGTGCAGATGCTCTCCCTTCCATATATTAATGTTGATTTTTAAAACAACTTTGTAGTTAAAAATTTTGTGAAATGTTTCATGCACATAAATCTACAGAAAGATAACACTAACAGATTAGTAGAAATGAGATGTCAAGACGGGATTTTTTGTTTTGGCGTTTCAGTATAGCCTACAAGAACTTGTGTTTTAGAGAGGCCTAGAGATGCAGAACTATGTACCTCATGACACTTACCCCCTACACCCTAAAGCTTGTCTGTGACTGTGGTTCATTCTGGGATCTAGACTGAGGGAATAGTCACTACCTAGAACACTGCTTGTCATCATGGCAGAGGGAAAGAACAACATGGTAAACCTCATGCTGCCTGTCAAGGATTCTGCCCTGAAGTGACACATTAATCCTGTTCAAGTCATGTGGCTACACCTGAGGTCATGAGGGCAGGAAGGTACAATCCTCCTGCAGAGAAACATCAAGTAAAGGTTAATACAGCCTACTACAGTAAGAGATTGGACTGAAATTTTGTTCAAAGTGCAGGGAAAAATGAGTTCACAGTGCAGTTTTAAAGAGGCAGTAGGAAAACGCGTAAGATTGGTTTCTGCTTATACCTCAACATGGCAGAGTATATTCTTCAAAGTTGGTCACAGCAATATGTCTCATCCCACATATTGTAGAAACTTACCATTTCCTATCAAAAAGTGAAGTCTAGTTGAAAAAAATAAATATTGGTTCATTCATTATGGGAAATGTACCATACCAATGTAAGACATTAGTAATAGGGGAAACTGGGTGTGGGATATATGAGCAGTTTCTGTAGTATCATTGCAATTTTTCCACAAAATTAAAACTCTTCTAAAATAAATTATTAAAAAGTCACAGTGAATAGGGAAAAGTAAAGAAAATTTAGAAAATAATGAAGTACAGGAAGAAAGAGTAATAACTCAAAAGAGCTGTCTAGGTTGGATGCTTTTGGAAAGGTGAGAATCTAAAAACTTCTGGATGTGGGATCATAGGTAGAAAGCAATGTCTTGTATATAAGCTGGCCAAGGACAGAGCAATTTCAATTTGAAGCCTAACCAGGAAGACTAAGAACAAGTGCTCAGGTGGGAAACTGTATTAAGCAGTACACCTGATTTACCTTCCCATATGTGAATATGTACCCCAAATGAAGAAAAGTAGTTCAGGCCAGGTGCTGTGGCTCATGCCTGTAATCCCAGTACTTTGGGAGGCCGAGGTGAGTGGATCACTTGAGGCCAGGAGTTCAAGACCAGTCTGGCCAACATGGGCAAAACCCTGTCCCTAATAAAAATACAAAAATTACCCCGGCATGGTGGCACATGCCTGTAATCTCAGCTATGCGGAGGCTGAGGCAGGAGAATCTCTTGAACCTGGGAGGTGGAGGTTGCAGTGAGCTAATATCATGGCACTGCACTCCAGTCTGGGTGACAAAGCAAGACTCTGTCTTTAAAAAAAGTAGTTCATAGAACCAAAATTACTGGCAGAGCTTGTATTGTTTTGATGACTTGCTGCAGAGAACTCCCTTTCTGTTTGATGAGATGGTAGAGAAGACCAAAGTTGAATGGAGACAGCTTGCATTGGATATGTTCTTAAGTGTAGTTTCCTAATTGTGGTATTTGCTGAATAGACATTTATCACACTATACACTTCTAAGACTTAACATTGCAAAGTGGCATAGTGTAAAGGGTTTGTTAAAATGAGAACCACCATTAGACTTATGAATTTCCTTTTTAACTTTGCAACTTGATAAACATTTAACCATGTTGTGACTCAGTTTTGTTCTTTGTAAGATAAAATAATAATCCTTGCCTTATCTAGACATCACAGCATTGTGTTGTTGAAAAAAATGAGAAAATAAATGTTAAATAAATGTTTTGATAACAATGTTATCAGAATTGCTAAAGGGTACAAAACCATGTATCCGTTGAGGTCTTTAGAGTACATTAAACAAAAATCGAACTCTACATTTAGCAAGAGGATTTGTTTTGAAGTATTTTACAGAATCAAAGGAAGGAGTTGCAATGAAGGAGATATGTAAAAGGAGTGAGGTGTCTTGGTTTTTATCCCCACCCAAATTCTGATAATGGAGCTTTCTCATCTATATCACTACCACTTTTTGATGACTTCATCTTTAGTTGCAGAGATATTAACCGTAACCATGTTTTCAGCCATTGAAAATAGGGTCATCTACACTGGGCAGTTTGAATGGGATTCAGCAAATTCTTGGGCCATGGCTATGCATGACTTCTTTGGAAAATCCCTAGGTAATACGTGAGCAGTTATGGAAGGCCACTGGTGAGGATCACTCAGCACAGAGAAGATCAGTTCACATGATTGCAGCAGAGGCAGTTATTCTTAGAAAGGCAGTTAATGGTCTGCAAAGAGTTGGACATTTATTTGGCACCCACCTTGCTCTCGTCTCTGGCAGTGACAGTGTTGGTGTCTCTTGATGCTGATGCTGCTTCTCATTATGTGTTCCTCAGAGGCCTATTCCCTCTTCTCTAGTTTCACAACGAAGACCTCTTCCAAGTTCAAGCCCTATCCAACTTTTGAACTCTATTTCTAGCTAAGATGACTTTCAATTGTTATAGCATAGCATCTATGATCTTCCTCTTTCAGGGCCTGAACTTGTAATTTGCAAGAGCCTTCTTGTTTATAAAGAAAACATAGCTTATGAAAATCAACAGTTTTTGGTTTAAATAGCATTTTTTAAATATTGTGGTATTTCAAGAGTATGTTTTTAAAGTAAACAGTAAACCAACTGTATTTCTTTCCATTTCTGATTTACAGCTTATAATTTTCTATTAGATAATGACACTGACTATAATGATCATGAGCAAGAATATAAAGAAAACAAAAATAGAACAAAATATAGCAATTCTTTCAAGACATTATCTCTCTATAGGCTAAACAAGTAGAGATTCTTAGATAACTTCACTGAACTCTTTCACATTTCATATGCAGCTAAAGCTTCCACTGCACATCTTTCTGATACAACCTACACTTAGGACCAGGTGCATAATTTGTGGCCCAGAACAAAATGAAAATGCAGAGCCTCTTGTTAAAAAATTATGTAGTGCTCTATCAGAACACATCATCAAACCAACTGAAAGGCCTTTCTAAGCATGATGCTCTGTGACATCGCACAAGTTGCATGCGCTTAAAATCTGCCCTGCATACAGTTTAAAAACAAGTAAAGGCCCGATTGACCTATAGGTTCATTCAGTGGAGCACCAGATTTGTAACGCACACTGTGTCAGAGAATGATATGTGTTGATTAAGTCATTCTTTCCTATTTCAGGGTACAATAAAGATTACATTTCCCTCATTTGAACCCGGGAGTTGGAGGTTGCAATGAGCTGAGATTGCACATTGCATTTCAACCTGGGTGACAGAACAAGACTCTGACAAAAAAAAAATACATTTCCTATCCACCTTGAAATCAGGAATTGCCATATACATCTCCTGCATGTATATGGCAATATGTACATGAGACTTCACTCTTTACCTGTCAATCAACCAGATTTAAATAACCCAGGAGAGAATTCTGTAGTCCTAGGGGACAGTGGAGCTACAAAATGGAAGCGGTCTAGATTCCTGAATCATCACATGGAATACTGCCTGCCAAGTACCACATTGAACTGTCAAAAGAAGGAGAAATAAAATTCTTAGGTTAAGCCACTAAAATTTTGGGATTGTTATAATAATGTTTGCCATATCTTGATTGTATCTATCAGGACTACGCTATGTTATAATAACCAAAACTAAAATATCAATATGCTATCGTAACAAAAGTTTTATTTCTTGTTCATGGTAGGTTATTGATAAGACCCTACCCATCCAAGCTACTCAGGGAGCTAAACTGATAAAAACACTGTCTTGATTTATACTTCCATGATTACCATGATGGTGAGAAAGAACTATGGTAAATCATATTGGCTTTTAGTATTTTTGTGTATATGTGATATATTACTTCTACATAGAATTCAAAGATCAAAGCAAGTCATAAGATCATACCTATCTTTAAAAGAAGCAGAGAAGTGCTAAGAAAGAGGAAAGCCAGAAACATTTGTTAGATGACAGTAACAAGTACCACATGAATATAGATGTTGGTGCTTAGAATGAAGATGCTGCATGCAGAAACTTAAAATACATTGTACAGAATTAGTGGTCATGCAACAGGCAGCAAAGAAACAGATTAGTAGGTTGATTATCCAGAGATTTTTAACATGCCTTGTTAAAATATTCAGTGATACTTCCCAATGAGAAGTAGAAGGGAGACCATTAACCTAGTAAGAATGTAACTCTATGGAAAATAGCTAGAGGCAGAGTGATAATGTGTATTGGCTATAGTTGTCTGCCTTTAGCAAGATTTATAAGAAAAATATGAGCTCAGATGAGAACTGGTTAATCTTCTAGAAAGAATAGAAGGATAGTAAGGAATCCTAGAGATCAGGGGTCTCTCAGGTTTAGAGAGGCTGACTGCTCCTAGTTTCTAAGTAATAAGAGATAAGACTGAAAAAAACAAAGTTGTAAGTGATAAAGGCACTAAAAGATCTCTCAGTTAAGAAAAGTGATAGAATCTTTGGGCAAAGCTCAGACTAAGGGTTTTAACCTTGCCATTTAAACCTTGTTTCATATAGCCTCAGGATAACCATCAAGTTGAGAGAGGAGGACATGGGTATGAGTAAGCAAAAAGATCATTCTTTGGAATCATATATAGGAAATAACTAGAATATGGAATTTAGAATATGGAACTAAAAGCAAATACATCAGAAAGCCTACTAAGTTTGGAAAAGAATTACATTGTTAAATAAACCATGTGCCTGGACCAAAAGACACTGATTTTTTGAGCCTTAAAACAACTATCAAGCTCCCGGAGTTTCCCCAGAAGGAAGCTCAAATAACTTATCTTTTTAGTTTGTAGGTTGCTGAACCATTAGGAGCTACGTTTCAACCCGATAGAAACAACTGCATCACATGGATACCTTAGAGACTCCTCTCTGTTCTCTAACAAAGGACTTCTCCAAATGTGTCTTCATTGACTTCACAGCCCCATTCCTGACAAGAACACTAGACACAAGATAGGAATAATTTCCAGTAGTTTCAGTGAATGTGGTCCTTAAAGGTGTAAAATCTCAAATTTCACATTTGATTAGATATCTTTAGGGACTAAAGGTGCCAAGCCAATGCTTGAAAAACGAGAATTGTAATTTGATCTCTTTTACTTTAAATTTATCCTGAGCTACCCTGCTGAGTAGGTTGACACTGCCAAATTTTTGATGTTCTATTCTCATAGCAACAAGCTGTGATGTCAGAGAGTTATTTTATCACAGAATCTATCCAAAAAGATGCCAGGCTGTGAAGCAGAAAGCTCTGATTTAATTGCATGTTATTCAACAATCGTTTTATGTAAATAAAACTGGAGATAGAAAAAAAAGACTCAAAATAACAATTTATGTGAACATCTTTATTAATAGTTAACATAGTGTAAAAAGCTTTCCCTTCAGCATTTACATCAGTGGGTATGTATTTCTTTTTAAATGACATTAAAGGACATTCAGGGAAGACTATTTCCTGCAAATAACAGATAAGCTAGATAATGCACACAGTAAAGAAAGCAACTTCAAACCATCTAAAAGTATAATTAGCATCCTCATAGAGGAAAAGATTAACTAGTAATGTGTTTTGAAATTGTTTATATTAAGGGCCTTAACACAGTTTTACTAGCATACTTTACTATCCTGAATGGCAAAATTAAAAGCAATATCTTTACCAGACAAGTGATTATCACATAATATGGTGTAAGTGCAAAAAATTTCATTAAGCTTTACAAACCTGCAAGCCTTCTGGGCCTGGTAGACCTTGTAAATTAGTGAAGTGGCCTGGGTGTAACACAATGGGGTAGGTGGGTACCATGGCTGAAGCCAAGTGCATGCCCTATCTGCAGAAGTCTGGATGGGTTAGATTAGGCCAGAACAACAAAGAAGCCAAAGAAGCCCAGTTGTTTAGGACAGCACAATTTTCTTGCTTGTTCATACTACCTGTTCAAGGTCAGCTGGAGACTCTGTTCTTTGTCATGAGCGCAGCCACTGTCTAGAACACTACTGGTTATTGTGGCAGAGTAAAAAGAAAGAGCACAGCTTCTTTGGCTTAGTGAAGCAGGATTTGTTTTTGTTAATTTGAAAAACAGTAGGCTGGGCGCAGTGGCTAATGCCTGTAATCTCTTCACTTTGGGAGGCCAAGGCAGGCAGATCACTTGAGGTCAGGAGTTTAAGACCAGCCTGGTCAACATGGTGAAACTGGTATATTCTCTACTAAAAATATGAAAACCAAAAAAGTTAGCTGAGTGTGGTGGCAGGAGCCTTTGATCCCACCTACTCAGGAGGCTGAGGCAGGAGAATCGCTTGAGCCCGGGAGGCGCAGGTTGCAGTGATCCAAGATCGTGCCACTGCACTCCAGCCTGGGGGGCAGAGTGAGACTCTGTCTCCAAAAAAAAAGAAAGACAGAGAAAAAAAAAACATTAGAAAGCATGGTAGTCATTAGGGTTGCTCTCAAATATTCCATAATTCTCCTTTTGTGTACAACGTATGGTTTCACTTACCTGCCCACTTGCAGCTAGATGTGACTGTGTAGTTTGCTTGGCCAATAAAATGTAAATGGTAGTGATGTGCAGAAACTTTGGGAGCCATTATCTACTTTTTTACATGTTCTCTTTTCCCTCAATCCCAGTAAGATGTATTGTCAAAAAGCAATGTGACTACTTAAGATAATTTTTATATAAGGTAATTATAATCACAGCTCAAGAACTAGAAACAGTTTTTACTAAGTACTTGTATAGCATCACAAAGCTATACTTTTAAGAATATATATATATATATATATATGTATTTTCATCCCAAGACTGGTATTCATTTTATTTTAAAAGATAACAGTTTTAGAATAGTCTGCTGTATTTCCTACAAGCCTTGCTATTAATATTTAAATGTATTTAAAAGTGACTTTGATATGTAATTTTTCAAACATGAAGCACTAACATTCAAATAAATGATATTTATTATCTGATAGAAAAGTTAAGATTTAAATTATTTAAATATACTGTCTGGATGTTCTCATAATGAAACACAGAAATATTATTTGCAGGAAGGAATACTACCCCTTGATTTTGTTCTCTTCTAATGACTGTTTCTGGTTCTCTTGTTAGAGGAGATAGGTGAAAATCATCCCCAAATTATCACATTTCTGGGTATTCTCCCCCTCTTCAATGATAATGTCATAGGACATCATTGGGGGAGGGGGTGGCAAGAGTACAGATGTAAGAAATATCTTCAACTACATGTTACAAACCAATGAAGACTAACATCCTTGCTTACATATCTCCTTCCTCTTTCCTTGTATATTTTCAGTGCAATTGACTGCAGGAAGAACTGGCTCCCTGCTAGACCCAGAAGTAATGGTTAGCAGCTATTCACTGATTTAGAAAGTCAGAAGATATAGAATTCCTTTTATTCCACAAAGAGTCATAAAAATGTGTAAAGGTAAATATATTTAAGTATTTGAGGTAAATATCAGATTTCAGTGTAGAGTATCATCTTCGTTTGTGGGCTGCTATAGCAAAATATCTTGGACTGGGTAATTTGTAAATAATAGAAGTTTATTGCTCACAGTTATGGAGGCTGGGAAATCCAAGATGAAAGCAACAGCAGATTTGGTATCTGATGGGAGCCTGTTCCTCCTAGGTGGTGCCTTCTATATGTCCTCGTATAATGGAAGGGGTGAACAAGCTCTATTGGGCCTCCTTTATAGGGGAACTAATCTGATTCATGAGGGCTCCATCCTCAAGACCTAATCACCTTCCAAAGCCCTATCTCTTAATAATATCACACTAGGGATTAAGTTTCAACATATGAATTTGAAGGAACATTAAATGATCTGCATTACTCAGGGTTCTCCAGGGAAACAGAATCAACAGGGTATAAACAGATATTTAAGAGGATATTTATTATGGGAATTTCCTCACGCAATTATGGAGGCCAAGAAGTCCCATGTTATGCTGTCTGCAAGTTGGAAAACCAGGAAAGTTGGTGGTGTAATTCAGCCTGAGTCTCAGGACCTTGGAACATGGTGTGCCGCTGGTATAAATTCTGGTCAAAAGGCCCCAAAGCTAGGAGTTTTGATTTTCTAGAGCAGAAAATGGATGGCCCACCATGAGAAGACAGCAAGTTCACCCTTCCTTGCCTTTTTGTTCTATTTGAGTCCGTAAGGGATTGGATGATGCCTGTCCACATTGGTGAGGGCTATCTTCTTACTCAGTCTATTGATTCAAATGCTAATCTTTTCCTGAAACACCCTCAAAAATACAACCAGAAACAGTGTTTTACCAGCTATCTGGGTATCATTTAATCTACCAACTTGACTAGTATTTTTTCCCTTAAATTTACTAAATTACAAGGTATCTATTTAATAAGTAGGGCAATATTTTATAACCAACACTATATATTTAACGTATTTGCCAATGTTTATCAAACATAATGGGTAAAATGGAAAAAAAATCTTTATCCTATATTCACTTTCATGGAATAGATGCTGATACCTTAGAAATCATCTAGAAGGCTAGATTTCTGGAGGAACTTGAAATGTTTTCAGGGGACCTTGTGAGGTCAGAACTTTTTTCACAATAGTAGTGAAACATTATGTATCTCTGCCGCTGTGCTTGACATTTTCATTGATGGTGCAGTAGCAACGGCAGCTATGGTAGTCAGAATTGTAGGAAGGCCCCAAGGCCCCTGCTCTCTGGTGTGCACACTTTGAAGAGCCCCCTAACCTTGAATGTGGAGGAAATCTGTGAATATGATGGTATATCACTCCCATGCCTAGTTTACTCATCAGTTGACTTTGAGCTAATGAAAAAGGAGATTATTCGTTAGGCCTGATCTAATCAAGTGAACCCTTAAAAGGAACTGGCTTCTTCCTGTTACAAAAGAGATTTGAAGCACAAGGGAGCTTAGATGTGTTAGGAAGTTCTCTACTGTTGGCTTTAAAGATGGAGGATAAGAATGTGGGCAATATCTAATTGCCGAGTGGCCCCAGCTGACATCCAGCAAAGACATGATGACCTTAGTCTTACAACTGCAAGAAAATGCATTCTGCATCAACTGTAAGAGGACTCTAAGCTCCAAATGAGAATGCAGCCTGGCTGACATCTTGATTTATGCCTATGAGACCCTTAGCATATAGCAGCTAGCCTCCTGACTTATCAGACTTTCAGCTAATACATGGGTGTTATTTTAAGCCACTAAATTTGTAGTAGTTTGTTACACAACAATGAAACACAATGCAGTGGCTAAAACAGCTGGCAAGTTGACACAAATCAAGGGTGGGGCACCAAACTGCTTTAGTAATCATCTATTCTCCACATGCATGCATTCACTGGAAAATATTTCAGTTTCATTTAAGAATCTCCTGGATAAAGGAGTAAAATGTATTCCTTTTATTAAATCTTAAACCTTCAGTACTAGTCATTTCAATATTTTGAACAATGAAATAGTATACCGTAAAACACTCTGTTGCATTGAAGTATTAATAATGGTTGTTTCAAGGAAAATAATTTTGTGATTGTTTGAGTTATGATCTAAACTAGCTGTTCTTTTTTCATGGAAGACCAATTTTACTTGAAAGAATAACAACTAATGTTATTCAGACTTTGATATTTGGCAGAAATTTTTCTTAAAAATGAATGAAATGAGCTTATCACTTCCAGGGAAACAACTGACCTTATTTGACCTAACTGACCAATGATAAAATTCAAGCGTTCCTGCAAAAATTAGATTCTTGGATAACTTAAATTCTCTACTGTAAGTTTGACAACCTTTCCATACATGAAGACTTTTTCTTGGCCAGGCGAGGTGGCTCATTCCTGTAATCTCAGCACTTTAGGAGGCTGAGGTGGGAGGATCACTTCAGTACAGGAGTTTGAGACTACAGCGAGGTATGATGAAGCCACTGCACTCCAGCTTGGGTGACAGAGAAAGACCCTGTCTCTAAAAAGACTTTTTCTTATGAGATCAGTGGTGTATTAATAAATGTGATTTTTAAAAATATTGTATAAGGAAATGTATCAATATTTGGAAGATCTTCATAGTTTAGTGAACCAATATTTTCTAAATGACCAATGTATGATGTTATGAAATTATGTGAGAGTAAAAGATACATTGAAATTGCTAGAAAACCAATGGATTTTAATGTAACTGAGTATGAAATATTCATTGATCTGGTCCCAAATTCTAAATTTTAACTATTCTTTAAGAAACTACTAC
>NW_012120709.1:9449388-9554163 GCF_000951035.1 Colobus angolensis palliatus
TTGCAGTGCAGTGGCGCGATCTAGGCTCACTGCAACTCCTGCTTCCCAGGTTCAAGCTATTCTTCTGCCTCAGCCTCCTGAGTAGCTGGAATTACAGGCATGTACCACTGTGCCCAGCTAATTTTTGTATTTTTAGTAGAGACGGGGTTTCACCATGTTGGCCATGCTGGTCTCGAACTCCAGACCTCGTGATCTGCCTGCCTCAGCTTCCCAAAGTGCTGGGATTACAGGCGTGAGCCACTGTGCCTGTCAGTAATATTTTAAGTAAAAAATAATTTTTTAAAGTATAAAGTATAAAAAGGTCACCAAAAAGCTTCGGAAATGGCATATAGGACAAAATTAGGAAACCTGGGCTCAGAAAGTTTTGGGCCTTCCCTTCCTGTTTTTATGCCACCTGCCAGCCAACTGCTAAACCAATGCCCCACATTAAAAAAAAAATCATTACTACAATATGGATATCAATTACTCTTTTGGTTAGAGTAGCCTAAATTGCCATAAAAATAGCCTCACACAGTTTAATGTATAATGCCTCATACACAACAAAGGTTATTTCTTGCTTATTTAACAACTGCAGACATTATTCCACACTGTGATTCAGGGTCCTAGGGTCCCACTCTTTGAAAGTTTTGCCATCCCTGTTGCTTTGTTGTTATGTGCATCCAGCTGGCAAAAGGTAAAGGTACTCTCACTTCTTTAAAACTTTGCCCTGAAGACACACACATTACTTCTTCTCACATTTTATTGGTGAGAATTAGTCACATGGACACACCTGGATGGTAGCTATGGAAGGGAAAAATAGATTTTGGTGGATATCTGGCTATCACTGTGATATGGTGTATAGAGATTGGCTCAGAATTGGATTTTGGTATGAATCTTGGTTCTACCACTTACCATCTCTGTGTTTTTGTGTAAGTTATTTAATCTGTGAGGTTCTTTCTTCTTTATTGTATGCTTGATACAATAAATAAAGTCCGTACCTGTCTTTTCTTCCCACTCTATTCTTCATTTTTCATATATAGTAGTGAAAAGGAAACACAAAACCTCTTTTTCATGGGGTTTACATGTCAACGGGAGCTTCCGTGTTTGAGATTGGTGTTAAACTTGAATTTCATGGTTTGTGGAAGCCCGAAGCTTCCTCAAGAGTTCTAAAAATTCTTGGGAGGATGACATACTCATGATCTCATCTGCTTTCTAGACTCATCTTCCTACATGTATTGCCTTTTTATTCACCATATTGTTATGGAAGCTTGATTCAGCCATTTCATACATTTCCACCGAAACAACTCACCAGACCGAGCGCTTGTGGGTAATGGAGACTTTCCTGAAGACTTTGGTAAGAGTGATAATGCCCACTGCAGAGCAAGAAACTCTGTAACCATAGTGGTCACTTTGGCTTTCAAAATCTTTTTATTAGCTACACAGTCATCTTGGGTTCCTGTTAGGATTTTTTTCCCCACCCAGTGATCAGCATTCCATATCACTGTTTGGATGTTTTCCCATCCAGTGGCCAGACTCCCATCTCCCACCGTTTGGATATTTCATGAGAATTTACATTCATTTCCTTTTATAATTTAGAGCAGTTCACCTTTTTTAAGTTCCCACTCCAAAATCTTAAGTTGCTCAGCAGATGAAAGGACTCTCCTTCTAATTCTCAAACAATATAATTTTAAGGGGAAGTTATTAAGTGCAAACAAAAAATCTGTATATGTTTATGTACCCTAGGATCTTAGGCCAAACCAGAGCTGAGGTGATGAATGACTACAGCAAACACTTCCTGGGGGCAGGAACTGTGTCCCAAGGGCCTAGTTCGGTACTTGGCAAATTGTGTTAGACTGGTGCAAAAGTAATTACAGTTCTTGCCAAAAAACCGCAATTACGTTTGAACCAACCTAATAGTATGTAGTAAATATTTTTAGAAGAGAATTACTGAATTGAGAGTGTTTGAGGAATGTTCAGATGAATGACCGGCAGTTTAATAGTTTATATTTATGCCATGGGGTAGAAAATGACAAAGACTGTTTTCATATCCGTATTTTCACAGAATTTGGTTGCGGTTGTTATAAAATAAGCTAAAAAGTATCATTGTACATTTTAGCTATTTTACAAATATGGTTGTGTTCGGGTAATGATTGCAATGAAAAAAATCGCTGATTAAATTTTTCTAAAATTAATTATAGGAGAAAAAACAATGTTGGGAAATGGCAGCAGCACAGAAAGGAACAGAGGGCGATTGAGAAAGTAAATTAACATTGTATTGAATTCATATTCTTTATAAGCCTCTCTAAAAAGCGATTTTTAAATAGTGATCTCTTATAATCCGCACTACACTCCAGGTTGTAAGAAAGTATTTACCCCTCTTACAGATGTGTACCTTGACGCTGACAGACTGGTTTGCTACCAGGTGCACGTGGAGAGGGAGTACTGGAACCCAGCTCTCCTAAATGTAGATCACCCTGCTGTACTTGAAGGCTAGATGTCTTTCTTCTGACTATGCGTGATAAGAAATCAGTAAGAAAAATAAAAGGCATGTTTGAGAGCCAACACAAACTTGTACAAACCCCTTAAAATCGATGACCGCAGGGAGCCGCTGAGGAGCTCCGAGGCGGTCGATCGCCTCTGCGAGCTTTGCGTGCGCCTGCCCCGGGAAGGCAACGCCCACCGCGCGCCGCCAGTGACGCGGCCGTAGCGCTCCGTCGCCATAGCGACTACCCCTGGCAACAGCGAAGCTCTGCGGTCTCGCGGTCGGACTAGGGGTTTGAGCCAAGCTCCTCTCTTCCCTTCACTTCCCTCTGGACTGGTTTCTTCTTCCTTCCCCCTACCCCCAACTTCCCTTCACCCCTTCCAATCATGGCGAACGGGACTGCGGACGTTCGGAAGCTCTTCATCTTCACTACTACCCAGAATTACTTCGGGCTGATGTCTGAACTCTGGGATCAGCCACTGTTGTGCAACTGTCTTGAAATCAACAACTTCTTGGATGACGGTAACCAGATGCTCCTCAGGGTGCAGCGATCCGACGCCGGAATCTCCTTTTCCAACACGGTACGGTTCCTTGCACTCCTGCCTGACCCCTGACCACTCTTCAAGTTCCCAGGCCCAGCCAGAGGGATGTCGGGTCACACTCTAGCTTTACCAACCGGATCATTTTCAGGAACGCAAGGCTGTCTCCACTTCTCCTGCATTATTGGCTTAGCTGCTTTGGCCTCGTGCTTAAGCATATAGTTTCCAAGCTTTGCATCCTACCTGACCAAAGCAGATTTCCCTTCCACACATCTGAATAGAAGCAATTAGATTTTATTTTATTTTAAATTTTTATACGGAGTCTTACTCTGTCGCTTAGGCTGGAGTGTAGTGGCGCGATCTCTGCTCACTGCATCCTCCGCCTCCTGGGTTCAATCGATTCTCGTGCCTCAGCCTCCCAAGTAGCAGGCGCGCACCACCACGCCTGGCTAATTTTTGTATTTTCAGTGGAGACAGGGGTTTCACCACGTTGGCCAGGCTGGTCTCCATCTCCTGACCTCAAGTGATCCGCCCTCCTTGGCCTCCCAAAGTGCTGGGATTACAAGCATGAGCCACCGCGCCCGGCCTATATTCTGCTTTTTAAGAAAGACTACAGATACGTTATAACTACAAAGAAAACATTTACTTAGTTATTTTTATTTTTTCTCTCTCCCCCTTTTGAGGTTTTTTTGAGACAAATTCTAGTCTATCTTTTTTGGATCAGCCTCTGATTTTAACATTGCCCAAAGGAAAGATTAGTTAGGAATTTAAATTTTTGCGAAATGATATATTTCAAAATAAAGTTTGAATTCTTTATTGGTGTACAACATGTGATATACTGATTTATTAATTACACTGCACCCTCCACTGGCAGGATTGCTTAAAAAATGGGTTGCATTTGCAATCAGGGCTTATATATATAAACCTAAAAGAAAAACACAGAAGAAAATTGCCTGACACAGTAAAGGGGACTCAGTAAATAGATTTAAGTTAATAAAACAAAGACATATTTTCAACCTCTTCCTCTTGCGTTCACCCTTATCCCTAGGTGTGGCAGAGTTTTCGACACTCAGCAAAAGCATTCAGTGCCTTTTTTTTTTTTAAGATGGAGTTTCGCTCTTAATGCCCAGACTGGAGTGCAATGGTGCAATCTCCGCTCACTGCAACCTCTGCCTCCCGGGTTCAAGCGATTCTCCTGCCTCAGCCATCCAAGTAGCTGGGATTATAGGGCATGTACCACCACACCCGGCTAATTTTTTGTATTTAGTAGAAACTGGGTTTCACCAAGTAGGTCAGGCTGGTTTTGAACTCCTGACCTCAGATGATCCACCCACCTTGGCCTCCCAAAGTGCTGGGATTACAGGCGTGTGCCACCGCGCCTGGCTTCAGGGCATTTTTATAGGATGATTGAATCATTCACCCCATTCACTATCTTTATTCTTAGGTTTAATTCGATTGTATTTAATACACATTTACTTTGAACTCAATATATGGAAGGCACTTTGCCAGGCTTGATGGATTTACGAAGATATAAAAAGGATGGATAATCATAGCTAACATTTATTTTCACTTTAAACTCTGTCAAGCACTGTTCTAAGTACTTTATATGTATTCGTTCATTTAATATCCATAACAACACTGTAAGATAGGAACTATTCTTATTCTTATTTTATGGCTGAGGAAAGTAAGGGACAAAAGTTACAACCTAAATGTTAACTTTTCTTTTGCTCCAATAGATAGTGTAATTCAGGGTAGAGCCCCCTGCTTTCTGCCTTTCCTAGACTCACTCTAGTGGCTTAGGATGACATATACTCAGCAAATGATAAAATCAGGGCACACTGTTGTAAATGCCACTGAAAGTTCAGATAGAATGCAGTAGAAAAGATGGATAGGGGTTTGGATTTGTGAAAGTGTGTCTTAGCTTGGGTATTTGAAAGTTGAAGTTAGAACTTTCTTTTTTTTTTAAGTTAAAGCTATTAATAGTAAAGCCCAACGATGTATCTGTTATTTCTAGTTGTACACATCACTGCAGGTTTTTAGTCATTTTTGAAAATATTTTGTTATGTCTTCAGTTGTACTTCAGATGTCTGATAGTTAGCATGGTTCAATAAGTTAATAAGTCAGCAAATATTTATTGACTACCTACTAGTACTGGGGACAAAACCATGAGCACAGAGTCCATATCTTAAAGGAGTAACATTGGAATGGACAAAGGTAGGCTAAACGCATGCTACAGATATATGTAACATCATTTTGGGTATTGATAAGTGCCGTTAAGATAAAAATAATGTTATAGTAGTGATGGAGTGGGGTGGGGAACTACAGATATATATAGGGTGGGAGATAATACGTCTCTGGATTAGTTATCTTTGAAGTGAGATTTGAATGATGAGTTGCAGGCAGACATAATCTGGGGGAAGGGTGTTCTAAGCTAAAGAAACTGTAAGTACCAAGGCCCTGAGCTGGGTTTTAACTTAGTTTCGAGGGGCAAGAAGAAAAAACCCAGAGTGGTGGCTGAAGTTTATGGTATGAAGGAACGTTGTGGTAGATGAGAAGGGAGAATAAGGTATAGGCTGATCATTTAGGACCTTGTACACCATTTAAATTGAAATAGGCAGTTATTGGTAATCTTAAGAAAGAGAGAGCTGTGATCTGGTTTATGCTTTAGGACACAGGTTTTTCTGTAATGGGCCAGATAATATTGTAGGCAACAAGGGCTCCATTGCAGCTACAACTTGGCCTTTGAGTGTGAAAGCAGACATGTAATCAACTTTGTAATAATACATGTAATTGAATGGGAATGGCTATGTTCTAACAAAACTTTATGGACCCTGATGTGGATTTTCATATACTTTTTGTGTGTCATGAAATATTATAAACGTTTGAGCAGTAACAGAAAGTTTCAGCTCCTTTCCAGCAGCCAAAAATGTAATTTTTTGGATAGAAAAAAGTGGCGTGAGACCCATAGCTGTTCTTCATACACAGAAGTGCCCTTGTTTGAAAGCTTTTTAATTCTTAGACTTCTTTTCCTGAAAAAATAAATGAGAATAACTGAAAATGTGTGTAAAATGCAAAAACTTCCTTTGACTAGTATACTTCTCAGCTAATGAACTAATTACTGTGAACTGACCTATTTTAAACAAGGTTGCTGTAATGAATTCCAATTGAGTTCATCTGGTTCTGATTTAAAATAATCTAGCTATGTGACAATTTAACAAAAAAGTTTTATGCTCTGAACTCTTTAAGGAAAAATTTTCAGTTAAGATAAAGTTAATTTTAGGAGATAGACAACTTAAATTCATTTTTGTAGTTTTGAGTGCCTGTATACTTTTAAAAGCACCTTTTAAAATGCTTTTTCTAGGTAAGGGGGTAATTAACATTTAGTTATAGACTTTCTGGGTTACTAGAGAAATACACTGTTCATTGTGTACCTGGAGCTTACAGTTTTCATCTGTACTATTACTGATTCTGGCTGGAATGGAATCTGGCTGGAATGGAATCTGGCTGGAATGGAATCTGCCTGGAATGGAATAGTTAGCAGTCAATAATGTATATATTGTTTTATGTTTATAAATAACTTATCAAAGTGACTTTATGATCTAATGTAAGTGGGAAGAAATTTTTAAATTGAAGTATTCTTAAGGAGAGAAGAGATAAATTGGTTTTAATATATTTATTTTTAAAGTAACTATTTTTTTCCAAGAAGTATAATTATAGTGATACAACTTTGTATACCTGTTTTTCAACTATTAAATTTTATGACGATAACATTAAAAATCATTTGTCACTTTAGATTGAGTTTGGTGACACCAAAGATAAAGTGCTGGTGTTTTTCAAGCTGCGGCCTGAAGTAATTACCGATGAGAATCTACATGATAACATTCTTGTTTCATCTATGTTAGAGTCACCTATTAGTTCCCTTTACCAAGCAGTACGGCAAATATTCGCACCAATGTTGTTAAAGGTGAGAAAAGTAGCTGTCATTTTTTTTTTAACTGAGGTATTTGGAGAAATGTTTTCATATAAACATAAATATCTGTTTTTACTGTTAATATTATTAGTGTTTCAATTTTAATTAAAATTTCTTAACTTTTTTTAAACTTAAATTTTAATGTAAGTTGTGGTAAAAAATAGAGAAATCGGAGAAAAGTATAAAATGCAATCCACATCAACTCTTAACATTTCTACATTAGATGCTTTTTATAGTTTTAACTGTTGAGAGGACTTTTTATTCTTCTTATGAAGTGAAGGTAGTGGCAGGCTTTAAGAAAAATGGGTGTTTGTACAGTGTTTTGGGAAGCCAATTTGATTAGCAAAATTTTGATCAATCTTGGTTGCTCTTGTCTGTTTTTATTTAGGATCAGGAATGGAGCAGAAATTTTGATCCCAAACTTCAGAATCTTTTGAGTGAACTAGAAGCTGGGTTGGGTATAGTTCTACGAAGATCAGACACTAACTTAACAAAATTGAAATTTAAGGAAGATGACACACGAGGTATATCACCATAGCTTAATAAAAGAAAATACAACATGATTGTCTCATTAGTACATTAGTAAATGAACATATTTCTTTATAGATTTCTTCAAATACTTTAGGAATTTCTCTAAGCTTTGGTTTAAAAAAATGAGTAGATTTATGTGGATATGGAGAAGAGGAAATTATAATTGTTAATAATGTGCAATCTAGCTTGAGCCTCCAGAGTAGCTAGAATTACACGTGCATACCACTATCCACTGGCTAATTTATTTTAGTTCTTGTAGAGATGGGGTCTTGGTCTGTTGCCCAGGCTGGTGTCAAACTGCTGGCCTCAAGGGATCCTCACTACTAGGCCTCCCAAAGTGCCAAGGCAGTAGTTATGTTCTATAAAGTCACTGTAAACACTGAGTTAGTGAATATTGAACCTTTGTTCCTAGGAGCAGTACAGGGTTAGATTCCTTTGAGCCCCTGGTCACAACATCTCATCAACTGATCAATACATAACCTTATTTTTTTTTATTTTCTGTTTAAAGACACTTTAATTCATATATATTATTGATTCATTAACATTGACTTCATGGCTAACAGCACTGTAACTCATGCCTGAATGAAGCTTAACTAACATGTATTTTTTCTGTGAGGCACATTACAACCTTCATGTGATTTGGAATGCTAGACAGCAATTTAGTACTTTTTTGGGGGGCCATTTTAAACCGAATCACTAACAAAAAGCACACAGATCTGAAAAATGTGGCACTAAGTTTATAACTTTTTAAAGTTATAAAAGGAGACTTGTTTATAGTATAAAATAGGAAACAATAAGGAAGTGTCACCTGTTTGACCTCAGCTAGGAGCATATGTGTTAGATGACTCAAATATTTTGCTGCTGTGCTGTTTTGTATTCATTTTTTTTCTCTGATATTCTATACCATTTTTTTCCCCTCTTGACTTTTACAGGTATCCTTACACCAAGTGATGAATTCCAGTTTTGGATAGAACAAGCTCACCGTGGAAATAAACAGATTAGTAAAGAAAGAGCCAATTATTTTAAAGAATTATTTGAAACAATTGCAAGAGTATGTGATTCATACATAGTTATATATTGGGCTTCTTATAAAAGTACTTTAGGATTCAATTTTTATAGTCTCTCCTCTGTTTTGAAATCTACTTGATGATTGTGAACAAAATAGATTATATGTAGAAAAGTTTAAGTTATGTATGTAAAATGAATTGAGAAATCCAAAACTTAGTTAATTCTAATCTCCATAAAATCTTTTTCTCAATAACGAAATTACGCCTGGGCGTGGTGGCTCCCACCTGTAATCCCAGCACTTTGGGAAGCTGAGGTGGGCAGATCACTTGAGGTCAGGAGTTCGAGACCAGCCTGGCCAACACAGTGAAATCCCGTCTCTACTAAAAATACAAAAATTAGCCGGGAATAGTGGTGGGCGCCTGTAATCCCAGCTACTCGGGAGGCTGAGGCAGGATAATCGCCTGAACCTGGGAGGTAGAGGTTGCAGTGAGTGGAGATTGTGCCATTGCACTCCAACCTGGGTGACAGCGTGAGACTCCATCTGAAAAAAAACCCAAAAAGCAATAAAACCCCAAAATTACTTTTCTGCAGGTACATAGTGAAAAACAAATATAACAGGTTTATCCATGTACAGGTAATGTGTTCTTTTGAATGGGTGTTCACTTTGTTCAAATTAGCATTTTGAAGTAATCTGAAATATAAAAAATCTTAGTTTTATGCTTATTTAATTGATTATTCCTTTATGTGTCTACATTGAAATTGAGTAACCATTTTAAGTATGAACATAAAAAGTCTATTCTTTTCAAAACAAATATATATTAATTTTCTACTCCTTTCCACTATTATTTCAATAATATTTTAATAGAATGTTTTAAATGGTTTTAAGCTTTTTTGGGTAACAGTGATAAAAATAGCATGATAAATCTTGACTGTGGTTGTGTGATTAAACATAATATTGTGAATTAATAATGAATGAATAAAGACATGTGAACTACAGTGGGTAGTGCATATGTAGAGTTGAGATCACCTTTATTGGGTAACTTTTAAAAAATCAAAATGTAAAGAAAATTAGGCCAATTGTGTAAATGAATGAGTAGACGTTTTATAATGTTTATATTTTGTCTTTTCATGACATTTATGTTTGAGGGGAAATTATAGGGTATTTGCATATGGAAGTAGTTATCAGCTGTTAGAAAAAGGAGGAGAAAATAATATGGCAAATGTTAGACTTGTGGCAGTTGAAAAGGCCTGGGAACATTTTGATTATATTACCCGAGGTACAAATATAATTATGTTTAAAAATTAGTGCATTTTTGTTCTAGGAGTTTTATAACTTGGACAGTCTATCCTTATTAGAAGTTGTCGACTTGGTGGAGACTACTCAGGATGTTGTAGATGATGTGTGGAGACAAACAGAACATGATCATTATCCTGAGTCACGAATGTTGCATCTCTTAGACATCATAGGTACTAGTAAAAAAACGAACTTTTGGAATTTCGAAAACCTGTCTTATTTTGTTTTCTTTTTGTCATTTAAGTCCTTACTTAAAATGCTCCTTTATGTAATACTGTAATTGAGAGTAAGTCTTAAAGCAAATCATGTAGAATTATTTAAATAGATATTTGTATATAGTTGGGTAGTATAAATCATATGTGTCAAATTCTTTGAATCATTAATCTAACCAAATTTACATAGATTTTTAGTATCTATGCGTATATTTAGGCTATTTTGAAATAAACTGAAAAATAAAGTATATAGGCTTATTTGTTAATATTAAATATTTTGACCTTGAAAATACCCTTGCCATTATTTTCATAAGGAAATATCAGATAAGTACATAAAGTTATATGTACAAATATATTTATTGCAGCATTGTTTGTGGTAAGCAGAAGTAAATAGCAATTAAGGATTGTTTACATAATGCAGTATCCATACAGTAGGCTCTGCAGCTTTGAGGAAATTGTATATACATTTCTATACTTAAAAGGTGTAATGGTATATTGAAAATTGGAAGATGCAAAAATGCAAAGCAATATGTGTGTGTGATTTTAAAAATATTTGTTACTGAGAGTGGTAGTCTAAGGGTGTGCACGTGATATTTCATAGATCCTTAGTTTGTTAATTTGTATATTTTTAAAATATTGTGATAAGCATGTATTTTATAATTATTCTATAAAAACACATTTATTTCCATTAAACTCTTTGCTTGATGTTTTATTAGGTGGTTCATTTGGAAGGTTTGTTCAGAAAAAGTTGGGAACTTTGAACCTATGGGAAGATGCTTATTATCTTGTGAAAGAAAGTCTGAAAGCTGGTATTTCAATTTGTGAACAGTGGGTGATAGTCTGTAATCATCTAACAGGTCAGGTGTGGCAGCGCTATGTTCCTCATCCATGGAAAAATGAAAAATATTTTCCAGAAACACTTGACAAACTTGGCAAACGCCTTGAAGAGGTATCAATTTGATTATCTAGATCTTTGTCTTTAAATGTAAAGTATGTCTACGCTTGTTTGTAAATGTATTTTATAATCAATAAGCCCTATACATCTGCTGGAAATTCATTTTGTGAGAGAACAGGAATTAAAGTTCTTGTTGGGGCCAATTTCCACATCCTTTCTTTTTATTTGGTGTGAGACTGGTCAACTTGATAGTTGTGAGCTTATATTTTGTTCTTTATTGTAAAAAGATAATCAGCCCACTTGACCATGTATGGAAGCTTTCAGGGCATCTTTTGGCTATTGCAATTGTTTTTAAGTCGGGACAACTTTTTAAGTGGTATTCAGTGGAAATATTTGAAACAATTGCTTAATTTACACAAGTTATGAGTTTCAGTAAAGAACATATATTTAGCTTACAGGGACAGGCAAAATGAGATTACTTAGAGATTGCAAAACTGACCCTTCCTGCCTTGCTTAGAAGAACTATAGTTCTTTACTGGAGACTTAAAAAAAACAAACAAACAAACCAACTTTTTAAAGATGAAATATTTCAAACGTATTAAAAAGTAAAACAGTATAATGACTGTCCATGTATCCACCATTCAATTTTAATAGTCATTGACATTATTCAGTTCTTGTCTCATCTTTGTTTTTCCCTGCCTTTCCCCTAATCTTTTTTTTTTACTGGAATATTTTTAAAGCAGAGATATTATATACTTCCACCCTTAAAACATAACCACAATGCCATTATCACAGCCAACAAAATGACAATAATTTCTTAATATGTTTTTATATCTAGCCAGCATGTATTTATCCTGATTTTCTCAGAAATTTGTAAATAGTTGGTTTACTTGAATGAGGTTGCAAACAAGGTGCACCCATTGTATTTCGTTGATAGGTCTCCTGAGACATTTTTAATTTAAAAGTTTCCCCCTTTTTATGCCATATAGCATTTCTCACCTTGCTGTATCAGGACGTATGTGGTATCAGGTTTTCCCATTTTTAGTGATGTGAAGTTTGATCTGTGAGGGTTCAGGTATGATCAGTCTGATGAATTCATTATAATGCTTTCCAACTTTTAAAAAATGCTTTTAGCAGTCATTAATCATGAAGAGTTACAAAATGGTAATTTTCTAATTCTGGTGTTCTTTCTGCTTTTATTAGTCATGACTTTTCTATAAGAAGAATTTTTTCTTCAACTTTTTAGTTACTTTGAAATATAGTTTGCATAGAAACAGCAGTATAGATAATTGCTTATTTCTTTTGATCACTTTTTAGAACAATGAACATTAAGTAGATTAGCATCATATTAAGTTCCATCAGTAACCAATGAAATGTTTTTTGATAGTGTCATTATGAACCCATTAATTTTTTTATTTTATGTGTTTCAGTCCATTCTAGTTATTATTATTATTATTATTATTATACTCATATTGTTCAGTTTTTGGACAGAGAATGCCCCTTCAAGTTGCCTCTTATGCCATTTTGACATGACTTCAGTGTTTCTTTCTTTCTACTTTTTTTGAGATGAAGTCTTGCTATGTTGCCCAGGTTAGAGTGCAGTGAGGTGATTTTGGCTCACTGCAACCTCTGCCTCCCAGGATCAAGCAGTTCCCCTGCCTCAGCCTCTGGAGTAGCTAGGACTACAGGTGCATGCCACCACACCTGGCTAATTTTTGTATTTTTAGTAGAGATGGAGTTTCGCCATGTTGGCCAGGCTGGTCTTGAACTCCTGACCTCAGGTCATCCGCCCACCTCGGCCTCTCAAAGTGCTGTGATTATAGGCATGAGCCACTGCACCTGACCAACTTCAGTATTTCTTTGATAGCTTTCAAGCCCCCAAAAGTGTTCCAGTCCAGCCCATGTTGTACATTTTATGTCTCATACCTGGAATTAGTAATTTTTTTCAAGGAGCCTGATTCTTTTTTGGGGATATTTAACAACAACCTGTAGGGGAAGTGCTGTTACTTAGTTATCAATGCTGTTAGGCATTCTCAGTAGACAAAACTGCTAATAGGTAAATTTTTAGCAAGAGAAAAATAAATCATGAGTTTATACTAAGATTTACAACTCAAATAGAAGGAATTGTTTTCACTTAACCTTTTTGATTACCTTTTGATTGTTGGGAAATTTTTAGCTCAAAATACAGTATGTGTTTCCTAGCTGTTTGTAAATAATAAAAAATAGGGCTGTTAACATGTCATTTCATTATTAGAAGTGCAAATTAATGCAGAATAATGAAACTCAGAAGTTATTACTATATTAAGGGTAGGCTCTAAAAATTTACTTAAATGAGCTGTAAATATAGTTTAAACAGTTTTTTAAACTGTGTTAAACATTAAACATAGTTTAAAATATTTAGGTCTTATATATATTCATGAGATTTGAGCACACTTATTAATGTTAGTGTGATGAAACAGTTATGTTTTTGAGCATCACTCTGTTGTTGTCACGTGTCAGTTCTCTGGATTAGAGTTTCAGTTTTATTTTATTTTTTTCTTAGTGAACCTAATTTAAAGAAATTCTTGCCCAATATATCTAGATTTTAGACCTATTTATGCAAATGGTTTGATTTAAATAAATTCTGTTTTTATAATACTTCGTTTTAGGTCTTGGCTGTTAGAACAATTCATGAGAAGCTTCTTTATTTTTTACCTGCCAGTGAAGAGAAAATCATATGCCTCACTCGAGTATTTGAACCTTTTACTGGCCTGAATCCTGTGCAATATAATCCATATACTGAGGTTGTATATATATTTGTTTATGTCTATATAGTTTCCTGAATATGTTGTTCTTTTTAAAGACAGATTTAAAAAATACTAAAGTCTGACAATGTTGTTAATGTGTGTAGCCCTTGTGGAAAGCTGCAGTGTCTCAATATGAGAAGATTATTGCACCTGCAGAACAAAAAATAGCAGGAAAATTGAAAAGTTGTATTTCAGAAATTCAAGACAGTCCACAGCAGGTAAAACATTGAGATATTTCACTTTTAATATTTCTTTTAAGCTATTTAGGAGATATATATATATAGATATATATTTACTGAGTTGATCTGTTAGGATGAACGTATACTTATTTTATTTTCTATTAGCTTCTTCAAGCATTCTTGAAATATAAAGAGTTGGTAAAGCGTCCAACTATAAGCAAAGAATTGATGTTAGAAAGAGAAACTTTACTGGCAAGACTTGTGGACTCAATTAAAGGTAAAAGTTTATAAGATTATAGTGTTTGCTTAAGAGAACAATTTTGTATATTACTTTTTTCTTTGTTGCATACCATTTAGGATTAAAGATACATTTTTCTGACATTTTCATGTGGAAGATTAATTTACTTATTCTGTTATAAATGACAGTTTTTTTGCATTAACAAGTTATTATCTTCTCTGTTACATTTGATACATGGTACAGTCCTTGGGGGTAAGGACCAACTCATTATTTTTCTATCTATAGCATTTGACATAGTGCTTGGTACATGGAAGTTATTTAGGAAATCTTTACTAATTCTTTGTAATCATTTATTTGATTTAATTTTCATAGATTTTCGATCAGACTTTGAGAATCGGTGCCGAGGAATTCCTGGTGATGCATCTGGACCACTTTCTGGCAAAAATCTTTCAGAAGTTGTCAACAATATAGTTTGGGTTCGCCAGTTGGAATTGAAGGTATTTATTTTAATAAAAAGATGAAGAGTACTAATTATAAAATCTGCTAAATTAAGGCATGTAGAAGGTACTCTAGAGTTGTAGTAAATATATTCTCTGTTTTCCTTGGCACAGCCATCTAATTTTCATACAAAATGCCGAACACTGAACAAGTATGCAGAGAAGTTTTAATGGTTCTATTCCTTCTTTCTGTAGAGATAGTACATCATTTATTCCAATTGCAGTTGTTCCAAAGAAATACCTGTATTCAGGAAGAAAACATCCTTTACACTGAGTAAAAAAAGAAAAATCATTATTTACAAAAATGAGCTGGATGTGGTGGTGCACGTCTGTAGTCCCAGCTACTCAGGAGACTGAGGTGGGAGGATCACCTTAGCCTGGGATATTGAGGCTGCAGTGAGCCATAATTGTGCCACAGCACTCCATGGTGGATGACAGAAAGAGATGCTATCTCAAAAACAAAGTTATTGTAAAATTTTAGTAGTTGCAAAGTCTTACCTGCAAGTATGTTTATGTAACTAAATTACTTTAGGTTGAAAGGAAAAGGAAAGGTAAAAGGTATGGTCTAAGGTAGTGACAACAATTTATAGATTTAAACAATTATTATTTTAATACTATTGAAATTGACCTAAGACTCGTATGGACTTACTAACTAGTATGTGGTCCAATGTCTTGCATTAGACTTGTACAATAAATGTTAATTGATTATAGTCTGTGAGTAAGAGCAAGACCTCATGGAATATTACAAAAGACAGCATATTCGACATTTCTGCTTATTCAGGTTTGTATTTTTGATGTTTTATTTTCTGATATATTCTGCCTAATGATTCTGTCAGTCAGTTTTCCAGGGTGCTGTAATGTTCTCCGTAGAGTTGTGGAGGAAAGGCATTTATGTCTCTTAATTGACATTCCCATTGGCCTAATTACCATTTGAGCTGTTAATCGGAGCATGTTGCTAAGGGCTGAAATTATTACTGAACGTGTTTAGGAGTGATGCTGAAGTTCCCAGAGTTTCCTCTGAAAAATCACTGGGGCACAGATATTTTGAGGGCTGACTTTCCCTTTACCCTCCATTTTATTCTTGGAGTTATGCCTTGCATGGGTTATCCTCTTGTGTTTGCTATTCTGTGGCTGTGTAATTCAGAAGCAAAGTAGGGGTTAATATTTTTATATTCTTTGGTAAATCTTCTGTTTCACTATTTGTAGATGAAAAGGGAAATAATTTCTGAATCACGAATCAGAGAAGGGGACTCCTTACTTTATGCTAATTTTTTGGAATTTAAATAATGCACACATCTTTGTAATCTGACTTTTTAAGGTTGATGATACTATCAAGATTGCAGAGGCTCTTTTATCTGACTTGTCAGGATTTCGATGTTTCCATCGAAATGCCGAAGATCTCTTAGACCAGCTTAAACTATACGAACAAGAACAGTTTGATGATTGGTCCAGGGATATTCAGTCAGGTTTATCTGATTCCAGATCTGGTTTGTGGTAAGTATAGATACATTAAACTGTAAAATCCAAAACCATATGTTATTAATTCAAATACCCAGATGGAATTAATTATCTTTTTCCTTTTTCCAAACTTGCTACTCCTCTTCGATTTTTTTTTTTTTTTTTTGGTTTTTGATCATCAACTTTTAATTCATTATGGTTGGAAACTTTGATGATTTAGTTAACTGCCTCCCTCTTGTTTCTCTTGTCTATTCCCCAGAATTAGGGATTCCCATTTTAGAATTAGCCCTTCCCTCATGCTTTTTTGTTATTGGTATTTATATATGTTTTTCTACCTTTTTACATTAATATTATACACACACACATACACTTTAAACAATGTTGCAGTTCTGTAAAATTGTATTATTTTTAAACTCCTTGAGACAGGGAGTATTTCTTCATGGTGTCCCACATAATAAGGCTTTGGTAAATATTTATTGAGTTATATTGAATGTATTTTGAATGTATTTTATTAACCTTATTAATTCTAATGGGAATTTAAAATGGATAGTTTAAAAAAGTCAGTTTCTTTGTACCTCAGGTCCACTGTCTCCAGCATATTATTGTGGTTATTTTTAGAAACTCGTCATGTCTTTTTAAAAGTAACTTTGTCCATAAATGAAGTTTTCATTTTCCCTATACTGCTACAAAGGATAATTAGGCCAAAAATAGTACCTCTTAAATTGAATAATTCTTTTGAAGTCTAGAATTCTGGCTCTGGAGAAAAAACCGAGGAAACTGAAGGGTGTTAGGGCATAATGATTATAATTTTATGCCATTTAGTTCTTTCTCCTTCTAGTTTGAGCCTAAAACATGAGAGATACTCCAAACAAGAAAAACAAAAAACAAACAAACAAAAACCACAGTGCTTTAGTCAGCTAATTTTGGAAAATTTGCATACTTCATCATTAGAGCTTCAGCGGAGGTCCACTAGCATGGTAGCATACCAATGGTCTGAGATCTGCTGTTAATAAGTTTGTTTAACTTTGTTCCTTCCACACAGCGTTTCTCATTTGGTTTTGAACCCCCCGCCTCCTGTCTTTGTTTTTTCTTTTTTAGACCTATTTTTTGTCCCATAGAATCATCAATCTGTTTTTGGACATATTTTGGGAAACGCTGGTATATACAAACTAACTTTGAAGATCAATCCTGAATAAAGGCAAAAGAGTCACCATAGTAGTTTACTGGCATGCTTTATGTGTATATAGGAAAATTTGGGCTAAATCATCATTTTAAGCCATTTTAAAGTATTCTACTTTTTATTATATTTTGTTTTATATGCTATTAAATAAGCTGAATACTTTTGTTCTTTGTTTTTGAGTAGGTTACCTTGTAATATCTGCAACTTTTCTTAATTGTGAGGGTGTTTTGAAATAATGAGGCTGGGTGTGATGGCTCATGCCTGTAATCCCAGTACTTTGGGAGGCCAAGGTGGGAGGATCACTTAAACCCAGGAGTTTGAGAGCAGCCTGAGCAACATGGTGAAATCCTGTCTCTACAAAAGACAAAAAAAATTAGCTGAACATGGTGACTTGCCTGTTGTCCCAGTTATTTAGGAGACTGAGATGGGAGGAATCCGTGAGCTCAGGGAGGTCAAGGCTGTAGTGAGCCATGATTGCTTTACTGCATTCCAGACTGGGTGTTGGAGCAAGACCCTGTCTCCAAAAAAAAAAAAAAAAAAGAAAGAGGGATTATATAAACCTAATCCTAAAGGAAGGTGATGAAAGCATAATACCTGTTGCTGGACTTAGTTCAGCATTTTTGCAATCCATTCTGATTTGAGCTCCCCAAAGTAACATTTGCTATTATAGCCTTTACAAGAAACACACAAAAAGGACAATTATTAGGTAGTGAAACAAAGGGTAGAAGAATGAAACGTTTTAATATCTCTACTCCTACCATTTTGATATTATTTATCTTTTAATAAAAGTACTAAAGATGCAAGTTATGCTGATTTTTTAAAACAATTGAAGGTATCTTTAGAAAATGAATCAAAATTTTTTCTTTATCGTGGGTATGATGTCAATTTTGAGTTTTCGCTGAAAAGTTAAGAAATCGATTTTTCTTACTTTAAAACTGCTTGGTTGAAATATTAATGTGATGATATATTTTGGATATTGCAGTTTGTTTCCAAAATCTGACTTGTGAAATAATATATAGAAAAAACCCACAACTTAAAAGCTATAATAAAAAAATTTTTTTTAACTTTGAGCTAATATTAGATGTACAGAAAAGTTGTAAAAACTATTGTGTTTATTAGTCAAAACAGTAAGAACACGAAACTTAACAGGTTGTTTTGTTTTGTAGTATTGAGGCTAGTAGTCGAATTATGGAATTGGATTCTAATGATGGATCACTAAAAGTGCATTATTCAGATCGTTTGGTGATTCTTCTGAGAGAAGTTCGTCAGCTCTCTGCACTTGGCTTTGTTATTCCTGCCAAAATACAGCAAGTTGCAAACATTGCGCAGAAATTCTGCAAGCAAGCAATTATTCTTAAACAAGTATGAAATTACATTTTTTGAATACCTACCTATTTGGAGTTCATTACATTAGACTAGAATATGCTAAAGCCTTTTTTTTTTTCCCAAGGCTAAGAGAATAGCACTGCCAGCTGTGAAATTATGGTTTACTAAATGAGTCTGTTACAAAACTTGCTTTGTAACCTATAAGGAATTTATTAAATTGTTATTGTTTATTGCTTTTCACTCTAAAAAGCATTTGGAAAATAGTATGTTATTCTTCCTTCTTTTGTTTCATGTTACTTGCATAGGTTTTAAAGGACCTTCTAATTAAGGAGTCCTCTGCCTGCCTTCTAGGGGCAGAGTCATAAAGAATTATCAGGTTGATGAATGGTTTCTGTTTCTAGTCATTTTCTCAGTGACATTGCCATCATGTCACTTGCCTAAAAATCAACTATTATCGGCTCACGGTGTATCTCCATAATATGGCATACAAGGCCCTTCTTAATCATGACCCAACTAAACTGACTGGTTTTGGCCTTTACTACCTATGCACTTCCCTGTCATACTGTACCCTATGCTTCAGTAATATAAAACTTTGCTTTTATCTGAACACATCTCCATGCATTTAAATCTGTTCTCTGATTGGAAAACTCAGTGTGATTGTTTAATTTCCAATTCACAAGTCACTTTCTCTGTTGTGTCTTTCTTTAGTTGATTTTTATTCTTTGGGCAGTGTGAAAATCACTATTATAATACTTCTCATATTGTATCTGATTTTTTTTCATCTTTTCCTTGACTTGATTATTGTATTTTAGACGGCAGGAACAGTATCTTGTATATTTGGTCTTTCATTTATTCTTTTATTCAACAAAGATTCATTGAGTATCTACCCTGTCATGCATAGTGTAGTGAGGATACAAAAATGAATACATTACTGTCATAGTCAGGCACGGAATTTCTTAGCCTCCTTACTTTCGATAGTTTGGATCAATTCTTTTTTTAGGGGGCTGTGCTTTGCTTTGTATGCTTTTTATTGGCATTCTTGTCCTGCACCCAGTATATCCAATAGCATCTGTTTAGTGCTGCCAATCAAAAATATCTCTTAACATTGCCAAATGTTCCCCTGAGGTAAACTCTGCTTTGGTTGAGAATCACTGGTCTAGTGGGAGAGAGCAAACTAAACATCGAGTGCTCATTAAATATCAGGCCTTGTGGTAGATGCTTTAATTATGTTATTTTGAGTTAATTCCCCATTGTACCACTTATCTAATTGGGGATCAGATGTTTAACAAAGTTTTCCCAGTGCCACATAGAGAGTAAGTTATGAAGCTGCGATTTGATATCAAGTTTCTCTGACTCTAGAGCCCATATTTGTTTCATTTCAATATAGTGATGGACAAGTAGATCAATATTTAATGTATTATAAGTACTATATTACAGATGTTCAGGAAGTCTTGTGAAAGCATAGAGGCAGGGAGTTTCAATTCTTTTCCTAGGTAGGGATAGAAGTAGTAGCAAGTAAGTCTTTTCAGAGGAATGATTGATGTGAGTCTGGAAGAGTGTACATACATTTTTCTCAAGTACACAGAGGATTGGGTGATCATTTCAGTCGGAGCAACTCCTTAAAAGCAGAGAGGCTTACTTACTTTAATATGGTAAGTATTTAGTCTTACACAATAGGAGCTCAAAAAATGAATGGTCATAGGTATTTGTACTTACCCTGGAAGAACACCTGGGAAAATCTATTTATATATTCCTTTATTTCTGAGCAGATATTTAGCTGGAATAGGGTGTACAAAGTAGAATGTTGGAGAGATAGCAGTATGGCCAGATTGTAATAGAATATATACTATTCTATTGCTTCTGGTTTTCCTGATTGTACTTTTTCTGGGCCTATTTTGTGGTACAGAATAAGTGCAGTGGGTTTTCCCCACCAAATAAAGTATATTTTTATATGTATTAGTGGAAAGAAGAGGATCTCTATAAAATTAGTTAAGAAGTATTTTTTAAGCATCTACTATGTGCCAAGAATTTTGTGAGGTGCTGGGGACATAAAAATTAACAGTCTCCTTGAATGCCTTAGACTTAAATGCCCAGGGTGTCCACTTGATCTTATTCCCTCAACCTCTCCTTTTTCCACCAACGCAGTTGAGTGTCCTTCTTTGTCCACCACTGTTCTTTGTAGGATCTCTATTTATTGATTAATTCAACAAGCGTTTATTGAGCGCTTGCTGTTTGCTTGGTTCTGTTCTTAGAGCTATCATTCCAGTAGGAGAGACAGGTAACAAACACCTAAATATATAATGCAATGTTAGGCAGTGATAGTGATAAATGCCTTGAAGAAGAATAAAACAGAATAATGATATTGTGACAAAGACTGCTATTTTATACTGACTGGTCAGGTTAGGTATGCCTTGATGGAGAGGTAATGTTTGAGAAGAGACATGACATAAAGTAGGCAAAAGAACCATGCAAATGTCTAGAGGAAGACTATTCCAGGGAGAGGGAATGGCAGATGTAGAATTCTAGAAGGAAGCCTCACTTGTTAGGTGAGAATAATAGTAAAGAGGCCAGTTTGGCTCATTCTTTAGTATATTGGGAGACAATTGGAAAGTTTTGAGGTGACGGTTTTGGGATTTTGAGGTTTTATTCTCAAGTGTATTGGGAAGTCATTAGGTTTTGTGTAGGCAAGAGGTGTGATATATGTTTAAAAAAGACCACTCTGGCTGCTTTAAATAGACTATAAGAGGCCATGATTGGAAGCAGAGAGACCAGTTAGGAAGTCTGTTGTGCTGGTCTTGCCGAGAGATGAGAGTGTGTGGATCGGGATGCAATTGATGGGAGTTGGGGAAAGTGGTTGGATTCAAGATATATTTTGAGAGTATAGGCAATAGGCTTTTGCTGATTTGGAATATGAGAGAAGCATTAAGGACATCTCAAAGAATTTTTGGTCTGAGACATGAATAAATTATTGTGGCATATACTGAAAAAAGAAGGAGCGGATTTGGAGAAGTGCAGGAATTAAGAATTTAGTTTTTTAGCACTTAACATGCCTCACTGAGTTCCTTCTTTCCCATGAGATTATGAACTTCTTGATTCCAGCGACAACGTTTTACAATCTATGTTTAATCAGACCTCAGGACATGATTGGCAAATTGTAGGAACTCAACACTTACTTGTTGATTGTGTATATTAATATATGAACAAATGCCCTATTGTAGATGAAAAACCTATTTTCTATTTAAATTTTAGGATTGAGAAAAGTTAATATTTTCATTCAAACAATTAAAAATCAAGAAAAATTAAAAATGAAGTTATTAATTATTACGAATTGGACTTTTACTTTGTAGGTGGCACATTTTTATAATTCTATTGATCAACAAATGATTCGAAGTCAGAGGCCGATGATGTTACAATCTGCCTTAGCATTTGAACAGATAATTAAGGTAAATGAACTTTTAATTTTATTATAATTAGATTTTACATGTGAAGTGTTTTAATTCTTAATTTTCTGGTGTTCCCTTCAGCTTAACATAGCAAATGATCTAGATTTTGTTTTGCTTCCAGGGACTTCCTTCACTCTTAACAAGTAAAACTTTTTTTCCAACTGTACATTGAAGCGGTTAGAATATTTAATATATTTTGGTACTGATTTTGATCAATTGCATTGATATAGATAGAATATGATTTGCATGATGTTATATTCATTTATTCTCTGAAGTTTGAGGTCCTTATACACAAGGTTCCTTAGACCTTTTCTACCATCTCCCAATTTTGTAATGTAAGACTTACTTTTTATTTGTGGTTATTTAAATGTCTATATATAAGAAATTAGGAGGCTGGGTGCAGTGACTCACGCCTGTCATCCCAGCACTTCGGGAGGCCAAGGTGGGTGGATCACCTGATGTTAGGGATTTGAGTGAAAACAACATGGTGAAACCCCATCTCAACTAAAAATACAAAAAAATTAGCCAGGCGTGGTGGTGGGTGCCTGTAACGCAGCTATTCCGGAGGCTGAGGTGGGTGAATCACCTGAGGTCAGGGGTTTGAGACCAGCCTGGCCAACATGGTGAAACCTGTCTCAACTAAAAACATAAAAAAATTAGCCAGGCATGGTGGTGGGTACCTGTAATCCCAGCTATTCGGGAGGCTGAGGCAGGAGAATTGCTTGAACCTAGGAGGTGGAGGTTGCAATGGGTCGAGATCGCACCACTGCACTCCAGCCTGGGAGACAGAGTGACTCCGTCTAAAAAAAAAAAAAAACAAAAAAAAAAAAGAGAAAAGAAATTAGGAAATCCTGTAATAGTGTTTAAACTGAATATTACTATGTGACTACTAACTTTTTGAAGTCTGTATTTGTAGTCTTCATAGACATGAAATGTTTGACAAAAATAGGCAGAAGAGGTATATGCCATTTTTTTTTTCTGTTTGAAAGTGGATAACTAGTTGTGTCAGGGTCCACAGGACCAGCCCAGGTTCTTTTATTTGCTTGGAGGATCCACAGGACTCAGTGTATGGTCATACTCATAGCAGTATTTATATTTATTACGGTGAATGCATACAAAGCAAAATTAACAAAGAGAAAGGTGCATGATGGGGTGAAGTCCCAAGAAAACAGGTACAGACTTCTAAGAGTCCTGTCCCAGTGGAGTCACACAGGGTGTATTTATTTTTTGCAGCAACAAATTGTAACATATGTGAAATCTTGTGTTACTGGAGAAGATCATTAGAGACTCAAAACCTAGGTTTTTATCAGGGGTGGTCACGTAGACACTTTCTGTCTAGTATGCACTGAAATTCCAAACTCCCAGAAGGAAAGCAAATATTCAGCATAAACCATATTATTCAGGTACAGTGAGCCACTCTTATCAGTTACAGTGGTAGGAACTCTTCTGAAATCTAAGTTCCCAAATGCCAGCTAAGGGGATTCTTTTAAGCAGGTCTTTTGAAGGATGGTAGTCAGACCTGCTATGTTAACTCTTTTCTGCACACTAGTTCTCAAGCTTAATAATTCTAGAATTTATATTATTCATATTATAGATGTTATTAAAAGCACTTTTTTTCTTGTTGGCAGAGATTAACATGAATTTATAATGCAAAATTTAAAAACATAGGTAAACAAAAATAAAAAAATGTTGTATAATCATACCATCAAGAAATGACCATTTAAAAAAGTCTGGTATATATCCTTTTAAATATTTTTCTATGCATATTTTTGAAAATGTATTTATATTTTTAAAAAGTATGCATAGTTTTGGAAATGGAATCACACTTTATTATTTTTTACCTTTTTTCCCCTAATGTATAGATCATTTTAGTTGTAAGCCCTTACAACTTTTTCTTCTCATAAATTTGTTTAAAATAACGTCTGTGGTATTTCTGAGGAGGAAACTTATTTTGCAAAATTGTGTTGTGAGAAGTAAATAATTATATTTAACATGTTAAATGAGACACAGTAGTGCTTATAAAACTAGGATAGGTGTAGAGAGAACATTAAGGTTCTGTGTGATGCGCTGTCTACTTACTATATTGCAGAAAATTAGACTGTAAGTTATTTATTTTCATATTTTCAAGTGATAGAACAGTAAGTGGTATATAGTAATTACTCAGTAAATACTTTGTAATTCGTCAGCTATTTATTGAGCGTCTCCTATAATCCAGATACTTACTATGCCTTCATTGACCACTTCAAGTGAAATATTGAAGCTTTTCTTCTGTTTAGGTTTCTTCACTCTCTCTACTTTGATATATTTGTCTTAAATATTTTCCCTATATACATTGAAACTACATCAGATGGTGTTATAATTTTTCCCCCAGTCATCAAATATGATTTAAGAAACTCGTGACAAAAAGGATAGTTTATTGTATAGTTATATTTTTTACTTATCCTAATATTCTTTTTTTTTTTCTGAAGTTCTGTGCTCCTTTTGATATGTTTTTCTTTCTTTAAAGAACTAACTTCCTTTAGCCATGGTTTAAGATTAGGTGTGCTAGTGACAAATTTGCTTATCTTTCCTTTGTCTGATAATATTTTCCTGTTTTCCTTTTCACCCATTCCTGAAAGGTATTTTAACTAGATATAAAATGCATATTGAACTTTTTTTTTTAGCACTTTAAACATTTTCCACTTCCTACTGGCATCTGTGATTTCAGCTGACAAACTGTTGTCATTCGAATTTGTATTCCTTTCTGAATAATGCATTGTTTCTCTTTGGCTCCTTTCAAGTTTTCAAAGAACCTTTGTCTTTAGTTTTCAGAAGTTTAATTATTGTCTAGGAAAGCATGGAATCTTTTTAAAGTTTATCCTATTTGGAGTTTACTCAGCTTCTTGAATCTGTAGGTTTATGTCTTTTGCCAAATTTCTTAGGTTTTCAGTTACTATCTTTTGAATGTATTATTTTTCTCTCTTCTTTTAGGAAGCATGTATATATATATATATATACATATACTGCTTAGAAAGCAGTATATGTATATATATAAAATCCTTGGAAGCTAATATATATGTTAACTCTTTTTTCTCAGAGCCTCTGTTCATTTTTCCCTTTATGTTCTCTTTGTTGTTCAAATTAGGTAAATTCCATTGATTTGTTCTCAAATGTACTGATTATATCCTCTGACATCTCCATACTGCTATTGAGCCCATTCAGCCAGTTTTACATTTCTGTTATTGTATTTTTCAGTTCTATATATTCCATCTAGTTTTTTTATAATTCTATTTTTTTACTTGAGATTTTCTGTTTTTCAGTAGTTTCAAGAGAATTTGTAATTGCCTGTTGAAGCATTTTTATGATGGCTGCCTTAAAATCCTTGTCAGATAATTCTTATATCAGATTCATTTCAGGGTTCACATCTGTTATGTTTTCTCATTCTAGTTGTGATTTTTTTTAGCTCTTGTTAACACAGGTGATTTTCCCTTATATTCTGGTCATTTTGGATATTATGATGCACTGTATAATATTTAATTTTTATATTTTAGAAAGCAGTCTCTTTGGTGAGAGGCTTGGGTGTGTGCATGTGTTGAGTTTCCTGCTGGGCCCTATGGTATCAAAGTGGAGCATTTGTACACTGAATCATTGCAGATTAGTGGAATAGAAGTTTAGTGCTCCATTTTACTTTACTGATACCTTGTTGTGAAAGTGAGGCACCAACTTGGAGGCACCTTATTGCCTCCAAGCTGGAGTTTAAGCTCAGCTCCCTTCTGGACCCTGTTGACTTTAGGGAGGAGGAGTCAAGGAGTGGAGGGCAGATTCACACCTTTCTGTTGCTGCGAGTGGGGGTGGGAGCTCAACTTCTTGTTCAGCCTCATGAATATTACCTTGGCAAGGGGATTGGAGCACTGCTTGCTTTTGCCAAGTAGGTGATGGAAGGTCAGCTTTCTACTTAGTCCCACTGAAATGGTAGAAAGGGGTGATTTTCTCTTTGGTGTTAAACTGCAGTAGGATGTGTATTGCTAAAGACATTTTCTGTTGTTAGGCTGCTGTTTTCCTACCCCTTTATGGGCTTTTCCTGGAGCTTTTTTTAGTCTATGCCTGTCAGTGGTTCCCAACTGGAAGCTTCTCCAGCGCCCTGTCCTGGATGTATAGGAGATAATAAGGAAACCCAGGTTTGTCGTGCCTTAATTCCTGAGGTTTCTAGGTTGTCTGCTTTTTTCATCCTTCCTTTCTGTCACCCTGTGTGTGTTTGTTGTGTTATGTCTAGGGCTTTTCAGTTGTAAAAGGGAGAAGCTGGAAGAAATGGGCTACTCAATCTTTGCCAGACTGTCTTATCATTTATAAAGTGGAAAATTATTATGTGCTTTCTTTATTGCAGGTCAGAGTTGGGGATAATTGAACTTTTGATATAGAATATTGAAACTTTTGGAAAAAAGAAATACATATGCATACTAAAGGTTATTTATTGTACCATAGAATTCAAAAACAGGAAGTGGAGGGAAATCACAGATTACTTGGGATAATCCTAAAGAATTAGAAGGCTATATCCAAAAACTCCAAAATGCTGCTGAACGGCTTGCCACTGAAAATAGAAAACTGAGAAAATGGCACACTACATTTTGTGAAAAGGTATATTTTGTTTATAAAATTGAATAAACTATGAATGATATTATTTAAAAAGTCATTAAGATACAATTTTTAAAAACTTATTTTGGAATAATTTGAGACTTAAAGTTGCAAAAATAGTACAGAGAAATCACAATTCCCCTTTGCCCAAATTCCCTGTTGTTAACAACTTATATAACCAGAGTAGTTATCAAAACCAGGAAGCAGACTGTTTTCAATTTTACAATTTTCCACTAACATTCCTTTTTTTTTTCTAGGATACAATCTAGAATCCAATCTGCATTTAGTTGTTGAGTCTCTGTAGCCTCCCTCTCCTCAGTCTTTTCCTTATTTTTCATGACTTTGATGAGTACTGGTCAGTTATTTTGTAGAATCTCTCTTGATTTGGGTTCGTATGATGTTTTCCCATATTAGATTGGGGCTGTCCTATTTTGGCAGGAATAGCACAGAAGTGATGTTTTGCCCTTCTCAGTAGATTGGTCAAGTATTGATATGTCTTGTGTAGATTAAGTTAAGCTTGATCACTTGTTTAAGGTGGTATCTGTCAGGTTTCTCCACTGAAAAGTTACTATTTTTCCGGCAATATTTTGAGACTAGTATGCTCTAATTTTTCATAGGTAGTTGTTCTTATGAATATTGATCTGCTTCGGCAGCAGCAGCGTTGGAAAGATGGATTACAAGAATTGAGAACTGGCTTAGCAACTGTAGAAGCGCAGGTAGAGTATGTTTTATTTTGTGTGTATACTTCAAAATATGACCTTTTCAGAATGCAAATACAATATATGAATTGCCGAGAAGTTCATAAAAGTTACCTTTAAATCTTGCTAATAAATTCCTAATAGATTTATAATTTTTGAGTGAATTATATATAAAGACCATATATGAACGATCAATTTACATTTAAAAATATAAAAATAAGTTCCTGTAGTGTCTTATGGAATGCCAAATTCCTGATTTCAGAATCTGTAGATTTTTGTCTTGGTATTTAAATACCTATCACTTGCTAGTTCTCTTTTAGGTGATTGTGACATCCGTAAAAAACAAAGTTAAGTTTAGGTAGAATCCTAATGATTGAAATAATTTTATTTCAGATTTTTTTTTTCCTTTTTGGAGGTAAAATTTGAGTTCTATTCATATTTTGTTACAATAGTTGATGCATATAAAGGTGGCTAGCACAAAGCCTGCTACAGATAGATGGTGATGGAATCTTAGCAGAATATGTGTTACATGTCTCACACATTTACATATATTTAATATTTTTCAGTTTTTATAGCTTCAAGAAAAAGCAAAAGTACTAGAATTGATATATTTATGGTTGTATAGAAGCAAAAATGTATGTACATTCTTATGAGCAATCTAATATTTTAAATCTCTTGTGTTGTAAAATATGTAGTAGATTTACATTATGTAAGAAGTGGGAGGGGAAAAGAAGAGCTATACTTGATGGGAATTTTTGAAAAAGGACTAAGAAGTTCATAAAATAAACCAGTATTTGTGGTACTACCTCATAAAATACATAAAATAAAGTCCAAATGTAAAAGACATTTAACATTTGCTTGCTTTTTAAATTGAACTGATCTTTTAAAATACTATTTATAAGTATGAGGATTAGATTTTCATATTTGTCTCTAAATAAGCTTATACAGAGAGTGACAAAGATGTACCTGTTTTCACATATTTGAAATAAGTTGGTTTTATTTTTGTGATTATAAATGTGCATTATGTGACATGAAAGTAT
This sequence comes from Colobus angolensis palliatus, assembly GCF_000951035.1. NCBI lineage: Eukaryota > Metazoa > Chordata > Mammalia > Primates > Cercopithecidae > Colobus > Colobus angolensis. Next base: position 9,477,755 of record NW_012120709.1, read on the forward strand.
CAAATGAAAAATCCATTCTACTGCCTAATTTCTAAATTAAAAATGTGAATGTAACATATTAGGGATTCCAAGCAAGTGACATGCATGCATGGAAACAACACTGGAATCATCAACTGTACAAAGCTCTGGAGCATCAGTACCAGATGGGCTTAGAAGCACTTAATGAGAATTTGCCAGAAATAAATATAGATTTAACTTACAAGTAAGATGTTTTTTAAAACTCAATTTAATGTTCAATGTGTAATTTTCTAATAATTTATGTTTTAAAGTTATTTATTTACTTTTAGACAGGGACGATTACAATTCATGCCCCCTTTTGAAGAAATCCGGGCTAAATATTATAGAGAAATGAAGAGATTCATTGGCATTCCAAATCAGTTTAAGGGAGTGGGTGAGCCAGGAGACGAATCTATTTTTTCTATTATGATTGATAGAAATGCAAGTGGATTTTTGACGATTTTCAGCAAAGCAGAAGATCTGTTTAGAAGATTGTCAGCTGTTTTACACCAACATAAGGTATAGAACATGTAATGTTCCATCCTTGCATCATAAAATTATTTCTGATTGATTGAATTTACATTAAGTATATACATTAGTAGTTTATCTTGTGTGGCATAACATTAAAATACGGCAAACCAGAGAGCTGGATCCGTAGACACTTATACAACCTAGATTGATACTGCAGAAGAGAAAAAAGTTATGGGAATTTTTTTTTTTGTCTTTGATTATTTTGTGGCAATTGAGGAACTTGTTTTTTTTGCTTTTTATTTTTTAGAATTATTGTGTCAACTTGGCGATTTAGGCATGGTGGCTCATGCCTGTAATCCCAGCACTTTGGGGGGCCGAGGCTAATGGGTCACTTGAAGTCAGGAGTTTGAGACCAGCCTGGCTAACATGACGAAACATCATCTTTATTAAAATACAACAATTATCTGGGCGTGGTGGCAGGCACCTGTAAACCCAAGTACCCTGGAGGCTGAAGTAGGAGAATCACTTAAACCAGGGAGGTGGAGGTTTCAGTGAGCTTAAATTGCACCACTGCACTCCAGGCTGGGTGACAGAGCAAGACTCCATCTCAAGAAAAAAGAAAAAAATTGTGTCAATTTAGAATGTGATATGGTTCTGTTGTGTCAATTTTAATTCTTCTTCTGAAGCCCTCAAATGTTACTGAAATCAGAGTGATTTAACAGCTTATTTCTGTTTAAGTATATCATCCCAACTAACTTTAAGTATAAACTAATTGTATTTCTCATTTGTATTGATCCTAGACATATGATGAGAATTTGACCAGTTTCTTAACTGCCACTGCAATACTTCCGTGTCTTAGATTTCTAGGATGAATCTGGACACTTTCAGATTTGTAGCCTATAGTGACTCTTGGTTTTGCAGAAGTGATTCCACCTTTGAAGTTTTGCATATATTTAATTTGAGAAGATAATCTAAACAGAGGGTTTATATAATTTTCTTTTAAAAAGTTTATGATCACTGCATTTGTGTATTAAATCTCTTTTTTTCTGTTTATTCTTTAGGCTGTGTGGTAATGATTATATTATTTAAATTGACACTTGAATACCTCATATTTGCCTCTTTTTGTTGGTTTTACTAGTTGGATCTATTCTATTATATGTTAACGTATTGGTTCTGTGTCTTTAATAATACATTTTTCTTTCTTTAAACAGGAATGGATTGTAATTGGGCAAGTTGATATGGAAGCTCTGGTGGAAAAGCATCTTTTTACTATACATGATTGGGAGAAAAATTTTAAAGCATTAAAAATAAAAGGGAAAGAAGTAGAACGACTTCCAAGGTATTGGAGGTTAATGTATTACTTACGTACCATAATAACTTTTTGACATGGACGGTAAGGGAGCTCTCTACTTAGTGGTATTGAAGTCAGATCAGCTTCTTGCCTCCTCTAGATCTCAGCTATAACACTTGAGTATCATCTAGGTAGGGCATTACAGAGAATAAAACAAGTTTTCCTTCTAGAAGGTCTGCTGGCTGAGACCTATTAGGTAGAATAGACTGAAGAAAGAGGCTTTTATCTTGATCTGGTATGAGGAGCTATGTTTGATATGCATTGGCACAATCTCAGTTTGGTTAGAAGCTACTGGTGAGAGCATACCAGAGAATATAAAGCTAGTGATATTTCACTCTGCTTTTGTACTGCTCTGCTTCCTTTCAAGATGCACAACATAGTGCTGCATTTAAATATTGCCCTAAATGTGGATAAAAGCCTCTAAGGGGGCAACTCAGATACTTGAGAATATAGCCTCCTTGGATCTGAAATACTCACCACCAGAACCACTCTTAGCAATAAGTTCCATGAAAGGCCTTGTGTAATCATGCATATATCACCTATAAAGGATAATATCATTTTTATTAATTTATGTTTTCATTCTTTCGATAAATATTAGTGTTTATAAAATGCAAAACTTTGTGCTTTAGGAGTACAAAGAGGAAGAAGACAGAGGACCTGGGATGAATTGCTTATTCTCTGGTAGTGGAATAAGACAAATATATTTGATGATTAATTCAAGTACACATAGGGGTTAAGTAAGTGGGCTCTGGAGTTAGGTAGCTGTTACCAGCTGCATGACTGACAGTCATTGAAATTGTGAACCTAAATTTCTTTAGCTTTAAAATATTAGCAACAATAGTTATTAATCTCATAGTGTTTTGAGGATTGAGTAATTTCCATATAAGTAACTGGCACAGGGTATGTTTTCAATAAATGTGAGTTACTTTTAATTGTTATTAATATCAGGTGGAATAGTCTATATTCCATATTAGGACTGAACTAAAATTATGGGGATTCAGAGGATGATGACATCCCCTCTGTCTGGGGCAAAATCAAGGAAAATCTTTGTTGGGAAAGTAACACTTGAACTAGGATTTTGACAGGTGCAAATGAAAATGGGAGGGTAAAAAACAACCTCTTAGCAAAAGGAATTGTGTGCTGAAAATATGAAGTTGGTTAACTGAAAATTGTATTAGAGTTAATGTTTTATTAGGGACTAGAGGGAGATGATCCTGGAAAGCTATAGATAAGGTACACAAAATAGAGAATTTGGATTTTATTCATTTTGGGATGATTAGCTTGTAAAGAGTTCTAAACAGGAGTGTGTCAGTACCAAAGCTGTTCATTAGGAAGTTTAATCTGGAAACATAGATACATGGTGGGATAAAGAGATCCTGGAGGCAGACCAGCTAGTCTGTCAGTCTTCCAGAAGACCAGTAATAATAGTGATAATAATAATTATTATTTGAGACAGAGTCTTGCTGTGTCACCCAGGCTGGAGTGTAGTGTCATGATACTTGCTCACTGCAACCTCTGCCTCTTGGGTTTAAGTGATTCCCATGCCTCAGCCTCCCGAGTGGCTGGGACTACAGGCGCACGCCACCACGGCCAGCTAATTTTTTGTATTTTTAGTAGAGGCAGGTTTCATTATGTTGGCCAGGCTGGTCTCCAACTCTTGATCTCAGGTGATCTGCCCACCTTGGCTTCCCAAAGTGCTGGGCTTACAGGCATGAACCACCACAACCGGCCATAATAATTAATTGAATTACCTTATTGGATCTCAAAATGAGGAGGAGGAAATAGTATGAGGAATTAAGAAGTCTTATTTATTGGAGGAAGATGAGGGAGTAGGAATAGGAAGAGACAAATGACTTGAGGGTTTGAGCAAGGGTGATTTGGATACTGGTAGTACCATTAACGTTAGTTTAAAGTAAGGAAAAGATAGTGCTTTTGTAGTGCTTGCACATGGGGTTTTTCTTCTATATTGGATCTTGCTTTTGATCCCAATCTTGACCATCTTCTTTAACTTAATGCTGTCACCTGACTGCATAAGAACCTCTACTGCTACCTGTACTTTTTTTTGTCCCTTACTTTAGATAGCTTTCCTATTTATGATCCTTACCAAAAGAAAAAAAAAAACAAAAAACAAAAACAACAACGCCTATCCCACACTGTATTTTTCATTTTGCCATTTCTTGCTAACAAATTAACATGTATTCATCTAAGTGAATACACACATATGCACATACAAACACACACATTTTATTGGTACTTTTTGGAAATATGCTATAAGATTAGAAAAGCTGTATTATTATGATATGTTTTAGATAGTATCATAAGAAAATAATTTTTGAATATGCATCTTTGATATATGAGTCATCTTCCATTGCTATCTATGGCTGAACAGAATCTCAGTTTCATATTGTGAATATTTTCAAATGAAAGATGAATGTTAGCCATGTCCACAGCATTCTGTAGTGAGTAAAACTTCTTTGCTGTAATTATATCACTTTATGTTAATTCATTAGCAAAATACAGTATAGTATAATCTTTTAGGTTTTCCAAAATCACCTATCTTCATGTATCAAATATCGGAAATCATGACTCTTTATGTGTCAGGATTTCAGATATTTTATAATTCCGTGTGTCAAGAAAATTGGCTGTTATATATAGCTTTTGGTTGTTAAGAACTGTAGTTTAAACTTCTCCAGTTAGTAGGTAATCGAGAATAAATAAGTAAAACTTTAAAAGAAATTATATTTTAAATTAAAATGTTACGTAATTAAAACATATAATTTGCCTCTTAAGGATCTCACTTGGCTCTATGCTTTAAGAAAGGCAAATAGCTTTCCGAATAATCTTTTTGACCAAAGTTTTCAGATTTGTTTTAACTCTGTATAATTGAAGATAAATATGAGACTTTCCTCAGATGAGTGAGTCTGGTTCAGCTTCTCTTTCCTTAGAATGTTACAATTTGCATGGGATTGTAAACTAGTTCAACCATTATGGAAAACAGTATGGCGATTCCTCAAGGATCTAGAACTAGATGTACCATATGACCCAGCCATCCCACTACTGGGTATATACCCAAAGGATTATAAATTATTCTACTACAAAGACACGTGCACACGTATGTTTATTGCGGCACTATTCACAATAGCAAAGACTTGGAATCAACCCAAATGTCCATCTGTGACAGACTGGATTAAGAAAATGTGGCACATATACACCATGGAATACTATGCAGCCATAAAAAAGGATGAGTTTGCGTCCTTTGTAGGGACATGGATGCAGCTGGAAACCATCATTCTTAGCAAACTATCACAAGAAGAGAAAACCAAACACCGCATGTTTTCACTCATAGGTGGGAACTGAACAATGAGATGACTTGGACTCGGGAAGGGGAACATCACACACCGGGGCCTATCTTGGGGAGGGGGGAGGGGGGAGGGATTGCATTGGGGAGTTATACCTGATATAAATGATGAATTGATGGGTGCTGACGAGTTGATGGGTGCAGCACACCAACATGGCACAAGTATACATATGTAACAAACCTGCACATTATGCACATGTACCCTAGAACTTAAAGTCTAATAATAAAAAAAAAAACAAAAAAACCCAAAAAAAAGAATGTTACAATTTGCATTGGGGTACAATGGAAATAATTACTTGTTTAAAACTTTATCCTTGTTTACTGATTATTAAAATAGTACATTTGTTTTATAACTTGTTTTAAATATAGTAAAGTACAGAGACAATTCCTGTTAATATTTGATGTTTTGGACATATTAGTACATACACTTATAAAATGTAGATTATATTGTATCCTGCTGTTTGTTTTTTTTTGAGACTGAGTCCTGCTCTGTTGCCCATGCTGGAGCGCAGTGGTATGATCTCGGCTTACTACAACCTCTGCCTCCTGGGTTCAAGCGATTCTCCTGCCTGAGCCTCCTGAGTAGCTGGGACTACAGGCGTGCACCACCATGCCTGACTAACTTTTATATTTTTAGTAGAGACAGGGGTCTCACCATGTGGGCCAGGCTGGTGTTGAACTCCTGACCTCAGGTGATCTGTCTGCTTTGGCCTCCCAAAGTGCTAGGATTACAGGCCACCACGCCTGGCCTATCCTGCTATTTTTATGGAATACTATTTCATTGATATTTTGCAATGTTATTATCTGCACGTCAAAAATGTGATTTTTAATTATATGTATATATAAAAATTTATTTTGCCATTTCTATGTTTACCTTGTTTCAAACTTTTCACTATTATAGTTAGTGCTTTCATGAAAATACTTGTGTATAAATCTTGGAGTCTGCCTTGAAATTTTTCTTAGGATAAATTCTAAAGGTAGAGTTGTTAAGACAAAGGATATGCCAATTTAAAATTATTTGACATATACATTGCTCTTTACAAAGATTGCATTGTTTTATATTCTAACAGTTCTGGGAATTCTGTTTGCCCACACAATTGAAGATTCAAAGTAACCATTCATTACATTTTTTTCAGTTTGTTAAGTGTACAATGGTGTCTCGTCGTTCTATTGTTTTAGTACTTTGACAGTCTAAATTTACTTTCTATCTATATTTAATTTTGCCTTGTTTTTATTGTTTGCATTTTGGCTGCAGGATAATAAATTTATTTTATAAATATTTAAATAGGTGTATTACCTGCTGTGACAAGAGGAACTCATTAATATTTAAATATATTCTTTTGATACCTTAGTAATTCATAATGTACCACCTTTTTTTGAAGCTGATATGCTGGATGATTAAACTTGTAGTATTATAACAAAATCACTGTTCAATGAAAAACTTCAAAATAGTATGTGTAAGGCATTTTTGCTAAATTTAATCTAAATGTGCTTAAAGTTCACTGTGTTACTGTTGATATACCTTTTTAAGTGTATTACACGAAATCGTTATTATATGAGACTCTTTTCCTCTAGTTAGTCTTTTCTATGTCAAAATATGTCCATTGACATTTTTCAGTGCTGTCAAGGTAGATTGTTTAAATATTAACTGCAACCCTGTGAAGACTGTAATTGATGATCTCATCCAGAAGTTATTTGATCTGCTTGTTCTTTCTTTGAGGAAGTCCATACAGGGTAAAGACACATTTTAATTTTTATTTTTACTTAATTTGATATGTAGAAGCATGTACTTTGAGAGTTATAAAATGTGAATTTCAATGATCATTAAAAGCCAAAACTGAACTAATTTAAAAAAGGCGGGAAAAGTCCATATTCAATCTTCAAGAAGTCTAAAATGAAGACATCTTTATTATTTGCAGTCTGAGCTAGTATCAGATTGTTGCATATGTAATTGAGAAAGATAGGTAATTCTGGTATAATGTATTTCTGCTTATCTCCTCAAATGACAAAGTATTTTTCAAAATACCACAGTTTCTTCTTTTTCCTTTAAACTGAGATGTTTTAGTATGTTATATAAGAGATGAAATATGTTCAGTAAAACTTACTAAAAATGAGTGCATTTCAAGCTTTTCTTAACATTTTTAAACACAACGCAAAGCGACTAAACTTTCATGGGAAGAAATTTCTTTGCTTATTCCACATCTTGAAATTTTATTTTATGAAAGCAAATGATAATTTAGAACTTATTGTATTCCATATACTGATTACTTCTACCACCCCTTGATTTAGAAATTATGTAATTTAGTATTTTTGATGGTAATAATTACATTTTTTATATTTCAATGTTACCACTCAGCTAATTTACATGAAATTGATACATTCGTTACTGAGGCTATGGAAGTCTTAACAATTATGCCCCAGTCTGTGGAAGAAATTGGTGATGCAAATCTACGATATAGTAAGTTACAAGAACGGAAGCCAGAGGTGAGAATCACAAAGTAATATTATTATTATTACTTTCTTTTTTTTTGAGTTGCAACCTACAGTTATAACTCTAAAGGTAATAGAGTGAATTATTTAAGTTTATTCTTACTCTAACATGCCACATCATAAAACAGACTGCAAATATATCTAAAAATAATACTAAGTGTTACTGTTACTGTTTCATTACACTAATAGTGCATCAAAAGTCTATTTATTTATTTACTTACATATTTATTTTGAGACGGAGTCTTGCTCTGTCACCCAGGCTGGAGGGCAGTGGCGCGATCTTGGCTCACTGCAACCTCCACCTCCCGGGTTCAAGCGATTCTCTTGCCTCAGCCTCCCGAGTAGCTGGGACTGCAGGCACATGCCAACATGCCCGGCTAATTTTTGTATTTTTAGTAGAGGCGGGGTTTCACTGTGTTGGCCAGGCTGGTCTCGAACTCCTGAGACCTCGAGATACGCCTGCCTTGGCCTCCCAAAGTGCTGGGATTACAGGTGTGAGCCACTGCACCTGGCCTTATTATTACTTTTTACTGCATGGAAGATGTTTAAATTAGGTAATTATATGTCATTGTTTACAAATATATAATCTCAACATTATAAGGAGGTCCACAATAATCTGGCTCAACTGGTTAGCTCACGATTAGACTCTTGGCTGGGCATGGTAGCTCACGCCTGTAATCCCAGCACTTTGGGAGGCCGAGGAAGGCAGATCACGGGGTCAGGAGTTCAAGACCAGCCTGACCAACATGGTCAAATCCCGTATCTATTAAAAATACAAAACTTAGCCGGGTGTGGTGGTGGGTGCCTGTAATCCCAGCTACTCAGGAGGCTGAGGCAGGAGAATCTCTTGAACCAGGGAGGCGGAGGTTGCAGTGAGCTGAGATCGCGCCACTGCCCTCCAGCCTGGATGACTGAGCAAGACTCCGTCTCAAAATAAATATGTAAGTAAATAAATAAATAGACTTTGATGCACTATTGGTGTAATGAAACTGTAACAGTAATACTTAGTATTGTTTTTAGATATATTTGCAGTCTGTTTTATGATGTGGCATGTTAGAATAAGAGTAAACTTAAATAATTCACACTATTTCCTTTAGAGTTATAACTGTAGGTTGCAAAAGTATGAAGTTAAGAGCTAAACTAGGAGTACACATACACACTTGCATATATAATGGAAGAGCTCATAATTAAATACAAAGGAGAATGGTAAAGATTCATAGAAAACTATCCAGAAGGTTAGAGCCCAGAATAGACAAGCCAAAGTTTTATAACATTATAGATGATTTTAGTTATGTTTGGAGCAAGAAAGAGAAATAATTCAAATTAGTATACAAACTTATGTGCCCCCACCATGTGATAGACTTAAAATTATAAAGAGGGTTTCAAGGTGAATAAAATACCACCCCAATGGAAAGAATTACAGACTTTTGTGTGATAGACTTAAAGGTAGTAAAGAGGATTTACAGGTGAATAAAATAATGTAGCTGTCTTGTAGAAGGAATTAGCTAGAATAGGAATGGTTATGAGCTGTGGCGGTTAGCAGAGGCATTTGACTGTTATGTATGGATCACCATACTAGGTATACTAGGAGTTGGGGATGCAGCTGTGAACATATTCTGTTCTCATGGAACATATGTGTATGTGTATGTATATGTGTATGTGTGTATTTGTGTGTGTGTGTGTGTGTGAGAGAGAGAGAGAGAGAGCAAGAGAGGATTTTGAGAGAGAGGAGAGAAGTGAGGATGAGTATGCTCAACTAGGGGATATTACTTAGGGTTGGTGATCATGGGATATCTTCTCAGAGAGATGACATTTGAGCTGAGACCTGACAGATAAGAAAGAGCCAACCATTCTGAGATTTGGGGACAGATCATTCCAAAACAGAATGAATAGCATGCACAAAGATCTTAAGGTAGAGAAGGAACTTGGTATACTTAAGGAACAGAGAGATGTAAACATCAAGAAAGTTAATTATTAAGAGAGCATAGTATTCCAGGAAGAGAATGAATCGTAGGAGGTGCAATTGGAAAGAGGCAAGTCCGGATTACGAAGATACTTTTAGACAATCATAAGAAGTTTGTATTTTATTCTGAGTGTAATAAGGAAGTCTTTAGAGGGCTTTAAGTGGGGGAGTGACAGAATGTCTCTGACATTTTGAAGTGATGACTTTAGCTGCTCTGTGGAAAATGAATAGGAGGGAGACAGTAGTGGTGGCCAGGCCAGTTAGTAGGACATTACAATATGATAGACAAGAGATGATGGAAACTTGTATCGTGTAGTAGTAGTGGAGATGGAATTGGAGAAATTGATGATGTATGGGGGTGGGTGTGGTTAGAGAAAGACAAATCAAAATGTCTCCTAGGGTTTTGGCTAGAGCAACTGGGAAAGTATTGGTGCCGTTTCCTGAAATAAGGATGACTAGAGGAGCAACTGGAGTTTGGAAGTGGTGGAGATTAAGTTGTCTGGTAGAAATTGAATGAGGAATGTGGAACTTAGAGTAAAGGTAACGACTACAAATACAAATTTTGAAGTATTCTTTAAAGAAATGATATTTAAGCCTGGGGATTGGCTTAGACCAACTGGTAGATAACAAACACAGTGTGTAAGACCAGGCTTGAACTTTGCAAAATTTAGACTTCAAGCATAGGAGGAGGAGCAAAGGAGATGAATGGAGTGAGAGGAAAGACAAGAGATTGTAGTGTCACAAAAGCTAAGAGGAGAAATTGATGTTGTTTGCCGGGAACAGCAAGCAATTAGGTATTATAAGAGGTAGTACGTGGCATGAGATAATAAAAGATAATAAAAGTACCTATAAGAGGTAGGAAGTGGCATGAGCTAATAAAAGAACTAGGCAGAATATTCGTGTGAGCCATATCAAAGACCTTAGAATTTCATATTCTGTGGGCATTGGGGAGCTGTTGCTGGGTTTTATATAGCAAGGTATTATATAATTCTCTTTTGGTATGTCTGTTTGTTGGTATGTGGATTTGAGGGGTAGGACTGGAGGTAGGTAGACTAGGAAACTATTGTGATATGTTTTACAGGCTAACTGGAGTTCCGTTCACGTGTAGAAACTTAAAATCCTGAGGTGGTCCAGTCATAGTTCACTGCAGCCTCAAACTCCTGGGTTCAACCAGTCTTCCCTCTTCAGCTTCCTCAGTAGCTAGGAGTACAGATGTGCACCACCATGCCCAGTTAATTTTTAAATATGTTTCTTTAGAGATGTGTTCTCACCATGTTGCCTAGGTTGGTCTTAATCCCCTCACCTCGGCCTCCCAAAGTGCTAGGATTATAGGTGTGAGCCGCCAGGCCTGCCCAATTGAGTTATCTTTGAATTTCCTTTGTTGTCTGTTTTATTATGTATGCATAGTGATATTTAAAAATGTTTAAATGGATTTTATTGCTTTATTGAATAGTAAAAGTACAGATATTAATTATCGGATACTGTTTTTTTCTTTTTTTTGTATTTTTTTTTTTTTTTTTTAGTAGAGACGGGGTTTCACTGTGTTAGCCAGGATGGTCTCGATCTCCTGACCTCGTGATCCGCCCGTCTCGGCCTCCCAAAGTGCTGGGATTACAGGCTTGAGCCACCGCGCCCGGCCCTGATTATCGGATACTGTTGTTTTACAGAGTTTTAAAAGCCTTAGAGGCAATTTCAGCAGTTTAGCACCCATTGACCTACACCCAAACTGTTTAACAAACTGTTAGCTATATACAACTTAGGACACTTCAGTTAAAAACCCTGAATGTAGGAGCTTAATTTCACTTCTTTAGCTGTTTCTTAAGTACCTTTTTTTCAGGACTTTCCTTCTCTATTAAGTAGGATAATTTAGTTAACTTATGCTCTTAGATAATCACTAATTTTAGCTCCTTTAGAAACCTCCTTTGCATTTTCTTGTGAATGGAACATTTATAATAAGAACTTTACTTTGATAAACTATAGTATTATCTTTATGGGTTTCATTTAGTCTCATATTACTACTTTATCTTTTTTAACCTCTGATGTTAGAGTGCCTTGGTTGAATTTGTGTATAGTAAAAAATAACCATCAGAGTTTATATCCAGGAATTTTCCACCAAATCAGAATATATAGAAATTTAACAAATTGTTTAAATGCAAAAATCTTAATTTAAAAAATAAAGTCATGAAACAAAAATTAAAATAAATGACATCTTAAGAGATTTGATAAAATAGGTTGTTATTCACTTTTTTTTTAACCTGTAGATTTTGCCCTTATTTCAAGAAGCGGAAGACAAAAACAGACTTCTACGAACTGTGGCTGGTGGAGGTTTAGAAACAATTAGTAATTTGAAAGCTAAGTGGGATAAATTTGAGTTAATGATGGAAAGTCACCAACTTATGATTAAAGACCAGGTTAGAACTTTCAGTTATTTATTAAAATGGGAACTTTTTTCTCACTTAAGATTTCTTGCTTATCTTTTATTCCTTTATAACCCAGGTTTATAATAATTTAATGTGGCTGTTGAAATTGACCTCTCTGACTACTTTTAAAGTAAAATGCTTTATATAAATGATGATTGTTTCACATGGTTTTTCTTTACTTCCTATCATACCAAGAAGAAACCAATGTCTTTGAAATGTAGCATTATTTGTAGTCCTATGGATGAATTTATTGCTTACCTACTATGTATGACTTAAGTTTATTTCTGAAACTCATGTTTTCTTTAATTACTAAATTTATTAGGATATCAGTTTAACTACTCTAATGGAGACCCCAAAAATTGTAGCTTATGTTTCTCTCTCACGTTAGACTATAAGCTGCTATGGTGCCTCTGCTCTGTAACTTTGTCCGAGTCCCAGGTTTTGTCAATCATATTTGTCTATTATCTCCAGCGTATTGTCCAGGATGGGTTATTACCACATTCAGTTGATACCTAGTAGGGTCGGGAGAGAGGGAAAGAGAAAAGGGCACCATCTGTCTTTTAAGGACACAACCTGCAAGTTGCACATATCTACTGCACTCATTTTGTTGACCAGAAGTTAGCCTTAGGGCCCAGTCTTTAGCTGCATGGGAGACTGGGCAATGCCTTCCTTAATTTAGCCTTCCTTAATACTTGGGTAGAACAATCAGCAGTCATCAAACAAACATTTTTAAATTATCTCACCTTTGTCATTAGTTATACTAGGTGTAGTTAATCACATGAATGATTTTTAAATGATGTTATTTGAATGTTATCTCTTGTTATTATAAATTCATGGTCTAATTTATATCTTTGAATTATTTTATTGAACTTGGAATTAATAATTAAAATACCATCCTTTGAAAAGTTGACATTGGTCATTTGATACTTTTTCACTTTTAAATAGAAAATAGTGTGAACCCAAAATGAGATTTTACTCTGCATTAAATTATTTAAACTTTATTGGCTTATAGATTGAAGTGATGAAAGGAAATGTGAAATCACGTCTTCAGATCTATTATCAAGAACTGGAAAAATTTAAAGCTCGTTGGGACCAACTAAAGCCTGGTGATGATGTTATTGAAACTGGCCAACATAATACTCTTGATAAAAGTGCAAAGTTAATAAAAGAGAAAAAAATTGAGTTTGACGAGCTTGAAGTCACAAGAAAAAAGCTGGTGTATGTTTTTTCTTTAAAATTGGTACTGCTCATTTTGAAAAAAAATTTATATATCGAGCTAGTAATTTTCTTATGTCTGTTATCTTGATACCTTTCCTCATAACCTTCATCACTTTTTAAAATACAAATAATAAGCATTCATGTACTGTTGTCTTAGGAATCATGGTTGTGTTACATAAGGATATTAAGAGAAAGCAAATTTCAAGAAAGGCCTAGAAGATAAATTTACCTAGAAGTTATATCAGGGGGTTGGAATTGTCACTTTCTTTGAACTTATCCTATTTAAAAATGAAATATATATAGTTTTCAGAAAAATTACTTTTAATGCCTCTGAGAGAAAAATAAATCTAGCATAATAAGTAATAATAAAAGACTTCAAAGAAAAAAATGAGTTGTTGACTTATAATAATATAAAGTATTAAATTTGAGCACTGCTTTAGGTTCTATTTAAGCAGATGCTTTCATAAGTGAGTAGAGTGAGTCAGTTTTATTACCATAATTACTAAATGGCATTATACTGACTAGATGAAGGATCTCTTATATCTGGAAGCTTGCCCTTTCAACTGAGAAGAGTATTCTTTTCCCAAATTAATATGTAGATTTACACAATCTTGAATGTTTACATATATAAAATATGTATTATGTACATATAAGTCTCTCTATATTACCAACTCAATTTTGACTTCTTTGGATAAAATGTATATTAATGAATTTATAGAGTTCATATATGAGTAGGTAAAGTAAAATTCTCATATTAGATAGGTAGTTTCCTCATGTTCTTTATTGTAGTTTCTTATTGTATGTCTATTAAACATACACATGTGTGTATATACACACATACAAGGATTGGAGTTAAATAACTTAATGGTACTTAGCAGTATCAATATTTCTGTTTTTAAAATTTAATATTCCAATATTTGTTTCTATAGTGATGACTGCCATCATTTTAGACTAGAAGAGCCTAATTTCTCCCTGACAAGTAGCATCTCTAAAGATATTGAGAGCTGTGCACAAATTTGGGCTTTTTATGAAGAGTTTCAACAAGGATTTCAGGAAATGGCCAATGAAGACTGGATCACTTTTCGGTTTGATTCAAAAACAATATTTAGACTAATAATTTGGTTGTTTTATTTTTGGATGTAAACTTTGCAATGTGTTTTTGGTATTTTATAGGACTAAGACATACTTGTTTGAGGAATTTTTGATGAACTGGCATGACAGATTAAGGAAGGTTGAAGAACATTCAGTGATGACAGTGAAATTACAATCAGAGGTTGACAAATATAAAGTAAGATTGTTTTACTTATTTTGCTAGTTAAAAACAATGTTTGGAGCTTTTGTCTTTTTCTTATGTAGTGACTGAACTATATAATTTTACTTTATATGTTTTTCAATTAAATTATTCCATTTCATGAAGAAAATAGGAAATACAGAGTAAATCGCAGAAATTATTGATATTTCGGGCGGGTGCAGTGGCTCACGCCTGTAATCCCAGCATTTTGGGAGGCCGAGGAGGGCGGATCCTGAGGTCAGGAGATTGAGACCATCCTGTGAATGGTGAAACCCCGTCTCCACTAAAAATACAAAAAATTAGCCAGGTGTGGTGGTGGGCACCTGTAGTCCCAGCTACTTGGGAGGCTGAGGCAGGAGAATGGCATGAACCTGGGAGGCGGAGCTTGCAGTGAGCCGAGATGGTGCCACTGCACTCCAGCCTGGGCGACAGAGCAAGACTCCGTCTCAAAAAGAAAAAAATAAAAAAAGAAATTATTGATATTTCTACTATCAATGAGAAAGAAGTTGTAAGAAATTTATTTTAAAGTTAAAAAACAGAGTGTTTATACATTCCAGTCCATCATGGGTCCTATCATATAATAATAAAAATAGAGATAGTCTATGTCATGTTTTAAAATGTATTAAACTACAAAGGGTAATTTGTGTGTATCCATAGCAACATTTAATCAAAAGCTTTATACAATTCTGTTTAAGAATATGATTTTAAGATTATTAAACAAGAAAATGGAGTAATTAAATTTTTGGTAACTAATAAGCATAAAAGTAAATACTAATTTGCATTTTGCTAATACATGTGTAGGTGTATACGTATGACTTTTTCTTTTTTCTTTTTTAACAGATCGTAATTCCTATCTTGAAATATGTGAGAGGGGAGCATCTTTCTCCAGATCACTGGCTTGACCTTTTTCGTCTCCTTGGACTTCCTAGGGGGACTAGTCTAGAGAAACTACTGTTTGGTGATTTGCTCAGAGTAGCTGATACAATTGTAGCCAAAGCTGCGGACCTTAAAGTATGACTCACTTTTATAAATATCCCATAAGTCTGGCCTTTTTTAATATACAATATTGCTTGATATTTTGTTTAAATACAAAAAAACTAGTCCTTTAAGGGAATCAGCTTCAATCAAAAAGTAAACAAACACAAATCATTTTACATAAAAGAAATAAAAAAATTATGTGATACGTTACACATAGAAGCTAGAGGATACACAAATCCAGAGAGCTAAACCAAGAATCAGTTTGCTAATCAGGTTTAGAAAAGGTCTCAGGTAAAAGTAAAAGTTGCCACAATTCTATTACAAGTGACAGACTTTTAGTGTTTCGTTCTGGCCATTCAAAAATGTAAGGACTCTTGATGTCAAATTGTTTTATTTCCTATCCAAAA
Organism: Colobus angolensis palliatus; assembly: GCF_000951035.1. Classification (NCBI taxonomy): domain Eukaryota; kingdom Metazoa; phylum Chordata; class Mammalia; order Primates; family Cercopithecidae; genus Colobus; species Colobus angolensis. Next base: position 9,493,699 of record NW_012120709.1, read on the forward strand.
AATAAACTTTTGTGTTTGTTAATAACCCTGTAATGTTTTTAAATAATCTTGAGAAGTTATGAAGCATGACTCTTGCAGAAGATAACTCTAGTTGATTGTTAATCATTTTAGATGTATCAGAATCTGCAATAAGATTACAGTATAATTCCTGAATTTCTTTTGTTCCAAATATGGGCCTTTTAGTCTGTAAGACTTTAAATAAGCCAAACTAGTTTTGTCTTTTGTGATGGATGCTTTAATTTTTTGCTTTTCTTTTAGAGAAGTAAAAAGCATAAGGCAGAACTTTGTATATATTTTGACCATGTGAACCAGGATACTTAGTATCTTACATGATTTGATAAAATAGCCAGTAATTTTCTTGGGTTGCATGTAAAATAGAGTCACTTAACTTTTTTTTTTTTTTTCCTTATGATGAAAAGCCAGATAAAATATATTTTTCATAAACTACTTTTCTGTTATTTACTTATGTGATAATTAATGTTGAACTAATAAACATGGATATTTTGTGTTAATAGGATTTAAATAGTCGGGCACAAGGTGAAGTTACAATCAGAGAAGCTTTACGTGAACTTGATCTTTGGGGAGTTGGAGCAGTGTTTACATTAATTGATTATGAAGACAGCCAAAGTCGAACTATGAAGCTGATTAAAGACTGGAAAGATATAGTAAATCAGGTTGGAGATAATAGATGCCTTCTTCAATCCTTGAAGGAGTCTCCTTATTATAAAGGATTTGAAGATAAAGTATCAATTTGGGAAAGAAAACTTGCAGAGTTAGATGAGTACCTGCAGAATTTAAATCATATTCAGAGAAAGTGGGTGTATTTGGAACCCATTTTCGGTCGTGGAGCATTGCCAAAAGAACAGACACGCTTCAACAGAGTTGATGAAGATTTTAGGTCAGTACAATGATGTAAGACATAAACATATATGGTAGTTCTTTTTAAAAAATTCATATTGTGAAGTGCTTAATAAAGGCAAATTACTTTTACATTATTGGTATTCTCTGTGTATTCAAACTCTTTCTCTAGAGGATCCTTTTGAGAAGCTTTCTCTAGTGGATCCTCTCATTCAAGCATTTACTTCTTGAACCATTATGGTGTGGTCTCTGTTATTACTCCTCTACTTAATAATACATACTTCCTAAAATCACCAATTACTTTCCTGTTTTAAATTCAAAGGGCATTTTTCATTTTTTATTTTACTTTATCTCTCATTAGGATTTAAGTTGAACATTTCTTCTTTCTTAGAAAGTCTCTTCCATTGGCTTTTGTGATATTGTCCTCTCTTGGTTTTCTGACTGTCTCTCTAGTTCTACACATAGTTCCTAGTCCTTAGCTGTCTCCAAACCTTTAAATGTAATCATTCTCCAGTCTTCAGCCTTTGATTTTGTTCTCACTGTATTCTCAGGTAATCTTAACCACTGCCAGCATCAGTTCTCTTTTATGTGCTTAGGTCTCCTCAACTTACATGTACAGCCCATATTTCTCCTCTGAGCCCTAAATCTAGCAAACATGCTCAAACAGTAGGCTAAAACTGAATTCATGAGCTTAATTTACTAGTTCCTTTCCAACAAATCTTTTTTCTTTTTGATTCCTATTTCAATAAATGGCCCAACCTAATTGTTGAAAGCAGAGACATGATGTATGACTTTGATATCTCCCTCTTTCTCCACTTTTACATACTTTAAGTTGCCAAATTTTGTTGATTCTAACCTACTTAGTGTATCTTGAACCAAACACCAGTACAGAAGTTTATCTGTACTTCTATTCTATTCTAATATTCTGTATCTCTCACTTGGATTATGCACATTAACCTTCTGACTTGCTTTTATATAAGTTTTTCACACAACAGCCAGAGTAATTGTTTAAAGATGCAGGTTCAGCACTTTCTTTTATTCCTGTAAATAAAACTTTAAAATAGTTTCCCATCGTGCTAGGGATAAAGCATGATCTGCTCCTTGTTCATTTCTGTATACTTTTCTTGTGCTGCTCTCCATTTTGCTTTAGTGACTCTGGCTTTTAGTTTCTCGGACATACCTATCTTTTTCCCAGAATCTTTGTCAGAAACTTCTTCTACTCGCTCACTTTTTCTTTTTATTCTTCATCCACATGTCAATTTAAATTACTTCCTTAAAGAAGTCCTAGGTTATGGGTTGCCCTATTAGCCATTTTAGTGGCTAAAATACCTAAAAAGTATTTTAACTTTTTACTTTATTTATTTATTTAACTTTTTACTTTATTTACTTTATTTATTTATTTTAACAATACTTTTTAACATTTATCACAATTTTATTTAAATATTTCTAGAAATTATTTGATGTCTTTTGCAGTCACTGGAAGCTCTCTATTAGGGCTTAAAATTAGCTTAGCAAATGAAATATATAAGATAATTGATAATACGGGAATTTAAAAATAGTATTGTGATATTAATTTTCAACATTCCTAGAGGTATAATACTGTTATAATAGTATTACCTTTAGTTTGTTTTAAGCAGGTAAAAAAAAGTCTTAATCTCCTTTTTTTACCCCCCAAATTGTTTAAATAGATGTGAAGATACTTTTCTTTTTCTTTTGTAGATCAATAATGACTGATATCAAGAAAGACAATAGAGTCACAACATTAACTACTCATGCTGGAATCAGAAATTCTCTACTAACAATACTTGATCAGCTTCAAAGATGTCAGAAATCATTAAATGAATTTTTGGAGGCATGTTTTTTAAGAAAAAAATATCATAAATTGTAAAGTACTTGATATCTTAATTATTTAAAAAAAAAGCTATTTTTTGTTTCTATTTTTATTAGGAAAAACGCTCAGCATTCCCAAGATTTTATTTTATTGGTGATGATGACTTATTAGAAATATTGGGCCAGTCTACTAACCCATCAGTGATTCAGTCTCACCTTAAGAAACTTTTTGCTGGTAGGAGTCAACATTTATTTAACAGATATTTATTGAGTTTCAACTGTCTGTCAGGCCTAATGTTATGCTCTTAAGTAGATTACTGAATACAGTAGTCAGTTCATAGATCCAAATACAGTTCCTATACCCAAAGAACGTACAGTTTAATAGGGGAGACAAGGTTGTAAGTTGACAAGTATAATACAGTGTGACAATTCCGGTGAATGACATAAGTATGTGGTGCTATATCTCCATCTGTGAGGGCATTTAGCTCAGTTTTAGGGCATCATGAGTAAGTGACATCTAGGGTGATATCTGAAGAATGTATAGGCCTTAGTTAGAAAAAGGTAGGCAGGCAGTGGGAATAGGCTGTTCTAAGGCCTGGAGTGAAGGAGAATATGCCCCTTCCTTATTGAGTTTAAGATCTCCTGAATGACATCCAGGTGGAGATACTCCATAGGCAGTTATTGTCAGTGAAGAGACCTAGGTGAGAATGTAGGCGTCATCCATATAGAAATAATAGTTAAGCTATGGGAACAGGTGAAATTACATGGGGGAAAAGTATACTGTCAAATGCTTTGATGTTGTAGAGTCACTTTAATGGGATACTTATTAGTGGCAAATGGAATAGGCTTATTACCAAAATAATGACTATTATTTTCTTAAAATACTTAATTTGCTTGGAAAGAGCAAGCAAATACATGCTTCTATAGAGCAAACAGCTCTATAGAAAAGAGCTGTATTTTTCAAATTAAATTTATGAAGTAAAATAATTTTCATCATTTTAACTAATAATCAAGGATCAGCAAAATATAACCCATGGGCCAAATCTGGCTCACTACTTGTTGTTTTTTAAATAAAGTTTTGTTGAAACATAATCCTGCACAGTAGTTTATGTATTGTTGTCTATAGCTGCTTTCATGCTATGAATGCAGTGTTGAGTAGTTGACACTGACCATATGGTTCATTGGACTTAAAATATTTACTCTCCGGTCCTGTACAGAACTATTTATCAATTCCTGTGTATCTGAAGCTTTAGGATGCTTATATTTGTAAATATGATTTGGGCAATGGGAGGTAGTATAAAACAAACACTTGGAATCAGAAGCCTTTCATTCAACCAATCTCTCTACTGTTTATTAATTGGTTATCAAATTACCTCTCTGAAATTTAGTTTTCTTCTTTATATTACAAATAATAATACAGTTTTTTTATGAAGATCAAAATTACATAGTATGTTCAAGTTTTTTATATACTATAAAGTGATATGCAAATTTGGGGGAGGGGGAAGTCTTATTTGCCGTCAACACGTTTACCTGTTCATGGGCATTTGGGTTATTTCCAGTTTTTGGCTATTATGAATAAAACAATCATATAAGTCTTTTTGTAGACATACATTTTTATTTGTATCGGATAAACACCTAGTTTTGGAACTGCTACATCATATAGTAAGTATATGTTTCACTTTTTCAGAAACTGCCAAATCATTTTCCAGAGAGGTTGTAACATTTTTCACTCCCCCAAGAATGTGAGTTAGGACAGTTCTTACTGATTGGTATGTACTAGTTGAGTAGGTTGCCTAAATTTTTTTTTTCTGGAAAATGGTAGGAATGAATAAGCAAACATATATAGAAATACCTAAATAAACATTCACAAATTTGACAGCGAATCATGCCATGTATAGTTAGATATTGATAAGAAATATTTCAGATGAGTGATAAGAATATTGATCCAGAAAGTGATTTTTTTTTCCCTCAATAGGACATTTAAACACTAGGAACACTATATATTATGTGGCATACATTATAATTCAGTTATATATGTTTTAGGGTATATATTAACACTATTTGACACACATATATTGTATCTAATAATTGTGTCTTTAATCTTTTTGCATTTCAATTGTTGCTTTTATATTTCAGGTATTAACAGTGTTTGCTTTGATGAGGAATCAAAGCATATAATTGCAATGAAATCTTTAGAGGGAGAAGTTGTACCTTTTAAAAATAAAGTTCTTCTATCAAATAATGTAGAGGTAAGCAATTCTTTTTCAAATAATGAAAACAAAAAGAATTAACTATATATGAACTTTGTTTCTAAAATAATTTCGTCAATTTAGAGGGTAAAGTTGGTTAATTTAGGTATTTTAGGGAACTCAGCTCATATCTTAAAAAATGATTTATTTTGTTAGTTTCAGAGTGTTTTGATATTAAAGAGAATATAGATTTTTTAGTCTTTGGAAGGCAGCATGTAATTTTGAAAAGAACCTTGGCCTTGGAGTAAAAAACCTTAGATGTTAATCTTAGCTCCATAACTTAATAGCTATGTGACTTAGAGTGTTGGTTTTCTAATCAGTAAAATGGTAATCTCAATACAGTTGGAGTATTTCTTATCCAAAGTATTTGGGACCAGAAGTATTTCAGATTTCAGATTTTGTTGGATTTTGGAATATTTGCATTATGTCAGTTCAGCATCCCTAATGTGAAAATCCAAAATGCTGCAATAAACGTTTCCTTTGAGCATCATGTCAAACTCAAAAAGTTTTAGATTTTGGAGGATTTTGAATTTTGGATTTTTGGATTAGGGATATTCAACCTGTAACTGTTGCAAAGACTTTCAATTAAAAATTAAATGAGATAATTGGCTTTCAGTACACTATTTAGTGCTTGGAACATGGTACTCAAAAAATTTTAGATGTCTTTACTCTTTAAAATATGAATTTGTATAAGATAATTTGGGTGAACAAGTAAGCAAACAACTATCGATTAACTGGTTCTGCAGGACTGGAAGTAAACTGATCAAAGACCTATTATAGGCATATAGCTAAAACTAACTAGCAATAGATTGCATCACATGGAATTGTAATTTTTCAGTTTCAAATTATCTTCCAACTGGAAGCCAGGGCCCATGCCTTGTCATGTGCATGTCCATATAGCCTAGCAAAATGTTTATTCCTGGTTAGGCTTCAACATTTTATTGGATATTGATTACATAAATCAGTTGATTGAAAACCTGGGAGATTTGCTAATCATATTTGGTTAAGAGTTTTGTTGTTTTTCCTCTCATAGTTTTATTGGATGTATACAGAGAGACAGAGCTTAAATTTTAGCAACTGGGCTAGAGCATGTATACCAGCAAAGGGAAAATTGAAACTCTAGAAGCTTTATATTGTTAGCAGAGAAGGTGTCTCTGTTGCCATGCACTGAGAAGCAGATTCTCGCTCTTTAGCTTCAGTGAATTTTGATGCTATTTTCAGTACTGGAAAATGCTCTACAGATTGAAAAAAAAAAAAAACTGGAACTCAGAGTAATTTAAGTACACAATGATGAAAGGCTAAGATTGCAGCTTTTGCCTTTTTATTACAAATGACATATTTTTAAGGTTAAGAAGTGATTCATATTCATTGTTTCTATCAATGATCATTGTCACTTTAACTTTTTATTATTTTATATATGATCAAGTGAGTGGAAAAATACATTGTTTTCACTTTGAAACAAAATTAGTTTTGTTGGATGAAGCAATCTCAGCCCCCAAATAATACATTTAATCCTGATGAAGCAATCCCTTCCTATGGTTACAACTTTATGAAATAAGATCACCAGGATAGCGTGAGCCGGGGCACTTAGCCAGCGATTTTGACTCTGATTTATTGACCAAACTATCTGGTTTGATTCGTCATAATGATGAAGTGAATGGGTCAAGTTTTAAATGCTCATATTATATTGGCTTGTGTAGATATAGTCATGGTAGTTTTAGCCACAAATTTATGAGTTTTCACACTCATCATTATCCTAAGAGGTGAAAAAAATTGTTTTCTCCAAATTATTTAAACTGTTCATTAAGAAAATAAAGAATTATATTCCTATAACACATTTTAGGATTGTAGTGATCAATAGGAAAGTATAATACCCTGTCCTGAAATAAAAATATAGAGTTAGTCAGTAGGTTCTATATTTATTTTATGTCTTGTTGATATTATTTTCCGATTTCTTTTTCAGACATGGTTGAATGATATGGCCTTGGAAATGAAGAAAACTTTGGAACAGTTGTTGAAGGAATGTGTTACTACTGGGCTAAGTTCTCAAGGTGCAGTTGACCCATCTCTGTTCCCTTCACAGGTAAGGGGGCTTATGTGTAGAAGGAACATAGGCATGGTACGTGGAAAGATCCCTGACCTAGGAGCCAGGAGGCTCAGATAAATCGCATCTGTTTTCTCCCTTTGTCTAACAGTTAACGGACAAATTGCTTAACTTCTGAGTCTCTGTTCCTTCAGCTGTAAAGTGTGGGGGATGAATTGAGATCCAAGCAACCTAGGCCAGTGGTGAGTAGGATGGGGAGAAGGGAACCAGGCATCTGATAGCTTCCTGGTTCCAAATGATTAGTCCATCATGATGGAGAGGCACAGGATCTATAACACTGCTGTATCCTACCCGTCCACCCCTCCCATGGGATCATCTAAGCATTGGAGCTGGCAGGAACTTAGCAGGTATTAGTGTACATCTGAAACAGTCATAACACTAAACTGTAATATTGACAGTGAGAGTGAGGTCATATGGTGAGTTACAGAGATTGCTGGAGCTCAGGGTTGATAGGCATTCATCCCTCAACACTGGATACTAGATATTTAGCTTACAAAATTTGTATCAGTCTATATCAAAATGTGGCACTAAGACTTGTGTTAAACATCCTGCATTGTTTAATAGTTGGGCCAGACTAATGTTACAGGTGTAGGTCATCAGGAACCTTAGTTCTTAGGGACTGTGGATGGTAGATATTGGGATGTTTCATGATGTCTCAGAAAAATCTACCCAGCAGCTCTCAAAGTTATTTGCTTTTCAAATAAAAAAAAAATGTGGTGGCTATTGAAACAGGTTTTTACGTTGATTTTCTTACTGTATGGAAGCTTGGAACAGTTTACATTCTGAACCATTTTCTCATACATGCCATTTGTATCTTTTAGTATTTTAAGGCAAACTGAAAAGTTTCAAAAAAGCTCAAGTTCCTAGAGAAAAATACAAGTAATCATCACTGAATAATCAAAGCCATTGTAGAACCAGAGTAGACTGCTTTATTACCACTAAAAATGTTTCCTAGTACTCTGTCAACTTCCAGATAGGATTTATAGATCAGCTTAGAATAAAAGACACAGTATAAAAAAGTCTACAAAAGCAATATTGTATAATATTTGGGTTAGGGAAATGACAATTGTGTCAGGAGATATAGTGGGAGATAATAGGCTAAAGAAAGTTGTTGGATTTCAGCCTGCAACTGACCTCCGGGCCCTTGAGCAGTCAAGTAAAAGTGGGAACTACTAAAAATGGAAATAGTTCATTACTAAAATAAAGAATTCTAGTTTATTAGCAGTTAATGCTAGGAAATATTGATCTCAAGAGTTTTACATAAGGGGATTGAGTCGCATAATTGGTTATTATGTACTGATAATTCAGTTACTTTTTTTGTATAGACCTGAAATAATGGTAGAGAGGGCACTTTCTGGTCTGGGAAGGAGGCAGTGTGGTAAAGTGGAAAGAATCTGACTTTGGTTTAAATACTAATCTTTGCCAGTTATCCTGAGTAGAATATTTTGACACTTACTTTACTTACATGACTTTCAAGTACCTACATTATCAAGTCATTTTGAAGGTTATTTTTTTTTTTTTGACGGAGTCTTGCTCTGTCGCCCAGGCTGGAGTGCAGTGGCCGGATCTCAGCTCACTGCAAGCTCCGCCTCCCGGGTTCACGCCATTCTCCTGCCTCAGCCTCCCGAGGAGCTGGGACTACAGGCGCCCGCCACCTCGCCCAGCTAGTTTTGTTTTTTTGTATTTTTTAGTAGAGACAGGGTTTCACCATGTTAGCCAGGATGGTCTCGATCTCCTGACCTCGTGATCCGCCCGTCTTGGCCTCCCAAAGTGCTGGGATTACAGGCTTGAGCCACCGCGCCCGGCCTTGAAGGTTATTTCATAATGTTTGCAGACCACCCCTAGTTGTCATTACATTTTACGTAATTAATAATACTAGTTCCTATCCAGCTGTCTTAACAGTAATGTGATTTTATAACACAAGACTGTAAACTATAACTTTTGTTAGCCATTCACAGAAATTATGTAGCCGACTGTAAAAAATTAAGTTTATTGATATGCATTCATAATATAGAAATTCAGTAGTATTGCCTAGGATTAGGCTTGGAGGTGGCAAAGGAACATTTTCATATAAAAATCAAAGAGCACAGTCTTTTTCTCAAAAGCAGATTTGGTTCTCCATAAATGCCTCATCATATACCTGATTAAAGAAGCTGATGAGTTTCATAGCACAAAGTTTGTTTGGGCGATGACTTTGCTTAGAAATGAGTTACTAATTGGCTTTCTCTTCCATAAAAGAACCATAATGTAATATTTATAGAATGTTTTAAGTTGGAGTAAGACAGCAGCTTAGCCTGCTCTGATATGGAGTGCAGTGGTGCGATCTTGGCTCACTGCAACCTCCGCCTTTCAGGCTCAATCAATTCTTGTGCTTCAGCCTCCCAAGTAGCTGGGAGTACAGGCATGCGCCCCTATACCTGGGTAATGTTTGTATTTTTTAGTAGAGACGGGGTTTCTCCATGTTAACCAGGCTGGTCTCGAACTCCTGGCCTCAAGTGATCCGCCCACCTCGGCCTTCCAAATTGCTGGGATTAGAGGCGTGAGCCAATGCGCCCGGCCAAGGCAGATCTTAATTTAGGAAAATATTGGAATTTTGCTATTGTAGCCTTCGGTAGTATATTAAGAAATTATTTTGAAATGCTAAAGAATGCCCTTTTACTAATTAGAATGCATCATACTTTGATATCTTTGTAGTTTACTGGTTGAAAAGCAGCCATTTCTGAAGAGAGGGGAAGAAAATACAAAGGCTTTGAGGTTGCAATAAACATAGTGGGTTATAGGACCAGAAAAAAATAGGCTGGTAGTAGAGTATAGTATGAAACGAGTTCTGTGAAGTAGGCTTGGCTGCATCATACAATGCTTTTTCTACTACTGTATTACTCTATTAATATTTAAGGTTCCAGTATGATATTAAGATGGAGATATCCAATATACAATTGGCAATTTGAAAAAAGGTATCTTTCTTTAAATTTATAAAACATTTCTAAGTAAATTCACCTTTTAAAAATATATTTTTTCTTTATTCAATAGATTTTATGCTTGGCGGAGCAGATTAAATTCACTGAAGATGTAGAAAATGCCATTAAAGATCATAGTCTTCATCAGATTGAAACACAACTGGTGAATAAGTTAGAACAATACACTAACATTGATACAAGTTCTGAGGATCCAGGGAATACTGGTATGGAAAAAACATTCCCTTTTCTGCCTGGTTTTGGGTGATTTTTTGGTATTCTATCCTAATTTACCTATTGTTTTCGACTATATATCTGTGTTGGTGATTACTTGAGGAATTACAACATATATACTTAAATTTTTATAATGTACTTTGAATTAGTAATTTACTAATTTAAATAGAATATAAAAACCTTACTACCCTATAGGCTTCTTTATTCTCTCCTTTTAATATTGTAGTTGTGTTACTATTTTACATCTGCATACACTGAAAACTCCATGAAATTATGTTATAAATTTTGCTTTTAACCATCAAAGATATTTGAGAAAACTTAAGAGGAGGACAGCAATCTTTTATATACACCTAGCTGTTTACCATTTCTGTTGCCCGTCCTTTATTCCTGATGTTCCAGGTTTCCTTCTAGTGTCATTTTCCTTCTGTCTAAAGAACTTCTTTTAGTGTTTCTTTTGGAAAAGGTGTGCTGCCTATGAATTCACATAGATTTCCTTTACCCAAGAATGTCTTATTTTACCTTTATTTCTGAAGAATTTTTCAGTGGCTATCCTGGGTTAACAATTCTTTTCTCTCAGCTTTTAAAGTGTTCTACTTCCATCTGAGCTATATGTTTTCTGATGAGGAATCCACAGTCATTTGAGTTGTTATTCTTCTATAAGTAATACATTACTCTTTTTTTTGGCAGCATTCAAGACTTTATCATATTCTCTAGTTTTCAGTAGTTTGATTGTGATATAGACACATCTTTGCATTCATTCTATTTGGGGTTGTCTCAGTTTCAATCTGTACATTTGTTTTTCACCAAAATCTGGGAAGTTTTTAGCTCTTATTTCTTCAAATATTATTTCTGTATTATATTCTTTCTCCTATGCTTCTGAGTTTCTCATGACATGAATGTTAGACCTTTTGACATGGTCTTAGATCTCTGAGGTACTGCCTTTTTTTTTTTTTTTTTAAATTTTTCTCTTTATTAGCCTGCACAATTTCTACTGCTCTGTCTTCAAGTTCACTGCCTCTTTCCTTTATTATTTCCATTTCAATATTGAGTCCATTCAGTGATTTTCAAAGAATTTAGTATTTTTCAGCTTGAAAATTTCTATTTATTTATATTTTTTATTTCTTTGCTGAGATAGTCTGTCTTTCCACTTGTTTTAAAAGTCTTTACCTTTTACTTCTTTTACTTCTTAGAGCACTTTTATAATAGGGCTTTAAAAGGCTTTAAAGTATTTATTTATTTTTTTTTTGGAGGGCGGGGACAGGTTCTTGCTCTGTTATCCAGGCTGCAGTGCAGTGGTGAGACTGTGGCTCACTGCAGCCTTGACCTCCTGAGCTCAAGCAGTTTTCCCACCTCAGCCTCCTGTGTAGCTGGGGTTATAGACACATGCCACCATGCCTGGCTGACTTTTTTATTTTTTATAGAGACACGGTTTTGCCATGTTGCCTGGGCTGGTTTCAAACTCCTGGGCTCAAGCAGTCCTCCTGCCTTGGCCTCCCAGAGTGTTGGGATTACAGGCTTGAGCCTCTTTGCCTGGCAATAATAGTACTTTAAAGTCTTTTGCAGATAACCTCAACGTGTATGTCATCTAGATACTGGTACCCATTATTGTCTTTTCTTATGTGAATTGAGATTTTCTTGGTTCTTTGCATGTTGAATAATTTTGGATGATATCATGGACATTTTGAATATTATGTTATGAGGGTATGGGTTTTGTTTAAATCCTCTGGAGAATATTGATATTTTTGTTTTAGTAACTGATCCTGTTGGGTTCAGACTGCAAGTTGTAGCCAGCTTTCTGTGGGTTATGGTTCTGGTGTCAGTCTGTTTTCAAATCTTTGCAGTGCTATTTCAGTCTGTCCCTCATGTGTTCCCTAGTAGCCAATTCCAGTCTTTGGTTTCTGATTAGAATGAGATCTATTCATGTACCACACCTTGGCAATGAGTCCAGGAGTTCCTAAAGAAGTTTATGGGGTTATTTTTTCAATCTCCTTCTTCTCCATGATCTTCCCGGCATTTTGTGGTTCCCTCAGCCTTCTGGTTTGTTTCTCTGGCCAGAAAGCTGGGGTTCATGTACTTTATTTTCTTGCACACTTTTGTGCAATTTGAGTTTGCCTACTCTCTTGGGATCACAGCTCCTCTGGAGTTTTAGGGACTTCTGGGTCCCAGCTGCCAGTGAGATAGCTAGCAGAAGACCCCTTTCCTTCTAAAGCTTGAGCTAGAGGTGGTCTTCTAGAGCTCTCTCTACACCAATTTGGGTTTCTGGCTACATTGGGTATGGTCCTAGGGTCAGAAGGGGGGAAAAAAACAATGGTAAATCCACCACTGGTTTGGTGTCACTTCTAATTCTGGTCTTCCTCAATTTGCCTGCTACTCTTTTCAGAGTTCTAAATAGCGGTTCAATGTATGTTGTCCAACAGGTTTTTATGCCTGCATTCACAGGGAGAAGCGGGGTGGAGTGTGCTTACTCCTTTGAATAAACTGAAACTCCTTTTTCTTGAAATTTTGATATCTTAATTTTTATACTCAAAATTCTTATTTCTTACTTACCGGTAGATTTGGCTTTTTTAGCTTATGTGATTTGTATTACTATACCATTCATATGCGTCATGAAATTACCATTTAAATTCATTGAGAACTCACCTGTACACATAATCATAAATTATAGAAATCACAGGCTAACATTTTCTCCAACTGTCAATATTTTTATTTGTGCCTAGAATCGGGCGTCCTGGAGCTTAAACTTAAAGCCCTAATTCTTGACATTATCCATAATATTGATGTGGTAAAGCAGTTAAACCAAATTCAAGTTCATACAACTGAGGACTGGGCCTGGAAAAAACAACTTAGATTCTATATGAAAAGTGATCATACATGTTGTGTTCAAATGGTGGATTCTGAATTTCAGTATACTTATGAATATCAGGTATGAGTTGTGGCAGTGTTTTATATTTCCAATTAGAAATTATTTACTTTAAAGGAAATTTGTTATTGGTAGAAATACTTTTTTATTTAAGTAGTAATTTTTCCATAATATTTTTAGTATTATTGTCTTGTTTAATCAGAATTAGAAAGGTGTCACATAAGAAAAAAGTGAAACTTCATTCTATATACAAAAAAGTTAACATATTGCTAGTATTGTACTGAATTCTCAAAAATGTACCTTTACTTGGAGTTGCATTTATATACAATTTGAAATATATCTTCGTCCGAGGAGAACTGAATATAGACAACCTCAGTCGAAGCAATTTGGTTTGTGTCTCCTTATACAAGGCAAAAATTAGTGTAATTTTAAGTATGCTAAAATGTTTGCTAAATATTTTTAAGTTTGTAAGATGAAAAAATTTTCAGACAACCTAGTTAATGTAACATGTTCTCAAAAATTCCAGCTGTTGCCTTTGCCTTTTTCTATCATAATGAATGAATCATCAAAATATATTTACAATATTGTTAATAAACCTATGTTAGGAGAGCTGCCAATTGACTTTTTCAAAAGGGAAATGTATTTGAGACCCAAATCTATCTACCCAAATCGAGGAAAAACACACTGTAAATTGTAGCTGGAATGGGAGTCTGTTTTCCCTACAGTTTAGTAGAAACTTTGAGAATTATTTGATAAATTAAAATGATTAATTTCATAAGAATTTTTCAAATTAATTACACTTTGTGATCTCCAAAATAGTTCTGATTTGTGGATATCACAAGAGTCAAGGAAATAGTTTATATAAATTTTAAAATATGAAATGGGATGATTACTGTATAATAATTTTGGATTTGTTTTCCTTAGAAGTATATCTTTGTGCCATTAACAAGAGCTTGAGAAACAATTTTGAAACCTAACAATGTACTGAATATAGTATGAAATACTTTCTTGAAAAATAAGTTTGATTTCAGTTTGTGTTTAGAAAGCTTCTTTCACTAGAAAAAATTTTGGATATTTTTCTGTGTTTAAAACTTTAACCTGTTTGTTGTATTTTTATCTTTTTCACTAGGATCTCATGCTGTAAAAATATTTGTAAATGTTGAATAGAACATGAATACGCTGACTTTGTGTTGTTCTTATATAGGGTAATGCTTCCAAACTGGTTTATACTCCATTGACAGACAAGTGCTACTTAACTCTCACTCAAGCTATGAAGATGGGACTTGGAGGAAATCCTTATGGACCAGCTGGAACTGGGAAAACGGAGTCAGTAAAGGCTTTAGGTGGACTTCTTGGAAGACAAGTTTTAGTCTTTAATTGTGATGAGGTAAAATAAATAATTATCAAAACATGTAACAATGGGTTAATCATATTTAGATTAGTTTCTATTAGTATACAAAATACTCTACTTAAAAATCAGTACATTTAAGTTACTTGAAGACAGAATTTGTTTAAACTGAAATGTAAAATGGACAGAGGTTGTACATAGTGTAGTCCAAAGCTTTTCTAAGAACTATGGCAAACAAATAATTTAAAATACGGAATGAATATTTATATATACATTGTAGACAAATGTTTTTAGTAAAGAGGATAATACAAAAGGAAAAATCTTCTATTCATTTCAGATGGCAGTTTTAAAAACATTTTGTATATAATTTGTATTTTGACTTAAAGAGTAACTAACACAAAATCTTGTGTTTGTTCTGTAAACTTGTTAGAACACTTTCACATGCATTATTTTGTTTATCCCTTGAAATCAACCTGGGTTTTGAAAAAGTAGCTACTTAATCCCCATTTTAAAATGAGCAAAAGAGGCATGAATGGGTGAAATTGTTACCTTATCAGTAAGTGACATTAAATATTAAGTAGTTATGGAGATTTTAATTATTTTTTAATGAATATCATTTTTGTTGTTTTTAAGGGCATCGATGTGAAGTCAATGGGACGAATATTTGTTGGTTTGGTGAAGTGCGGGGCCTGGGGTTGTTTTGATGAATTTAATAGGCTGGAAGAATCTGTGCTGTCAGCAGTTTCTATGCAAATCCAGACAATTCAAGATGCTTTGAAGAATCATAGAACTGTATGTGAACTGCTTGGCAAGGAGGTATAGCACATGTTGGGAATTTAAAGAATTAAAATATTTTATAAGACTTGATATTACTCATACTCAAGCAATATTCTGTTTTTATTTCTCCTGACACCTATGTTTGTAGTCTGTAACCTGTGTGATAAGCTTTTTTAGCTATAAAATGTTTCTGAGGTTTCTTACCCTTTTTTGGTCCTACTTTCATTCTTTCATTATTCTTTCTTTTTTTTTTTTTTGAGACAGAGTTTTGTTCTTGTTGCCCAGGCTGGAGTGCAATGGTGTGATCTTGGCTCACTGCAACCTCCGCCTCCCAGGTTCAAGCAATTCTCCTGCCTCAGCCTCCTAAATAGCTGGGATTGTAGATGCCCGCGACCACACCCAGCTAATTTTTGTGCTTTAGTAGAGATGGGGTTTGATCATGTTTGCTAGACTGGTATTGAACTCCTGACCTCAGGTGATCCACCCACCTCGGCCTCCCAAAAGGCTGGGATTACAGGCGTGAGCCCTGTGCCCAGCCCATTATTCATTTTTAAACTTTCCGTTTTGGATATTTCAGTTATAATAATATTTATATTGTTGTATTGTATATTATGCTATTGTCTGTGCTGACATTGCTCACAGTGCCTTAATGTATTGTCTCATTTAATAATTACCACAACCCTTTGAAGTAGGTGCTATTATTTTTTTCCCTGCTTTGTGGATGAAGAAATTAAGACTTGGTACGTAAGAGTAAGAAGTGGAGCTAGGAATTGAACCCAGGTCTGTCTAATTCTGAGCACAAGTTTTTTGTTTAACTTTCAAGCATAGGAGCAGAATGAAGCACATGTTTTTGATCTTTATTCTATATGAATGTTAAAACAACAAACACTTAGCTATTCTGTTCCTCACTTCTCCCCATAGGAGATATACATTAATGTCACTAAAATATAAATTCATTTGTACAGAAAATGTACACTTTTTTATATAATGTGGATTGCTGAATACAGAAAGTTGTAAGAACTAAGAAATTATCATGTTATATAAAATAACATTTTCACAGTACAAATTTTTCTAGATAGCCCAAGAAAGTAAGATAAGTTCTAAATTGTTAACATGTTATTTATGTGATGTTTAAACTCTTCACGAAGAAAAAGAGGATAACCTATTCAGTGAGAATTACCTGCCGTCAAGATTTAGTTTCTTCTACATTCACTTTTTTTTCTTCTCTCAGAAAGAGTTATCTTTTCTCCCAACCAATACCAATCTTTTCACCTGTGCTTTGGAATCCTCTTCCCTGGGACCTTATTATCCCTTGTGCTATCGCTTCAATCTTCCCTCCTCTACCAATTCTTCATTAGGTTTTAAACATAATCACATCTTTTTCATCTTAATAATAACTAAAACATAAACAAACCTTCCCTGATTCATACTTCCTCTTTCTCTTTTCTTTCCTTTGTAGCTAGATTTCTTGGTTTTTCTACTCTAGATGCTTATACTTACTAATTGCCCATTCGTTGTTTACACATTCTAATTTAGCTTCTATTCTTAGGGTTTTGCTGAACATCCTCCTACTAAGTGCTGTTATCACATTCAGTTCTTCCCTGCCATAATATTTACTACGTTATGATTGCCTCTCTGTAATACCAGATAGACTCTGAGTTCCAGAGTGGCTTAAACCATTATTTAGTTCAGTTGTCTCTGTGTACTTAACAAAGTGTTTAGTACTAAGAAGGCTTTTAGTAAACATATATTTAATGTATAAATAGATAATTAAATTAGTATCTCTTAAACATTCAGCCTCAGAAAACTTATTATAAATAAGCTCTGCAAAGCAGCATAGGTCCTAAGGAATTTATCATATATTGAGTAAGGAGGTGGTAAGTACATTGGAGGTTACCTTTAGCTAAGGTATAAGATTTATATGTATTAATATGTCAACAAAATTCCTGTTGGCAGTATATTTTATAATTATAGTTTCAAATATAAATGATGCCTGTATGTTAAATATTTAATTTAATATTTAATATTTAAATTAATATTACAGGTAGAAGTAAATTCTAATTCTGGAATTTTTATCACTATGAATCCTGCTGGAAAAGGTTATGGAGGAAGACAAAAACTGCCTGATAATCTTAAACAGCTTTTCAGGCCTGTAGCTATGTCTCGTCCGGACAATGAGCTTATTGCAGAAGTGATTCTCTATTCAGAAGGCTTTAAAGATGCTAAAGTATTGGGCAGAAAATTGGTAGCTATTTTCAATCTATCTAGGTGAGTTTTCTTGTTCCAAATATTTTTGTATTTTCCATTTTTAATGATTGATTATGGTTATTAGTGATCATTTTCATATTTTCTCAATTCCCCTTTTCCATTATTTTTATTCTGATGATTTTATTGTAATTATGGTGTAGATATGAAAGGCTTTAGTGTGCACAATAAAAATATTGGGTTCAAAACTACTTTTCGTAAATATTATTAATTTGATCAGTTTTTTTCTTCAAAATGTTTATATTAGAGTGCTTCAGCTAAATGTTTCTTATTGAACTAATTTACCAGCTGACCACACACAAGCTACTGTTCTTCGGAAAGAATCCCTCACAATTTTTCTTATGTCTTATTTCTGGTAATAGAAACTGACATTTAGCTTCTTTGGGATAATGTACAATTCTGTTCCATATCACTTAAGAGATAATGGTAAACTAGACAGTGGCAGCGATTGAGAGCAAGATGGATTGATTAAAGGCTTTAGGCATAAGGGTAGCAGGTAATTGTCATTTGGTATCTTCATTAAGATAATTAACTTGTTCATAAAAGCTTTATCTTACCCTTGAGAACTGTCCATCTTTAACAGCTTACTTGAATGATTATTTTGTGTGGTTGGTTCCCTTATATAAATTAATGGGATATCAACATTCATTTCTAAGTGTCAGTAGTTATATTCTGTATTTCTTTGGATGTGATGATGAAAGTAATTTCTTCCAGCTATTTGATGCATTGATTTCCACGTCTCTACTTCAGGGAACTTTTGACACCTCAGCAACATTATGATTGGGGTTTGAGAGCTTTGAAGACAGTCCTGAGAGGAAGTGGAAATCTTCTTAGACAGCTAAAGAAAAGTGGCACTACACAGAATGGTATGATTGATTATTCCAAATACATTAGCTTATTTTTTAAAAACATAAACGTTAATTTAGAATAGTTTGAGATTTACAGAAAAGTTATAGATACAGTATTAAGGATTACTGTATACCCTGCCCCAATTTCTACTGTTGTTAACATCTTCCATTAGTATGGTATATTTGTCACAACTAATGAACCAATTTTGATACATTGTTTTTAAACTAAATTTCCTACTTTATTCAGGTTTTCTCCAGTTTTTACCTGATGTCTTATAATAACTTTTAATGTGTGTTAAATATTAAAGAGTTGTAATATGTAAAGTCCAGTTGTTCTTTAACTTTAATGTCTTTTAGAATCACCCAGTGGCTTGTTAAAATAGATTATTAGACCCCACCCCCAAAGGTCCTGATTCAGTAGGTGTAGAGTAGAGCCTGATAATTTGTCTTGTCTTAAAACAAGAACAGAAACCTTAGAAACACATGTAGGATTTTCTCTTTCTAAAGCTAGTATATTATGATTAGACTAGGTTATAAATGTTTGGAAAGAATACCGCAGAGGTGGGGTGTCTTTCTTACTGCGGCATATCAGTGGGTATATAACAACCATCTGACATCACTAGTTATGTTAACCTTCATCACCTGGCTATGGTAGTGTTGCCAGGTTTCTCCAATGTGAAGCTGTTATTTTCTACCCCCCTGGCTTTATTCTTTGGAATCATGTGAATAAATCTAGCTTACTCTCAAAGTGGCAAGGAAAGGATTAAGCTCCACTCCTTGGGGGAGTAGTGTCCGCATATATTATTTGAAATTCTTCTGTAAAGAAGATTTGTCTTTTCTGCCTCATTTATGTATTCATTAACTCATTTATTTAGCTCAATACAGACTTGTATATATTTGTTATACTTTCCTCAGATGAAATAAATGGTTTTTTATTCACATAAAAATAATGATTTCCCACACCTGTGCAGGTGTACGTTCATGAAAGCCTGAATAATCAGTTTCTTCAGGTTGCTATTGAAAAGTAAGTTAAAATACTATGAAAATAGAGACAACATAGAAAAAAGGACCACATGAAATTACCTCTTTGGGCTTTAAATGATCAAAGTGTGCCTCTTAAAAATGGCCTCTACATTAGCTGTATTATTAGTTTGGCATATGCCTGGGTAGATACAGTTATTTTGTGAGTGCTTACATTACTATTTTTTAGTTGTCTATATTTGGTGATTTTTAATAAATATTTAAACCATACCTGTAATAAATAAAGATGGCTTATGAGTTCAGTGCTTGAAATAAACTTTAGAGAAGTCCAGACTTTTTATGTATACATAAGCATGGAAATATTAAGCAATTATAGAGGAATGCCAGGCAATAGTTTCTTTGATTTTGTGTATCTTACCAATCAGCAGCTAATATCTGTGAAAATAAGCATCTGGCAGTGGTATCAGTATTTGCATTTGGCTTAAGAATGGGTTTGTGAACCAAGTTTGAACAAGGCTGATCAAAGATGGTTGCTCAGTTTGTTCGTTGTTTATCTTAGGACATAAACTGTGAGATGATATTGGTGTATTTGGAGAGGTACCTGAATTTGGAATTAGTTTATCTGGAATTGAATCCCAGCTGTGATACTGCTGTGCCTTCTCAGAAAGTCACTTAAACCTTCAGAGACTTAACATTCTCAGGTGTAAAATTGGAATAATAATAGTAATACTTTTTAGCCTACTTTATAGGGTTGTTAAAAGGATTATATCATATAATATAAAAGGTGAAATACTATGAAAATATAAGTGATAATGATTTTTATTATTAATTAAAGTCTTGATACCCTGTGATTTGAATTCTATGGAAAAGAGTTTATAACTGTACTTAGTGATATTTACTTTTTAGCAGTCAAAAGATATTAAAGTAAGCTTGCCAATTCATGTGATGTAATGTCTTTAAATGTTACTAAATTCTAGTGCATTTAATGATTAATAGTACATATCAAGGCTATAGAATATTTAAAAACTTTTGTCGTCATTAAAGTAACAATAAATAATTTTAAAATGAAGCTTTTTTTCTAGCTAATGAAAGCCATATTGTGGTACAAGCACTGAGGCTTAATACAATGTCAAAGTTTACGTTTACTGATTGCACTCAGTTTGATGCACTGATTAAAGATGTCTTTCCTGGAATTGAATTGAAAGAAGTGGAATATGATGAACTAAGTGCTGCATTAAAGCAGGTCTTTGAAGAGGCCAATTATGAAATTATACCCAATCAGGTAACTGTCAAGAATATTTTATAATAGATTGATCCCTTTTTCTAGTTGATTCCTTATTAACTATCCTTGTCCTTCATCTTTCAACTTATCTTTTATCTTTCAACTTAGATCTCACTTGCTCAGGGAAGTCTTCCTGGATCTTCAAGTCCTGATTTGATCTTCTTGCTATGTGCTCTTATCACATATTCTTGTTTCAAGTGTGTGTATTTGTTTAGTATTGATTCTCCTCCACCTTATAGTAATCTCCATGAAAGGCAGGATCCATGTATATATATTTTTTACTTGTTTTTGAGACAGAGTCTTGCTTTGTCACCCGGGCTGGAGTGCAGTGGTGTGATCTCGGCCCACTGCAACCTCTGCCTCCTGGGTTCAAACAATTCTCCTACCTCAGCCTCCTGAATAGCTGGGATTACAGGTGCACACCACTACACCTGGCTAATTTTTGTATTTTTAGTAGAGATGGCATTTCACCATGTTGGCCAGGCTGGTCTCGAACTCTTGACCTCAGGTGATCTGCCCGCCTCAGTCTCCCAAAGCACTGGGATTACAGGTCTGAGCTACCGCACCTGGCCATCCATATATATTTTTGCTCACCATTTTATTTCTAGTGCCTGTTAGAGTACGTAGTGTGTAATGGATTCATCATATATATGTATTTTATAATTGATTATATATATGATTTAGTTTCACTTTGATAATTTCTTAGGATTTTTTTTAAGTGAGTTTCTTTATGTAGTGCAAGTAATTGTTCAAAATTAGCACTTTGCCCTCAGTTTTGGAGAGAAGTAAGATAAGACTGAGTGAATAGATGCATAAGTGAGTAAAATAACGAATATATTTGAATGAGTGAATGAGTGGAACAAGTAACGAACATATTGTTCATACAAGCTTTTTGAACTTAGAAACTTGGAAAGCACCTTTGTTTCTTTTAAAGAAATATTGAAGTATTTAAAAATTATATTGTAAATATGTTCAGATTTATTTAGGTGTTCTGTTACATTTTAGGCTATGTCTTCCACTGAAGAAATCAAAGGCTTAATTTACATATTAGAACAAGTGTTATAGAATAAAAGCAGAACTAAGTATCATTGAATATTGTAAATCATGTAAGAACATAATTCTTTCCTACTAGATCAAAAAGGCTTTAGAATTGTATGAACAGTTATGCCAGAGGATGGGAGTTGTTGTTGTTGGTCCAAGTGGTGCTGGAAAATCAACCCTTTGGAGAATGTTGAGGGCCGCACTTTGTAAAATTGGCAAAGTAGTGAGACAATATACTATGAATCCCAAAGCTATGCCTCGATATCAATTATTAGGCCATATTGACATGGACACAAGAGAATGGTCTGATGGTGTTTTGACAAATAGTGCTCGTCAAGTGGTTCGGGAACCTCAAGGTTAGTCTTTATGTATACTTCTTTGTTTTACTTAGTAATTCTTAGATAATGATATAATTTGTCTGTAATTCTGTCTTTATCAAGGCTTCTACATGACCATAAAGTCATAATTAAGTTATAATGTATACGTTTGATATTTTACTTTGGAGGGGACCAAGAAATGCTATCATTTTCTCTGTTAAACTCTGTAACTATTTTTAATATAATAGAAACTTAGAGTAAATTGGGTGAATTGTAATTCACAACTAGATTAATTTACTGAATGATTATAAAATCTTTACCGCATTTATATTATAATGCCTGAGAAATAAACAAGATGACAGATTTTTGTATGGGGTTAAAACTGATGTGTATGAACAGTATTAACTCATTAGTTTGAATAAAGTATTTTGAATACTTTTGAAAATTTAAGTGGTAAAACTGCAGATTTCCTGGTCTAAATTTGTTGACTTGGTTTTTTAAGAGAATTTTTGGCTGGAATCAGAGGAGATTCCCTGCTTTTTGCCAGGTTATAATTTAATTAATAATTATTTTTCTAAGGCAGTAAGTGAAAGCATTGGAAGGGATTTTCAATGTAGTCTTTTCTTTTTCTGTATAATACCACATTAAGTAAAGGCCAGTTATTACTTTCATGTATTTCTCACACTTTTATCAGTGAAATTTTCCTCTTTGAATTGTATCAAAGGTCCAAGCATAGTATTAACCACTCCCATGTTAGGAAAGCTGGAAAAAAAAGGTTTAACCCTGGAAAGACTAGGTATACAATTGGTCACTACTTTTCCCCCTTTGAGGTCACCTTTTTATATGTCAAGAAAATTTGACAGCAGTGAACTTTTTATTTCTCATGCAAGGCACTGGATATTGGATTTTTCTGTATTTTCTAAAAGATATACAACAGAGCAAACCTTTGTACATTCTCACGACATAGTAGAAGACAAAAGTCTGAAGAATATGTTGTGGGAATAAAAATACTTAAGCCTTACATTTTTTAAAGTGAAATTGCCTATTTTGTATGTTTATAGATAAAGTATTAATACATGATATATATCTGAGTCTTTGGCCAGCTGAGCCAGGATTGCCTGTGTGTTCTCTAGCATATTTACAGTACAAATTCATATGAAAATTAAGAATTGATTTAGTCCTTATTTTTAATTATTATCACAGCATATGTTTTTATTTTATCTCTGCTGTTTTGATTTGAATATAGATGTCAGCTCATGGATAATCTGTGATGGTGATATTGACCCTGAATGGATAGAGTCTCTGAATTCTGTTCTGGATGACAATCGACTACTCACTATGCCCAGTGGAGAAAGGATTCAGTTTGGCCCAAATGTTAACTTTGTATTTGAAACTCATGATTTAAGTTGTGCCTCACCAGCCACAATATCTAGAATGGGAATGATCTTTCTTAGGTAAGCCATAGATTATTTATATACATTATATTAGAATATTCTTCCTTTACTATCCTGGCTTCATATTAAGTAAAGTAAGAGTGGTGTGAATAATGAATAAATATTTTTCCCATTTATGATTAACTTCTTTTTTGTTAGGTTTTAATTAATTCAGAGAGTTCCTGTTTTATTACAAAATTGAATTATTTTAGCAGTTTTAGTTATATCACAATTATGAAATAAGTATTATTTTTGTTTAAATGAAACAGCAAGAAAATTTGTTCTCTTTATTATTTTGTTGAGGTATTTTGATTGAGTTCAGAGAAGTGAACATATTAATTATGAGCTAGAGGCTAATAATTTAGAGCTGAGTAGCAATATTTTAATTATAGAATTTAATTAATTTAATCTATTTAATTTTAGATTCATAGAATTTTAGGGCTAACTCAGGTTTTGTAGGTCCTATGACCCAGTCTTTTCATTTTACAAATTGAATACCTCTTTACTTAATATTTTTTTTCTTCTTCCGTGTATTTGGAAGAGGCCTCAAGACTGAAAATGAATAATAAACCAATTTTAGATATCATGTAAAATAGTCACATACCAGAGCATGGACATTTGCACCAATTTTATTTTTGAAAATTAGTAATATCATAAGTAAGAAACTTTTATTTAACTTTTCCAATTGGTTATTTATCATCCTGTATAGCATTTAATTTTTTTAGGACTATTTAAAGTCATTTTAGGTGTTGTATGGCACATGACAATGTAATAAAGTTGGTTCAAATCATGTTTTGAAATTATTTAGTTGCTTACTTCTTTGACAGTATTGTAGGAAACATTTACTTTAAATTAGCCAGAAACTTCAATTGATATTTTGAGGTATTATTAAACGATAATATAATTTTGGGTTTACAGCTTTCATAGCAGCATTGACACACAATTTATCATATTTATTAGTTGTGTTCTTATAATCTTGTGAGAAAAATAGAATAAAGGTAAGTTTTTGGTTAAATTTTAAAGTACTTGTTAGATATTATATATATATGGTATTAAACTATGCACCTTAGGAGAGAGAGAGCTAGAAAGGAGTAAAACTAATGTTTATAGAGAGCTTACCTTTTTGGGAAATACTTTCACATAGAGGAGGCAAAATAAACCAACATTTATACAAGATGGAATATAAGTGAACTAAGCAGTAAGTAGAATACTATACATATTTAGCAGAGAAAAAGACCACATATTGCTGTAGAGGAGTTGAAAATTGTTGGTGAATCAGGTATTGTGAAAGGCATAATGAATGTATATGATTTCATGTAAAATACAAATACATATTAACTGTTTTGTTGCTATGTGTTCAGCTTATATCTTAGTTTTAGGCTTCATTTTTATTCCTTTAGCAGATATTTGTTGAGCACTTGCTATGTGATAGGCCAAATGTGGACCTTTTAATACTGAAATGAATGTTGTTATTAATGATGCTGGGACTGCTGGTATGAAGCAGGGTTGTGTTGGATAAACCAAGACATATAGTCTCATAGACATTGAGATAATACCATTGGTAAGAAACTCTTTATTCTGAAGGAGCCTACTTTGGGCTAATCTAATGTTACTTAATTATTAACCTCTTTGATGTTTCAGTTTTTTTTTTTATATTAAACTGGATAGAAAATGTGAGAGCAGAGATTCAAGGCATCAGTGTCATTTGTTAATTGCTGTGAAACAATAGTAGAAGATACGAAAAAATGACAAAAATCATGAGCTCTTGTCAATTCTATAATAATATAAATTATTTTTACTATAATTTTTTATAATTATGTAAGGTATAATTTTGAATAAGATGTGAATATTATTTCACCAGTTGGATTTTGGTGAAATAATTGGATTTTGCCCAGATAATGATGTGCTTTGCTAAAGGATTTATAGTTTCTTTAGGAAGATCTTTAAATTTTAATAGTGGCATGGGAATTTAGGTAATTGGATTTTTATAGGATAGAGAAAAAATATTTCTAAAGATCTGTATTACAGTTTAGATCAGTGCGTTTTAAACTCTAATGTGCATTTGAATCATTGAGGGATCTTATTAAAATGAAGATTTTTGCTTTAGTATGTCTGGAGAGGGATTTGGGATTTTACATTTCTAATAAACAGACCACTCTGAGTAGGAATGGTTTAGACCACTGTAGGCTATGTAGAGCCTATGTAGAGTAGGTTGTGTAGATATATAATTCTTACTTAGTTTATATTTATAATAAAATAGATGAAATTTGTTTTATAGAAAATGACATATATGTATATATGCCTATATGCATGTGTGTTTGTATATATTATATGTGTGTATACACATACAGATGTAACTATTATTCACACATACACATAGTAAAGTAACTAAAGCCACCTGTTGTGTGCTAGCAGACAAAATATACATGTAGAATAATGTTTATTGGAGCAGAAATTTATTTTAAGGTAAATTGATAATTTCTTCCTAAATAATTTATTTGTCTAATCTGTTTCAGTGATGAAGAGACAGATCTTAATTCTCTGATAAAATCTTGGTTGAGGAATCAGCCCGCTGAATATAGAAATAATCTTGAAAATTGGATTGGAGATTATTTTGAAAAGGCTTTACAATGGGTTTTAAAGCAGGTAAATTAACCATAATATTTCATAATTAATCAAGGTGAGAAGTATGATTAAGAGTGATCCTTATTTTAACTGCCTTGTGGTAGAACTCTGCTGGAATGTGGGGGTGAGGTGAGAGGTGGATTTTGTCACTGTTACTCCTCTATATCTCTTAGCATAACTATTGTATCTCTTAGCATAACTATTGTATCTCTTAGCATAACCTTTTATTGTATTAGTCTTAAAACATTTTACTTCTTTCATAATACTTCACACTGCTTACCTAAAAATCTTGATTACTAGAATGTCTTTCTAATTTTTACTAGCAAAAACCATCTTGCTGCCACTTTTTACTGATATGCCAGTAAATACCTATATATATGACATATGTATATATGATATATAGGTATTGATAGACATATGTACACCTATATATACACACCTATATATACCAATAAATACCTATATGCAATATATATTCATATATCCACATATATGCAATATATATCCATATATCCACATACATGTGACATATATCCATATAGCCACATATATGTGATCTATGGATCCATATATCCACATGTATGGATCTATAGGTCCATATATCCACATGTATGGATCTATAGGTCATACATCCACATGTATGCAATCTATAGGTCCATATATCCACATGTATGTGATCCATAGGTCCATATATCCACATGTATGTGATCTATAGGTCCATATATCCCATATATCATGTGATATATAATATATGATAGATGTATATTTCGTATGCACATGATATATGTATATATCACATGTATGTGGTATATGTATATATTGTGTGTATATGGTATATGTATATATCATGTATGATATATATGAGGTTAAAAACAATGTGAAGTTAACACTAAAGTAGAAAAGGGATGAATTATTTGCAATAATGCAAACATTTGTTTATGTTTAAAGAAAACGTTGACCATCTAGCATATGTGAAGCATAATACAAGAGAGACTTTGAGAGGTGAAGGTTAACAAGATAATTCCTTTCCTTGAGAAGGGTTTATCTAATGGAGGAAAATAACATGCAAACAGATAATCACAATTCAGCAGAATGAAGAGAATATTGCTGTCATTTAGAAGAGGTTTAAAAGGAGATCACATTTGATTTTGAATTTGAAATGTGAAAAAAGTTTAGCATGCAAAGAAGACCATGGAAGATGTTCAGATATTCTACATGTTTATGCCATTGCTTTTATGAAAAATGAAAACATATACAAAATAGAAGATATAAATAGCAGTGAGTTTTTTGAAAGTGTCTGATTGTGAATCTGAACTTGATTTAGAGGTCAATACTTTGGGATTGAACAAGATATAGAGAAATGATAGTTTATTTTGGTTTTCTCAACCTTTTTCTTTTCTAACTTTGTAAGAATGAAAAATGGAGGAATAGAGATTTGTGAGGAAGTGATGCAAGTGAGGTAGATTTTCCTGGAGGCCTAGGAAAGAGAACACTTCCATTAGCTTCTAGTCTGACTGAGCTGTCTCCTCCTTTGTGCTTCTGTAGCAACATACAGCATCTACCAACTATATTATAATTGTCTGCTTACATTAAACTTTAAGCACCTTGAAGGCAAGGACCAAGCTTATCACACTCTTCATTGTGTCCCCAGAACCAAGTATGATGTTAAGAGATAGCAAATGAATGATAGTATTGTGCTTAATTATATACCTAATGCCTACATTGTGACACCTTTTCATTAGATATGTTATTTCATTAGTATAAAACATTCAGAGCCTAACAAAGCTTTCCAATGCAGATACTTTGAGGTAATCTGTTCATAGATGTGTGAATGTTAGAATAGGAGTATCATATTAGATGGAATGTATTTATGTATATATAGGGGTTTGTGACTGTAGAAATGACAACACGATAAGATTATTAAATAATAGAGTGAATACATACCAAAGATTCGGTTAGGAAAAAAAATGGCTTATGTTTTGAGGTCACATCGCTGTTTGTTTGTTTGTTTTATTTAAAGTGTTAAGGGTTCTTTTCTTTTTATCCTGTATTTTGTTCACCATGCACAGGCTCCGAGGTATACCACAATGAATTCTCTAGTCAAATGCTGAAATTGTATTTATAACTAGAACTTTGCTTTCTTCCTTTTTCTCTTCTTCAGCCTATGGGGTAAATCTTTGCTTTCTTTTATGAATTCAGCAAATAAGAAAATATAGAAGAAAATATGTACGTTTCCTTTATCTCACCTTTAAAATCTGGAACTCTTAGCCTGAGTCTATCTAGATTTCTTTGTTTCTTCTCCCTTCTTCCTGCTCTTCCTCCCATTTCTTCTTTCTCCCAAAAATATTTATTTTTTAAGCAGAGGGATCCTTTTAAAATGTAAACTGGGTCATTTTACTCTGTTATAAAAAAACATATTAAAGACAAGGCAAATAATGTTTTTACTCCTTACCATGTCTGATAAATTCTGCACTCTGGCCCTTGCCTATTTCTCTGACTTAAAACACTGTTTCTTTGCTTACTTAGGCATAACTTCTTTTTAGTTCCTTAACTGTGATGTTTTTCTTTGCATGCGCTATATTCTCTGCATAAGCTCATCCTTCAGTCTTAGCTTAAATGTCACTTTTTTTTAAAGAAGCTGTGAGCCGTCAATCTGAGTTACTGTTTCTGACAATATTCTGTACTGCTGCCCTGTAGCTCTTACCACGATTTGTTAACCATTTCCTGTACTATGCTTAAGCTCCATGAAGACAGGGACTCTGTTTATTCCAGCTTTTAACAAAACAAAACAAAAACAAACCTAGCACCACATACAGATCCTAATGCATGATGGGTTCTCAGTAAATATTTATGGAAAGACTGAGAGTCATATTTTTCTTTAACTTTCTAACACTTATCAGGTGCCCCAGAGGGGCCTACAGATCAAACCATCTACACAGCACTTAAGTCCAGAAGTTCTATTTAAAAATTCTCTATTTAAAAATTTTTCTCAGAGAAAGCTCCATATGGTTTTTCATTTATGTCTGCTTTTACTAACCTTTCTTTTCTAGTGCCATCAATCTAGCTCTTGCCTCTTATTTTCTTTTTATCAGCAAGAGGAAATGAACATCTATTCTTTTTGGAACAATGCTCACTAACTTACCTTTTTTAAAAAATATTCTTCAGGTTTAGGAAGTAAATAAACCATGTATCTATTTGAGGACTGTAGCACTGATAGCTAGAAATACACAATTGTACTTTCATGATTACTTTTTATTTTCAAAGTGTATACAAAAATTAAATGAAATCCAAATTTTCTACAGTTTGAATAGTGGAGCGAGTTTAAAAATGGTTATTGAAAAGATGTGTGAACATCAGTCTGTATGGTTCTGTGTTTACTGGTTAATCTTTGCCTTTTGTCTGTCTGTATCATGGATTTTAATCAACAGAATGACTATGTGGTAGAAACAAGTTTGGTTGGGACTGTGATGAATGGTTTGTCACATCTACATGGTTGCAGAGATCATGACGAATTTATTATTAATCTCATAAGGGGACTTGGTGGAAATCTGAATATGAAATCACGTTTGGAATTTACCAAAGAGGTAATGTATATTTATAGCCTATATTTAGTCAAAACTTTAACTTTTCATTAACTCTTACTTGCCAAAATACAATAATTTGTAACTATAAGATAGGGAATGTTTAAAATTTGAAATTAGGTATTCAATTGAGTAATAATGTATTTATATGTGTGTATATATATTTTCTCCTTTGAGTTATTTTATGATGTTTGATGATATTCTTAACATTTTATAAAATAATGTTTCATAAGTTAAAGTTTGGACCATATCTTTAAGTTAGACATTTTTGAACCTACTTATCTATATTAATACCTATTTCATTCATTTAAAATGTGAGAATAGTTTAGTTTTTGTCATCCTTTTAACCAGAGCAGTTCTAGGAATTAGGAATACTAGGATGAATTAATTATTAATAAATATTTTCTTTAACATATGTTAAAGTTGTATTACAGCCTAGTTGTTTATAAAGCTGAATTCTAAATAATAAGGGATTTTTTTTCCTTTTGGCCTCTGCTGAGATTACTGGACATTTACTCCTTTGGGTTGGCTCTAACATTATGTTTCAGCCTTTTTTCTCATTTTACTGCTTCTTTGTTGGTGTCACCTACTGCTTTCTCTATTCCGTTTCCCTTTCTGTGACTGCCCTGTTGCCTCTGTTGCCAGATGTTTTTCATTGTTACCACTCAGTGCCATACTATATGCTGCTTTTAAGCACATACTCTCTTGTCAAAGTTCAGAATAAATGTATTGAAGAGTAGCATTAAGGGCTGACTCTGCTTTATATCTGCATAGACAACAGTTTTCAGTATTAAAAAGAAGAATAGCAGGTGGAGAGCAGTGGTAGTGACACTGTAATGGACAGTACCAGAATATGGTAGAAATGAAGGGCTTTAGGATTTCTGCATTCTGCAATTTGTGATTTAATGTTAATAAGAACTCCATTAAAATGGAATATATTTATACCTTAGTGTATAAATAAATAT
The DNA here is from genome assembly GCF_000951035.1 of Colobus angolensis palliatus. Lineage (NCBI taxonomy): Eukaryota > Metazoa > Chordata > Mammalia > Primates > Cercopithecidae > Colobus > Colobus angolensis. Next base: position 9,524,251 of record NW_012120709.1, read on the forward strand.
CCAGTAAGTCATTATCTCCTATATATACTTTAATTTACTTGCATAAATGATCATTTAGAGAAAAATTGAGATCAAATGTTACATTAATGATAAAATGGGTATAGTGTATATAAACTTTTCTTGGAACTAAGATGATTTACTTTTGGGATATTTACTTGGAATAATTTAAGAATGTCACACACTCTGGAGTATGTGAAAACTTATCACAATTTTTTTCTCTTAAGGTTTTTCACTGGGCACGAGAATCTCCTCCAGACTTTCACAAACCAATGGATACCTACTATGACTCTACTAGAGGTCGATTAGCAACATATGTGCTTAAGAAGCCAGAAAACTTGACTGCTGATGATTTCAGTAATGGCTTAACTCTTCCAGTCATTCAGACTCCTGACATGCAACGAAGTCTAGATTATTTCAAACCATGGTTAAGTTCTGATACTAAACAGCCCTTCATTCTGGTAGGACCAGAAGGATGTGGCAAAGGGTAAGAAAAATATTGGCAAAGGTATATGTTGTGGATTTATTCCTGCCACCCCTAATTGATTTAATGGCTTTTGTTATGTTTCTTTTGATTAAAGTAGCATTTAAATTTTCATGGAAGATTCATTTTATTTTCATTACTTGTAAAAATAAGAGCTATGGGGAATAGTGTGTCCTTTTCTTTGCCAGATTATGTGATTTCTACTGGAAAGACAGCAATCTGAGAAGATACTCTTAAAAATAATCCATCCATATAATACAGCAAAAAAAAAAAAAGAATACCTTAGGTATACTCACATACCATTTGCTTTAGTTATAAAATATAAAATTTGTAGTTAGATCTCTATGTAAAAGTAGCTTTTAATTCAGTGGATTTCAGCCTAGTTTTAGTGCATATGGAGCATAGTCTCCTGAAATAAAGGAAACATGGTTTATTATTTTCATATTTCTAGTGGGGGAGTAGTAATTTCAAAATTGTATAAAATCATAGTAATTTTTTTAGAACTCATAGAACTTAAAATCTTTCCTTCAACTGTGAGGAAACAGGGTTGGTATATTTAATATATACTTTATCAAACTAGATTAATTCTGAGAACTTTGATTTTTTTTGGCTGAAAACAGTCCTCACAATGCTTTAAAACATGAATTTATGTTTTTCTAGTCTAAAAGTTAGAAAGTTACTTTGATAGTTATGGAAGCCATGTCTGTATTTACCATTTTCCCTATCATCATACACATTTTAGAAACTGAAATATTTATGAGACAGACATTTCTTATTGAGTATAAAATGTACTTTGTTGATTGCATTTTTATCAAAGTCAGATGTCATGCATTTTTTGTAGGATGCTGCTCAGGTATGCATTTTCACAACTCCGATCCACTCAAATTGCTACAGTTCATTGTAGTGCACAAACCACTTCTCGACATCTCCTGCAGAAACTGAGCCAGACTTGTATGGTAATCAGTACTAATACTGGTCGTGTATACAGACCAAAAGACTGTGAAAGACTTGTTCTGTACTTAAAAGACATCAACCTACCCAAACTTGATAAATGGGGGACCAGTACTTTGGTAGCTTTCCTACAACAGGTAAGTCACATCCCTTGAAGTGTTTTAATCTAATTGGAAACAATTTAATTTCATTCACTTTTCTTAGAAAATATGCATTCTTCATTTGGGGCCAGTTTTATCTAGCATTTGTCATGGAAATTAAACTCCTGAAACATTTCAGTCTTGTTCCAGTTTTTCTATGATTTTCCTTTCTTTAGAAGTTAGTATTACGTCAAGATGATATATGACAGGGGGAATAGAAACAACCTTCACTCTACATCTATTACTTGTCTTTTATTCTTAAAACGAGGAGGAAAACAAAACCTGGACCTGGTAGTGGAGTTGGAGAAATTTTTGCTTCATGGTTTAAAGTGTGCATTCTTCTGACAGCTGTTAGACTTGGTCATGTTTTTTTTCTGGCTGCTTTAACCCATTATTCTCCATTTTTGCCTGTATAAGGATTTGAGATCACATGTGTGGAATATATTTTTTCTTATGTTATTTACATCACATTAGAAACTCTAAATTCTTAGAGTTTATTATGATATAGGTCCAAATTTAGGCTTATTATGTAACTGCAGAATATGATAAAATATTTACAGAAAAAAACAAATTTTTTCTCATATTTTTCCTGATACTTTCATTTTCTAGGCTAATTGCTACTCGATTTATAATATCATTGGATTTTAGTGTTTATTAGAGAGAAAAGCATTGTAAACACTAGGATAATTTAGCTGACATTCATAGAACACAGACATTTGAACAGTATTATTTTTCAGTGATACAATAATTTCGGATACCTTTTAATCTTAAATTCTTGAGTTAGGTAAATAATGATTGCATTTAGAAACAATTGAAACTTTAGGCAAAAATATTCTTTATCATGATTAGGAAATGTTAGGTATAAAATGTTTAAAGTATATTTATTTTCAAATAGGTATTGACATATCAGGGATTTTATGATGAAAATTTGGAATGGGTTGGTCTAGAAAATATTCAAATTGTGGCTTCTATGTCAGCTGGAGGAAGACTGGGAAGACATAAACTTACTACCAGATTTACTTCCATTGTTCGTCTTTGTTCTATAGAGTATGTATCTTTGTGTTTCAAATTTTTTTTATTTGGGAAGATATCATATAGTTGAATTTTATTAAAAGTATTATAGTAATACTTTAAAATTTAGAATATAAAAATGGTCAAAGTTAAGCTCTGATATTTTTTCCTTTCCTTCTCAAAATATAGGCAATAATTTAAGATGATACAAACTTTAATCAAAGTATCTTATTTGTGAGACTTATAACAGGAAATAAAACAAGACTATTTTGTGTGGTCTGTGTTCCAAAATGTCAGTCTCAGGAATCTGAATGGTGGCTTTTAGATTTAAATATTTTATGCAGTTCATAAAACAAAAATACTATCAAATTTGTGAAGATAACAAAAAGAGAATTTGAATCTGAACAAGGGAGAATTAGATCATTTTAATGGCTGGTGGCATCACTACTAATCATCTCCATGGTCTGTAATTGTTACAGAGACTATGGCAGTATCTCCTCTGTTTATATTTAATATACATTATATTACATTACAAATATTTGAATATGACAAAACCTTACGTGTATACTTTTGTGCTAATTGTACTCCATCAATTAATTTTTTTTTTTCTAGAAATGTTCCTGCTACCAGTTAAACCATACTGAAATGTATTTTGGTTTGGTAGAAAGGGGTTGATTTTATTTGTTGTATTAGTTTTACTTTTATGGTTCTGAGGTGGATTACTGCCCTGTGTACAGGCCTTGTGTAATTCAAAAATGCTTTTCAAAGGAAAAATTTCCTTTTGGTCTTTTCTAAAGATCAGTGTTTTGTAAACAATTATATTTTAACATAATTTCTTGGGCGTTCTCTAACACCTTCTGGTAGTTGACAATGGATATTTCAGGATATAATTTGGTTGAAATGATAATGGATGGGGGCAATGAGCCTAGTCTTAGCCCCTGGGTAAGCTTTGGAGATATGTAGGTCTCAGAGCAGCACAGTTTGAAAATCACTGCTGTAACTTAACATTGAAATATTAATTTGAAATATTGATTTATTTCAGCTTTCTTCTTATATGCCCTTTTTTTTAGTTACCCAGAAAGAGAGCAGTTACAAACGATTTATGGAGCATATTTGGAACCAGTTCTACATAAAAATCTGAAGAATCATTCTATTTGGGGTTCTTCATCAAAAATTAATCTTTTAGCAGGATCTATGGTACAACTGTATGAACAGGTAGATATGCATCTAAATTGTAGCTTTCATGTCTATTAGTATCATTCCTAAAGGTCTACTTTTAATTCTGACCTCTGTGTCGATACACAGGCTTTACTTTCCTGTTTATTAGACTTTTCTAGTAGAGAGTAACTCTATGAAGACAGGTGCTGTGTGTGCCTTATTCACTCTTGTATCCATGGCACAATTTCTAATAGGCACTCAATGTTTGTTGAATGAATGATTTTGTGGTAGATGGTTATTCTGCTGTCAGCTCAAATTTAGCATATTTAGAATTGAGTTTATCTGCTTTCCCAAAACAGATCTTTTTCCTGACTTCTATCAGTTTGTGTCTTCCAGGCTTCAAACCTGCCAGTAGTCTTTGATGTTTCTTTTTTTCTTCCTGACTGGGAGGAAATGTCTAAAGTATTCTCCCTAGATAAAATGGGGAAGATAGTTGAAAGTAGGCATTGAGGATGCACAAAACATTTGTTGAGCACCTTTTCTTGCCAGTGGTAGTCCTAGGGATGTAAAGATGACTTAGTTTCTTTTTACTGAAAGTTCACAGTCCAGTGAGGGACTGAGTCATATAAATAAACGATTAATACAGTGTAATAAATGTAGCAGTAATGGTATGTCTAACTTACAGAGATAACACAGAGGAGGAGTAAATAACTTTGTTGTATGCGGTAGTTGTTGAGGAGGTAAAGTTTGATCTGAGTTTTGAAAAATTAATAGAAATTCACCAAGTAGCTGGAGGTGAAAGAATGTCTTCTTAGATAAAGGGAATAGCATGTACAAATTATGGACATGTTTGTGGAAGATGCTTTTTATAATATCGGAGTAGAAGTGGGAATAGATAAGTTTGAAAGCAAGAAATTCCTTTTTTTAAAACAAATAAAGATGTTAGGTAGTCAAGATCAGAATACGAGTAATGGCTCTGTCCATAGAGAGGAAGGGACAGGCTTTTTACTGGTTGGTTGTATATTGAAGAGAGATACTTTGATTTGTTCAGTGACTTCTTGAACATAAATTGTTTTAATGGCTCCCAGCATTAAGAAATGGGTCTTACCTACACCTACGAGTACCTTGGAATTGCTACCATCATATTTAAAGGTTAGATTTGTTTTTATTGAATTCTCATGTTCAGCAGGGCTTTTTAGCCTTTTTTTTTTTTTTTATGGCCATCTGTTGAAGCCTATGAACCCTGCTTAGAATATGTATGTGTGTGTGTGTGTGTGTGTATATATATATATATATATTTTTTTTTTTTTTTGAGATGAAGTCTCGCTTTGTTGCCCAGGTTGGAGTGCAGTGGCACGATCTCAGCTCACTGCAACCTCCACTTCCTTGGTTCAAGTGATTCTTCTGCCTTAGCCTCCCGAGTAGCTGGGACTACAAGCGTGTGCCACCACGCCTGGCCAATTTTTGTATTTTTAGTAGAGACGGGCTTTCACCACATTGGCCAGGCTGGTCTTGAATTCCTGACCTCATGATCTGCTCGCCTCACCCTCTGAAAGTGCTGGGATTACAGGCATGAGCCACTGCACCTGGCCAGAATAATGTTTTTAAGTGCATAAAATATAAATATAATGAAGTCAATTATATTGAAATCCAGTTCCATCTACAGGTAGAAGTTAGTATTCCTCTGAGTCTAAGGAGACTGACAAATTTATAACATGATTATATATTTAAGACAGTAGAAAGATTGTTTACTGTATTTTCTTTTTCAGGTGCGAGCCAAATTTACAGTTGATGATTATAGTCACTATTTCTTTACTCCTTGCATTCTTACCCAATGGGTTCTTGGCTTATTTAGATATGATTTAGAAGGAGGTGAGTTTTGCTCATGTGTATCTGTGTGTGTGTGTGTGTGTGTGCGTGCACATTTATTCTGTAGATTGTATTTGTAATAGATAAATGAGTATTATATCACAAATTATATTATTAAATAGAAATATTATTATTAAAATTATTATATTTCTTCTTCCAAACTATATATGATTGTCACTATTAAAACTTCCTTTTGGGAAAAATGAAATCATTATATTTGAGGCAAAGTGTATTTAGTATGCTTTCTGGAATTGTTTTTATTGAACAACTAGAGATGATAGTATTTAATGTTACCTTTAAGTAATCACAAACATGTACCGAGTTATTAACAAAATGAATTTTAACTTCTTTTTCTTTCTTCCATTTATCTGATGCCAAAATTACGGTATGTAGATGCGTGCTATTTCTTTCTAATATTATGTTAAATAGATTATTTAAAAATCATTATATTACAATTAAATAAAATTTTGCCTTTTCTAGGATCCTCAAACCATCCACTAGATTATGTGTTAGAAATTGTAGCGTATGAAGCGCGGCGCTTATTTCGTGACAAAATTGTTGGTGCAAAGGAACTTCATTTATTTGACATCATTTTAACATCAGTGTTTCAAGGAGATTGGGGCTCAGATGTATTAGACAATATGTCAGGTAATGTAATAGAGCTTATGCAAATATATAACTGTTACAAGGATTTTAGAAATATTTTTCTTACCCATAGCATGATTTTATAGGTCTAAACAAATAAACACTTTGAATAATTTTAATATTATTTTTTCCATAAGGTACTCTTCAGTCTTTTTTGCTGGATTTCAGTAATCATGTTTTAAACAAAATATAATGGCAATAATTTTTTTCTTAGAAAAAAGGAGTTCAGGCCATACTGTTTTACATTGGCAATGCAAGATTATTTTAATAGAAGTTTTTTTTTGAAAAACAGTCACATGTATATAAAACATGAAGATCATTGGGAAAATTCATATTTGATTGTCATGACCTTTTGCCTAAGAGCAATGGCCATTCTTATTCCTGTCACTACCTATAATGTCATTAGCATAGAACTTACATATGCTTGTTACTATCTTCATCTATTGTTATTGTAAAGAAAGCATAATACCATTCAGTCAAAGCTGCTGTGTTGCATTTGCAATGATTACTGTTCAATAACCAATTTGCATTTTGAAAACTACTGTGGGAGTAATGTATGTAATATGAAAGTCATCCTTGTGAGAGGGTCTTTTGTTAAAAGAAGATTGCAATATGGAAATATTTCCTAATAAAACTGCTGTCAGGCCACAAAATGTGCTTAGTTTTTCAGAGGATAAAGCTAGGCTTCAAAAATATTTTATATAATAAATATATTTTATACAATTACTTTTAATGGCAAAACCACAGTTACTTCTGCACCAACATATACATTTGGTATATTGTACATTTCTAGATTTGATATTGGTCTGAGATCCATGAGTACCTATCCTAAAGGGAACTTTGAAGGTGGGAAAGATGTTTAAATTGACAAAAGGAATTTTCTAGGTGCTCCTGAGTTTTTGAATCAGGAAATGGGTTCAAGAGAAACTTCAAGAAGGGTGAAATGCTGAGAGAAGTCTGATCATATTAATAGTTCAGAATTTGCTTGACTTAGAGTGATGGTTTATGTCATTACAACTTGTAGCTTGCATGGCTTAGTGTGGAGAGGCTTAGGTTCTTAAATGGTGCCGTCTTTCTCTGTCTGAAAATTGAGTCAGTAGTGTCTCTTTTTGCAAAGAAAGTGGCAAATCCTTTGGGCATAAGATAGTATTGGCACCTAATTGGGTGTCTGAATCCTCTGAAAAGATTGATATCTTTCAGAGTCTCCTATGTAAGACTCAATAAATAAAATATGTCTCTTTTTTTGGTATTTTTCTCTTCAGTGAAGGGTTTTCTTTTTTCTTTTTTTTTGAGACAGAGTTTCATTCTTGTTGCCCAGTCTGGAGTGCAATAGCCCGATCTCAGCCCACCGCTCCCTCTGCCTCCCGGGTTCAAGTGATTTTCTTGCCTCAGCCTCCTGAGTAGCTGGTATTACAGGCATGTGCCACCATGCCCGACTAATTTTGTGTGTTTTTTAGTAGAGATGGGGCTTCTCCATGTTGGTCAGGCTGGTCTCGAACTCCCGACCTCAGGTGATCTGCCCACCTCAGCCTCCCAAAGTACTGGGATTACAGGTGTAAGCCACCACACCAGTCGAGTTTTCTTTTTAAAAAATACAGGTTTGACATATGTTAGATCCAGTCATATAGGATTTTCACATATTGAAAGATTAGCTTATTAAGAAAAATATAATCTTGGAGGCATAAAAATAAACTAGATACATTCTTGTCCTTAAGAAGATTGTAATCTAATGACAGAAACAGATATAAAAATCTTTGCTTACAATGATAACTATTGCTAGTGTGATTAGATACCACAAATGTTATGGAAGTAGATGGTTAAAATGATAATTACATTGGAGTATGGAATGTTTTATAATTAATATAACTTTTCTGAGTATGTTTGAGATAAATGCTGTATAGTAGGGTTCTAGAAGAGGTGGAGAATAATTCTGCTTTGAGGAAGTTACTTGGAACCATTTTTTAAGGTTGGTCAATTGAAGCAGTGGGAGTAACACTTTTTTAAATTCAATTTTTTATTTTTGAGATACAGAGTCACATGCAGTTATAAAAATTAATTACAGAGAGAACACATCTACCTTTTACCTGGTTTCCCTCAATGGTAATAATCTGGCCAAATTATAGCACAGCATCACAGCCAGGATATTGACATTAATACAGTTTAGATACAGAACAGTTGTATCACCACAGGATCTATAATGTTACCCTTTTGTAGCCATACTCACTTCTGTCCTATCTCCTGGAAACTACTAATCTATTGTTTCTTTAATTTTGTGATTTCAAGAAAGTTATCTTGACTCAACCTATTTCTCTGGAGATACATGCCGATTGTTTTGTTTTGATAGTTCATTTCTTTTTATTGCTTTTTATTCCATCATATGAATACACCACCATTTCTTTAACCCTTTATCTATTGAGAGACATCTGGGTTGTTTTCAGTTTTTGGCTATTAGGAATGAAGCTGCTATGAATATTCTTGTACAGGTTTTTGTGTGAACATAGATTTTTGTTTTTCAGTAATAAATGATCAGGAATGCAATTGCAGGGTTGTGTGGTACTTGCATGCTTAGTTTTTTAAGCAACTAAGAGGCTGTTTTTTATAGAGGTATTGTTCCTCATCATTGCCAGCATTTGATGGTGTTACTATTTTGTATTTTAGCCATTCATGTAAGCGTATATATGTCATGGTGGCTTTAATTTGCATTTTGCTAATGGCTAGTGAAGTTGAACATCTTTTTGTGTAATATTTGCTGTCTGTATGTCCTCTTTGGTAGAATGTCTTCATGTCTTTTATCCATTTTCTAATCAGAATTTTTTTTTTTTTTTTGATGCAGAGTCTCGCTGTTTCCCAGGCTGGAGTGCGGTGGTGCAGCCTCTGCTCACTGCAAACTCCACCTCCCGGGCTCAAGCGATTCTTCTGCCTCAGCCTCCCAAGTTGCTGGGATTACAGGCACGCACAACCTCACCCAGCTACATTTTGTATTTTTAGTGGAGATGCAGTTTCATCATGTTGGGTAGGCTGGTTTTGAACTCCTGACCTCAGATGATTCGCCTGCCTCGGCCTTCCAAAGTGTTGGGATTATAGGCGTGAGCCACTGCAGCCGGCAATTGTTTTGTTACTGTTGAGTTTTGAGAATATGTATATATTAGAGATACCAGTCCTTTGTTGGATATATGGTTTGCAAATATATTCTCCCTCTCAATAGGCTTGTCTCTTCATCCACTTAACAGGGTCTTTCACAGATAAAAAGTTTTTATATAATTTTGTGAAGCCTAACCTATCATTTTTCATTGTAAGGATGTGTTGATGTCAAGTTTAAGGAGTTTGTCTAGTTGTAGATCCTGAAGATTTTCTCCTATGTTTTCCCGAAAAGTTTATAGTTTTATGCTTTACATTTGAGTCAGTGGTCCATTGTGAGTCAATTTCTGTATAGTGAATGAGACTTAGGTCAGGGTTTATTTTTCTGCCTGTGGATGTTTATTTGCTCCAGCATCATTTGTTGAGAAGGCTATCTTTCTGCCTGAATAGATTTTGCAGTTTTGTCAAAAATTGTAAGGATGTGTTGATGTCAAGTTTAAGGAGTTTGTCTAGTTGTAGATCCTGAAGATTTTCTCCTATGTTTTCCCTAAAAGTTTATAGTTTTATGCTTTACATTTGAGTCAGTGGTCCATTGTGAGTCAATTTCTGTATAGTGAATGAGACTGAGGTCAGGGTTTATTTTTCTGCCTGTGGATTTTTATTTGCTCCAGCATCATTTGTTGAGAAGGCTATCTTTCTGCCTGAATAGATTTTGCAGTTTTGTCAAAAATTGGTAACATGGGTCTATTTCTGGATTCTCCATTGATGTATGTATCTGTCCTTCTGCCAGTACCACACTGTCTTGATTAGCTACTATATAAGTTGTGAAACTGGTTTAGACTGATTCCTCCTACTTTAGACTTCTTTCTCAAAATTATTTTAGCTATTTCTGTTTCTTTGTCTTTTCATATAGATTTTAGAATAATATTTTCTGAATGTATAAACAATGTTGCTGAGATTCTGATACGAATTGCTTAAATCTGTATATTGGTTTGGGGAGAACTGACATCTTTTCTCTGTTGAGTCTTCCCATTTTCTCCATTTATCTAATCCCTCTATTTATTTAGATCTTTGCTTTCTTTCATCAGTGTTGTGTAGTTTTTAGCATTCAAATATTAGACATGTTATGTTAGATTTATACCTAACCTATACCTAAGTTTTAAATTTATTAAAACAATTGTAAATGCTCAAACTGTGTTTTAAAGGATGAATATAGTAAGCGAAGGATATTCCAGACAAGGGAAAAGCAATGTGGAAAGAAATAGAGGCTTGAGAAAACTAGAGTATATAGTGCAGAGAGAGGTAGAAGATTCAAGCAATCAGTGAAGCCAGATTGTAGAGGGCCATCATTAGGAGTTTGGTGTTTTGTTTTAGGAAGTGGAAAGCTATATGTGATATTGCGGTGGTGTGGCATAATCAGGTTTTGTTTTTGTATGTGTTACCCTAGTACTAGTGAAGATGTACTTGAGGGGGCAGAAACTTATAGCAGGGATACAAGGTAAGAGGCTACTGTAATAGTCCAAGTGAGAAATGATGAGATGTGAGGATAATAGTTCAGTTTTGTACATGTGCTTGAATGTTTGCAATCTTTTTTCATGTCACTTGGAAATCTGCATAGAGTTGATCATTTATGAGGGTAGGAATCATGTTTGTCTTACGCAATACTTAGGCAGAGAGTACCTTGTTTAAACAACAGGTGCTCAATAGGTAAGTATTTAGTGAATGAATGCATGAATTATATGTCTGTTAAGCAACTAGAAATACGGGACTAGCCTAGAACATAGGAGTTTTGCCTAAAGATAAGTAGTAGGTGAGCTTTTGGTGTATAAATAGTTGATAATTTAACTGACAAAAAAAGATTAAATGATTCGGGGAGAATTTTTAGAATTAAAAGATTAGAAGACTGAAATTGGACCCCAGGGAATATCAGTATAGAAGGGATAAAGCAGAAAACTGAAAAGGACTGGTAGTTGTGGCGTGATAAGTAGGGTTATATAGATGCAAGTGCAAAAGAAGAGGTGCACAAAGGTCATGTTGGGATAATGATTGCAAAGAAGATTTAGATTTGGAGATTGTGACTGTATTATTGTTCCCAAATAAGAGTTTTAGTATAGTAGCCTGTACAGATAGAAAATAATGTAAAAAATGTGATGGTTAAAGTAGGGAGAACCTGAAGTAGCTTGGGTCTAGGGAAGGTAAGGTTGCTATTTTAGGGGAATGTAGAACCGAGCATGTGACAAGAATGCTTGGTGGAACAGTCTCCCAGAAGAGTTGGGAAGGAAAAAGTTCAATAGAATGGTGAACAGACTTTCCTTGTATGGTAACAGGAACCCTGCTATAGGTGGATTTAAGGGAAGTTTGGGGGATTTTTGTTTTCTGATTAAAATTTGATTATTTTTTTTTTAAGCATTAGGGCTCTTTTTGGTATTAATACATCCATGTCCTTTTTCAAGGAGAGTTTTGAGATTGTTTTATTTGCTAATTTTATGTGAACTATTTTTAACTTACAAATTTTATGTAGATTCTGAAGAAGAAGAAGGAAAATGAGACAAACTGAGAGTAGACAGCGGGGAGTAGTAGGAGAAAGGTAGAAGGAAACCAGTTCATTTCAGGAGAAAGAAGTGAGGGGGCAGAATATAGACTCGTGGTGCCATCAGTCACTTTTCAGGTAGAGTTTGATATTGCAATCAAAGTTCTTTGTATTTCTTTTCTATTTACTTATTTTTTTGAGGTAAATCTCACTCTGTTGCCCATGCAGTGGTGCAATCATGGCTCATAGCAGCCTTAAACTCCTGGGCTCAAGTGATCCTCCTGCCTTAGCTTCCCAAGTAGCTGGGACCACAGGTGCATGCCACCACACCTGGCTAATTTTTAAATTTTTTATAGAGATGGAGTCTTGCTATGTTGTCTAAGCTGGCCTTGACCTCCTGGGCTGAAGTGATCCTCCTGCCTTGGCCTCCGAAAGTGCTGGTATTATAGGTGTGGGCTACCTTGCCTGACTCAGTCATTGTATTTCACCTGATTTTATTGACCTGATAATGTATCCTTTAAAGTATTTTGCCTTTGCCCTTCTGAAGATGATCTTATTTGGATTAATTAACTTAAAAATTGTTTAGTAAGCAATGTATTTGTTGAACTCTCATTACGAGTAATACATATAAAACAAAAATATCGTTTATTTCTACAGATAGTTTCTATGTTACATGGGGAGCTCGGCATAATTCAGGAGCAAGGGCAGCCCCAGGACAACCATTACCTCCACATGGAAAACCACTTGGAAAACTAAACTCTACTGATCTCAAGGATGTTATTAAAAAGGTATAATATGAATCATGAATTGGAACTGAGATTTGGTCATTATAGTCTTTTAAAAATATTTATTATAAAAATTTTGAGGGCATGAATATGACAGATTATAGAACAGGCAAAACTGGTTCTTATCTTTTGGAATCTAGTCCGTTGTGGCAGATGTAACGAGATGCACATGTACTTACATAGATATGTGTAAAACTGCTAAGATACATTTTGGGCAAAGGTGTGTTGGAAGTGTTAATGAGGTTTAATGTTAATCAGGAAATTACTCTGGAGCAGTGGTTGTCAAACTTTAGACAGCATTAGAGTCATGTAGAGATTAGAAAATATGCAGATTCCTGGGTCTCATCCTCTTAAGTGTCAGATTCACTAGGTGACCCAGACAGTCCAGATGTCTAACAGGCTCCCAGATGATGTTGATGCTGCTGGTCCACTGAAACTTTGAGTAGCACTATCCTAGAGAGTTTCTTTCTCTTTTAAAGTTTAGTTATAATCAAGAAGAAGAAACAGTGCAAATGATTGCTTTAAAAATTAATATTTATATTGAATGTTAGTGTGGATTTTATATCAGGAAACGATTTTTCATGATCTGGTAAACTGATTCGCCTGGAATGGATGTTGCAAAGTTTTGAAGCATTGAAAGTTGTTAAGTATGTAAAGTCTAATTTTCCTTTCTCCCTTCCTGCACTTTATCAGGTGGTCTCTGGCAGACCATAGTACCTGTGTTAGCTTTTGATTCATTCCCAAGCAATGCGAAAGAACAAACATTCGCAAAAGATTTTTTAGGCACTAGGTTTCTAGAGTTTGGGGATTTTTTTCATGGTCTATGCACACTGATTCATAACAACTAATAAAATTTGAGCAATTTTAAAGTTCTATAATTAACCTGCTATCTCATGCTGCTTTTTACTAGTGTAGTAATGACCAAAACTAACTGATTTTCACGGACCCTTCAACTTGTTTGACGTGAGTTTTTCCTTAGAGAGTGCCAATTTATTTACCCAGGATTCTGGATTTATAAAATATTGAGTGTAAGAGGATATGTAGTCACTTCACCTTTTTTCTTGAATGTATCAAAAATATAATATTTCAACCTAGATAAGTAATATTTTTATTTTGTAGTTAGGGCTTACATTAACTATAAAATATTCTGATTTTTTTCAAAGGGTCTTATTCATTATGGACGAGATAACCAGAATTTAGACATTTTACTATTCCACGAAGTCTTGGAGTATATGTCTAGGATAGATAGAGTGCTGAGTTTCCCTGGAGGTTCACTTTTATTAGCAGGACGCAGTGGTGTAGGTCGTCGGACCATCACTTCTTTAGTCAGTCACATGCACGGAGCGGTCCTGTTTTCCCCAAAGATTTCCAGAGGATATGAACTGAAGCAGTTCAAAAATGATCTCAAACATGTGAGTTGCCCACTCTCTTTTGCTTTATTTGGTTTTAAATTACGTTGGTTATTATTCTAAACATCTTTAAAGACCTGTAATTCTCTGTTATACAACATAGTCTTTATTTTAATTTAGATTATTTTTTCCATGATTATTAGAAAATTATATTTTTATCTATAGCCAAGAAAGAGAATACTATTAGAATTTCTAGGACCCAGATACTCCAGGTTATGGGATGTTAGACAGACATGAATGATAAACAGAAGGATGGAATTTACACAGGAAATATGTGGGTAGAGATAAAAATGATCTACTTGTTTATAAAATAATTAGTATTTACTTAGGGGTTGGATTTACTTTCCAAATTATATGGCTAAAGTTTGATTTGTAATTACTGAAATAGAAATAAATGAATAAATAAACACACGATACTGGCATACTTTACATATAAAATGTTAATTTTTAACTGTACCAAAAATATGTAAAGGGCACTAAAAGGTATTTTCTTATTTTGCAGGTGCTGCATCTTGCAGGAATTGAAGCACAACAGGTAGTTTTACTTCTTGAGGATTACCAGTTTGTACATCCTACGTTTTTGGAGATGATCAATAGCCTTTTGTCGTCAGGCAAGTGACTAGTTTCTTTTCACAGAAAATGAAAATAATGGCATAAAAATTATCCAAGTAAAATTATCTTGTGCAAAATTTACTTTGTTTTGGAGAACGTTTGGCATAGTTCTTACTTAGGAGACATGGTGTTAAACATACTCATGGCAGGAAAATTGAGAGACTCCATTTTTATAAAACCAATAATTTAAGATATAAAAATTGTTAATATTGAGTATTGGTGAATATTCAGAAAAATTGACTCTTACATATACTTTTGCTGGGTTATTATTTGTTATAACCTTTGGGAAAATTATCAACTGGGACTTATTAAAAACTGTGTCATACTCTTTGATGTACCATTCTATTATCTGTAGGAATTTAACCCACAGAAATAAAAGAACTAGTATGCAAGAAAATAGGTAGTATAATTTATTATGACAAACATTTGATAGAACCTTCCTATCAGTAGTGGCATGGTT
Source organism: Colobus angolensis palliatus (assembly GCF_000951035.1). Taxonomy (NCBI): domain Eukaryota; kingdom Metazoa; phylum Chordata; class Mammalia; order Primates; family Cercopithecidae; genus Colobus; species Colobus angolensis. The sequence goes on from NW_012120709.1 coordinate 9,539,380, forward strand.
GTATAACTATATAATAGTATGGCCTTAGTATGGATATATGAATATACGTATACTCCAGATATATGAAATTCCACATAATTCTACACATTAGTGCCCACATTTCATGTGTCTGGAATATAGCTGCATTCATTAACCTGGAAAAATGCATATTCTCCTTCTTCAGTTGGATATTACAAATAGAGTAATAAGTAATATTATTCATTTATTTATTTATTTAGAGACAGAGTCTTGCTCTGTCGCCAGGCTGGAGTGCAGTGACACGATCTCGGCTCACTGCAACCTCCCCCTCCCAGGTTCAAGTGATTCTCTTGCCTCAGCCACTTGAGTAGCTGGGATTACAGACATGCACCACCACACCTGGTGAATTTTTGTAATTTTAGTAGGGACAGGGTTTCACCATGTTGTCCAGGCTGGTCTGGAACTCCTGACTTCAGGTGATCCTCCTGCCTTGGCCTCCCAAAGTGCTGGGATTACAGGTGTGAGCCAGTAATCTTGTTTTTTAAAAGAAGAAATTAAAATTATTTGTAAGAAAAAAAGGAACTTATAAGTACTTTAAGTATGCATCTATATAATAGAAAAATACCACTTGAAAGAGGACTATCTTAATACAAATACTCTAGAAATTTATGGCTAAGTGGGCTCTCTATGTATCTGGAATTCTATGGATTGTAGAGATATTTATTGTTTTGTTTTCAAGATTTCTATGGTTTGAAGTCTTGTTTTTCCTCTGAGATATAACATGAAGCACTGTCCATTTATATTCCTCAGCATTTCTCCTCCCCAATTGCACATAGAATCACTTGGATAATTAAAAACAACAACAACAACAACTGAAAACAAATTCTTTGCTACTACCCTAAACGCATTAAATTAAAATCTCTGGGGTAGGGTGGGAGTATCATTTGGCTATTGTGACTCCCTAATTGAGTCCCTGCAACCTGAACTAAGAACTGTTGCTGCTCTTCTGCTGTGGCTCTGTCCCCAGCAAATTGTGGTACTCTCCTGTTGTCTGTGGTGTTACCTGACCTTTTTGGTGTTTTCCTGGGGAGGATGCTTGTGAATTCCTGTATTTCTTCCTCTTTTTTTTCTAAGAATTTATTAAATTTGTTAGAATCTTTCTGTGAGTAATCACTGTTAGTGATTGGGAGGAAGTAGCTTAGTTTTAAACCTGGATCAAGAGTGTTTTGTTATTGAAGTACAAAATAAACCTTAAAAAGTAGTTTCAGTCGTATGGGCGGTATCACTGTGGATCCAAGGACAAAGTTATACGAACTCATTTTCAACTCAGTTTTTCATGAATACTTGCTTTGTATCATGCTACTGCTCTGAGGAGAAATTTTCTTCAGAATTTAACAGCTTTGGTTAAAGAAAACATTTAGTTTATAATATGTGATATCTAAACATTAGTACCCAGATGAGAAATACAGAACAGGATGCTCTAATTAGACAAGTGGTAAATCCATTTGTGTTAAAGAGTTGAGGGATAATGGCTTAGTGAAAGTGGTAGTACTTGAGTGGACTTAAAGCGTTCGTGGCCGTTTTAATGAACATCTTTTGATATTTAAGGAACGCATTCCTGCATATTGCTTCAGCTGTCACTAGATGGAGACATTGTTCGTTTTGGCTGACAAGAGACCAGAAACACAGATCTTTTTTTTTTCTTTTTTCTTTTTGAAAGCAAACATTCAGATAACCACTAACCCAATAATCATTATTTTAAGACAAATTGGCCTTTATGATCAAAATATAATGGTAAAAATGACAAGTCAGATTTTGGCATTTTATTTTCAGAGGAAGTCTTCAGTAGGCTTTGTGTCTTTTTTCTATTTCAAATTCTTATTTCCTAATGTATATAATATATAGGTAGAGTTGGCATTGTTTGCTAAATTTAAGGAATCAAAAATATCTTAGTATGTCTAAAATTTAAAGAAAAACATATCATGCAGATTTATGTGTGCATGTGTTCAAGTATGTACAAGCTTGTGGGGTAGGGGTGGTCTGGTGCCTCTTAGTTGAACCTAAAGAAAAGTGGGGATCAGACTGATGGGTCCTATATGAATACATTACTTTGGATATGTAGCAAAGGACTTTTCACTTAATGTTACAGTTTCTTGTGAATTGTAAACATACTGGCTTAACAAATATTTATTAAATGCCTCTTATATGCAGAGCCAAGTTTTAAATACTATTTTAATTTGTAGAAGTGAACAAGATATGCTCCAGGCCATCTATCTTTAAGTCTGTCTTTAAGACTGAAGTTGTAGTCTTAATCAATTTTGATTGGCCTTTCATCATTCTATTCATCATCATAATTTGGCATGCATAGAAGCAGGCCACGGACCAGTTCTTCTGATTTCTAGTACAAGTTCATCTATTCATTCATTCATTTATGTAAAACACATTTTTGTTCTAGATACCTAGGTAAGAATATTCTAAGGTTAAATGTTTATCAAATATTTAACAAAACATTATCAAATATTTGTCCTTAGAAATTTAGAGTCTAATTGGAGATGAGAAGGAAGTAATTCATTATTAAATGATGTGATAAGTACTAAAAAATGATATACTTAAATAGTATGTGAAAGAGAAAGAGTGTTTAATTAGCTAATGGGTAATCAAGAAAGGCTCATGGGCTTAACAGTTAGGGAAGTAGCATCTTGAAGGATAAAAACTTATTGGGAAGATAAGGGGCAGAGGATGACCATAGGTATATATTCCAAGAGGACAGAATATTTTGTTATATTTATGGAACACAAGTTTATTGAGGCTAGAGTAAAAGGTCTTATGGAGGAAGATGGAAAAATAACCTGTAAAGGTAGACAGATGGCTAGATTATGACTATTTTGAGTGGTTTGCTTAGGTGTTTGAATTTTATCAAATGAAGGCTATAGATAAAGATTTGTGAGTCACATAGAGATAATAAGGTTTGTATATTTTTGGAAAGAAAGATTGAATAAGAGCAGATTTTTAAATACAAAAATTGAAAAAGTATTATTTATTAAAATGTTTTGAATTAGTCTAATTTTTTTTTGTAGGTGAAGTTCCTGGACTCTATACTCTTGAAGAATTAGAGCCTTTGCTGTTACCACTTAAAGATCAAGCTTCACAAGATGGTTTTTTTGGGCCAGTCTTCAATTACTTCACATATAGTAAGTGACATAGAATTCATTAATCAAATCAAACTGGTTCATATGAAATATATACCATTTAATTTGCCTTATTTTCTCATTAGATTGCGAAAGTATCTTAAATCTTGGGTTCATTTGATAATTTATACCTTTTTCTTTTTTCTGGAGTTTTTAGAAAGTAACACATAACTACTGATAGGCTAGCCTATAATAAAAACACCTGTATTAGTCTGTTTTTACACTACTAATACAGACTTACCTGACACTGGGCAATTTAGCAAAGAAAGAGGTTTATTGGACTCACAGTTCCACATGGCTGGTGGGGCCTCACAATCACGGTGGAAGGCAAGGAGGAGCAAGTCATATCTTACATTGGTGGCAGCAAGCAAAGAGAGGGCTTGTGCAGAGAAACTCCCATTTTTAAAAACACGAGGTCTCATGAGAGCCATTCACTATCATGAGAACAACATGGGAAGGACCTGCCCCCTTCCATGATTCAGTCGTCTCCCACCAGGTTCCTCCCACGACATGTGGGGATTATGGGAGCTACAAAATGAGATTTGGGTAGGGACATAGGGCCAAACCATATCAATATCTTAGCAAAATTTTAGCAAACAGGAATGACGAAAGTATGGTAATGTTCTTTGGAATATTTACCTTGCCTCCTTTGTTTCATGTGGTGAAATTATTGCTGCTTTAGTACCTCCTGTCTTAAAGAACTATTGAACTATTTAGATTGTGCCAGACTTCATAGTTTTAAAAAACTAGCCTTTCATTCATATAGAAACAGTTTTATATGCAGTGTAGAAATCCAAAATTGAAATAAGTGAAAAATGAGGCAATAATCACACCACCCAGACATTATGACACTTACATTTTTCATGGACATTTTTCTGAGTCTTTTTTCTTAACATACACATATACAAATTTATAAATGTTCTTTTAACTAAAATGAAAATCATACCATAATATTGTTTTATATTGTGCTCATTTTTAAAAACAGCTCCTACTATTTCATTTGAGAAAATTTTGATCTCTTTAATCTGGACCACATATAGATTGCCTGATTCTATTATTATTCTTGTAATTTTCCATGAATATAATTTTTTATATATTTTTTAGGAATTCAGCAAAACTTGCATATTGTCTTGATAATGGATTCTGCAAATTCAAACTTCATGATAAACTGTGAGAGTAATCCAGCTTTGCATAAAAAATGCCAGGTGTTGTGGATGGAGGGTTGGTCTGATAGCAGTATGAAGAAAGTAAGTTTAACAAATATTAAAAATTTTAAAAGCACATTTTATTTTTGAAGTTGTTAATTTTCACAACTTCTCTTTGGTGTTGGTTATAACATCATCTTAATTATGGCACCGAACATCTCTTATGTTTGGAAATGTCTCTATTCTTACTCTTGCATCATAATTTAGTTGAATATAGAATTTTAGATTAAGGATCATGTTCTTAATTAAGAACCACAGAGACAACTATACTTTAAAATGTTATGGCTTTAATTAACTAACCTATTATAGGCTGTCCTAGATTTAAAAAAAAAATCATAGCAAGTATTTAACAATGAAAGAATTTTTAAATCCTTAAAAAAATATCATCGCTATGCTGTGTGTTTGGAGGGGCATGAGTTAAAGTGTGAACTCATAACACTATCTTAACTGGAAGCCTCTTATTTTACTTCATTTGAATAAGTAATAATTTTCAACATTGTTTCTTTAAATGATATTCATATCCTTAATCACTAATTTCTTTATTTTTCTATAAGAGAAGTATAGTTTAATGCCTGTCATGATTCAGAGTAAGGAGTGTAATTTGAGATAAAAGACATGGTTTACAGATGAAGTAATATTTTAGTTACTGAAAGATATTTTAGCTTGAGGAGGCCACATGAATAAGAGGCATTCATTAAGAAGTCATTATTGGGTGCTTAGTATGTACCACTGTTCTATGTATGTTGAGGACATAGCAGAGGAAAAAAAAAAATAGATAGAGATCCCTACCCTCATGGTGTTTACATTCTTCTGAGGTATATCTGTGGAGAAAGCTTTCTAGGTGAAGATCCTGGGTAGAGATCTTGTCTGATGATTTTGAGGATCAGTAAGAGGCCACTTCACCCAGAGCAGAGTGATTGAGGGGAGAGTTACTGAAGATGATGTCAGAGAACTAAGAGGAAACCAGTTAGGGTGGGGCTTTGTAAGCTACTACAGCATATAGGATTTCAGCTTTTCCTGAGAACTAACTTACTTTTGGATGCTTTCAAACAGAAATATTCTGACTCATTTTTTAATGGGATTACTGTAGTTTCTGTGTTGAAAGTAGACTATAGAGGGCAATGGATGGAGTAGTTACAAATGATTGCAGTAATCCAGAGAGAAGAGAATAGGTTGGGCTAAGGATGTAGTGGTAAGGTGGTGAGAAGTGGTTGTATTCTGGATATGTTTTGCAGTAGAAACAACAGGATTTGCTGACAGATTGTAATCAGGTGTAATAGAAAGTGAGGAGTCAATGATGCTTCTGAGTATTTTGGCTTGAGCAACAAGAAGGATGAAATGACCATCATTTGAGACAGAGGAGAATGGGAGAAGAACATATTAAGAGGAGACTATGAGGCCTTGAGTTTTAGATGTGTTAAATATGAGATACCAGACATTGAAGTTATAAGTCTGAGAAGGCATTTGGATATATAAGCCTGGAGCTCCAGGGGTCAGGCATACAGAAAAAAATTTGAGGAATTATCAGAGTGCAGGTGGTATTTAAAGCTGTAAGAATGAATGATATCACCAAGGGAGTGAGAATAAACAAAAGAGAGCAGCGATCCAAGACTGAACCCTGGGACACTTCAACATTAGGAAACTGGGGAGATGAAGAGGAAGAACCAATGGAAACTGAGAGGAAGCTGCTAGGGAAATAAGAAAACCAGACAAACATTATATTTTAGAAACCAAAAGAAGATAGCATGTCAATGCTGGGCCGGTTTTTTTTTTTTTTTTTTTTTTTAAAGATGGGACACAGTATAACATGTTAATATGCTGTTGAGAATGACTTAATAGGGAAGCAAAAATTATGTGATGCAAAACAGGGAAAAATTGCTAGAATAATATCATTGAGTAAGTGCACAACAAATGGATCTAGTGTACAAATGGAAGAATTAAGGATTGGCCTTTCCTATGAGAATGGAGGACTCATTTGCGATAACAGGAAAGAAAGCAGAATAGTAGGGGATAGATCTGGGTAGGTGGGCAGATGTGGTACTGGGAAGTTTGGGAGACTCTTTTCTAATTGTTTCTATTTTCTTAGCGAAATAGGAAGATTATCTGCTGAGGGAAAGAATGAGGGAGGAGGTTTTGGAGGCTTAAAGAGACACAAGAAGATATGCAAAATAGTAGTTTGGGAGAATAAAAGAGGGAAAGGATTAGGAGAATGGAGTATGATAGGATTCACTTGAGGTTAGTGATCATGGAGTTCAATAGAGGCCAAACAATGTAGTTGTGTGTTTTTTTTCTCAAGCCATAGGTGCACTCATGGGTGCACAACTTGAGTAGGTGATGACTTAGATTTGACCAGAATTGGGACTTTGCTACTTGAGTATGACAAAACAGTTGAAGACAAGACAGTTGAGAATATTTATAAGAATATAATTATTTTGATTTATCATGGAATTTAAGTTGGTAAGCTGGTAAATTAGGATAGGAAGATGGTGAATGACAGTGAAGAGGTGGTCAAATCTGTAGATAGTAGGTTTCAGTGGAGTTTCAGGATTTTGATACTGGTAAGCTGGGAAGACAGGAGTGTAGCAATAGAAGAATGGGATGTTTGAAAGTGAGATTATGGAAGGATTTCACTTAGTGATAATTACAAAATCTCAGGATTTGACTGTGTAGGTGAGTGGCTGACAAAAGTGTGGTGGTTAAGAGGAGAAGAGGTGCTCAAGGAATTGAGAGGTGAGGATATTAGAGTGATTATCTACAATGGATATTGAAATTGCGAATAATTAAGAAGGTAAGACAAGGATTGTGTTGGAAAGAGTGAAAGTGAGCCAAGAGCTAAAATTATTTGTGAAATGTAGAAATGATTGGACTGGTAGATGTCTGCAGCAAGGAGGGTTAGTGGTTACTCTAGCCTGATAATATGAAAACTGAATTTAGGGAGCTTAGTGAGGATGGTTTTGAAGTAGTTATGCAAGAGGGCACTGCCTCACTTGCAGGCCCAGTGGTTCAAGGACATGATATTGCATGGTGTGCCTGGAAATAGAGAGTTCATGTGGCTGCTGCACAGGGTATGTGGTACATTGTAGTGGGAAATATCAGGGACAGATAAGGAGGGAAAGTGTTTAAGTGCCATGACCTTGAATCTTATTTAATAAGCAACTAGAAGCAATTGAAAGTTAGTTTGAAGGGGTTGATAGGATCCATCACTTTTGGATATGTTAATGTATGAAAATGTTAATATGTGTTATATATCATGTTATGAATATGTTAATATGTGAAATATATGAGAATATGTAATAGATGTAAATAAAGCAAATTAATAGGCTTGCTATGCCCATTCAACTCTTTAAAAAGTACCATTTTTACTTCAAGGGAAGGAATGAGGCAAATCAGGCAGGCAGACTTTGCTAATGCAGGATATTGTTTGAGGATAGACCATTTTAAAGAAAATGAGTTCCCAAAGAAACAGATTAATGTTGATTTAAAAATATAAGTTTAAAATGTTCTCACATAGGTTTAAGTGTTTTGTCAGAAATTAGTGAAGGCATACTCTGTCGCAAGAATTATGGTACATTCGAACTCTGCATTAATGGAGATATCTTTTGGCTTACATTTTTTTTTCAGTCTGAGAAATTTAAAAAATGATTTTTTGACCTAATTAGCTGGATCATTTGTGTTTCCTCTTGCTGGGAATGTCAGCTCTATCAGGTGAAAGAAATTCAAGCAATTTGGCTTAATTTAAAATTTCAAAATGTTACTTTAATTTTTTTCGGGACTCTAAACTCTCTTTTGTATATTCTAAAGTAGCATTTTTATAAGGTTATCTTTAATGGTAATGATATCTGCTATGAAACTGTATTTGCTTATTTATAATAATGGCAAAATTCCAGTCATAGTGAGAATATATTTTTAGAATGATCAGTTATGAAATTATTGATTATAAAATTATTTTTATTTACTTTTAGTTTGTATATGAAAAAGCTAAGAATCCTTGCTACCCTACTATGCCATGAAGGCATTTTACTAGTTTTATGCCAAATAAAATATTTTATTATTGTATGTTTTTAAATGGCATTGTGATTATTTTCTAATTTAATCCAAATTGTTATTTCCTTCATTTCATATAGTCTCACCATTTCAAGTGAGCTTTTCCCAATGTGCCATTAATTTGCAATCAGTTAATGGTTGATATGTGTCAAAATGATGTTTAGGAAATCATTTCTTCTAAATATTTCTGTATTTTTTTTTTCTCTTAGTCTGGAATGAATCCTAAAAGAAAAGTACAATCAATACTGACTTTTTTTTGTGTTAAAGGTTTTTAACTTCTGATATGGAACTTAAACTTTTTCATAGTGATTTGCTTTTTATGTTTTAGATACCTGAAATGTTACTCAGTGAAACAGGTGGTGAAGAAAAATACAATGACAAAAAACGAAAAGAAGAAAAGAAAAAAAATTCAGGTAGTATTTTGATGAGATCAGTTTTATCTGGTTTTTATTTATGAAATAATTGCCTTATTTTAATGTTACAGGTTCATTAAAGATTCATGATTATAAATTTAAATAATGCTAAATGTAGCAAAATTAGGTTTCTTCTGATGCAAACAAAATTTTGAAGCCCTTTTTATTTTTACATTAAGGTTATGTCATTTAACATAGAATCCAACAGAATATCTACTGTGTGAGTTCAACAAATTTAAAAAATTATTTTTCTTAGCTGAGTGATTTGAAGGACCTACTTAAATTGTTTAGAGTCTTTGGCAAGCCCCCTAAACTTTTCATATTTGCTTATCACTTAGATATGGCACAGAACTCTATAATTTATATATGAAAAAATTTTATGACATTCTTTGAGTATGGACTTAATCTTTTCTTAACTATAATATTCTCATTATTTTCTCTTCAAATCACTTTTGATTGTGGTCTTTATTTTTATACCATAGCTTATTCACTTATTTATTTATTTAACCATCTAATAATCAAATATTTATTGAACTTGTTTTATACTATGTACTGGGCTGGATATTAGAGACCACTTAGTAGCTCACAGTCCAGTGATAGTGAGAATTATTTTATATATAAACATAAATCTCTGATATAGCAAGATAAGTGATGGTAGAAGTTTATATGAAATATATTGGAAAGTAAAACTTTAGCAGATATTATAGAAAATAGACATTGTCCCGACAGGCAGTTTGAGAAAGTCATTCTGGTTAGAGTGAGTAGCATGGGAAAGGTTTGGAGAAGTGAAACAGGCATTTTATGAAACTGTAAACAGCCTAAAGGGCTGAAACATAAGATGTATAAATAAGTACTAGATGAAGAGTAAGGAAAAGGTTGGCATGGTCAGGTAATGAAGAGCGTTCTGCATTATGCTAAGGAGTTTGGATTCTAACTTGCAGGTGATAGGTCATTATTGAGAGATTTAAAAGGAGATTTAACCAGAGTTTTGTTTTAGAAACAGAAATGTGTTTTTTTGTTGTTGTTGTTGTTGTTTTTGAGATGGAGTCTCGCTCTTTAGCCCAGGCTGGAAAGCAGTGGTGCAATCTCCGCTCACCGCAAGCTCCGCCTCCCGGGTTCATACCATTCTCCCTCCTCAGCCTCCGGAGTAGCTGGGACCTCAGCCGCCCGCCACCACGCCCGGCTAATTTTTTTATGTATTTTTAGTAGAGACGGGGCTTCACCATGTTAGCCAGGATGGTCTCGATCTCCTGACCTCGATCCCTGACCTCGTGATCCGCCCGCCTCGGCCTCCCAAAGTGCTGGGATTACGGGCGTGAGCCACCACACCCGGCCGGAAATATCTTTATATATCCCTTTCTTCAGTTATTGGAAACTAGATTTGTAATAGGAGAAACCAAAATTAATTACATCATTTTAGAAGTATGTTGTAGTAATCTAAGAGAGACAAGATGAAGGCCTAAACCAAAGAAGAGGTAATAAGAATGGAGGAAAGAATGGACTTGGTGGATATTAGGAGGTAATCTAAATGAGACTTGATGATTACGTAATGGCTGTGGCACACGAGAAGGAAGAGTCAAGGATGTTTCTTGGGTTTCTGTCTTGGAATATTTATTACAAATTGATTTCATTCACTGGGGCTGGGAATACAGATGCAAATTGTGTCAGTGAGAGGAATATAATGTGTTTGATCATGGATATATTGAATCTAATGTGAACTTATTCTTAACTTTTTGGCATTTGAAGTCTTCTTTCTCCCTATATCAGATGGGAGTAGATAGGTATTTTGTATATTGCGTTTCTGTTCAGCAGATTGTATTTAGCTCACTTTTGGATTACTGTACATGTGTTATATAGTCCCAATTAATTTATATATTATGACAACGTGTAGATTTATTTTTCTTGCAACAATAAAGATGTTCAGGGGAAATATATAACAGTAGATGAATAGATGCTACTAAAACTAGAGAATTCAAAATTCCTAAGAAGATGGGAGCTGTGAATAGTTGTCTTTTGTGCATCTTTAAGCAAAGATGGTATCTCATATTTATAATTATATAGCATGGAAGTATCTTGTATAAAATAACTATCATTAGGATATTTTCTCTTATTTTTAATGAGTCATGCATATAATAAGTTATTTTTATTTTCTATTTTTTTCTAGTTAATCCTGATTTTCTAAAATCATTTTTATTAATCCATGAATCTTGTAAAGCATATGGTGCTACACCAAGCCGATATATGACCTTTTTACATGTGTATTCTGCCATTAGTAGCAGCAAGAAAAAGGAATTATTAAAAAGACAAAGTCATTTGCAGGTATAGTATTGGTAATCTTGAATTATTTTAGCTATATATAGGAAACAAGAGTTTTGTAAATCACAATGTTATGTTGCGGGTGGCATATATCTGGTATTAATAAATGTACTGTATTAAAAGCCTCGGAAAACAGTCTCACTTTCGTACCTATATTGCCCTCTAGGTTTTAGTAGTGATTTGTATTTTTTTTAATTCAATGGTTATTTCTTTTCTTCACTGGTTGGCATTTATGGGTTTTTGATAGCTTATGGTACTCTCTTTAAGAGACTCACATGAAAACATTTTTAGAAATTAAGAAAACTGTTATTCGGCATAAGAATGATACAATGGACTTTGGGGACTTGGGGGAAAGAGTGGGGTGGGGAGGGATAAAAGGCAACAAATATGGTGCAGTATATACTGCTCTGGTGATGGGTGCATCAGTATCTCACAATTCACCACTAAAGAACTTATGTAACCAAATACCACTTGTACCCCAATAACTTACGGCAAAGTAAAATAAATTAATAATAAAAGAAGAAAACCCTGTTATTAATCAAAACATAATATCCAAAATTATACTTTATAATAACCTTTAAAATTAAAATTATATTTCATAAAGTAATGTTTTAATCCATGTCACTTAGTACATTTTGAACAGTTTTCTTTCCGTATTTCTCTAATTATAGAGCTTTAACTTAAATGTGACATTAGAATGTCAGCCTCTGAAGTTGTTAGAGAACATTTCCTCTCTGAAGTTCTAGTTTCCCTTTATTAGGTTAATAAAGTAGGCTCCATCTTAATTGACATAATTATCTTTACCATTTCTAATGATTCACTTTCATTTATATTAAGGTACTAACTATACAGGCTTTTGGGAGGATTGATTTCCTGATTTAGTTCTCTATTGTACTTTGGATAAATTACTTTAACTTGCTGTTTTGCAGCTTAACTGGGTCAATGATAGTTGTATGTGAGTATATTAGATAAAATTCATATGGAAATAACCTAGCTTATTACCTGTACTTTATGTTGGGTGCTCAATAAATATTAGTTAGATTCCTTTTTTGCCATTACTCTTTCCCCAAATCTTCTGATTTGTTAGGTGATAAAAACACCATAGAAGATAAAGATTTTATTTCATATACATCCCTGGGTTCATTATTCTGTTGTTTGAATAGTAGGATGGGGTACCATCAATGGCCAGGCCAGGGTCAAATGCCCACCCAAAATGCAGGTAAGGCAAGTGAATGACAGCCCACCAGAACCATGTGTGAGGCAGTCTCTTACAAGAAAAGTGAATATTAGATAGACAAAATCAGGTCATGTCTAGTATAAAAAAGAGTGACTCGAGTCCTTTTTCCCAGTCAGTGAGACTGAAATTAGAAAAGGTTTAGTTTTCCTTTCTTGCTATTTTCTCTCCCATCTAATGTAATGGTAAAAAGTATTTTTTATTAAGTTCAGTGTTTAAACTATCAAATATGTATTTATCTGTTTAGCTTTTCTGTGATGCTTTTTTTCAAGTCTTATGGATTTATTTTTTTAAATTTTATAGATATTGATAATTTTATTGATATTTATGGGGTACATGTGATATTTTGATTCATGCAAGAATGTATAATGATCAAAGGGTGATTAGTGATGTTGTACAATTTTTCATATACCTGTTGGCCATTTGTGTGTCTTTTTTAAAAAAAATCTATTCAGATCCTTTGCCTACTTTTTAATGGAATTCTTTATTGTTGTTGTTGTTCAGTTGTTTGAATTTCTTATATATTCTACATGTTAAGCCTCTTGTAAAATGAACAGTTTGCAAATATTTTCTCCCATTTAACATGTTGTTTCTTCACTCTGTTAAATGTTTCCTTTGCTGTGAAGAAGCTTTTTACTTTAATATAGTCTCATTTTTCTATTTTCATTTTTGTTGCCTATGCTTTTGAGATCTTAACCATAAAATCTTTGCCTAAACCAGTGTCCCGGAGCATTTCCTCAATGTTTTATTCTACAAGTTTTATAGTTCCAGGTCTTTTGTTTAAGTCTCTAATCCATTTTGAATTGATTTTTGTGTATGATGACAGAGGGAGGTCTAGTTTCATTCTTTTGCATATGGATATCCAATTTTCCCACCACCATTTAATGAATAGGGTGTCCTTTTCCTAATATATTTTCTCGTTCCTTTGTTGAAAATCAGTGGACTGTAAATACATGAATTTATTTCTGGGTTCTTTATTCTGTTCCATTGGTCTGTGTGTCTGTTTTATATTAATACCATGCCATTTTGGTTACTGTAGCTTTGTAGTATATTTTGGAGTCAGGTAGTGCGATGCCTCTAGCTTTGTTCTTTTTGCTCAGGATTGCTTTGGCTATTCAGGCTCTTTTGTGGTTCCAAACAAATTTTTGGATTTTTTTTTTTAAATTTCTGTGAAGAATATAATTAGTATTTTCATAGGTATTACATTGAATCAGTAGATTGCTTTGAGTAGTATGGCCATTTTAACAATACTAATACTTCTTTTTTTTTTTTTTTTTTGAGTTGGAGTCTTGCTCTGTTGCCCAGGCTGGAGTGTAATAGTGCAATCTCGGCTCACTGCAGCCTCCAACTCCTGGGTTCAAGTGATTCTTGTGCCTCAGCCTCCTGAGTAGCAGGGATACAGGCAGCTGCCACCCCGTCCGGCTAATTTTTTATTTTCAGTAGAGATGGGGTTTCATTATGTTGGCCAGGCTGGTCTGGAACTCCTGAACTCAAGTGATCCACCTACCTCAGCCTCCCAAAGTGCTGGGATTACAGGCATGAGCCACTGCGCCCAGCCACAACAATGTTAATACTTCTGATCCATGAGCATGAGATATCTTTCCCTTTTTTTTTTTTTTTTTTGGTATCTTCAATTTCTTTCATCCATTTGCTGTATAGTTTGCCTTGTAGAGGTCTTTCATCTCCTTGGTTAACTTTATTCCTAGGTATTTTTTTTTTTTATTTTTTTGTAGCTGCTGTAAATAGGATTGCCTTCTTAATTTCTTTTTCAGTGAGTTTGTTATTGAAGTCTAGAAACATTACTGATTTTTCTGTGTTGATTTTGTATCCTGCAGCTTTACTGAATTTGCTTATTACTTCTAAGAGTTTTTTGGTGGAATCTTTAGGGTTTTCTAGACATGAAATCATGCTAATCTATAAAGAGGGACAATTTGACTTCCTCTTTTTCAGTTTGGATGTCTTTTATTTCTTTCTCTTGCCTGATTGCTGTGGCTTGGACTTCTGGTACTATATTGAATAGGAGTGGTGAAAGTGGGCATCTTAGTCTTGTTCAGTTCTTAGAAAAGGCTTCCAGCTTTTCCCCATTCAGTGTGATGTGAGCGGAGAGTTTGTCATTTTTGACCTTTATTATGTTGAGGTTTGTTCTTCCAATGCCTAATTTTTTGAGAGTTCTTGCCTTGAAGGTATGTTAAATTTTATCAAATGTGTTTTCTGTGACTATTTTGATGATTATCTGGTTTTTGTCCTTTGTTGTGCTGATGTGATATATTATGTTAGCTGATTTGCATATGTTGAACCATTCTCTGTGATGCTGTAAAATTTGTTTTTCTTTAAAACCTCTGTGGGCTTTCTACTTATGGCTAGCCAATTTTCCCAGGACCATTTATTAAATAGGGAATCCTTTCCCCATTTCTTGTTTCTCTCAG
>NW_012120709.1:9558733-9578970 GCF_000951035.1 Colobus angolensis palliatus
GGGTGGGAGTTACCCGATTTTCCAGGTGTTGTGTGTCTCAGTTCCCCTGGCTAGGAAAAGGGATTGCCTTCCCCCTTGCACTTCCCAGGTGAGGCGATACCTCGCCCTGCTTCAGCTCTCGCTGGTCAGGCTGCAGCAGCTGACCAGCACCGATTGTCCGGTACTCCCTAGTGAGATGAACCCAGTACTTCAGTTGAAAACGCAGAAATCACCGGTCTTCTGTGTCGCTTGCGCTGGGAGTTGGAGACTGGAGCTGTTCCTATTCGGCCATCTTGCTCCGCCCCCCTACTACATCTTAATGAGTATCATATGAAATAGTTATAATTAGCAATCAGAAAAAATCTAAGTCTACTTGTTACTGTTTTATATATACACACTTACCATGTTTGCTTGATTCTTTTCTATAGGGCTTTATTTACTGTGTGTATGTAAAATTCTTTTTTTTAAATATTACCAATCAATATTTTATTGATGTAGGCTGGTGTATCTAAACTAAATGAAGCTAAAGCTCTTGTGGATGAACTGAACAGAAAAGCTGGAGAACAAAGTGTATTACTTAAAACTAAGCAAGATGAAGCAGATGCTGCCCTTCAAATGATCACAGTGTCAATGCAGGTAATGTTTGGAGTGATCACAAAAATGAAAACAATAGGGAGAGCATTCATGAATGACTGTCAGTGAAAAATAACATTTCACTTAGGTGGATTTAAAAAACGTTGCTTATTCATACTGAGTCAGACTGATGTTATGTACTTAAGCTTTTGTGGAAGGGCGTGGTATTTTCCCACGTTGTTTAGAATGATTACTCAGTGCATTCAATTGACCATATGCAACTTATGTAGACTCTTTTTATATTTTAAATTGGCATGGATCTGTCTGTAACTGATTTTATTTCTTATACTCTCCCAGTTAGGTTGGTATTTCCTTTAATTTTTCTTAGAATTCTCTCCTTCAGGCTTTGAGAGTTTTCCTTGCTTTTAATTTTCTCAAGATTTATGAAATGTTTTTATTCTTTCAGTACTTTCATGATGTTTTGTGTTTTGAGTATATATTTTTTGAGCTGTTGCCTTTGTTTTGTTGAACCCTTTCAAAGGAGATTTCTCTGAGTTCCTTCCTTGCCCCAGTATTTTATGTCTGCATGCTCTTTCAGGATGCTCTTGTTCATTTCATTGCTCTTACTACCAACTACATGTAACTGTTTTCAAATTCATCTTTTTTATTCTTTATCCTAACTCGTTTTATTAGCTTCAGACTTACTCAATTACTGGCAGGGCATGGTTGCTCATGCCTGTAATCCTAGCTCTTTGGGAGGCCGAGTGGGAAGATCGCTTGAGCCTATGAGTTTGAGACCAGCCTGGGCAATATAGTGAGACCTTATCTCTACAAAAAAATTAAAAGTTAGCCAAATGTGGTAGCATGTGCCTGTAGTCCCAGCTACTGAGGAGGCTGAGGTAGGAGGATTGCTTGAGTTTAAGAAGCAGAGGTTTCAGTGAGCTGAAATCATGCCACTGCTCTCCAGCCTGGGTAACAAAGCAAGAGTCTCAAACAAACAAACAAACAAAATTCAATTTTATCTGTTAAACATGTCTTTTTGGAAGTCTCTTGGGCATTACAATTTGAAACAGGTTCAAAACTGAACTTACGAGTTTTCTTTCCTGTATTTCTTTCCTCAGGTTATGGTACTATAATATACACTAATTATTTAAGACAGAACTTAAAAATCACATTATACTGAGACTTTTGTTACCTTATCCATTAATGTAATGAGTCATTAAATTCTGTCAGTTTTACCTTCCTGACTATGCCTCAAACATGTTTCTCCATCTTCATGTTGGTGACTGTTACCTTGTCAAATAGGGACTAGTCTAATGCCTCTTTTATGAAAATTAACTTATATATTCATCAGACTAATATATATATCTCAATTAAAAAATAAATGGCATGAACAATCTGAAAAATAACAAAGTTGTGGGACTTAGGATTTCAAGACTCACTTTTCAGGATTCATAAGGCAGTGTGATATTAGTGTAATATTAGGCATAGAGATCATTGGAATGTGATCAGTTGATTTTACACAAAATGCCAATTAAATGGGGAAAGATAGTCTTTTTAAAAAATGGTGCTGGATATTTAGATGTCCAGGTAGAGAGAGAAAAAGCCCAGAACCTTTCCCTTTTAACTTACACAAAAATTTACACAGTATGGATGATGGATCTAAGATTAGAACATTAAATTATAAAACTTAGAAGAAAACACAGGAGAGCATCTTTATTACCTTAGGTGAGGTGAAGACTTGTTAGATGTGATATCAAAATAGAAAAAGAAAATTGATAAGTTGGATTCTTCTGCTCTTTGAAATAAGTTCTGAAATGAAAAGGCAAGTCACAGACTGGGAGAAAATATTTACAAAACATGTATTTGATAAAGAACTTCTATTCAGAATTTTTTAAAAGTACTACAACTCAATAATAGTAAAACAAAACTCCAGTTTAACAATGAACGTAAGATTAGAGCAGACCATATTTGAAAGAAGATCTATAAAAGACCAGTAAACACATGAAAAGATGTTAATTCCATTATCATCGAGTAAATGTAAGCTAAAGTCCCAGTGATATGCTTCTACATATCCACTAGAATGGGTGAAATAAAAAGACTGAAAACACCTCAGTCTAGTGTGGCAAGGCGGGGTGGAGCATCTGGAACTCTTTATAATTGCTGGAGGAAATGAAAAATGCTACAGTTACTTTTCAAAAGTTTGGCACAGTCTCATAAAGTTAAACTATCTTAGTACGTCAGCCAGCAGTCCCACTTTCAGATTTTTAGCTAAGAGAAATCAAAACTTGATAAATCTTAGAAACGTTACACTTAAGTGAAAACAGCCAGACACGAAAGACTGTATACTATATGATTCCTTTGTAAGAAATTATAGAAACAGCCAATCTATGATAGAAATCAAATTAGTGAGTACCTGACCTGGTAATACATCAGAAAATGTACATATAATAATGTTTATACTGTAAAACTTCAGCATAATTTTTTTATCAAGGTATTTTGGAACAAAATTAATATAAATGTTTACTTAATGAAATCAGCCATTTTTATCGTTAAAAAAACTGTCAATTATTTTGACCTTAAAAGAGTTATTTGAAATATGAAAAAGCAAACACTACATAAAGGATAACACTGTTAATTACCATGTATTTATAAAGGAAAATATTCGGCATTATGTGTGCTTTGTGTACTCTCTGGCTAGTGACATTAGTAATACACATTGACTATGTGCTACTTTTTTCTCTGGGCTGTTCTGAGAAGCAATATTTCTAAGACTGTAGCTAATTTTATTATCCAGCAGAGACCCAGGAGAATTACTATGCATCTCATAAGTTAATAATTTTTCTTAATTATAAATAGCAGATATTTCTATTTGGTACTTTGTAGAAAGTACTGTCTGAAGAGATAGCTTAAATACCAAATTGTGTAACTTCTAAGGCTTGCAATTCTAGGTTTATGGCATGAAGAAAGTGCAAATTAAATGCTATACAAACTCAGAATAGAAATACCTTCCAATTGGAACAGGAGGTTAATAAAAGAAGGAATCCATGAGCTGTGCCTGGGCTGTTTAAGTGTTCAATACATTTTATTATGATTATTTAAGAAACTATGCATTTCGAGATCTGGGCATGGCAATACATGCCTTTAATGTCAGCTACTTGGGAAGCTGAAGTGCAGGGGACCCCTTGAGTCCGGGAGCGTAATCAATGTAGTGAGACCCTGTCTCAAAAAGAAAAAAAAAGAAAAAGAAAAAAACTCACAATGACAAATATATTCAAAGATGTTCAACCTCATCAATAATCAAGGAAATAAAAATTAAAATCATACTTTGAAAGTTATGCATTTCTGCTGGGCGCGGTGGCTCACGCCTGTAATCCCAGCACTTTGGGAGGCCGAAGTGGGTGGATCACAAGGTCAGGAGTTCGAGATCAGCCTGACTAACATGGCGAAACCCCATCTCTACTAAAAATACAAAAATTAGCTGGGCATGGTGGTGGGCATCTGTAATCCCAGCTACTTGGGAGGCTGAGGTAGGAGAATCGCTTGAACCCAGGAGGTGGAGGTTGCAGTGAGCTGAGACATGCCGTTGCACTCCAGCCTGGACGACAAGAGCGAGACTCTATCTCAAAATAAATAAAAATAAAAATTAAAAAAAAGAAAATTATGTATTTCTATCTTGTTTAAATTTTATGTAAAAAGCATTTATTGCTTTGCTAAGTAGAAAAAATTAAAGCACTGAAACCTTTCTGATAGAAAATGTGGAGTAAAATATATAATTGGTTTCCTAGGCATTTTGGAAACTCTCTTGTCATAGATTCAAAGCTAATATTGGGTAAACATTTAATAGAAAATGTTATTTTGAAATGTTATATTTTAGATTTCATGCTTTTCAATATCATGCATTAAAATTGATTGGAATGCCACTTAAATATTCTTATAGGATGCAAGTGAGCAAAAAACAGAACTTGAAAGACTGAAGCACAGAATAGCAGAAGAAGTTGTTAAAATTGAAGAAAGAAAAAATAAAATTGATGATGAATTAAAAGAAGTACAAGTAAGTTAAAAAACATGCTAAGATCCATTTACATTTTTGCTTACCAGCTATATGTAGGAATTTAAACATTATTTGTAACTCAAGTTGTTTTCTCATAGTATTATAAAATGTGGTTTTCAACCAAAATATTACTTGTAAAAGAGAACAAGAAGGAAAGCCTGCCAGAAAAAGTATAAATTAATGGATGATAATTAAAAAGAATCTTTGTTTTCCATGAGCCATATGGTTTTGATTGTAGAGGGAAAAAATTTGTTAGATAAATTAAGATATACTGTTAAGCTATTTTTCTCCAGTTGATTAAATTAGTCAGCTAGTGCTAAGATATAAAGAGCCTCTTCAAAATGACAAATTGTCTCAAAACAAGTTAGATTTTCCAAATTAGATTATTGCAGTTCTGGTGGCAAGAAGTCTTACTGTCTCAACTTGAACGTTTTTTACTCCTTGTATAATTTAAAGCATTTTGTTATTTTAAGAGAGAGGACATTAGTAACTATAGTCATTTTGCATAAATGACAATAAAAGATAATTTGTCAAGAGTTAGTGATTTAAAAAATATATAATTTGAAAATAAAAATTGCCTTTTTCTCTTTTAGCCTTTAGTCAATGAAGCTAAACTAGCAGTTGGAAACATTAAGCCAGAATCACTTTCAGAAATCCGCTCACTACGCATGCCACCTGATGTAATTAGAGACATTCTTGAAGGAGTTTTAAGGTTGATGGGTATCTTTGATACATCTTGGGTGAGCATGAAAAGGTAAATTTTTCAATTTGTGAAAAATACTATTTCAGCAATGAATGACACATTCTTTCATAGTTTTAAATATTTCTTATATTATTTTTCAAAGTGCACTTCATCTAAATACATGGGTATTCATTTTGCCTTGAAATTTCAAGGTATTCTGTGTAATCATATGTCAGGATCTATATATTCCTTTCTCTAAGTGGTTGTTGAAAGTGTCAGAAGAAAAGGAATACCTTAGAATCTTTAAGAAATTTCTCAACAGATATAACAATATATTTGGTCCATACATGGTAGAGAGGACTGTGATTTCACTGTGATTTCCTGATGAAGAAAATACAATTACTATCCTTAAGAGTCTTATACTACTGAGAGAGGGAAAGAGACAGAGACAGAAACAGAAAGAAGGAGACCCTTAAATAATAAAAGGGAGCTATAAACTAGAAGAGAATAAGATATTAACACAATATGAAACCAAGCAGGCTCAGGTTTCATGTTATAATAGTAGTGTTATGGTTTGTGCCGATATTAAGTTCCTTGTTAGTATTTAGGTTGATAGTAAAGAGTTCATTTTATATCTGGAGGTGGGGAGGACATAGGTTGAGAGAGCACTTTAAGTTACCTTAAAAGGAGTCAGAAAATTTTCTTGCATATCCTAGAACATATGAGTACCTAATAGTTTACAAATAAGGATTTGAGTAGAACAAGATTGTGATTCTTTCATATCATTTCTTAGTTTATTCACAGAACATTAGAAAGACTGTTGTACATCTCTCTAGAGTTTTTGTTGTCTACAAAAAGTCGATAATATTGGCTGGGCACACCTGCAATCCCAGCACTTTGGGAGGCCAAGGCACTTTAGGCCAGGAGTTTGAGACCAGCCTGGGCAACATGGTGAAACCTGATCTCTAATAAAAATACAAAAAATTAGCCAGATGTGGTGGCACACGTCTGTGGTCCCAGCTACTCAGGAGGCTGAGGTGGGAGGATTGCTTGAACCCAGGAGGTGAAGGTTGCAGTGAGCTGAGATTGTACCACGGCACTCCAGCCTGGGTGACAGAGTGAGACTCTGTCTCAAAACAAACAAACAAAAATAAGGATAATACATTAGAAGCTTAAAGGTTTTAGTACCATATTTTTTGTTAACTAATGGATTAAAAGTATTGCATTCACCATTTTGTTAAACTGATTTTTTTTCAGAAACAGCAAATTTTGTTTAGTCTCATTTAAGGAAATATGCTTTAATTTTAGTTTCCTTGCAAAAAGAGGTGTAAGAGAAGACATAGCAACCTTTGATGCCCGAAATATTTCAAAGGAAATAAGAGAAAGTGTTGAAGAACTTCTTTATAAAAATAAAGGATCTTTTGATCCAAAGGTAATTTTTAAGTTATATCATAAATTTGCTTTTCCATACCATATAATATTCTGCTGTTTAAAATGTGATGTTTTGTCATTGCCAATTGTTTAGATCACTTAAAAGTGAAAATAAAGTATAAGCTTATAGGTATTACATTTGGGAAGCATTAACCATCAGAATCAGGTAAATTAGAATCTAGGTAGCAGGGGAGATTTATTGAGTGGTTTTAATAGTTTTGTATCTGCTGTTAATGTTCTCAACTTTTTTTTTTTTTAACTTTCAACTGTCCTGGTGTGCTTTTATTTTTTCTTGGGTACTTGTCAGATGACAACAGGTATCTGTGTTAGGACAGTGGTATCTAATTTCAGTGAACAATTTAGATTTCATGATTCTGGTATTTTTTTAGATCCCTTAATCAAAATGTTATGTGTATCTTCTTTAACACCAATTACAATGGTTTTAAAGCTGTTCTTATCTAATAAAGATACTTGAACATTGTTGTGGCTGACACATGTATTCATTAGAAATGAGACTAATAGAAAATTATGTTGATAAAACATCTTTATTTTAAAGATTCTGTGTGGTTCAAAAATTTATTTTTAAGTGAAAATAGAGTTCATGTATATTTCTCTTAATCAAAATAGAAGTTCACTGTATTTTTATTTTAGCTATAAGCCAAAAACTTCTTTATTTGGGTCAAGTTAATAAATATCCAAATAAAGTATGTTAGAATTAACTTTGCTTTCATCTGAAATTAAGTAAGGATGTTGAATCACTTCTCATGGATTTTTCAGAATGCTAAGCGTGCCAGTACTGCAGCTGCACCTTTGGCTGCCTGGGTGAAAGCCAATATCCAGTATTCCCATGTCTTGGAACGAATTCAGCCTTTGGAAACTGAACAGGCAGGATTAGAATCGTAAGTGAAATATAAAATATAAACAATTCTAACCTTTATTTTCATCAGTTTGATGAGGTTTTAACATATTATTATTATTATTTTTTCTCTATTTGTAAAATGGCAGTTAACAATACTAAAATATATAAAATGAGTCAATTAAATGCAAATTTAAAAACAGATGAAAACAAGAAAGCAATTAGAAGGGGATAGCATAACTAACTCACTTTTTCTTTACCATTATTATATTGTTGGAAGGCTAGGTAGGTAAAAGTTCCTTTAGAAGGAGCCAAAGTTTCATAAAGGAATAATTTTTTTTTTTTTTTGAGACTGATTTTGCTCTTATTGCCCAGGCTGGAGTGCAATTATGATCTCGGCTCACCAAAACCTCCGCCTCCCAGGTTCAAGCGATTCTCCTGTCTCAGCCTCCTGAGTAGCTGGGATTACAGGCATGTGCCACCACGCCTGGTTAATTTTGTATTTTTAGTAGAGATGGGGTTTCTCCGTGTGGGTCAGGCTGGTCTTGAACTCCCGACCTCAGGTGATTTGCCTGCCTCGGCCTCCCAAAATGCTGCGATTACAGGTGTGGATGACCACACCTGGCCAAGGAATAACGTTAAAGTACAAAAGGAAAGCTTTGGAAATTAAAGACTTTTGTTTGTATTGATTGATTGATTGATTGATTGAGATGGAGTCTTGCTCTATTGCTAGGCTGGAGTGCAGTGGCGCAATCTCAGCTCACTTCAACCTCTGCCTCCTGGGTTCAAGTGATTCCCCTGCTGCAGCCTCCCAAGCAGCTGGGGTTACAGGCACGTACCACCACACCTGGCTAATTTTTTTCATTTTAGTAGAGAAGGGGTTTCACCATGTTGGCCAAGATGATCTCTATCTCCTGACCTCATGAAAGTGCTTGGATTATAGGCATGAGCCACTGTGCCTGGCTGGAAATTTAAGGCTTTTATGTTTGTTTTTACCTTCTAAATTCTAGGAAATGTTTAGCATATATTTTCTAAAACAGTGTGTGGACAGGAAGGAGGAAGACTTAACCACTTACTATTGGAGCTTACAGTTCTAATTTGCTATCATTACTAAGTCACAAATATATTTTATCTCTTCTAAATGCAGACCAAAGGTTTATGTTCTTTTTTTTTAAAAAAAATTTTTTTTATTTCAGTAGGTTTTTGGGGAACAGGTGGTGTCTGGTTACATGAATGAGATCTTTAGTGGTGTTTTCTGAGATTTTGGTGCAGCAATCATCTGAGCAGTGTTACACTATACCCAATGTGTAGTCTTTTATCTCTTGCCACCTCTCGCCCTTTCCCCCGAGTCTCCAAAGTCCAATGCCTCATTCTTATGCCTTTGCGTCCTTACAGCTTAGCTCCTACATGAATGAGAATGTATGATGTTTGGTTTTCCATTCCTGAGATACTTCACTTAGAATATGAGTCTCTCCAATTCAATTCAGGTTGTTGCAAATGCCATTATTTTGTTTCTTTTTGTGGCTGAGTAGTATTCCGTGGTGTATATATATACCACATTCTCTTTATCCACTCATTGAATGATGGGCATTGGGTTGGTTCTGTCTTTTTGCCATTGCAATTTGTGCTGCTACAAACATGCGTGTGCAAGGATCTTTTCCATATAATGCCTTCTTTTCCTCTGGGCAGATACCTAGTAGTAGAATTGCTGGATCAAACAGTAGATCTGCTTTTAGTTCTTTAAGGAATCTCCACACTGTTTTCCATAGTGGTTATACTAGTTTACATTCCTACCAAGAGTGTAAAAGTGTTCCCTTTTCACTGCATCCCCGCCAACATCTATTATTTTTTGATTTTTTGATTATGACCATTCTTGCAAGAGTAAGGTGATACTGGATTGTGGTTTTGATTTGCATTTCTCTGATAATTAATGATGTTGAGCATTTTTCCATATGCTTATTGGCCATTTGTATATCTTCTTTTGAGAATTGTCTATTCATGTTCTTAGCCTACTTTTTGATAGGGTTGTTTGTTTTTTTCTTGCTGATTTGTTTAAGTTTGTTGTGGATTCTGGATATTAGTCCTTTGTCAGATGTATAGATTGTGAAAATTTTCTCCCAGTCTGTGGGTTGTCTTTTAACTCTGCCAATTGTTTCTTTTGCTGTGCAGAAGGATTTTAGTTTATTTAAGTCCCATCTGTTTTTCTTTGTATTTGTTGCATTTGCTTTTGGGTTCTTGGTCATGAAGTCTTTGCCTAAGCCAATGTCTATAAGGGTATTTCTGATGTTATCTTGTAGAATGGTTATGGTTTTCAGGTCTTAGATTTAAGTCTGTGATCCATCTTGAGTTGATTTTTTGTATAGGGTGAGAGATGAGGATCCAGTTTCATTCTTCCACATGGGGCTTTCCAATTACCCCAGCACCATTGGTTGAATAGGGCATCCTTTCCCCACTGTATGTTTTTGTTTGCTTTGTGGAAGATCAGTTGGCTGTAAGTATCTGGGTTTATTTCTGGGTTTTCTATTCTTTTCCATTGGTCTATGTGCCTATTTTTATACCAGTGCAATGCTGTTTTGGCGACTGCGGCTTTATAGTATAGTTTGAGGTTGGGTAATGTGATGCCTCCAGATTTATTTATTTGTTTGTTTGCTTACTCTTGCTTTGGCTATGCAGGTTCTTTTTTCGTTCCATATGAATTTTAGGATTGTTTTTTCTACTTCTGTGAAGAAGGATGGTGGTATTGTGATGGCAATCACAATGAGTTTGTAAATTGCTTTCGGCAGTATGGTCATTTTCACAATATTGATTCTACCTAGCTGTGAGCATGGGATATGTTTCCATTTGTTTGTATCATTTGTTTGTAACCATATCAGCTTGGTTAGGTATATTCCTAAGTTGGTTTTTTTTTTTTTTCAGCTACTGTGAAAGGAGCTGAGTTCTTGATTTGATTTTCAGCATGGTTGCAGTTGGTGTATAGCAGAGCTGCTGATTTGTGTACATGAATTTTATGTTCTGAACCTTTGCTGAATTCATTTACGAGTTCTAGGAGCTTTTTGGATGAGTCTTTAGGGTTTTCTAGGTGTATAGTGGTATCATCAGCAAACTGGCAGTTTAGCTTCCTCTTTACCAGTTTGGATGCCCTTTATTTCTTTCACCTGTCTGATTGTTCTGGCTAGAACGTTTAGTGCTATGTAGAATAGAACTGATGAAAGTGGGCATCCTTGTGTCTTGTTCCAGTTCTCATGGGGAATGCATTCCACTTTTCCCCATTCAGTATAATGTTGGCTGTGGGTTTCTCATAGATGGCTTTTATTACCTTAAGATATGTCCCTTCTGTGCCAATTTTGCTGAGGATTTTAATCATAAAGGGACACTGGATTTTGTTAAATGCTTTTTCTGTGTCTATTGAGATGATTATGTGATATGTGTTTTTAAGTTTGTTTATGTGGTGTATCACATTTATTGACTTAACGTATGTTTTACCTGCATCCCTGGTATGAAACCCATTTGATCATGGTGGATTATCTTTTTGATATACTATTGGATTTGGTTCACTAGTATTTTGTTGAGGATTTTTGCATCTGTGTTCATCAGGAATATTGGTCTATAGTTTTCTTTTTTAGTTATCCCTTTTCCTGGTTCTGGTATTAGGGTGATACTGGCTTCATAGATTGATTTAGGGAGGATTCCCAACCTTCTCTATATTTTTGAATAGTGTCAATAGGATTGGTACCAATTCTTCTTTGAATGTCTTATAGAATTAAGCTGTGAATCCATCAGTTTTAAAATTACCATTTCAATCCTGCTGCTTGTTATTGGTCTGTTCAGCAGTTCTATACTTCCTAGTTTAATCTAGGCAGGTTGTATATTTCCAGAAATTTATCCATCTCCTTTGGGTTTTCTAGTTTATGTGCATAAAGGTGTTTATAGTAGCCTTGAATAATCTTTTTTATCTCTGTGGTGTCAGTTGTAATATCTCCCATTTCTCTCTAATTAAGCTAATTTGTAACTTCTCTCTTCTTGGTTAATCTTGCAAATGGTCTATTAATTTTATTTTTTCAAAGAACCAACTTTTTGTTTCATTTATCTTTTGTATTTTGTTTGTTTGTTTGTTTCAATTTCATTTAGTTCTGCTCGAATCTTTGTTATTTGTTGTTTTCTGCTGGGTTTGGGTTTGGATTGTTTTTGTTTCTTCAGTTCCATGAGGTGTGACCTTAGATTATCTAATACTCTTTCATACTTTTTGATATAGGCATTTAATGCTCTGAGCTTTCCTCTTAACATCACCTTTGCTGTATTCTAGAGGTTTTGATAGGTTGTATTAATTACTATTGTTATTCAGTTCAAACAATTTTTTGATTTCCATTTTGATTTCGTTGTTGACCCAACAGTCATTCAGAAGCAGGTTATTTAATTTCCACACATTTGCATCCCTTTGAAGGTCCTTTTTGGAGTTGATTTTCAGTTTTATTCCACAGTGATCTGAGAGGGTACTTGATATAGTTTAGATTTTCTTAAATGTACTGAGACTTGTTTTGTAGCCTGTCGTATGGTCTATCTTGGAGAATGTTCCATATGCTGATGAATAGAATGTATATTCTGCTGTCATTGGCTAGAATGCTCTGTAAATATCTGTTAAGTCCATTTGTTGTAGGGTATAGTTTAAGTCTGTTATTTCTTTGTTAACTTTCTGTCTTAGTGACTTGTCTAGTGCTGTCAGTATTAAATTTTCTCACTATTATTGTGTTGATGTTTATCTCATTTCTTATGTCTAGTAGTAATTGTTTAATAAATTTGGGAGTTCCATTGTTAGGTGCATATGTGTTTAGGATTGTGATATTTTCCTGTTGGACTAGTCCTTTTATCATTTCATAATGTCCCTCTTTGTCTTTTTTAATTGCTGTTGCTTTAAAGTTTGTTATACCTGATGTAAGAATAGCTACTCTTGCTTACTTTTGGTGTCCATTTGCATGGAATATCTTTTTCCACCCCTTTACCTTAAGTTTATGTGAGTCCTTATTGTGTCAGGTGAGTCTCTTTTAGGCAGCAGAAACTTGATTGGTGAATTCTTATCAATTCTGCCATTGTGTATTTTTTAAGTGGAGCATTTATGCCATTTACATTCAATGTTAGTATTGAGATGGGAGGTACTGTTCTATTCAGCATGCTATTTGTTGCCTGAATACTTTTTTTTTCCATTGTGTTATTGTTTTTTTTTGAGACTGGGTCTCATTCTGTTGCCCAGGCTGGAGTGCAGTGGCACAATCTCGCTTCACTGCAACCTCTGCCTCCTGGGTTCAAGGGATTCTCTTGCCTCCTGAGTAGCTGGGATTACAGGCACCTGCCATCACACCCAGCTAATTTTTGTAGTTTTAATAGAAATGGGGTTATGCCATATTTTCTATGTTGGTCTCAAACTCTCAATCTCAAGTAATTCACCTGCCTCCGCCTCCAAAAGTGCTGGGATTACAGGCATGAGCCACCATGCCTGGCCATTGTGTTATTGTTATATAGATCCTATGAAATTCATGCTTTAAGGAGGTTCTGTTTTAGTGTATTTCGAGGATTTGTTTCATGATTTAGAGCTCCTTTTAGCAGTTCTTGTAGTCTGGCTTGGTAGTGGTGAATTCTCTCAGCATTTGTTTGTCTGGAAAAGACTATGTCTTTCCTTCATTTATGAAGCTTAGTTTCTCTGTATACAAAATTCTTGGCTGGTAATTTTTTGTTTAAGGAGGCTAAAAATAGGACCCCAGTCCCTTCTAGCTTGTAGGGTTTCTGTTAAGAAATCTGCTGTCACTGTGATAGTTTTTCCTTTATAGGTTACCTGATGCTTTTGCCTCATAGCTGTAAGATCTTTCCTTTGTCTTGACTTCAGATAACCTGATGACTGTATGTCTATGTGATGATCTTTTTACAATGAATTTCTTAGGCGTTCTTCAAACTTCTTTTATTTGGATGTCTAGCTCTCTAGCAAGGCTGGGGACATTTTCCCCAATTATTCCTCAAATATATTTTTAGATTTCTCTTCTTTCTTGGGAACACCCATTATTCTTAGGTTTGGACACTCAACATAGTTACAAAATTCTTGGAAGCTTTGTTCATTTTTTAAAATTATTTTTTTCTTTGTCTTTGATGATTGAGTTAATTAAAAATCCTTGTCTTCAAGCTCTGAAGCTCTTTCTTCTGCTTGAGTCTATTGCTGAGACTTTTCAGTGCATTTTGGATTTCTCTAAGTGTATCCTTGATTTCCAGAAGTCGTGATTGTTTTTTGTTTATGCTATCTATTTCACTGAAGAATTTTCCTTTCATAACCTGTATCAGGGTTTTGATTTCTTTAAGTTGGACTTCACCTTTCTTTGGTGCCTCTTTGATTAGCTTAATAATCAACCTTCTGAATTCTTTTTCTGGCAATTCAGAGATTTCTTCTTGGTTTGAATCCATTGCTGATGAGCTGGTATAATATTTTGGGGGTGTTAAAGAACCTTGTTTTGTCATATTACTGGAATTGTTTTTCTGGTTCCTTCTCATTTGATTAGACTATATCAGAGGGAAGATCTGGGATTCAAGGGCAGTTGGTCAGATTCTGTGTCTCACGGAGCGCTCCCTTGCTGTGGTGGTCTTTCTCTTCCCCTAGGAATGGGTATTTCTGAGATCTGAAATGTAGTGGTTGTTTTTGCTCTTCTGGGTCTAGCACCCAGCAGAGCTACCAGGCTCTGGGCTGGTGTTGGGGAGTGTCTGCACAGAGTCCTGTGATGTGATCTGTCTTCAGGTCTCTTAGCCGTGGATACCAGCACCTGCTCCACTGGAGCTAGCAGGGGAATGAGGTGAACTCTGTGATGGTCCTTGGTTTTGTTTTTATTTAGTGGACTGGTTTTGTGTTGATGGGCCTCCAGCCAGGAGGTGGCACTTTCAAGAGTGCCTCAGCTGTGGTCCTATAGGGAGGATGCAAACTTGCCCTAGGGACACCTGGTTAACAATTCGGGTTTCTCAGGCAGTAGGCAGGGCCTTAGAGCTTTCAAGAAATTATGACCTTTGTCTTTGGCTACCAGGGCAGGTAGAAAAAGACCACTTGGTGGGGGCAGGGATAGGTGTCTCTGAGCTCAGCCTCTCCTTTGGTGAGGCTTTTGCTGTGGCTGTTGTGGGGGATGGGAGTGTGGTTTCCATTCCAGTGTAATTTTTCCCCCGGGGGTATTATGGCTGCCTCTGCTGAGTCATACAGGTCACCCAGGGTAGTTGAGGAAAGCCAGCAGGCACAGGCCTCACTGGCTTTCTATGTAGCCTGCAGTCCTAAAGGCTGGTCTCACTCCCACCGTGCCCCAACAACACCAGTGACCAGGGCTGAGAACTTGCCCCAGATCATGTGCCTTCCCTTGAGAAAGCAAGCAGACTAATAAGTTTTTCGGTATGTCAGGGTGACTGCAGTGGTGACCCACTTCCTTCAAAGGGTCTGTGGATTCTTTTGGCTTTCCTAGTACATTCCTGCAGTAGTTCTTGCAGCAAAAGCTCACCATGTGAGTCTCCACGTGCTGCTCTGTCTGTCTGAGTGGGAGCTGCAAGGTAGTCCCGCCTGCTGTCTGTCATCTTAATCCTAATTGATCTATATTCTTGATTGTTCAATTTTTGACATTATCTATTAACTTCCTGCTGTGTATTAACAGTTATTCATCTTATTTCCTTTCTTGTACACTTTTTTGTTCTCTATATAAGAATTGCCTCCTTTTTTTAGTTGATTATATTTTTCTGTTTACATATCACAAATTTGTCTATAATTTATCTATAGTTTCTCTGTCAGAGCCCTGAAACATCTTCATTGATCTGTGTGTTCTATTTATTTTTTCTTAGCTTTAGGCCTGCTGCTTAAGGCTGTTGTCTTGGAGCTTCTCTTCAGCGATGTTCTAGAGATTACCTGTTGTATTCTTTTATTGTGAATTCCTGTCTTTCTCTTCCTTCCTTTAGTTCTTAAGGTTTCTAGAACACATCTTCCATGGTAGAAAGAGTATATGGGCTGGAACATATTTTAAGATTTGCATGTCTAAAAGTATTTATAATATGTTATTGTATGTGATCAATAATTGGGTTGTGTTTAAATACTAGACTAGAAATAGTTTTAGCTCACAGTTTTGAAGGCCTTATTCTATCAGCAATTCTCAAAATTTGGTTCCTAGACCGGCAGCATCAGCATCACTTTGGAACTTGTTAAAAGTGCAGATTTTTTTTGGAACTCCACCCAAACGAACTGATTCTGATTCAGATACATTGTGGGGGAGGGGACAGTAAGGCCTTGCAATCTCTGTTTTGACAGGTAATTTTGGTGTACACTAAAGTTTGAGAACCCCCGCTGTACTCTCTTCTAGAGTTCAGTGTTGCTTTTAGAAAGTCTAATGCTACTTTGATTCCCAGTGTCTTGTATATTACCCCATATTTTTAGGAAGTTAGGAAGCTTTCTTGACTTGTCTGATCTTTGGCTGTTAGTTATTAATCATAAGTTTTAGAAGTCTGACTGGAAGACCTGAGTGTGTGGCCTGGGCTCCTTGGCTGCTGAGCATCACTGTAAGGTGATCAAGTATGGACCGGCCATTTTATGGCAACCCCTTAATATCTGCGGGTATTTTGAGAGGATAGGGTGTCAGTCATTTTACTGTAAAAGAATCTTTATATCT
This sequence comes from Colobus angolensis palliatus, assembly GCF_000951035.1. Classification (NCBI taxonomy): domain Eukaryota; kingdom Metazoa; phylum Chordata; class Mammalia; order Primates; family Cercopithecidae; genus Colobus; species Colobus angolensis. Next base: position 9,574,969 of record NW_012120709.1, read on the forward strand.
TTCGCCTAGGATGTGTGCATAGAGGTTGATGGAGATGAGTGGGGGCATAAGCTAGACTTGCAGCATTCTGGGTTATGTTAGAGGTAGTCAGCTCTCAATAGAGGATGGATTCTGAGGTCAAACTCTTTGTAATATCAATTATTAAATAATCTTCTGTATTTGGCTTTATTGTTACCTTCAGAAGTATGTTTAAATTTTCTGAACATTTTAGGATTCTGCTTTTTTTTTTTGACTCTTCTTCATATAGGCATTTTAGTTTTTGGCTTTTTGTGTTCCAATATGTTAGTTATTCCTTTTTAAAATATTATTGAACTTTGAGGGTGCGGGAGGCTGAGGTGGAAAGATTGCTTGAGCCTAGGACTTTGAGGCTGCAGTGGGCTCTGTTCAGACCACTGCACTACAGCCTGGGAGACAGAGTGAGACTCTGTCTCTTAAGAAAAGGAAATTATTTTTGAAATTTTTCCTATTTCATACTTTCCTCTTTTGATCTCTGTGCATATGTGTCTTTCTTATTTTCTTGGCTTCATTTTAGTAGGGTTCTGTAAGGGATAGACGATAAATAAATATGTTTACCATTTTTATCCAGAAATGTACATGTATGAGTGTTTTTAAATATAGATTCCTAGAAGTGGTATAGTTGGGTCAGAGGAAACACTTTTAATTTTAGCATTGCTTTTCAAATTAAATTCTAAGTAAAGGTGTTACAATACTGAGTTAATGACAGTTTTATTTGTCATATATTTACTGTAGGATTACATTGTAAGGTGCTGCTGCTGCTTTATAGTTGGTATCTAAAATAGGAATGGCTTTTATAATATTGAGTTATATTTTAGGAATCTGAAGAAAACTGAAGACAGAAAAAGAAAACTAGAGGACCTCCTTAATTCTGTTGGTCAAAAGGTATCAGAACTCAAAGAAAAGTAAGTTATATTTTGAAGCGTATTTAGGATAATGCTGAGAGTGTTTACATTTGATATCTTGGTTTATTTCCTGTGTTGACTGTTAAGATTTTAGACTTTTATGTCAGATGAGGCTATGGGACCCACTAGTCTATAAACTTTTTAGGGATACATTATTATGTTTAAAAATTCTATCCTTTTAACTTTTTTTCTCCTTTGTGTTAAAAAAAGTCTTCATGCAAATATTATACTCAAGGATTATTTTTGAATATTATTAGTCTTAAAGCCTTTCATGTATAATAGTACAGGGTAGAAAATATTGGTATGGGAATTATAAATGTTAGAACATTTTCTTTTGAAAGTTGTGAAGATTGAAAAACTGAATAATATCTGATTGAATACAGTATATGTTGAAGTGATGTGTCATGCTTCCTTTTTTTAATGTAAACAAAATTAATTATTGCACCAAGAAATTAATCAGATTAAAACTGAATTTTTTCTCTGTGTTCAGGAAACAATTCTCTCTCTGTCTCTCTGTCTCTCTCTCTCCCCACCCCTCCCCTCTTCAGATTCTCTTTCTCTCTCACTAATATATATTTACAGAGAAATACTTATAGAAAAAAGCAAACCAAACCAATAAACGCAGTGTTTTCAATATTCCTGAACAATTATCATGTTAGAAATATAGGAAAGAAATCACATCAGTTTTTTCCAGGTATTATTATTAGAGAAGTACAAGAAAAATAAGTATAATGTTTTATTCTCACTGTCATATGCACACAATCAGCACTTAATATTCAGCTAATACTCAAATATTTATTGAATAATTAGCTTATTATAGCAATATTTTGACTTCATTTATTAGTCACTTGCTGTGTTAGGTGTTATACTGGGTAATTTATGTATTCATTTCTTTAATCCTTAAAACAATGATGAGAAGTAAATCTGTTTCTGTTTAGCAGATTAGGAAGGTTAAAATTATATAGTCTTTTTTGTCTAAAGTTAAGCAGCTAATAAAATACTAAGCCATGTTAGATTCTAGATTTGTCTAATTCCATGAAGTTTCTGCTCTTAACCATTGCACCATACTACCATTATTTTGGAAGGATTATTGTGAAAACTTTTGGAATTAACTTTTAATTTCAAGTAAAACAGAATGACATTTTTCATTGTAGAGTCATTGATGAGAATGAATTAATGTTGGTTACCATGCTGTTACTTATTATGATCCTTAATTAAGGTTTAATTGACTCTAGGCCATGAATAACAGTCTTATTTTCTTACATATTAACAAAGAATAAAGGACTTGAAAAATAAGCATGATCTATCAATTTTTAAATTCTAATTTTACAAAACTAAAGAGATGGTTTCCATTTCTAATACAACTTGTACAGAGATATGAGAGTTGATTTAATGCAACAATATTCATTGCAAAACCATGTTCAAGGTGTAGTATGAAATGTTGTGCTCAATAAACATGCAGCTTTCTATTTCCAGGTTTTAGAACAGTGCTGTTTAATGGAATTTCACGAGATTATGGAAATGTTCTGTGCTCTTTGTTATCCAGTATGGTAGCCAGTAGTCTTATGTGGCTACTGAGCACTTGCAGTGTTTATAATATGACTGAGGAATTGAATTTAAAATTTTATTTATCTTTAGCTAATTTAAATTTAAATAGCCACAAAGTGGCTAGTGGCTATTTGTCTATATTGGAGAAGTTGGTTCTAGAGTCTTATGTCTAGGGAAGGAAGGAAGAAGGCACTTAGAGAGACAGTGAAATATACTATAAAGTGCATGCAACTTAGTGCCAGCCACATCTGTATAAGAATTTTAGATCCTCTGCTGATTATTGATGAGAACCTGGGTAATAATTTCTTTGGGTTTAAGTTTGCATATGTATAGCATACAATTTATGATACTTGAATATAGGGAGAGATTATATATAATGTACTAAAATGAATTTTGAAATTTTGTTTGTAGTTTTAATGGTAAATGTTAGAGGGAGTTGGGCTGTGGGGTGAGGAAGGGTGTGGTTCGAAGCTACTCTAGGCAAATGGAACATTCTGAATAACGGGAGATATAGGATATTTACTGATAATGTAAAATTCTTCTGATATTGACATATATTAATGGTTTTGCTGATCAGTAATATAATGAAATAAAACTAGAAAGACAGATGGGATGTTTAGAATAGTGCCTTGAATGCCGTATTGGCAAATTTTTATATAATGTAGTAGAGCTTGGAGGCCCTGTCAATTTTTTGTTGGTTTGTCTCTTCTATTAATGTTACTTTGTATGCAAACATTAATGGTATTATCATTGATTAAATTATGGATAAAAGTTTACTTTGTTACTTATGGATAATTTCATTAAATCTCTCCCAAATCCTTTTTGCTTTTAATTAAATTTTAATGTTTACATAGATTTCAGAGCAGGACTTCAGAAGCTGCAAAACTTGAAGCTGAAGTAAGCAAAGCACAAGAAACAATCAAAGCTGCAGAAGTCTTAATTAATCAGCTTGATAGAGAACATAAGAGATGGAATGCACAGGTTTGTTTGACAGAGGGGCCATGAGGAGTCTACCTTTAAAATCCAGGAAATCTATAATGTAATGTATGTTAAGAAAAAGGAGAGAAAGATCCATTAATTTGCACCTGGTTCAGGATAAATAATGTAGATATAAATGGCCATTATGTGAATTACTCTTTAAACAAAGTGTCTTTATATGAATAGAGTTTTAGGCGAAGCAGCCTATTTTCCTTTCAGTTCTGTATGTTATTGAGAGATGAGCAGGATGAAAATGAGTGGATGGAAAACTTAGTACTCCTTAGAATTTTCTTTGAATTTACCTTCAACAGGACAGTAATTTTAGGATTTGACACTGTAGGCTATTTATTTTTTCTTGAAATATTTTATTATTTTGACTTTTTAGTGTTGTCTCTTGTTTTTTCTTTTTTTTTTTTGAGACGGAGTCTCGCTCTGTCGCCCATGCTGGAGTGCAGTGGTGGGATCTCAGCTCACTGCAACCTCCACCTCCCGGGTTCACGCCATTCTCCTGCCTCAGCCTCCTGAGTAGCTGGGACTACAGGCGCCCGCCACCTCG
>NW_012120709.1:9581570-9591880 GCF_000951035.1 Colobus angolensis palliatus
TAAAGTTTGATTTTTCCCATTAACTTGGTTTACTTTTCTGATGTGGAACTTGGAAGATAATTTTTACTTCTTGATAAAGTGATTTTTCTATTCTTTCTGTCAATAGTTTATATTTCATAATAAGTATTAGTATTCCTTTTCCTCTTTGTAATCCTTCTCTCTGCCTACACACTATTTCCTTATTCTTATTTTTTAACTCCATAGTCTCAAAGAAAGCATGAACATTAAACACGCTCCTCTTTATGTAGCATAAACTTTATTATAAGATTCATATTTTAGGTGCTGTTCATTACTTGATCATTTGTTCTGTTTTATTAGACTTATTAATCAGCTGACTATGCTTCAGCTCACTATATTGGTAACTTACCAGTAGAGAATTTGCTGACCACTAATTGAATAGTTTTGCCTTCTTTTAATTTGATTTTGCCTGTTTTTAAATTTACTTTAAAAAAATTTTTTTATTATTTTCACAATGGAATCACAAATATGAAACTCTAAATACTTATATAAGTAAATGTATTGCATTTTGGCAAACTATGTGCTTTTTATTATATTTATTATTCCCTCCCTAAGGTTTCATAGCCACCTCTTTTTCCTGTTTCAATAATCCAAGAAAGCAATTCATTGCAAAAAAAAAAAAAAAAAGTTTAAGAATTCTTTTCTATTCCATAAGAAACAAGGGGAGGGTGGTAAGTCTGTAGACAAAATATGTTTATCAGAATAATTTTTTTACTGATGTTAATTGAAAATGCTTAGTTTGTATTCTGAATTGTCTTTCATGATGGATATGGGAAATTGCTTTTGAAATTAATAATAAGCCTAAATTTACTTTGTATTTAACATTGCTAAGCTCCTTTTAGATAATTACTTGCATTTATATGACAAAAGAAAAATCATTGGAAACATTTCTTAGAGTAATTAGTTATTTTGTTGAAATGAATTTGTCATTATGGTCAACACTCCATCTCAGTTTTAAGGTGTACTAGATTTCAAATTAGTTGTAGTTTAAGGGTGTGATTGGATAGCATATAATCTGTGACATCAACTCATTAACATCACCATGTATGTAAAATTAAATCTCTAAATATATATTAGTTGGGCTTCTGGGAAAAGATGGCTAGACATGATAAGTAAGATGCATTTGTGATTCAGAGGTATAATACATCCTATTAACTGTGCTAAAGCTGGCCTGGCATAGTGGCTCATGCTTGTAATCCCAGCACTTTGGGAGGCCGAGGTGGATGGATCATCTGAGGTCAGAAGTTCGAGACCAGTCAGAAGTTCGAGACCACGTTGGTATGGCCAACATGGTCTCTACTAGAAATATAAAAATTAGCTAGGCATTGTGGCATGCACCTGTAGCTCCAGCTACTCAGAAGGTTGAGGCGGGAGAATCGCCTGAACCCGGGAGGCAGAAGTTGCAGTGAGCCGAGATCATGTCACTGCATGCTCCAGCCTGGGTGACAGAGTGAGACTTCTCAAAACGCACATACACACACACACACACACACACACACACACACACACACACACAACAATGCTAAAGCTTTTCTGAGGTTCTCCCTCTCAGTGGAGGAGGCGTTCCCTGAGGCCAGTGATTACTCAACAATTTCATTGATGCTAAGAAAGGCTTTTGTGTCTAAAACTATTCTTTTATTGGTCTTACAAAGATGCTTAAAATTGTCATATTTAGGTTAAGCTAGCTATTGAAGTTCATGTATTGCCAGAGAGAGTAATTAGTCAAATCCTTTTATACCTTTGGTCTTACCACAGGAATTAGTTTTACTATGTTGGCAGAAAGCTCATATGACCTATGTCTTTGAGGGACAGGGAAAAATTTGACCATAGTGATCATATATCCTGGATTGCTTGGTCTATGGTTTGCACTTGTCCTGATACAATTATTAATAGTTTTCCTTTCACTTTCAACAGTGTCATGGTTTGGGTGATAAATTATATGATCTAATATTGGTCAACTCAGTGGATAATGGAAAGTATAAGGCTATTAGAAACTATGGAGAAGGTGTGAGTGAAAAGCATCCAGAAAGGAGGTGGAGAAGATGACTAATTTAAATATCAGATTTTATATGGGTTTTTCTTGTGAAGACATCTGTTGAATGTTTGTGTTTTATTGTTATAGACAGTTCAGTGTCAAATTGGTTTTAACTCAAAATTTCTGTGATTTTTTTCTTACTGCCTTTTGGTATATGCTAAGGAAATGCAAACTAATGTGATACTAGTCTAAGAATATAAAATTATGATGGTAAAATTTATAACTTCAAAGTTAACTTCCCCACATAGGAAAAAGTTTTTCAATCCTCACATAAGTAATAATAATAATCAATACTTGTGTAGTACTTATCATGTTGTGCATATATTACTATTTAATAATAGGTAAAGCACTTAAACACATAACTCATATAATTCTCCAATCAACCCAATCTATTAGATACATGTGTTATCCCCTTTATAGATAAGGAAATTGAGGCACAGAAGAGTTAATTCACTTACCTAAGGTCACATGGCTGTCAAGTGGTAGAGCCAGGATTCAAACCCAGGCCGTCTAGCTCCTGTCTATACACTTCTCATAGAAGTGTGTGTGTGTGTGTGTGTGTGTGTGTGTTTAACCTTACTTATTTTATATTATTCTTGTTAATGTAACTCTCCTTAGTGAATCAAGAGATAGGCTTAATTTCATTTATAAAATGTTTTTGCTTTTATCCCATTTATAAGTATTAAAAATAGACATAACATTATAGAGTATACTAGGTGTTTTAAAAATTATCTCTTTCAAAAATATCCTTTGCCCAATCTTTTTTTCCTCCAAGGAGAGAAGAATTTAAATAGAGATTGTGTATCTTGAGTTTTTAACCTGTCTTCTGAACTATTGACCTATAGCTCTAACTACCTGTTAGATATTTTTACCTGAGCTTCCTAGGCAGCTCAAAATTTATCATCCTTTAACTGAATTCACCATTGTTTATTTTCTTTAAGTTAAGAATCTTCCAGTGGCCAATTGTAGCACGTTTAAAGGAAAAAACTAGCAATTTATGATTTTAAATACCTGAGATGCCTAAAAGGTTGGGGTGAGCTTCTGAATTAAAGTAATTTTTACCAGGAGATCTCTACCTTCATTTTATGAGATGGGTTCATTCTCAGATAGGTTCTCTTTACCCTTTGTTAGCCTTGACCTTTGGTGACTCCGTGTTTCCCTTTATTAGATTTTATGTTTCCAGACTAAAGATGTGTCATTCACTCCCTCTGCACCACAGATAATACGCCAGTCTCCCAGAAGGATTCTGATTGGTTAACTTAGATCATCTGCTCATATTGATAATCCATCAGAAATACATTTAGTGGGACATGCAGGGTAGGCAAGGTAGCTCTCTACTATAAAACTCATTTTTCTTCCCCTCTCACTCCCTAGAAGCTGCTTCTCTTATTTTCTACCACCAGAGATATCACAGTCTTTTCTTGGTAATGCAAGCTACAACCCCGTACATCATTCTTACTATGCCTCTTTAATTTTTCATTCAATTAATTATTCAACTAATCTTGTCAAATCTATTTCTCAAATGTCTCATGAATTCATCCTGTTTTAATCACATCTGCTGCTAGTGACTTCATTTATGCTTTCATCATTTTGTGTCTGGATAAATATGTCATTATACCAGCTGGTTCCTTGTTTCCAGTACCACTTCCTTTACTGTTGTTGGAGTGATTTTCTAAAACATTAATCCGATCATAATATTGCCTCAATTAATGTATTTTAGTGATTTCCCATTGCCTGCAGTATAAAAATTTCATTATCCTTAGACATGGCATAAAAAGCTGATCATGATCAGACAGACTCCAGATTACTCCTGCCATTTTATATGCATCATCTTTGCCCATACTTATTTTTCTCTAGCTACACCAGAGTGCTGTAAGTTTTCCAAATATTCCAAACTTTTTTATTCCCCTCTATATCATGCTGTTGTTTTTGCCTGAAATGTTTTTCTTTCTTCACTTCTTTGCCTAGCTAATCTCTCTTGGCTTAGTTTGACTTGAATTGTTTTCTAGCCATAACTTCACCTATCATCCTTCAGTAGCAACTTGTGCACCTTTTGATGATGAAATTTTTATTTTTGTGTCTTTATTACATGTAAAGTTATTGAGGTTAAGGAAATGTTTTTTATTGATTTCTGTACTCCTTGTACTATCTTACTATAGTTGTTATCCAACATATAGATGAATTAATGAACAAATGAATAAATGAATGAAAGGTCAACATTTTTGGATTGAGTATAGTTGTAGAATTTAACTATATTTAATCATGGAATACAGAGATAAAATGTGCCATAGAAATGTTATCTAAATCTGTCTGGACACATATGAATAAGGCGACAACAAACTTGTAAGTACCCTTTGAAAAACTTAAGCATGTTTTCTTTGCTAAAAACATTTTGAAACATTACCTTTCTTATTTTCATTTAACTGCATCAGATCATTGGTTTGAAATCATGGGTAAGAACTTTTTAAAAATTTAAAATAATTACTTTTGTAGTTAGGCAAAATGCAGAATTGTGAAATATTTGCTATTGAATGCTAGCATAAAATTAGATCAAAAACCTAGGTGCAGTGCCATGGTAACACTTCACAGGCTATTTGCTAACCACATCATTGTGCTTCGAGTAGTACATTTACATGATGGAGCAGTAAGTGAAACCTCTGGTAGTAGATGCTGGGTGATGATCATACAGTGTAACATGGCAGGAGGTATGATAGGAGCAGTCTACTGTGGGTACAAGTGACAACAAGTACCTTGTTTGTGGAGAATTTTAAAATACTAATAAAGCTGTTTTAAAGTCGTTCATCTCTTTATTATCACCATGTGCTAGCAATTCTAAACAACATTGGTGATATAAAACTATTCGTCCACAGGGCAGATAATCCCCACTATCTCCCTCCCTCTTGGTGTGCCACTGAGATAACATGTATGCTCTTATTAGATATACAGTGTTCCCCCCTTTTCTCCTGGGGATGTGTTCCAAGACCCTCAGCGGATGCCTGAACCCATATATATATATATACACACACACACACACACATATATATATACACACAGGGTTATACATTTTTATAACACACATACATACTGTGTTATACATACATGCATATATATACATACATACTATGTTTTTTTCTAAACATACATACTATAATAAAGTTCAATGTATAAGTTATACACAGTAAGAGATTAACAACAACAATGATAAAATAGAACAACTATAACAGTATACTGTAATAAAAGTTAAGTGAATGTAGTTTTTCTTTCTGCCTGTCAAAATAACGTATTTTACTGTACTCACCTATTTTTGGACTGTGGTTGACCATGGGTAACTGAAACTATGAAAGGAAATTATTGATAAGGGGGATTGCTGTACCCCATTGTAAGTGTTCATCTTACTCTGACTTTCATATATGTTCTCTTATTCTTATTCTATTCTATTCAATTCTATTACATTTTTCAAATAAATGTGAAAACTTAAAAATTAGATCGGTTTAAATTTTACTAGGTAGCAATGATTGTTAGATGACTTTTAAATTTATCATTTATGATATATATTTTATACATATGTAATTGGCTTTCTTCTGTCTACTAAGTACCATTGTGTGTGGAGGGCATTTCCACTGGTGTCTAATTCCCTTTTTTTTTTTTGAGATGGAGTCTCACTCTGTTGCCAGGCTGGAGTTCAGTGGGACGATCTTGGCTCACTGCAGCCTCTGCCTCCAGGGTTCAAGTGATTCTCCTGCCTCAGCCTCCCAAGTAGCTGAGACTATAGTTGCGTGCCACCACATCTGACTAATTTTTGTATTTTAAATAGAGACGGGGTTTCACCGTGTTGGCCAGGATGGTCTTGATCTATTGACCTCGTGATCCATCCGCCTCAGCCTCCCAAAGTGCTGGAATTACAGGCTTGAGCCACCGCACCAGGCCTAACTTCCTTTTTTTTTTAGAATTTAATTAGTGCAGGATGTTCTGTAATGAATTTAGTTGTTAGTTCATTCATTAGATCTTAACCTACAGTCCATATAATTTTCTCTTCTAGGGTACTCCTTTAGTAATATTAGATATGTATTGCTTTAGAAGAATTAATGTCTTAAAATGTAAGCAATTATATTGATAATTAGCAGTATTTTAATGATTTGCTCGTATTTCTTTTTATGGCCTTTATAGTTTTTATTCAAAAAAACAATATATATAGATAGATAAAATAGATAGATAGGGAATAATTTGTGTATTTTAAAAGCCAAAAAGAATGGTGCAAATGACATCAGCTTGAGACTAACGCTCTTGCTTAGCATAATGTTGGTACACATTTTCTGTGTTATTTTGTGTTAAGTAGGACTGTACTCTCTATACTCTGGCTAAATGTAATTACCTAATATTAACTCCTGGTCACTGAAAATTTATTAATATGGCTTCTGATGCAGTTAAAAACTGTATTTTTGTTTCTTTTTCATGGTTGTATATTTGTGTTCTCCAAAGCTTGAGAGAAAAGATCGTTTAGTAATTGATTTATAATTTCTAGAAAACTATTTCCATTTAAATGAAAGCTTATAATCATTAAAAAACATTGCTTTTCCTTTTTTTTGAACTAGAGTCGAGTGTGTCCATTTCTTATAGATCCTTCTTCCCAAGCTACAGAGTGGTTAAAAACACATTTGAAAGACTCACGTTTAGAAGTTATCAATCAGCAGGTATGTATTACTTATAATTTACATACCGATTAGGAATGACCTCTTTTAGTGCAAAGATCTTTGAATCTATAATCAGAAAACATAGATTAAACACTGGGTCCTATTGTGTGGGACCTGGGGTGAGAGATATAACTCTTAGCTTCAGTTTTGTACTTAGTAAAACAGAGATAAGAATATTTATTTGATTCTGGGTATTGATCTAAGCCCTGGGAATTTAATAGTGAGTTCCTTCCCTTATGAAGATGACAGTCTAGTAGGTTAGAGAAACAATTAAATAAGCTTTACAGTAAGTCATGACTAATGACACAAGTATATGAGGCTGTAGAAGTAGGAGCTTCTAAGTTAGCTTTGAGACTCAGAAAAGCCTTCTAGCCTTTTAGCATATTTACAGTTCCTCTGAATGCCTCTCATAATTTCCAATTTCTTTAAATCATTGACAGACATCTTTAATGTATCCCAAGATTTGATACTTGTTCAGTGAAATGTAATCATAGTCTTTTGGGTAGTGACTTCTCAGTTTCCTGTTTATCTTGCAGAGGAAATTATTTTTGGTTAGGTTTTTATTATTTTTTTAAAGGAAGACTAGTATATGATTAATTTTCATACATAATTTTCAGGTGTTTCAAAAATTACCTCTAAAAGTTACTTTACTTGTAAAATGGGGCTATCTACTTAATTTTTTTGTGGTAAGAATAATTACAAATTAGATAATATATAAAAATACTTTAATAATCATTTATGGTTTGCAATGTTATATATAATATTACATATAGTTATAGATATACAGTCATATACATATAAGTAACTATACTGTATATCTCTATATAGTTACATACATTATAAGTACTATAAATCAAGTTATAGTTATATACATTTAAGTATATAACTATATTATATATCTTATATACATGTAAGTATATAACTACATATATATCTATAGTTATAGGTATATGCATATAGGTACTATATATTTAGTTATAGTTATATCCATGTAAGTAGCTATATAGTTACTGTTATATATATGTACATACACACATATATATACACACACACCACACATACACACACACCACACATACACACACAGACACATGCCTGGAGTGATATTTAAAACTACTCCTTCCCTATCTAGAAAGCCTTAAAATTCTTGATTATTGAATTTTGTCTGAAGGTTCTTTTCAGAATTATTAGACCTATCCACCAAGAAAAGTTTACTACAATTCATCATCTTGCCTTTTTTCCCCCATTCAATGTGTGATTCTGAACATAAGCAAAGTGGGGTTCTTATTAATACCTAGGTGAATAATTTATTGCATATAGAATTTGAAGTTGTGTTTCTATAATGTTTTGAAATTACTGTAGAAAATTGAAGAAAGGCTTTTGTATTTTGGGGGAAATACAGAGTTACTATTCAGTGGTTACAGTCATACAAGATGAAAAAGTTCTAGAGATCTGTTTTGCAACATTGTGCTCATAGTTAACAATTCTGTACTGTACACCTAAATATTGGTAAAGAGGTTAGATCTCAGGTTATGTGGATTTCTTTTTTAACCACAATTTTAAAAATGTTAAAACTCTTATTTTTCTTATTTGTGTATTTAAATTGTGAAATTTTTTTGATAATTTATTCAACTAAAATCATTACCAAATACTTATGAGTAGAAAAACAGTAATTAATAATTTGAATTATTAACATGCATATTAAATTTTTAAACACTCATATTATTCCTGTTAATATCTTCATTCATAATCTTTAAGGATGTTTATAAAATTAAAGTAATAAAAGAATTAATATTTTTCTTTTATTCAATTAGGATAGTAACTTTATCACAGCTCTTGAATTAGCAGTACGTTTTGGGAAAACCCTTATTATACAAGAGATGGATGGTGTAGAACCTGTTCTTTATCCGTTATTGAGACGAGATCTGGTTGCTCAAGGTAAATAATTGACACTTTCCAGAGTGTAAATATTTTTAAAATTTCCAAAGTAATTAAACCAGGTGCAAGCTTTCAAGAGTCCTCTTGCAGTAGCGTCACGCATGATGGGCTTAATTCCTTTAGCAATAAGTTGTGACAATATGTGTAAAATGTTACTTATCAGGGAAGCTCAGTAGAGACCTAGTACCCATAGTTTACTGGGGGTTGATTATGTAAGCACACTCTCCCTAGCACATTACAGAATTCTAGACTCCCTGAAGGAAAGCAGGTGTAGCATAAACCATATTGTTTGTACAAACAGTTTAGGCACAGTGAGCCACTTTTTTGAGTTCTGAGGATGGTGGGAACTCTCCCAAAATCTAAGTTCCCAGGTGCTGGTTATGGGCCAACTTTATAAACAGCCCTTTCTAAAGAGTCTCAGGATTGCTATGTTAACTCTTTTCTGCGTAGGAACCCAGCCCAGTCTTGGATTATTAGAAAGCGATTCCTAGAAACTTAAAGAGCATATCATGCAAAGTGTATACATATACATATATAGACATGCACATATATGTACATGTATGTATGCTACGTATGTTGGTAACACAGCAAACTTTAAATAGAAAATTGGTGTTACTGGGGCAAGGCAGAGAAATAACAAAGTGTGCACTATTCTTTAATGATCTCTTGTCCCTCATGTAGATATGCTTGGCCTAGTACTGGTTGATATGTTATGAGAACTCAAGTAGTGGGACCTTTGCCTTTGTAACATTATCCTCTTAATTTATCTTATGGGCATAAAGGGCAGGGAATAGCTGAGCTACTATATAACAACAGAAGCTTTGTAATCAAGAAAGTGACCTTGCTAGAATGGGGTTGTCTTGCAGAGCTCAGTTTCTGGTCCTTCTGTTGGGGGTAACTCAGATCTGCTGAGCTAGTTTCTTGCTATGCTATCTTAAGGAGGAGAAAATGAACCTTTAGGGCCATCTCAATTTGACATTCTTCATCCTATACGGTAGTCCTGAAGGACTCCTTAAATATAAATCTCCGTGAGTTCTGGTTAGTGTTAGGTTTTAATGGTTTATGTGGCATTGTCTGAGTATAGAGTGTTGACTAGATCCCCTGAAAAGAGTGATAAATTTTATATCATGATTGGTTCACATTTTGAGCTGTTCTAGGTAGTTGTGCAAGGTTATTTAGGTCAATTTGTTTATGTCAGAATTAGGAAAAAAGAGTTAATCATTGCCCCATCTTACTTTTTCCATCTTCTCCCCAGGGTTGGGTGTATTCATGTCACTCTAGTCTATAATTCCCTTTATCCCAGATATTGTCCTTTTCAAGAGTGATAAGTTACACATGAGTTGCCATTTTTTCATCATATGTTAACTCTGGGGACAGAGGATGGTAGTCCTAGAACACACAAAACAAAGTTTGTGCCAAGTTTGTTTACATCCCAGTGTCCTTCATCTAAGATATACAAATTGCTTTTCTACTTACTGTGTTTAAAGCAGACATAAATATAGGAGTAGAATGTACTTCTCTTCTACAAATTTATGCTCTTCAAAAATATTCTTAAGTATTTATTGATCATAGAAGAGCAAGGTATACTTCTTCAAATTCTCTTTTTTTATTATTATACTTTAAGTTCT
>NW_012120709.1:9594880-9595201 GCF_000951035.1 Colobus angolensis palliatus
GCTTTCTCTTGTGGGCATTTAGTGCTATAAATTTCCCTCTACACACTGCTTTCAGTGTGTCCCAGAGATTCTGGTATGTTGTATCTTTGTTCTCATTAGTTTCAAAGAACATCTTTTTTTTTTTTTCTAATTTAGTCTGAATTTATTTTAGCATCTGAGAGTGAATTACAGTTACTTAAATGAAATTGTTCTTGTCACTGAAAGAGACCAAAAGGGCATGGGATACGGCTGGAATATTATCTTAGAATAGCAAAGGAAGTTTGCAACACAGAGTATTAGTCAGAAAGGCTGGAGAAAAAAGTGAAGAAGTTTACTTCTTTT
>NW_012120709.1:9596191-9631987 GCF_000951035.1 Colobus angolensis palliatus
GTGCTCCTGTATTGGGTGCATATATATTTAGGATAGTTAGCTCTTCCTGATGAATTGATCCCTTTACCATTATGTGATGGCCTTCTTTGTCTCTTTTGATCTTTGATGGTTTAAAGTCTGTTTTATCAGAGACTTGGATTGCAACCCCTGCTTTTTTTTGTTCTCCATTTGCTTGGTAGATCTTCCTCCATCCCTTGAGCCTATGTGTGTCTCTGCATGTGAGATGGGTCTCCTGAATACAGCAAACTGATGGGTCTTGACTCTTTATCCAAAAGCTACGTACCCAGTGCAAAGAAACTAAAAATCTTGAAAAAAGGATGGAAGAATGGGTAACTAGAATAATCAATGCAGAGAAGGCCATAAACGAACTGATAGAGATTAAAACCATGACACGAGAGATATGTGACAAATGCATAAGCTTCAGTAACTGACTCGATCAACTGGAAGAAAGAGTATCAATGATTGAATATTAAATGACTGAAATGAAGCGAGAAGAGAAGTCTAGAGAAAAAAAAGGAAAAAGAAATGAACAAAGCCTTCAAGAAATATGGGATTATGTGAAAAGACCAAATCTACGTCTGATTGGTGTGCCCGAAAGTGAGCAGGAAAATGAAACCAAGTTGGAAAATACTCTTCAGGATATCATCCAGGAGAACTTCCCCAACCTAGTAAGGCAGGCCAACATTCAAATTCAGGAAATACAAAGAACGCTACAAAGATACTCCTTGAGAAGAGCAACTCCAAGATGCATAATTGTCAGATTCACCGAAGTTGAAATGAAGGAAAAAAGTGTTAAGGGCAGCCAGAGAGAAAGATCGGGTTACCCACTAAGGGAAGCCCATCACACTAACAGCAGATCTCTCGGCAGAAGCTCTCCAAGCCAGAAGAGAGTGGGGGCCAATATTCAATATTCTTAAAAGAATTTTCAACCCAGAATTTCATATCCAGCCAAACTAAGTTTCATCAAATGCTTAGAGATTTTGTCACCACCAGGCCTGCCCTACAAGAGATCCTGAAGGAAACACTAAACATGGAAAGGAACAATTGGTACCAGCCATAGCAAAAACATGCCAAAATGTAAAGACCATTGATGCTAACAAGAAACTGTATCAACTAACGAGCAAAATAACCAGCTAATATTACAATGACAGGATCAAGTTCACACGTAACAATATTAACCTTAAATGTAAATGGACTAAATGGTCCAATTCAAATTCTCTTTCTTTCTCTCTCTCTCTTTTTTTTTTTTTCAACTTTGTTTCCTATGTGCTTAGGAGCTCAGCCAAGGCAGAAGGTAGATGTAGCAATTTGCAGTTGGTAAATAGTTGAAGACAATTGGACCAGCTAACTGTATAGAAGTTGTTCAGGGAGAGGCTAGTGTAGTTGGCTAATAGTTTTAAGAACAATAGTCATCAAAACTATTTTTTATTAAGCATTCCAGTCCTTTATGATTGTTTTATTTCCATGTCGAGTTTGAGTATGGAATCAGGAATTATACTAGAGATGACAGCTAAACATCTGTGGTTGGTTCTTTTAGTCCAGATGCCTCCCTTTAGGCATGGTTGCTTCAGAGACAGGCATATATGTATATGCAACATAAAGGTTAAATTTGTGATTGATTGTTGTCTCTCTTTTCAAAAGGTATTTCTTCATATGGATGTGTCTTTCGTAGTCCAAATGCATCTGGGTGACCCAATGGCCCGAAGACTGGTAGATCAGTGTTTTTCTGTTAGGAGCAGTTTTGTCTCCTAGAGAATATTTGGCAATGTCAGGAGACATTTTTGGGTGTCACAGCTGGAGTGGAGGGCCACTCTGCTAGAGACATCTTAAAATGGACAGGACAACTACCTACAACAAATAATTTCTCAGCACAAATTGTCAATAGTGCTAAGGTTGAGAGACCTTAAGCTAGTTCCCTAGTTCCAACCCATGAGTCTCTGGACAGGTATATTTTAGTTGGTCTCAGAGTGGCATATTTTCTAGCCAGGAACACTACTTGAAGTGAGCTCATTGTACAGAATATCCAATGCTATCAATTGCCAGAAATTGTACTTGTGGCTAGTTGATGGGTATAGCATTGCATTGGATTTGCTCATCTGTGAGATTATTTGTAGATATCTGTAATTCTCTGTACCTGAAGGATATAGGGACCAAAGACAAGGATTGATTTACAGTTGCCTCAATTACTTCCAAAGCTGCCTCTTGCAAGGGCTGTGATTTAAACCTAGCCACATTTGTGTACAAGATATAGGGGATATGGTAAAATTTCCAGGGATGGAACATGCTGCTTTTTATAGACCAAGAGGGTATTCAGATGTTAGTTATCTTTCTTTCTTTGTATTCAGTGGCTGTAAAGTAAGCAGTTTGGCTATAATGGGCTGTGGGATATCTCCTTGTGAAATCTTTATTTGCTTCTTTGGGTGCCAGAGATTTAGATTTGCTTTTAATTAAGTCCCATTCATCTTGAGTTAGTTGTGCCTGAGTGGTATGCAATACAATGTGAAAAGTTTTCCCACTGGAGACCATTATCAAAATTGTATCTATATAATGGAATGGAATTTGGACCTATGTAGAGTTTCTCATGGTACTTGAATTCATCTAACTCAGTTGATAATATATTTCTGAAGAGTTTGGACCTATAAAGGTGTCCTGCGTGTAATAGCTGAACTGATTTTGGTCGTCTTCCCAAAAGAATATAAAAAATAAATAATCAGTAATAATTAACAATATCCCAGTCTACATACTAACTATCAGTTATGACAGCACTTTTTATAGTCATTGTTATGTCAGGTACTATGGAATCTATGGTGGCCACTGCCTGGTTTAAATTTGAATGGTCATAGTAAACCTTCAAGCAGCATTAGTTTCCAAAATTCAGACAGATGAAATTGTGGAGCACCCCTGCCTGGTGTAAAAATACAGATTCTTTTTCACTTTCTGTCATAATACATTTCTTTCAGCTGTAAATATTGATAGTGTTTGGGTATACCTTATAGGTTGATCTTGCCTGAATCTTTATCTGATTGTTATAGAAGTAACCAAAGATATCACTATGAATGCATCTAAATATATTCATGTATCCAAGCACCCCAAATATTCATTCTATTATACATGTTGACTGAAAAAAACAAACAACAACAACCAAAAAATACCCAAGCCTGATGTTGGTTCAGAAAACAACAATAGCCATGTAAATTGGCACTTTCCCTGGCAAGGATCCAGAGACCAAATCTTGTACCTGTGCCTAATCGTTCTGTCTTTAGTTATCTAAAGTACAACACAGATTTTGTGTTCAGAGGAAAAAAGTAATCAAAATTAACTGCATCACAAGTTAATTCCAATGTAAATTAAGAATTCATACAGTTAAGACTGTGTTGGTCTCTCTAGTTCTACATTTGCTATTTTCTGTAAGAGATGAGACTTACACTGAAGAGTCTTTTTTAGACAATAAAATATTTATTTTTAAATATTTTCAGAAATGTTGTATCAAAGTAGTACACGCATGGGTTATAAAGTCAAATGATACAGAAGTGCAGCAGCATTCTGTTCCTCCCCTCCCATGACTAGTTCTACTCACCAAAGAACACCATTTATTTTTTATTTTAATTTTTTATGTAAATATAAATATGCATAAAGAAAAGAATACCTAAATTTATAGCTACTGAATTTTTACGAATTGAATACACCTGTATAAACACCCAAACCAAGACATAAGAGCTTTATTAGCACTCCAGAAGCCCTCTTATTTAGCACACCTCTGCCCCACAAGGATAACCACATTCCTAACTTATAACAGCATAGAGATGTTTTGCTTTTTTTGTACTTTGAGTAAATGAGAAAGAAAAAAAGTAGCACCTAACTACTCTAGACAGAGATCTGGCCAGATTCTAATAGCTTGGCCTTTGTGTACTCCTGTTGAACATAAATCATTTCACAAAACACCAACATTAGAGAGGTCACTCTCTGACCACAGTCATGTTTGAGCACAAAAAACAGGAATACTTTCCATAACACAAAAATAACCAAACATTCTCTTATCCCAGTTAATATGACTCCTGCTTCTTTACCAATTACAGTTTAGTCCCACTCCATTTCTTTTACCTCCTACATAAAAATTATGATATCAAACCATTGTTTGCTCTTTCTGATCATACCCAATTCCCAGGAAAAGTACATTTTTCTTGAATTATTTATACATCACCTAACCCAAGCCAAAATCCTATTAAGAAGCCTCTATTAATTCCTTTTTACTGACACAGTGCACAATTTCCCATGATGTTCCATCTTTCATTGTAAAGAGCTGGTAAACGTGAGCTATGGCTCTTTAAACACTGGGTTTATTTTGTTTTGCACGTATTGTGTTTTTTTGTGTGTCTGTCGGCTTTGGTTACATTATATTTTTTAGGTGATTGTTTTATCGAAATTATCGCATAGTATATATTTTAAATAATATTCTCATCTTTTCAATGTCTGTTGGCTTTGTAATGGTGTTTCATTTTTCCTGATATTGATAATTTTTATTATCCTTTTCATGGATTAGTCTTGATAGGGATTTATCAATATTACTAATCTTTTCAAAATACCAATTTTCAGTTTTTTTAATTTTAATTTTAGATTCACAGGGGACATATGCAGGTTTGTTTAACAAGGGTATATTGCATGATGCTGTGTTTGGACTTCTATTGATCACATCACCCAGACAGTGGACATAGTACCCAAGAGGAAGTTTTGTAGCCCGTGATCCGCCCTCACTTTTGTAATCTCCACTATCTAATGTTCCCATATTTCCCAAGTCTATGTGTAGCTAACCAACTTTTAATGTTGATTTTCTGTACTGTATTTTAATATTGATGTTGCTCTTTATTGTTTCATTCCTATTACTTTCTCCAGATTTTATTTGGTCTTGTCTAGATTTTTGAAACGGAAAATCAAAATATTGATAGTTTTTTCTTTTTTCTAATATATGCATTTATGTCTATTAATTTTCCTTTAAGCCTTTCTTCATCTTCCTACCCAGGTTTTAGTTTCTTTTTTTGACTCATAAATTACTTAGCATTTTGTTGTTTAATTTTCAGGTGGTTGGAGATTTTCTAGTTACATATTTGTTATTGATATGTAGCTTATCTCCACTTAGTCATAGAACTTATTGTAAAGTATTTTAATTTTTTGAATTCTGTTGAGCCGTCTTTCTGATCTGGCATTTGGTTAATTTTTATAAATGTTTCATGAAACTTGAAAATTGTATGAATTTTGCTCTTCCTTGGTTTAATTTTCTGTACAGGTTAATTAATAGTGTCAAGTTTGTTAATTCTGATGTTCAAATCTATGCCCTAACTTCTTTTTTTCTCTTTGCTTTATCATATATTGAGATAAATATCCTAAAGTTTCTGTGATTTTGAATTTGTCTTTTTGTTCTATCAGTTCTCGTTTTAAATATTTTGAAAGCTTTGTTATTAGATGCATACATTTTTGGAAATGTGTTATCTTTCTATTCAGTTGTCTTATTTATCATTATGAAATGCTCTTTATCTCTAGAAATGTTTCAAGTTTTAGAGTCTGATATTAGAGTGGTTACACTAACTTTTTCGGCTAGTATTTACATGGTATGTACTTTTCCGTTCTCTTTCAACTTTTTTGTTTGTGTTTTTTAAAATATATTTTATTGTGCATATTTAAGGTTTACAGCATTATATTATGGGATACATATAGATCATAAAATGCTTTACTGTAGTAAAGCAAATTAACGTATCTATCAAGTTACACAGCTAGCCCCCGTTTTGTGTTTGAAGAGCAGCTAAACTCTACTCTTTTAGCAAAACATCCGTTTTGTTACCTATAGTCCTGATGTTGTACATTGGATTTTTAGACTTAATCATCCTACATATCTGCTATTTTGTATTCTTTGACTACATCTCCCATCCCCTCCTTCGTTTGCCTGCTACCTACCCCTGGTAAATACTATTTTATTCTCTGTCTGTATATTTGAGATCAAGCAGCAATTTTCTGTCTATGTCTGGCCTACTTTACTTAGTATAATGTTTTCCAGGTTTATACATGTTATGGCAAATGGCAGGATCTACTTCTTTTTTATGACTGAATATTATTCCACTGTGTGTTTGTGGGTGTTTGTGTATACACATCATGTTTTCTTTTCTTTTCCTTCCTGTTTTTTAGAACGCGGTCTGACTTTGTTGCCCAGGAGTGAGTACAGTGATGTGATCACAGCTCACTGTAACCTCGAACTCTTGGGCTCAAATGATCCTCTGGCCTCAGCCTCCTAAGTATGTTGGACTATAGGCACATACCATCATGCCTAGCTAATTAAAAATATTTTTTTTTGCAAAGATGAGTTCTCAGTAAGTTTCCCAGATGGATCTCGAACTTCTGGTCTCAAGTGGTCCTTCCATCTCAACCTCCCAAAATGATGCGATTACAGGCATGAGCAACCATACCTGACCCACATTTTCTTTATCCGATCTGTTGATGGACATTTAGGTTGTTCCCATGTCTTGGCTGCTGTGAATAATGCTGTGAAGAAATGGGAGTGCAGATATCTGTAGGAGGTGATGACTTCACCTTTCGGCGGATACTCAGAAAAAAGATTGCTAGGTCATGTGGTAGTTCTATTTTTAATTTCTTTAGGAACCTTCCTATTGTTTTTCATAATGGCTGCACTGGTCTTCATTCCTACCAACAATTCCCTGTTCTCCATACCTTCACCAACATTTGTTATCTTTTGTCTTTTTTGATAATACCCATCATAACAGGTGTGAGGTGATATCTCATAGTGGTTTTGATTTGCATTTCCTCATGATAAGTGATGTTGAGCATCTTTTCATGTAGCTGTTGTGGAGAAATGTCTATTCAGGTCCTTTGCCTGCTTTTTAATCAGGTTATTCGTCTTTCTGCTATTGAGTTGTATGAGTTTTTTCTTTATACATTTTGGATGTTAACCCCTTATCTGACATATGGTTTATAAATAACTCTTTCCAAGTTTGTAGGTTGCTCTTTCATTTTGTTGATAATGTGTATTTTTCAGTTTACACATGTTGATAATCTTTGTTTTTTTAACCATCATTCTGTTTTCAAATACTGTATCTTAAATACTAGTGCAATAACCGCTTTTAAAATGATGAATTTAGAAGTAAAGATATAATTGAGGATTTCTATTTTTGTCATCTATAATCAGCCATTTCAGATAAATTTGGAATATGAAACATATTAATGTTAAAACCATACTAGATGTAAATAGATATTCCTTGGGTGCTTCAGTATCCCAGGATCTTCTTAGTGAATATTGTTTATCATTGCTTGCATAAGTGCTGATTAATAGAACATTCTGCTAACAGTATCTCAGGTAGCCCAACTTTTACTGTCTTAGACTCTGTTGAAAAGCCTATATTTAGAAGTACTTTAAAATTATATTTTCAAATATGGTGTAGCAAAATACAGAAGATTCAGACCAACTAATTGTGTTACTTTTTTAAAAATAGGACCACGTTATGTGGTACAAATAGGTGACAAAATTATTGACTACAATGAAGAATTCCGCCTCTTTTTGTCAACAAGAAACCCAAATCCTTTTATTCCACCGGATGCAGCTTCCATTGTTACTGAGGTTAACTTTACTACAACAAGAAGTGGATTACGAGGGCAGGTATACACAGATAATAAAAATTTACTGTGGACTCCTTAGGAGCTTTATATACTTACTAGACATTTTGAGTGAAAAGCTGTTTTGTTAGACTACTTAGTATTTAAATTTATGATTTTGAAAATATACTTGTATGTTGGAGTGAAGCATTCTGGCTTATTTCATTTGTCATATGTATTGGACCTATACATTTAATGTTAATGTCAAATTGCTGCTTCTTTTAATATAACTCTAATTTTAAAGTTTATTTCTGTTACATATGGTAGAATTTGAGAGATTGATGGATCATAGAGATTAAGATAATCTGCATTATATTTTTGGTTTGAAAACTGAAATTTAATTGTGAAAAGTGTAGCTAATTGACTTGTTCAGCTAGTTAACAGTCTTTGATTCCTGAGCCAGCATTTTTTTAACCATTAGAACACATGGCATCTTTGAAGTGTATTTATCTTCAGATGGCTCATTACAATTTAGAATTATTACATAAATTTCAAAATGATTTTTCATGTCCATACTTATATGTTTCCTAACTCATTTTTCCTCTTTAAATATATAATGCCAGTTGACTTTTGGAGTATCATTCTATTTTTTACTCATCTAACAATAGTAGATTTTTTCATCTTTTTGATTTATATGATGGCATACATATTTGCTGCAATTTTTACTTGATTGTAATTTTTTACATTGTTCTTTCAAAATATTTCTTTGCATATGTATGACTCATCAAGTATATTTTTACGAACAATATCTTTTGATTGACTTGATACTTCTTTTAAATAAAACAATGTGACAATCACTCAAAACTTGGCAGAATTAATTGACAGAATTGCTCCTTCTATCTAAAAGATCTCCACAGTAGTTGCAAAAAGGAGCTATGTAGGTCTTACTTTAGCAAGAACTAAATGAAGATGTTTTTACAGCAGATTTTGAATTACGTATTTTATACCAATGTTTTTCTCTATTTTAGTATTCAGAGTTAGCAATTTGACAGCATTTTTCAACAGCTTCACAGATAACAGCTTTAACAGATACAATGTACATACCATACAATTTGCTGATTTAAAATGTACAATTCAATGTTTTTTTTTAGTGGAATTGCTGGGTCTTATGCTAACTTTATGTTTGGCAATTTGAGAAACAAACAAATCTTTCCAAAGTGGCCGCATTGTTTACTTTCCCACCAGTAATGTAGGAGGGTTCCTGTTTTTCCATATCCTTGCCTACTCTGGTTGTTATGTATCTTTTTAATTGTAGTCATTCTAGTGGGAGTGAAGTGGTATCTCATTGTGGTTTTGATGACATAGTATTTTATCTTTTTATTTGTTTATTTTATTTTTATTTTTTTGAGACGGAGTCTGGCACTGTTGCCCAGGCTGGAGTGCAATGGCGCGATCTTGGCTCTCTGTAACTTCTGCCTCCCGAGTTTAAGCTATTCTCCTGCCTCAGCCTCCCAAGTAGCTGGGATTACAGGCGCCCACCACCACGCCTGGCTAATTTTTTGTATTTTTAGTAGTAACGGCGTTTCACCATGTTAGCCAGGCTGGTCTGGAACTCCTCACCTCGTGGTTCGCCCACCTCGGCCTCCCAAAATGGTGGGATTACAGGCGTGAGCCACTGTGCCCGGCCCTTTTTATTTGTTAATGTGAATACTTACTATTACAAAAATACTAGCTCTCATAATTTAGTATATTTAATTTAAAACTAAATATTACATATTGATACGTTAAGTAATGCACTTTCTTACAGCTTTTCTACAGTAGTTAATATTTTGCTGATCAGCTTAACTATTTGTTTTGTCACTTTTTCATCAAATGTAATTATTGAAGGTATCTCATATTTAATTAGAAAGAATGAAATGAGATAACATAGTATCATATTTCTAATAGTCCGTGAAACACAAGGCCTGTTTGCAGGAAGTTTTTATTTTGTTGTAAGCCTTATTGCTAGAAGTACCTTGTCTTTTTGTTTTCCCAAGCTTTTAGCTTTAACCATTCAGCATGAGAAACCTGATTTAGAAGGACAGAAAACAAAACTATTACAACAGGAAGAAGATAAGAAAATACAGCTAGCAAAGCTTGAAGAATCTCTTCTAGAGGTAAAAGTCTAGCTATTTAGGTTATTTTTTCATATTACCTTTTTTAATGAATACATATAGTAGGGTTTAGAAAACTAATAGTATCTTCAGATTTTTTTTTCCAAAGGCATATTAGTGTATATCTTACAGTCAAAATTCTAACAATAAAGGGAGTTATCTTTTGGAATACAAGATCTTAATGAGCAATGTTTAAGACAAGCAATTTTTAACTAATTTGTATTGTTTTATTATTTAATTATATGCTCATGATTTCAAGAAGCATTAAAAGCAGGAAATTATGACTAAATCTGTAACTTTAAGTCGTTTTTATTTTTTATTAAATCGACAAAATTAATACCTTTATATGTTTGATAATGATATAGTTTCATAAAATAATTTATTAATTCATTTGATATAAGAAGGCTATAATAAAAATAGAATAAAACTTTAAGAGGGCTATAAAATGTTGAAATTCTTCTAAAATAACGTAAGTTGCCATAAACATCAAATGAATGACAGTTAATATGGGCTTGCTTTAATTGGTTATTTTTATATGTATAATGATGTTCATGTTGTTAACTTTCCCTACAGACACTTGCCACATCTCAAGGCAATATTTTGGAAAATAAGGATTTGATTGAGTCTTTGAATCAGACAAAAGCAAGCAGTGCACTTATTCAAGAGTCACTTAAAGAGTCTTACAAACTCCAAATTTCCCTTGATCAAGTAATTATTTCCTTCTTTGTAATTTTGTATTATGTTTTCTTGAATATTTAGGTTAATATGATAGAAAATGTAGAATCAGGTCCTCAGGGGAAAGATGATGTTAAAAAGAGCTGTTCAAAAACATCAGAACGCTGATTTGATTTGATTCTAATTATTGTAGAGAGGGAATTCAGATGTTGGCACATTGAGGATAAGGACTGTTTGTCAATATACCCTGATGCCTTCTACTGATTTCTGGCATAATGTTAGATCTAAGATAGAGCTGCAATTTTGTACTGAAATTGGAAATGAGTATATTGAAAATGAGTATTACAGAATATCTTTGCTATTCTTAGAACTTTTCTTAAGGCAAATTAAATATACTAATTAAAAGGGTTATAAGCTCTAAGCTATAGTTATTGGCTCTTTTCATGCTTACAATGAACAGTGCTGGGTACTTTATTATCCTAACGTGGACACCTGTTAGAGTTGTCTTCTCTACCTCTAGTTCCATCAGTGTTCTTATTGTCACCAATCCTATACTCAGTTCGAACTTTTCTCCACATCAGAGATAGCCTAATAGTGCTATGCTGTCTTGCGTTACCTTAACTGATTCTCTTTTAAAATGTAAAATTGGATCATCTATTCTCTGATCACAAATATTTACCATTTCATCTTACCCACTTTCCCCTGATACTAGTGCTCTTGGTCCTCATTAAGACCAATCTGTGAACCCCTTCTAGCTCTGTCAACTGACAGGTAGAAAGGTATTTAAAATATATTGCTATAGTCTGAATATTTGTGTGTCCTCATCACCCCCAAAATTCATATGTGGAAATCTAATCCCCAGTGTAATAGTGTTAAGAGGTGGAGGTTTTAGAATATGACAAGGTCATGAGGGCAGAGCGCTCATGAGTGGGATTAGTAACCTTATAAAAGAGGGCCGAGGAAGTTTGTTAGCCCCTTCCGGCATGTGAGAACACAGCAAGAAGCAGTTCTTTCTGTGAACCAGGAAACAGGCTCTCACCAGACACCAAATCTGTTGGCACCTTGATCTTGGACTTCCCAGCTTCCAGAACTGGGCGAAATAAATTTCTGTTATATAAAAGCAGAACCAATTTAGTGTATTTTGTTATAGGTAACCTTAATAGACTAAGACATATGTTGTCTGCAGTTTTATAAAAATGAGGAAGAAAAACTAGATTTTGCTATCTTTTTTAGTTAGAAACCATGATTCATCATCTTCATTTGTTTTATGTGTATAGAAAAGTAAGGTTTTTTTTTTTTACTTGGGTAGATATGTGCATTGTAGTCTTTAGGTGGCAGTAAAGCACTAATTCTAAGGTGTTTCCACCCTATCCCCTACCGATCTCTTGATCCATAGGAACGGGATGCCTATCTCCCCCTGGCTGAGAGTGCCAGCAAGATGTACTTCATTATTTCTGATTTGTCCAAAATTAATAATATGTACCGTTTTAGTTTGGCTGCTTTTCTCCGACTTTTCCAACGAGCTCTACAAAACAAACAGGTAAGCTGTTGGTTACCCTGTACCTGACATTGAATTACAGGGATCACGTTACTAGGGAGAGTACTTAATTTATAATAAAAATTATTAAGCAAACTTTCATAGAATTATGTTCCAAAAGACCACATGTAACACTTTTAAGCTATATAAAGAAATTAGTTACTTAATTTCTTTTTATATTGTTAACAAGGTGTCCCAATGTGACAGTTTTTTTAATGAAAACAGTTTATGTTCTGAGTATAAATGAATAAGTAATTGATAATCATTTAAAAAACCCAGTGATTCTGAAAGGTATAAAAATAAGAATTATCCTCATAATATCATTACCTGGGGAAAACAGCATTTAACATTTTATTATATGTCCTTGTTGTTTAAGGCCGTAACTTTCCAGATAATGGGGATACAAGTGTCCACTGCTTTATCAAACATGTATTCTAATGGAGAGAAGGATATATTAAAGGGTAACAAATTGTTTTAACTAAAAGATACAATACTGTGCTTTTAAAAGTGTATTAGTGTATTATGGACAACTTTCCTATCAGTGAATATAAACTTAATGTTTTTAAGAGATGGTGAGGCTATACCATACTTTATTTAACCACCTCCTATATATGCACATTGTTCTAATTATTTCTGTTGAGTATCGTATTAATCCCAAACTTGGCCAGTTAAAACCATTTTCTTATGCTTATTGATTCTGTTGGAAATTTAGTCAGGACTCAGCAGGGATGACTTTGTTTGTTTCACAATGTCTAGGACCTCAGCTGGGAGGACTTGAGAGTTGAGGGGCTAAGGCAGATGCTTTACTTGCCCGTCTGGTGCTGTGGGTGGGAGGACTTGGTGACAGGACTGCCAACTGCAGCACCTCTGCAGGAGGCTTGGCTTTTTACCAGCACTGAGTAGATGGCTGGACTTCTTATTTTTTAGCTCAGGGCACTAACTGTGTATTTCAGTGAATAAGGCTGAAACTGAGTAGCCTTTTAAAACGCAGCCTTAGGTCTGTGTCATTTCTGCTGTATTGTATTGGCTGAAGCAGTCACAAATCTAAGTAGAGGACAAAACTTTCTTTCTGTTTAGGAAATCTACTGGATCTTGTAGGTACAGTACTGTGTCTTATTATAGAGTGACTTTTAGGAAATCCAAGTCTCAATTTCACATGTGATCTTTGTTAACATATAGTGAAACGAATACAAGTATTTGCTATCTAAAGTAATGATTAGTTGTCTTGGTTAGAACATACTACTACAAGGCTAGAAGCCTAGGATTAATGCATCTGAGTTCCAGTTCATAATGCTTTCTTTAAACCAACTTCACACATTTCTCTGCTGATCCTGGATGTATTTTTCTGAGCCATTAAAATTGTTTTACTAGGTTTTTTTCTTGGTAGTAATTTATAAATCATAAGGAAGCAAGCAAATTTAGTCTAATTGTTAGACCAGAATTGATCTTTGCAAGACATGTATTCTCCAAATGCTCTCTGAGATGTAAAACTTACATCACACTAAGGGAAAAGGACAGGTTGAACAACCTTCCCTTCCTGCATTTCTATACCAAACAATTTTTCTTTAATCAAAGGAAATAGACACTAATAACATGTTTTTCAATTATTACAGTCTTGCAAAATAGAATTATTATATCAGATCAAAAACTAAAATTGTATGTGAGTTTTTACAGCATCAATTTCAAAGTTATTGAACTATCATCCTTATTCATCCTGCAGCCCATGATTTAAGATCATTGAGGTTCCCATATTGAGAATGAGAAAATTCTTTATAAGGTATTCTTGTCATATTGTTTTAGGGTTGGATTGATAATTATAATACAAATAATTAAAATGGCCTTAACCTAGATTGATGTAGATAGTATTTTTAATGCCAATAGGAATCAAAGTGATATGGTAAAATTCAACTTATGTTGCATTATTGGGAATTGATTGTAATTTTCATTTGTTGAAAGCTTTAACTCTATACATTAAAGAAAGGTATGTCTTTTTTTATATTATATTAATGTTCAAGTTTAAAGCACTTGTTTAGTCCCTTGAATTTGATGGTAAAAGATACTTATTTCAGAATCAGCTTTGAATCTGGAGGAACAATTTATAGAAGTACTTTTTAAATGTTTATAAATTTCCTAATGAATTTCTAATTGTAATCTACAGGATTCTGAAAATACAGAACAGAGAATCCAGTCACTTATCAGCTCATTAAAACATATGGTATATGAATATATATGTCATTGTCTATTTAAGGTAAGAAGCATCATATTTTTCAAATATAAAATGCTACTTGTTCTGTGATTTAACATAATATTTATAGTTATAGTATAACTCTTTCCCTACTGGAAAGGTATTAAAAATGGTATTTCTCATATTTTTCCAGAAAATTTAACTGGAATGTCTTATAGCATTCTTGGTTGTAGTGGGAAAAAAAGTGACAAATGAAGAGGGGAGAGCAAACACTGGGTTAGCTGACTTAGTTCTAAACATTCCAGTGGTCACCAAAAGAGATAATGACAGTGGATTATGTAGCTCATTATATAGCTAGACTTTCTCATCCTCAGCAACTGACATTTTGGGCTATATAATTCTTTGTTGTGTGGGATGTTGTTCTGTGCATTTTAGGATGTTTAGCAGCATCTTTGCCTTCCAGCACTCCCTCCCATCAATTGTGAGAATAAAAAAACGTCTGTGGACATTGTCCAATGTCTCTGGGGTTGAGGAACAAAATTATTTTGCATTGTTAGCATTAGGAAGTAAACTAGTGTTTGAGCCTGAGTTATGAAAGAAGTTTTTTACAGAAGTTTTCATATTACGTATGTTCCAGAAGAGAACACACATTGGACAGTATTTTCGAAATTTTAGATATTAGAAAACACAGAGGCCTTTTTTTACTTAAAATTTTTTGTTTGTTTGTTTGTTTGTTTGTTTGTTTTGAGACAGAGTCTCTCTCTGTTGCCCAGGTTGGAGTGCAGTGGCGAAGTCTTGGCTCACTGCAAGCTCTGCCTCCTGGGTTCAAGCCATTCTCCTGTGTCAGCCTCCCAAGTAGCTGGAACTACTGGCATGCACCACCATGCCTGGCTAACTTTTGTATTTTTAGTAGAGAGAGGGATTCACCATGTTGGTCAGTTGGAGACCATGTCTCGAACTCCTGGCCTCATGTGATCTGCCCTCTCAGCCTCCCAAAGTGCTGGGATTACAGGTATGAGCCGCCACACCCGGCCACAATTTTTTTTTTTTTTTAAATAGCAATCTTTGGGTATAGCTTAAGACATAATGTTGAAGAAGAGCTTTGTAAAGGCAATTAATTGAGAGAGATAGAATTATTATGGTTCAATTATATAGGCTTCTTAGAAAATGTTGAAACATATACAGTTAATATATTTTTAGAACAGGATAGTAATTTTTGTGATTTTTTTGAGGATTTTTATTTGAGATATAGACTAAATCCTTCAGAAGCTGTCTGGGCAGGGCATCTCTGAAAGAAAGGCAATACCTCCAGTCAGGAGCTTATAGATAAAACTCCCATCTCCCTGGGACAGAGCATCTGGGGGAAGGGGCGGCTGTGAACGCAGCATCAGCCGACCTAAAGGTTCCTGCCTGCTGGCTCTGAAGAGAGCAGTGGATCTCCTAACACCGCGCTTGAGCTCTGCTAAGGGACAGACTGTCTTCTCAAGTGGGTCCCTGACCCCCGTGCCTTCTGACTGGAAGACACCTCCCAGCAGGGGTCGACAGACATCTCATTCAGGAGCACTCCAGCTGGCATCTGGCAGGGGCCCCTCTAGGACGAAGCTTCCAGAGGAAAGGAGAGGCAGCAATCTTTGCTGTTCTGCAGCCTCTGCTGGTGATACCCAGGCAAACAGGGTCAGGAGTGGACCTCCTGCAAAGTCCAGGAGACCTGCAGCAGAGGGTCTTGACTGTTAGAAGGAAAACTAACAAACAGAAAGGAATAGCATCAACATCAACAAAAAGAACATCTACACAAAAACCCATCCAAAGGTCACCAAGATCAAAGACTAAAGGTAGATAAATCCACGAAGATGAGGAAAAACCAGCGCAAAAAGGCTGAAAATTGCAAAAACCGGAATGCCTCTTTTTCTCCAAAGGATCACAACTACTTGCCAGCAAGGGAACAAAACTGGACAGAGAATGAGTTTGATGAATTGACAGAAGTAGGCTTCAGAAGGTGGGTAATAACAGACTCCTCCGAGCTAAAGGAGCATGTTCTAACCCAATGCAAGGAATCAGAGAACCTTGAAAAAAGTTTAGAGGAATTGCTAACTAGAATAACCAGTTTAGAGAAGAACATAAATGACTTGATGGAGCTGAAAAGCATAGCACAAGAACTTTATGAAGCATACACAAGTATCAATAGCTGAATTGATTGAGCGGAAGAAAGGATATCAGAGATTGAAGATCAACTTAATGAAATAAAGCATGAAGACAAGATTAGAGAAAAAAGAATGAAAAGGAACAAATAAAGCCTCCAAAAATTATGGGGCTATTTGAAAAGACTAAATCTGCATTTGATTGGTGTACCTGAAAGTGACAGGGAGAATGGAACCAAGTTAGAAAATACTCTTCAGGATATTATCCAGGATAACTTCCCCAGCCTAGCAAGACAGGCAAACATTCAAATTCAGGAAGTACAGAGAGCATCACAAAGATATTCCTTGAGAAGAGCAACCCCAAGACACATAATCATCAGATTCACCAAGGTTGAAATGAAGGAAAAAATGTTAAAAGCAGCCAGAGAGAAAAGTCAGGTTACCCACAAAGGGAAGCCCATCAGACTAACAGCGGATCTCTCTGTGGAAACCCTACAAGCCAGAAGAGAGTGGGGGCCAATATTCAACATTCTTAAAGAAAAGAATTTTCAAACCAGAATTTCATATCTAGCCAAACTAAGCTTCATAAGTGAAGGAGAAATAAAATATTTTACAGACAAGCAAATGCTGAGAAATTTTGTCACCACCAGGCTTGCCTTACAAGAGCTCCTGAAGGAAGCACTAAATATGGAAAGGAAAAATCAGTACCAGCCACTGCAAAAACGTACCAAATTGTAAAGACTATCAACACTATGAAGAAACTGCATCAACTAACGGGCAAAATAACCAGTTAGCATCATAGTGACAGGATCAAATTCACACATAACAATATTAACCTTAAATGTAAATGAGCTAAATGCCCCAATTAAAAGACACAGACTGGCAAATAGGATAGAGTCAACACCCATTGGAGTGCTGTATTCAGGAGACCCATCTCACGTGCAAAGATACACATAGGCCCAAAATAAAGGGATGGAGGAATATTTACCAAGCAAATGGAAAGCAAAAAAAAAAAAAGCAGGGATTGCAATCCTAGTCTCTGATAAAACAGACTTTAAATTAACAAAGATCAAAAAAGACAAGGGGATTGCATATGTAAAGAAATCAATGCAACAAGAAGAGCTAACTGTGCTAAATATATATGCAGCCAGTACAGGAGCACCCAGATTCATAAAGCAAGTTCTTAGAGACCTACAAAGAGACTTAGACTCCCACACAATAATAGTGGGAGAGGTTAACACCCCACTGTCAGTATTAGAAAGATCAATGAGACAGAAAATTAACAAGGATATTCAGGACTTGAACTCACCTCTGGACCAAGCAGACCTAACTCCACCCCATCTACAGAACTCTCCACTCCAAATCAACAGAATATATATTTTTCTCAGTACCACATCACACTTATTCTAAAATTGACCACATAATTGGAAGTAAAACACTCCTCAGCAAATGGAAAATAACAGAAATCATAACAAGTAGTCTGTCACAACACAGTGCACTCAAATTAGAACTAAGGATTAAGAAACTCACTGAAAACTGCACAACTACATGGAACTGAACAACCTGCTCCAGAATGCCTAGTGGGTAAATAACAAAATTAAGGCAGAAATAAATAAGTTATTTGAAACCAATGAGAACAAAGACACAACGTACCATAATCTCTGGTACACAGCCAAAGTAGTGTTTAGAGGGAAAGTTATAGCATTAAATGCCCACAGGAGAAAGTGGGAAAGATCTAAAATTCACACCCTAACATCACAATTAAAAGAACTAGAGAAGCAAGAGCAAACACATTCAAAAGCTAGTAGAAGACAAGAAACAGCTATCAGAGCAGAACTGAAGGAGATAGAGACACGAAAAACTCTTCAAAAAAAATCTGAATCCAGGAGCTGATTTTATGAAAAGATCAACAAAATAGACCTCTAGCAAGACTAATAAAAAGGAAAAGAGAGAAGAATCAAATGGATGCGATAAAAAATGATAAAGGGAATATCACCACCGATCCCACAGAAATACAAACTACCATCAGAGAATACTGTAAACACCTCTACGCAAATAAACTAAAAAATCTGGAAGAAATGGATAAATTCCTGGACACATACACTCTTCCAAGCCTAAACCAGGAAGAAATCGAATCCCTGAATAGACCAATAACAAGTTCTGAAATTAGGCAGGCAGTAATTAATAGCCTACCAACCAAAAAAGCCCAGGGTCAGGTGGATTCCCAGTCAAATTCTTCCAGAGGTACAAAGAGGAGTTGGTACCATTCCTTCTGAAACTATTCCATGCATTAGAAAAAGAGAGACCCCTACCTAACTCATTTTATGAGACCAGGATCATCATGATACCAAAACCTGGCAGACACACAACCAAAAAAGAAAATTTCAGGCCAATATTGCTGATGAACATTCATTCAAAAATCCTCAATAAAATATTGGCAAACCAAATCCAGCAGCACATCAGAAAGCTTATCCACCATAGTCAAGTTGGCTTCATCCCTGGGATGCAAGGCTGGTTCAACATATGCAAATCAATAAACGTAATCCATGACATAAACAGGACCAATGACAAAAACCACATGATTATCTCAATAGATGCAGAAAAGGCCTCCCATAAAATTCAACACATCTTCATGCTGAAAACTCCATAAACTACGTATTGATGGAATGTATCTCAAAATAATAAGACCTATTTATGACAAATCCACAGCCAATATCATACTGAATATGAATCAATATCCATATTATACTGAATGGGCAAAAGCTGGAAGCATTCCCTTTGAAAACTGGCACAAGACAAGGATGCCCTCTCTCACAACTCCTATTCAACATAGTACTGGAAGTTCTGGCCAGGGCAAAGAGGCAAGAGAAAGAAAGAAAGGGTATTCAAATAGGAAGAGAGAAAGTCAAATTCTCTGTTTGGAGATGACATGATTGTATATTTAGAAAACCCCATTGTCTCAGTCCCAAAGCTCCTTAAGCTAATAAGCAACTTCAGCAAAGTCTCAGGATACAAAAAAAGGATGAATTCATGTCCTTTGCAGGGACATGGATGAAGCTGGAAACCCTCATTCTCAGCAAACTAACACAGGAACAGAAAACCAAACACCACATGTTCTCATATGTAGGTAAGAGTTGAACAATGAGAACACAT
Organism: Colobus angolensis palliatus; assembly: GCF_000951035.1. Lineage (NCBI taxonomy): Eukaryota > Metazoa > Chordata > Mammalia > Primates > Cercopithecidae > Colobus > Colobus angolensis. The sequence continues at coordinate 9,615,626 of NW_012120709.1, forward strand.
GGACACAGGGAGGGGAACATCACACACTGGAGCCTGTTGGGGTGTGGGGTAAAAAGTGAGTGAAATATTAGGACAAATACCTAATGCAGATAGGGCTTAAAACCTGGATGATGGGTCAATCAGTGTAGCAAACCACCAGGCACATGTATACCTATATAATACACCTGCACGTTTAGCACAAGTATCCCAGAACTTAAAGTAAAATTTTTAAAAACAGAAAAGAAAGTCTTCAAGCTCTGAGATTCTTTCCTCCACTTTGTCTACTCTGCCATTAATACGTGAGATTGCATTATAAAATTCTTGTAGTAAGTTTTTCAGCTGTATCAGATCAGTTACATTCTTCTCTATACTGACTAGGTTGGCTGTCAGTCCCTGCATTGTTTTATCATGATTTTTAGCTTCCTTGGATTGCCTTTCAGTGTATTCCTGTAGCTCAATGATCTTTATTTTGAATTCTGTTATCCTCTTTATCCATATTATGAATTCTATTTCTGTCATTTCACCCATCTCAATGTAGTTGCTTGCTGGAAAGGTGATGCGGTTGTTTGGAGGAAAGAAGGCACTCTGGCCTTTTGAGCTTTCCGGTTTCTTGGGCTGGTTCTTTCTCATCTTTTTGGGCCTATCTATCTTCAGTTTCTGAGGTTGCTCACCTTTCGATGTTTCTTTTGTTTTTCCTTTTATTCTATTTAATGACATTGAATGTTTGATTGAGGTTTAAGGTGGATTTAGTTAACTGCTGTTGTTTCTGGAAGATTTTAGTAGGCCAGTGCTCATCTCCCATATCCTGGACTGTGTGGCCTAACTCTTGGGGACTCGTATTGGGCCCCAACTTTGATCTCTGGCTCCTTGGGGTTAGGCATCCACTGTGGTTAGGAATCCACACATAGGGCAGTCGGGGTGAGTGGGGTGGGAGGGGCAAGGTGCTCTGTGACCGCTGGTCGCTACCCTCGGATAGGTGGTGTTAGCCAAAGGGTTTCATAGTGTGGTTACAGTGGGATTCATCCCTGTTTGCATGACCCAGCAGCAGCTGTGTCAGGGTACTAAATGGTACCAGAGTGCCTACCTTTCTGCTTGCATTAACCAAGGTGGGGGAGGCAGTGCAGCTGTGGGGAGGGTGTGGGGAGCCGCTGCTGGTGACTGTGTGCATGATCACACTGCAGGTGGTGTTGGCTCAAGGGCGGGGCCCCTGTGGGTGAAGGTGTGTGCCTTCTCTGTGCCCCTGCAAGCAGGAGTGGTCAGTCAGGTCTGGGGAGAATCCTCTCTTATCTGCGCTTAGTTCCACTCCAGTGGCAATCTTACCACAAAAGCCACTGACGGGGGTGGGGCCAGCTGGTTCTCTGCCTGCCAAGGCTCTTTTTGCAATGGCGGTGGGTGGTGGGAGGTTGGGCAGACTGCACTTTCACATGCTGGTAGGGCAAGGAAAGCAAAACCTGGCCATGCATACTTGCACCGCAAAGATGTGTGGAGTTGCTGTGGATCGTGGGGAAGCTGGAGTGTGGGGAGGGAGCGCTTGGGCTGGTGCATGGCTGTGGAGACAGCTCTGCTGGAGCTCTCTGCCAGTCAGGCACAGTCTGCCAATGCAGGTCCCCTGGGCACCTGAGGCTGCCTTGCAAGCAGGCGTGGCCAGATTGGGACTTCCAGGGATACAGCAGACCAAAGGGTGCTCGGGTTAAAACAGCTAGTCTAATGGGCAAGATTGCCCTGCAGAGTTCAAGACGAACAGTTCACTTAGAGCTGAAGTCTCCAGTGGGAGCAAGTTGAGCCTAGGGAAATAGCCATCCCTGGCCAGCTCTGCTGCACATACTCCAGTACCTAACCCCCTGGGCTCTACATCAGCTGGCTTGCTGCCCCTACCACTTCTCTAAGCACCCTCTGCCTGCCAACTTAAGTGTCTTTGGTGGTTGAGGGGTCTTTTCCTGCCTGGGTTCCAGAGGCCTGTGGCGAGAAAAGGTTACATCTTGCCAGTTCAATTCACCTAGTCCTCGAAGCCATTGAGGGCCAGGAACAAGTCCAGGTGTGCAATAGCTCTGGGTAGGGTTCCCAGCTTTCTCCTCCTTCAGCCCAGCCCTGTGTCTTCCCTGCGTCACTCTTGGTGCTTTCCCTCTGAAGATCTGTTAGGGCCCGCCAGTCTTCTTGGCCCCTCAGTGCGAGTTGTTCCACCTGGTTGCATCTAGTAGGTCATCTTGCCTTCCACCCTGTATATTTTCCTTTTAAATATTTTGCACTTGACTATAATCCAAACCTCACTTTTTGGGCCTCAATTTTACCTTGTGTAAAATGGGAAATTATAAGCAAATTATCTCAGAGTCATTTTGTCACTAAAATGTTATGATCCTAATTATGAAGATAACCTTCATAGTGATAGAGTCATTAGTTATAGATATCCTGTTTTGTCTAACATTGTATAATGTATTATCTCATGCAATACTTAAAACTTTTTCATTATACAAAGAAAACTTTAAATTATTTTAGAGTTTCAAGCTTAATGGAACTGTATAGAAAGAAAACCTTAAAGATCCATTTAACTATTTCCATCCCTTATTCCTTCATTAGAGTAAACCAGCTCAAGGTTAGATTTGTTCCTTATCATCCATTTCCTATCTCTTTATATTCATAAGTACAAATATATAGATATAATTTTAAAATTTTTCTTGCTATATATTTTGTTCCATAGTTTCTCTTTTTTTTTTTTTGTAGTAAGTCCTGAAGATCTTTCCATGAGTATAAACATGTTAACTTCATTATTTTTAGTGACTGTGTGGTATTTTATAATATGACCATATACTACTTTATGTACTACTCTCAGTGAATATTAGATGATTTATACATTTTTTGTTCTTATATATGACTATAGTGAATATCCTAGATGGTACACTTGTTTTTATATATAGTATTTCTATTCAGTAAATTTCTGTAAGTATAATTGCTGGTCCAAGGGTTGCTTTTTAAATCTTGTTGAATATTAGCAGATTGCTTTCTGGAAAGCTTTTTACCGTTAATATTTCTACCCACATGATAATAAAGGTATATCTTTATCTCCCTTGTTGTACTTTATCAACCCAGGATGTTATCAGTCCTTTAAATTTTTACCAGACTATAGTTTATACATGTTATCTTATTGTTTTATATCGTTTTTATTGTTTTTAAAGTTGTTTATTTCTACCTTCCTCCCTTACCCTGCCATACTCATCTGTTTTCTTGATATTTTAAATAAACTTTTGCTTTATATAGAACAAGTCTATTTTGTTGTAATTATGGTTCTTCTAATTTTTAATCATTGGATTTACGTAATTTATATTTCTAGGTTGTTCGATTTGTATGAGTAGTTTTTTTTTAATGTAGTTTTAATCTGTTTTATTTTCTAGGCAGTATATTAAGCCTACGAAGTTTTATTATTGGTCAGTCTTATGATAATGTGCTTAATGGTTTTTAAATTTTTATTTCTAAGACCTTTACACTGAAATGGGCTGTGATTTATGAAAATGTTATGGAGCTACACTCATTTTAAGCTGCCCTAAATCTCTTTTGAAAGTGGATGTGTTATAAATAAATATTATTCTTAAAAATTGTTTATGGCAAAAGAGAATATAAACTTCCTTCTTGTTCATTTCAAATATTAGTAACTTTTCTTATTAGGAGTTAGTTGCTTGTTTCTAAACTATGTATCTTACCTCAGTTTATATATTCTCATTTTATCGTTAGTAATACAGTATATTCACTGATGAAATTTGAAGCCTTGTGTCGTGTATTTTATAATGTAATTTGGGAAGGATAAAATGATTTAATATATTAGTGAACTGTAGTGACTGTAGTGAAGTTATTTCTTTTAAGTTACTTTACCTTTTAAAAATGCATATATTAGGCAAAAGGCAGCATTTTTGTTCACTAGGAGAGACGTTGAGAGCCTCAAGTTTATTAATATTTCAGTTAGTACTCAATTGGGATTTTTCATTGCCTACTTTGAATAATACTTTTCTATTGCGAACATGTGAAACTCATTTTTAAAAAGCTGTTGTTTACAATTTTTAAGACATGTTTTAATTGATGATGGAATATCTGTTTTGGAAAATTCATATTTCTGTTTGAGTAATATTAAATTCAGCATTCTGTAGGGTTTCAGTGATTAATAAAAATTCAGAAAGCACATTAATCATAAAGCAATGAGATACATTTCTCAAGATTTATCACTATAACCTTACTAAGGATGGAACCAATTTTATATTTAATGAAAGCTTTTAGGGTTTTTAACAGTCAGCATAAGCTACCTGCTAGGTTTCTCTCATGCTGAATTTGCTGTCGTGTTGGTGACAGCAGTATGGCAACAGTAGACTCTTGAAATAAAGAGAGATTAGGATTATTAATATTCACATCACATTAAACTGAAAGCAAGTTGACCTGGAACAGAAACATGATTGACTTATTTTGTAGCAGGAAATTTAGACTTAATAAACTAAAACAGATAAAGAAAGCTGCCTAGGCCTTTCAGTTTATATTATTAGCTATACCATTGTTTTTTCTTCAAGAGAGCAAAAGTTTTTATTTCAGTTACCTATTTCAGACAATTATAGGATAAATTGTAAATTTTGTTCCCTAAAACTTTTGATTATAATAAAACAATTTTTTATATCTAAGTGCCTTTACATATTGTTTCTTCATTTCGCTTTATAATTTAGAATAGATACAAAATATTGGAAGTAGTTGGAGTATTCATTTCCAACTATATTGGGTGAGTATACAGAAAATGGTTGGGGCTGGGCGCAGTGGCTCACACCTGTAATCCCAGCACTTTGGGAGTCAAGGCAGGTGGATCACCTGAGGTCAGGAGTTCGAGATCAGTCTGACCAACATGGTGAAACCCCGTCTCTACTAAAAATACAAAAATTAGCTGTGCATGGTGGGGTGTGCCTGTGATCCCACCTATTCTGGAGACTGAGGCACGATAATTGCTTGAACTTAGGAAGCAAAGGTTGCAGTGAGCTGAGATCGCGCCACTGCACTCCAGCCTGGATGACAGAGCAAGATTCCATCTCAAAATAAATAAATAAATAAATAAAAATAAAAGAAAGAAAATGGAAGGAAGGATTGGGAGCATGTGCAGTAGTCATCTCTTATCTATGGGGGATACATTCCAAGACACCCCGCATGGGTGCCTAAGACTACAGATATACCAAACCCTATAGAAAAAAACATAATATATGTAGGGTTTGGTATTATCCTATACATATCTATCTATACAGATACATATCTGTGATAAAGTTTAATTTATAAATTAGGCACAGTAAGAGATTCACAACAATAATAGTAAAATAGAACAGTTGTAACAATATATAGTAATGAAAGCTGTATGATGTGGTGCCTCTCTCTCTTGAAATATCTTATTATACTGTACTCACCCATCTTGTGATTGTTGATCTGATAACTGAGGTGGCTACTAAGTGATTAATGGACAGGTAGCATATATGGCATGGATCTACTGGACAAAGGGACAATTGATGACCCAGACAGGATGGAGCCAGACAGCACGTGATCTCATCATGTTACTCAAAATGGCTTGCAATTTAATATTTATGAATTCTTTGTTTTTGGGGTTTTCCATTTAATACTTTCAGACCACTGTTGACTGTAGGTAACTGAATCCACAGGAAGTAGAATACTATATTCTTACTGTTTCCCTTACCTCTTGGGATTATTATCTCAGATTTGAAATGGCATAGAAAAATGGTGGGATATGAAGAGAAATTGTTTTCATGCAAACTTCTTGAAAGTTAATGTCTATGCCATTCACCTTGCCTCCATTTCCATATGAATTTGTTTGTTGATTGAGTAAAATTCGGATATATATTATGTTTTAAAGTATAATATTACTAACCTCACATGATTTTATTTAGTGTGTAAATAATTTAATTTGGATTCTGTTATTTTTTCTATTAAGATTAGTTTCTCTTATATGAAAAAATGCAAGTTCTCTGGTTGGATGTTTAGAAATTTTATAACTTGTGGCTACTAAAGTGAGTCTTAATAAGTGATATAATTTTCTTCTAGTTAAATAACTTTGAAACTTCTAGAATTGTATCTAATCCTTTGAGTTTTCTGAAAATACAGTTGAATGTACATAAAATTATTCATTAAAATGGGTGATTTAGTCTCAAGCAATATGTGAGTGCCCAAGTCCAATGTTATATAAACTGCTTTGAGCTTAAAGCATGACTTCTCTTCACAAGGTAACATTTCTTTTATACTTTTCATTGAAAATATTTGAAAGCAATAAATATAATAGAGGAGAAGCAAAATGAATGAATTACTTAGATTTTTTTACTGCTTCTTAGTCTCTTTGAGGATCATGGGTTTATGGAATGTTTTGGAAGTAAATTTGATATGACTATTATATAGTATATCAGTTTACTGTATATCAGATAGTTATTTTACTGATCACCTTTTATTAAGTGCCTTACATATACTGCCATTTAATGCTTACAACAATTCTGTTATACAGAAAAAGAAACTAAGATTTACAGCTAATAATCTTTAGCTTAGATCTAGAGGATACTGGTGTTGAAATTCTAGTGCATCCTGCTTGATGCTGAAGATTTCTTTCTAATATGATACAGTTGAAACAAACCACTATGCCTGGAAATGTGAACTTGATCTCAACTAAGGTTCACTTTAAGATGTCCTAATGTCATATTAATCCTGATCTAGTAGTTTCACCCTGATTATTTACTAGAGTGTATGGGATTTAATGGTATGGGAGGTATGGTTGACTTATACCATGTAGTGGCCTACTCTCACTTATTAATTTTTCTTCATTAGCTAGTTATTCATTTAGAGAGTTATTCACTTGAGATTTTGCTTGTTATATGTCCCCTTGATATTAAAATATTTTTTAACAAAACTCAAGTATATTGAAATAAATTGTCATCGAATTAAAGTGACCAAATTTCTTGATCTGATAAAGCAAAAATAGATGAAGAATTTTAAAGATACCAAAATATTTGCTCAATTTTTGATTTTGACTTTTTTTTTTTAAAAATAACTATTCAGAAAGCCTTAAACTTAATTTATTCATTTTCCTTCCCTTCCCTTCCCTTCAGACCTTCAGAGTCTTGCTCTATTGACCAGGCTGGAGTGCCGTAGTACGAGCTCGGCTCGCTACAACCTCTGCCTCCTGAGCTCAAGCCATCCTCCCACCTCAGCCTCCCAAATACTGGGACAACAGGTGCACACCACCATGCGCAGCTAATTTTTGTACTTTTTGTAGAGATGGGATTTCACCATTTTTCCCAGGCTGGTCTCGAACCCGTGAGCTGAAGTCTCAAGTCTTCTGCCCGCCTCTGCATCCCAGGATGCTGGGATGACAGTTATAAGCCATGGTACCCAGCCCCTTAATTTATTCATTCTTAATTTTAATTCTGTTTAACTGGAAATAATGCAGCCATGCACTTGTGCTCATGTTCTTTTTCTCTTTTTCCATAAATTGTGTTTTTAGTTTTATTCTGGAATCATTATTGTTCTCCTTTATGATGTTATTGTTAAATACTTATGGCTGAAGGGATTTATTGGTACAGGTAGGCAACCCAATAGAGGGCAAAAAGAGCTTTCTTTTTTTTTTTTTTTTTTTAGACGGAGTCTTTTCAGTTGCCCAGGCTGGAGTGCAGTGGCCAGATCTCAGCTCACTGCAAGCTCTGCCTCCCAGGTTCAAGCCATTCTCCTGCCTCAGCCTCCCATGTAGCTGGGACCACAGGTGTCCGCCACCACGCCTGGTTAATTTTTTTTTTTTATTTTTTTTTTGTATTTTTAGTAGAGACAGGGTTTCACCGTGTTAGCCAGGATGGTCTTGATCTCCTGACCTCGTGATCCGCCCGTCTCGGCCTCCTAAAGTGCTGGGATTACAGGCGTGAGCTACCGCGCCCGTTGCCATTTCCAGCTTAGAAAATTAAGAAAGAAGATCCTCGTTGGCCTGTTTTAGGTCACGTGGCAACCCTTGTATCAATGTCTATGGAGTGATACAATGTGACTGAGCGGCACTGTAATTACATGCTCATCCTTGAGGTCAGGATATCTTCTATAACCAGATAATGGGAGAAGGGTAACAACCATTACCCACGTATTGTCCACATATTATGTGCCTATTTTTTGACAACATTTTGAAGTGTTGGGCTCAGTAATAATTAACGAATGGTTTACTGATTCCAGTGGGTAATCTGAGGATCATAAAATGACAAGGGCTTTACTTCTGTTCCTTAAACCTAGAGACTACATTGTTCTTCCTCAGTACAAGTGAAAAAATGGCTAAAATAAATGTGGTAGTACCGATTAAATTAAGTAGGCCAGGCATGGTGACTCATACATGTAATCCCAGCACTTTGCATTGTCAAGGTGGAAGGATCACTTGAGTCCAGGAGTTTGAGGCTGTAGTGAGCTATGATCACACTACTGCACTCCAGCCTGGGCAACAGGATGAGAACGTGTCTGTAAAAACAAACATCAAAACAAATGAAAAGAATTTGCTATATCATTAAATTATAAGTATTGAACTATATCATCAACTGATAAAGGTTTTGAATTAATACATTTATTGTCTTATTTATTTTTATCAGGTATTTCTTTACCTTAAACTATATATGTTATTATAGTCATTTTAAAGATCCATTAATTTATAAAATGTTCATCTTAGTAGCTTCTCCACCTCATCATTATTTAACTACAAATCTGAATTTTAACCTAATACCTAACAATACTACACTACACATCTCCCCAAAAGACGTGCCTTGCTTTTTCTAATATTTTAATTCTCATGGTAGTTGTTTCATATACGTATTAGTTGGTTGTAACTGTTTTTGGGGGTTTTTCAGCCACGCTTGAACAATGGCCAGTTGCTTGGATCTGTTATGTTTTGAGGGTTTTAAAATGTATTTATGTAGGCTGGGCGTGGTGGCTCATGCCTGTAATCCCAGCACTTTGGGAGGCTGAGATGGGCAGATGACCTGAGGTCAGGAGTTAGAGACCAACCTGGCCAACATGACAAAACCCCGTCTCTACTAAAAATACAAAAATTAGTCAGGCATGGTGGTGGGCACCTATAAACCAAACTACTTGAGAGGCTGAGGCAGGAAAATCACTTGAACCTGGGAGGTGGAGGTTGCAGTGAGCTGGGATCGCGCCAGTGCACTCCAGCCTGGGTGACAGTGAGAGACTCCATCTCAAAAATAAATAAATAAATAAAATAAAATTTATCTATGTAATATTCATTGGTTATGTTATAGTTGTGAATGCATTTTTTTTAAAGTAGGCATTATGTTTTAGAGCAGTTTTAGGTTCATGGCAAAATTAAGCAAAAAGTATAGAGATTTCCCATATATTTCATGCCCCCACATACTGTACAGCCTGCTTCACTATCAAAATCCTGCACCAGAGTGGTACACTTGTTAAAACTGTTGAACCTACATTGACACATCCTAATCACCTGAAGTTCATCATTTACCTTAAGGTCCACTCTTGGTATTGTACCTTACATGGATTTTGAGAAATGTAAATGACATGTGTTCACCATTCTAGTATCTTACAGAGTAGTTTCACTGCTCTTAAAATATTCTCTGCCTTTTCGTTCCTGCTCACTTAACCCCTGGCAAACACTGATGTTTTACTGTCCATAGTTTTGCCTGTTCCAAATTATATTCTAATTATATTTGTCATATAATTGGAATCATACAGTATGTCAGTATGTAGCCTTTGTAGATTGTCTTCTTTCACTTACTATTGTGCGTTTAAGGTTCTTTCATGTTTTTTTCATGGCATAATATCTCATTTCTTTTTAATGTTGAATACAATACAATTCCATTATCTGGAGGTCCACAGTTTATCCATTCGGCACCTACTGAAGGAAATCTTGGTTGCTTCCACATTTTGACAATTACGACTAAAGCAGCTGTAAACATTCATATACAGGTTTTTGTGTAGACCTCACATTTCAACACATTTAGGTAAATACCAAGGAAGGCAATTGCTGGATCATATGGTAAGAATATGTTTTGTTTTGTAAGAAACTGCTAACCTGCCTTCCAAAGTGGCTGTACCCTTTTGTGTTCCTGCCAGCAGTTAATGAGGATTTCTGTTGCTCAACATCCTTACCATTATTTGGTGCTGTCAGTGTTTTGGATTTTGGCCTTTCTTATAGGTATATAGTAGTGACTTATTTTAATTTGCCTTTTTCTGATGACATATGATGTGGAACATTTTTTTACATGCTCACGTTTGTTTTTTGTTAATTCACTTAATCAAGAAATAGTTATTGAGTACTACACACACACACACACACACATCCCCAGTATATACTTTTATAAAATAAATTTTACTTATGTAGGTGTGATTTTCTTATAGGCAAGGAAATCACTTGCTAGTAGTATTTACAGGAAGGTCTTTTTGTTGTATGTATGTTTTGTACAAATGGTGATTTAATCTCATATTTATCCCAATCTGTCGGTTTATAATTACACATACATATAATACTAGATGTATAGTATTATTTACAGTATGGGAAAAGCTATATAAATTATCTGTTAAAACTTGGTAGGAAGATTTGTGCTTAATAGATGTCTTCTTTTTGTTAATAAACATTTACTGTTTTTTTTAAAAAATGCAAATGATATAAGCTTGTTTTAGGAAATTTGCAAAATACACATAAGAATAAAGAAAACAAAAAGGAACTACAATCTCAAAATTAAATCACTGATTAAATTTTGGTATCTGTTTTAATGTATTTTTGCAGATGTTTATCCATATATGTATGTTTTTATAAACATATTCCTCCTCCTTCTACAAAATGTACTATGCTATATATATTTTGTTTTGATTATTATTTATGATAGACTTTTGGACATTGTTATTTAAGTTTTCCCTCTGTTATAAACAATCTTTCAAAGCCTATTCTTATTTCTTATTAGGAACACATATGTGATCCCTTTGCTTAAATTTCTAGAAGTGAAATTTCTTAATTTAAGGACATGTAGAATGTTAAGGAACACATAAAATGCCCTCCAAAAAAGACAGCATCAATTTCATTCTCGACAGCAATCTATTCAAATTTTACATCTCTGAACCTTATTTATACCAGGTACTTTATAAAGTACTTAACCTTAAGATTCTTATTTTAACATATGCCACTTAATTTTTTAAATTACAAGTTATTCGTGCTCTTTGTAATAGCCAAATAATGTATACATATAAAGAAAGAAAATAAGTCTCCTTTTCAGTCTCTCCCCAACTTGATACCCCCTTTTAGACCTTATATAACCGGTGTTAAAAATTTGGTTTTATTCTTCACAAATTTATTTGTGCTCATATAGTTATACAAAGTGTGTATTCAAATTTTAACATGTATGACTTTTTGTATTCAATTTTTTAAAAATTTAGTTCCAATTTTATTTTAATGTGGGTAATTTCCTTAGGTTTTTCTTTCATTTTTCTTATATTTTACAAATTTTTCTTCATCTGGGTCTAATTTAAATGATTATAAAGTTCTCTTCCCCTCCTTCATCTGCCTTTTTCAGAAGAGCTGTCTACTTCTGGGATGTTTAGTCCCTTCTTACATTCTTGAGTATTTAATGACACTTGTGTTAGAGTCTCTTTCAGATTGTTCTATTATCTGAAATTCTTAACATTTTAGTCTTCTTTTCTGATGTGTCTAATGACCCTTGCTTACAGTTGATTGTTTTCTCCTGCTGATACTTTTGGACCATGAACTCATCTTCAGTGATACTTTGTCTTTTGGAGTTCTTTGAGATCAGGGTTAGGGGAGTAGTTCTCTAAAGCAAGCTTGCCTAAACTCTTACCAGCTAACCCAGCCACATCACGATTAGTTCTGTTGTTTCGGGACTCCTTTTCAGTCCATAGTTAAAATTTATGCCTTACCTCTGTACTCGGCACAAGTATGATGTTTAATTTTTTCAGAGGACACTTCTTTTGCCCAGATTCCAGGTATATTTGTTGTTTCATGTGAGCATGGGCACTTTTTTTCTGGTTCGTATTTTTACTGATAATGTAATTCTTTAAGGGCCCAAGTTTTAGAAAAAAAGCAATTTCATTGTTAATGTTTCTCCTTGCGTTGGCTCAGGTAGGTTGTGCCCTAGGTTACCATGACTGTTTTCCTCCAAGGCAGCCATAGCTGGTTTTAATGCCACTCTGGCTTCCAATTCCCTCTTTTTTTCTGATGCTTGAGGACCTTTTATCTAAGATTTTAGGTATTTATAGCTGGAAATTTTGAAAATTAGTTTTTCATCTTCCATTTTGCTAGAACTGAGACACCAAATGCTGATTTTCTATATTAATTTCCTGCACATTGGTAATTGTGTTCCATAGACAAAAAGATTAATAATGATTGAATAACGTGTAGGATCCATTTTATTCATTATTATTAGTACTAATAAAATGATAACTAATATTTGTTGGGCTTTTAGAGTGTGCTAGGTACCATGCTAAGTGCTTCAGATACATTATCTAATCTAATTATTAAAATAATGCAGTGAGGTAGATAGTATTTAATATTATTGTCCCCTCATTACAGAGACAGAAACTGAGGTCAAGAGAGATGATGTAATTTGTTTCTGGCTAAGATCACCTGGCTAGTAAAATAGGAGGGATGGAATTTGTATCCAGTTTCTTGATTCTGGACCTGTGTTGATTCTTTTTTTCCTTTTTTTGATATGGATTTTCGCTCTTGTTGCCAAGGCTGGAGTGTGCAATGGCGAGATCTTGGCTCACTGCAACCTCCACCTCCAGGGTTGAAGTGATTCTCCTGCCTCGGCCTCCCGAGTAGCTGGAACTACAGGCGTATGCCACCACACCCAGCTAATTTTTGTATTTTTAGTAGAGACAGAGTTTCACCATGTTGGCCAGGCTGGTCTCAAACTCCTGACCTCAGGTGATCTGCCTGCCTTGGCCTCCCAAAGTGCTGGGATTACAGGCATGAGCCACCATACTTGGCCCTGTGTGGGTTCTTAATGCCCATGTAATGAGACTGTTCTTACAAGAAATACTTGTTATTCACCTGCCTGTTGTAGGCAATAGGGTTGCAGTGGAGAACAAGGCCTACTCAGTCTCATGGAGAGTAGAGTTAGTATACTGTGTGGATTAAAAACACTCTTCCTGTAAATGGAAACAAGTTGTTTTATTTCCACAACATTTAAAATATTAAAACATGAAATCTTATTTTGCATAGGTACCTTGTATTTAAGAGTCGTGTTTTTGATACATCATGTAACAATTATATCTTATCCATTTTTATACTATATGTCTGACACAGTATTATTTTGCCAGAGAGATGTTTTACTATATTTTAATAAAGACATAATTTTATTTACTTAATTTTATATGCCCTATATAAACTTGTGGCTCCTATTTAATTTAATATGTTCTTAGAAATTGGACCATTTCTTACTTACGGAAAAATAATTAGTTTTCAATTCTTTGTAAGTGTATTATTTAATCTCAAAGAGTTGAAGTCAAAGAGTATGATCCTCCTAAGACTACTGGCAGCACCTAGTAGAATGTATGTGGCATATTATTGAATTCACTTCCTACATTCTTCGACTTTGGTTCTTCCTTCTTTCATTTTGTCTTTTAGATTGCTCCTGAAAGTCTGAATCTTAATTTCTACCTTATTTTTCTATCTTCCCTTCTTTTTTTCCTCCTTCCTTTAGTGAGAAATTTTTTAGCATAATCTGTGTTCTAGTTTTCTGATAAAGTAGATATGACCTTCTCCTTTGATAACTCTCATTCTATGTGATTTAGTGTCTTTTTTGATACCTGTTTCTTGACAGCCTGTTTTGGGTTCTGCTTTTGTTTCTGTGAAATATTGGGTTATCTTACAGTTTTTTCTGTGTTATCTAACCTCAATTAGTTACTCATGTTTTAACTTTCTAAGTGATAACACATTGAAGGAATTATTTATTGTTTGCGCTTATTTGGTATAACTTTTCTTCTTGTGTGGAAAATGAAGAGTTCACTACAGTTTTCTGTTTGATTTAGGAGATTAATCTATCTAGGAAAGAGAAAATAGTTGTCATAATTGCATATAGTCACCCATATGTTTAAACCCACACAGTGACAAACTGAAGATTGCTAATGCATGGGGTGGATTTGGTGAATAATGACTAATCTAAATTTCACAATTATATTAATATTTCACCTGGCAAAGTTAGTTTTGTTTTGTCTTTTAATGACATGGGCCCACTGCATAATTGTTAGTGCTTTCTCTAAAAATTTGATCACTTACCCTGGCTCCACCCCTGACTTGAAATGTTTCTAAGATGTAGAAAGCAATCTGAATAGTAATTTCTTACGTTGATAAAAGTAAGTCATATGAAGACAGGATGGAGATTTTTGTGTGCCAGATTTTAAGGACTATGCTTTTACAAAGACACAAATTTTTAAAAGGCAAGATAATATCTGTTATTCTTTGCAGGCTGATCAGTTGATGTTCGCTTTGCATTTTGTTCGAGGCATGCATCCTGAACTTTTTCAAGAAAATGTAAGTCAAAGGAGAGAAATTTTACAGTAACATAGAAATTTGTTAATGGGTGGATTTATGTTTACGTTAGAAGTTACTTTAGGCTAGAATTATATATCAACCTATTAATCTTTTACTAAGTTAGAAATGTAGTATATAATGGTGATTTCTAGTTCTACTTCCCTGTGGATGAGCCTAACATTCCAGAGTGATGGTAAGGCAAGGAAAGAAATCTACCAAGCTGCCTACATTTTTCTGAACCCAGGTTCACTTACTTAGGGCAACAGAAGAGTCAGCCTTCTTATTTTCCTGGTCTAGGTAGTAGAGCTCATAAATAGAAAAAGTGAGATAATATTGGTACAAAACTACATTATTTATTGCTTCCACTGAACTGTCAAGAGGCAGCAGGTGGGGCATGAGGATGGGCAGTTCTCAGAAGTTTGCCTGAGCCTACAGGTTTATGTTAATCTTTTTATGTATAATTTATCTTCCTTGTTTATGATCTCATTTCTAGTCTGCCATGTAACCCCTTCTCAAACTTCAAAAGGACCTCCCTTGAGCTGGAGCTAATGAAACCATTTCTTGTCTACTTACAATTTTAAAAAAGTTATTTGCAAGTAATTTTTCTCATAAAGTGAGATTCCAGTAGCCAGGGTGCCAAGGGATGATATATGGACAGTGCAATTTTGACCTACTTTACTCTACTTGGTCAAATTTTAACTATTTTCTGGTTCCCTTCATTTGAATATAATAGTTAAAAGAATGCAGACCATTCACAGTTCTTCCTATGTTCTCTCTTTGTTTTTCTCTGACTCCACATGCACTGGCTAACTTGTATAGTTTCTACTGAATTTATTCATTTGGTCCCGTTAACTCCTGCTGATAACTTTGATGTCTTTTCTTCTTCCTATATAATGTTTTTCACTATGATTGGTAGGTTCCGTGAAATATATATATTCCCTATTTTTCTCTTCTAAAGTGTAAATACACTGTCATTGGGGAAGGAGAACATTTTTCTCTGACTCACATAATGTAGTAGTAATCATTCATATTTTGCTTATTTGTGGCTGCATAATTCTAATAGGAAGAGTATGTGGCCAGGGTGAATGAAGGCAGAAAATATGTTGCTTTGGTAGTTTTTCCACATTGCTCTCAAATTTTCATTTATTTTGCTTATTTACTGGCCAGTGTGTGACAATAGTATGGTAGTACCTATTATTGTCTAACTTGGGGATGCCACGGGGAAGGCATAGATTTTGTTAGCACTAGATTCTGGAACACTTGATTAATCTTAATTCTATGGCAAAAAAAAAAAGTATTAATGGCATCTTCTCTCAATCAGTGAGAAAAAATATGTTAATGGAATTACTTTTCTCAATATTTCCTACCAGATACCATTTTTAAATTTTTGGGTGCACCTTACTGCTTACTCATTAGCAAAAAATAGCCTGTGGAAAAACAATTAACAGGTAGTGACAAATGTTAATTGAACATGACATTTAAATTTTTAGACATTGAGACTCATATATATAATGGAGTTATTGTTCTGTTTTACTAAAATTATTCTTAGTAGATTTCATATTAGTATTTTATGTTATCACATTAATACATTCTTGATAATGTTAACATACTAGAAGAAGTGGTAAGATGGAAATGAATTTTTTTTTTCCTATCTCCGTATGGAACTGCATTTTAAGCCATCTTATAGCGAAAGTTAGGCAATTTTGTTGACTGGTTATCATCTTTATATTTTTGTGTTCCTATATTTTTATTCAATAGGAATGGGATACGTTTACAGGTGTGGTTGTTGGAGACATGTTACGTAAAGCTGTAAGTTAAAATAACAATCTATTTTGCTG
>NW_012120709.1:9632037-9635462 GCF_000951035.1 Colobus angolensis palliatus
ATGTTAATTGAACATGACATTTAAATTTTTAGACATTGAGACTCATATATATAATGGAGTTATTGTTCTGTTTTACTAAAATTATTCTTAGTAGGTTTCATATTAGTATTTTTTGTTATCACATTAATACATTCTTGATAATGTTAACATACTAGAAGAAGTGGTAAGATGGAAATGAATTTTTTTTTTTCCTATCTCCGTATGGAACTGCATTTTAAGCCATCTTATAGGGAAAGTTAGGCAATTTTGTTGACTGGTTATCATCTTTATATTTTTGTGTTCCTGTATTTTTATTTAATAGGAATGGGATACGTTTACAGGT
This sequence comes from Colobus angolensis palliatus, assembly GCF_000951035.1. NCBI lineage: Eukaryota > Metazoa > Chordata > Mammalia > Primates > Cercopithecidae > Colobus > Colobus angolensis. The sequence goes on from NW_012120709.1 coordinate 9,632,360, forward strand.
GTGGTTGTTGGAGACATGTTACGTAAAGCTGTAAGTTAAAATAACAATCTATTTTGCTGTTAGAGAAAATATTTCTGGCTTTTTATTAATGAAGTATAATTTGCTTCAGAGGTGTTCTAAATTATTGTTGAAGTTATACTTTGATTAGAAGAATGTATTCTGGCCTCTTAAGTATTTCCTATAAAATAGACCTAAGTATATTTATTTATTTTAAAGACATATATTCTGAGAATAATATGTAATACTAACAAATTAATGCAGTTTCTTTTTCTCAGTATATGTATTTTATTCCAAGGATAAGTTTATATAATCTTTAAGAAAAACAAATCTTATAACTTGAAAATTTTTCTTATATAATGGGAGTCTTAAAATTACATTTTAGAACTTTTAATAACTTCACTCAAATTTAGCTTTTTTCCTAGTAATTTCCTATTTGAATACATAATAAATAATAGTCTTCTAGCAATATACCCAAAATATAGCGTGGAACCTAGATAATGTCTGAAATGTAAGATATAATTAAAAATAATGTAACTTTTATGACAGTTCCTCATGACATTTGAGTTTTTCTGAAGTTTCGTGAAAGATTAAGCACAATGAAAAAAATGATTGCAACGTTTGCCTAAATGGTTCTCTGTCCCTTATATTACATAGAATTTTACCATGGTGACTTGTAAAATACATTAAAAAAAGAAATAATGTATAGAATGAACTTTTTTTTCAAAATAATAAAATAGCTAATCAATTGCTATTTTTTAAACTCTGAATTTTACCAAGTATACTAAGGAAAATAATTGCTTTTATTAAAGGATTCTCAACAAAAAATACGTGATCAGCTTCCATCTTGGATAGATCAGGAACAAAGCTGGGCCGTGGCAACATTAAAGGTATTCCTTTTCTACTATGAGACATATTTTAATCTCTTCTATATTTGTGTTGTTTCTGTTGGTACTTTGTGCTCCTTATTCATAATTAGCATTAATATTTTAATAGGATGTAAGTTCTCCCGGTAAAATGTTACCAAAGAATTATTGTGATTAGTCCTTTAATCAGTAATTACTAAACCTTTCGTTTATGAAATAGCATGCCTTCCAAATACAGTATTTTCTTTCTCTCTCTCCCAATCCCAGCCCCCAGTTAGGCTATGAGAATGGTGACATGGGAGAAGAAAAAGCAATTTAGAAGCCTGACTCTCAACAGTTCTGTGTTCTTCAACTACTCAGGCTAAAATGTTGTTTTTGTGGGAAATGAAAGACAAATCTATGCATATATATGTTTCCATCCTTCCCTTCCTTCCCCTGCTTTTCTTCACAACTGTTATAACGTAATAATAGCACATGATAAAAACAGTTAGAATAGCTAGCATTTACTGATGGCTTACTATGTTCAAGGCATTATACAGAATTTGAAAATGGATTATCTCACTAAATATTTTCAATAACATTATGAGGTAGCTATTGTAATTATCCTTGTGTCACAGATGAGGAAATTAAGGCACAGAAAGATATAGTAACTTGTTTATGGTCACTTAGGAAGTAGAACCAGGATTTAAAACTGTGTTTCTTGCTGCATAGTCTAGGCTCTTCACCACTACTCTTTACTGCCTTCATTTCATAAATATTGGTTGAGTAAAATAAAAGAAAAAAATGGGGGGGGACGATTCTGTTTTATATCCTCCATTTTTTTTCATTTATCATTTGTTTGGTGCTTACTACCAGTTGGCATAATGCTAGTGACAGTCTTTACTTGACCAAACTTTAGTCAGGCTCATGAACCTTCTTCTAGGCCGACCTATGCACTTCCTTGTAAAATTTACTTTTAACAGGAATCCTGCAAAGTTGGTTTAGTGAGAATTTATTCATCTTCCATATCTGATTACCCTTGATATCTAATCAGATTCCTCATTCCCCACCATTCCCCAGGTGATTCTGATGACTTTGGCCTGTCTTCAGTAAGAATCCTATTAGGTTGGTTTAGCCAGAAATCCCTGTACCCCTGATATTTCCTCTTAGTAATTTTCCATCCACTGACCTCACTTTGCTCCTTGGTTAAAAATTTCCACTTGCCCATGCTGTATTCAAAATTGAGCCCTGCTCTGTGCTGAAGTCTTTTTCCCCCTATTGCTTCCTCTATTGTAATAGTCCTGAAAAAAATCTGTTTTTAATGCTTTAACTACTGACAAGCTCTGGTTTTTTTGTTTATACCAGTGGAATGACAGGTATATATTTTATAATATTAAGAGACTCTGCCATGAACAAACTTACACTGTAGAGAGCATATCAAATCATTACCTTCATAATGGTTGGCAGTATACAAGGTAGCCAAATACATGATGATAATATAATGTGTAGCACACCTAAATTAGTAATGATGGGGCCTTGTATACTAAATGTCACTAAAGTTAACAGACTACCATCAAGTGTTACTTTAATAGGCTTAAATCATTTATTAAAAAGTAATTAAATGGAAATGTAATTAATTTTCTGCTGTTTAATTTTAGTTAAGTTACATAATGAAATTTGGGCAATATAATGGATTATTTTTATATGAACATAGATGTTTGGATAAAGCATTTCTATATACTTGATTTATGTTTATATTATATGAAGTTCTATACTGAAGATATAGATCTTCTAAATTTCTCATTTGTTTTCAGTGAAAATTCTTCACCTTTTCAGATTCAGATTTCTGATCTTACACCCCACTCTTGAAAAATTTGGGAAAAGGGAACACTGAGGTGGAGGGAATTAATATGTTTGGGAAAACCTCTGAAAGATGATATTGTTTAAAGTGAATATTGAACGTGGAATAGAAATTTATGAGGTCGCAAAGAGGGTTAGAACATTTAGAGACAACAGAAGCAACATGTTTACAAATAGAGACATAAACAAATAGGGTTTAGGAAAACATTCTTTTTTATTGAATTTGATACTGTTTTAGAAAAACAGAGCTTGACAGAATTCAAAACTGTGAAGATAAGTTTTATTCAAAAGAACTATTGCCATAGGGGAAAAGAGATCTCAGTATAGTACTGGGCTCAATTCTGAGTACAGCATGGGCAAGTGGGAATTTGTACCCAAGAAGCAGGGTAAGGATTAGTGTT
>NW_012120709.1:9636582-9684962 GCF_000951035.1 Colobus angolensis palliatus
TTTTAATTCTGGCTTTAATATTAGGTGAGTTTACCATAGTGTTGCTGACCTAGAAATAATTAGACAAGCCAACACAAAGTAGAAAATGAGCAATAAACATCAACTAATAATTGGTTCTCACTTTTAGTTTTTTAAAAAATAAATATATGTGCTTATATTTGCTTATAGCTCACTGTATATGGCCATTTTTATTTTTTAGATTGCTCTCCCCAGTCTTTATCAGACCCTCTGCTTTGAAGATGCAGCTCTGTGGCGTACTTATTATCATAATTCAATGTGTGAGCAAGAGTTTCCATCTATTCTTGCAAAGAAAGTTTCCTTATTTCAGCAGGTAAAATGTAGTGTTATCCAAATGCAAAAAAAGTGTTTAATGTTTCTCTTATTATTCAGAAGCCATTTAAAGGAAAGCTTTGCTTTTAGAGTGTTACTTTACCTTTAATGGCATATTTAGGGAAGGGCTTGATGCTTTTGCCACTTTAATGACAATTAAATCATGCCAAAGTTTCTGAGTCGGTTTCTCTCTCACTGTGGCTTTTTTTATTTCCTTTGCCTGAGACCCCAGGGGGATTTTGTAATAGGAAAAATTTATTTCAGAAAGAAACTAAGATACAAAATGTACAAATTTTACAATCATTTCCTGGAGTTATTTTTAAGGAAAAGACCTAATAGTGAGTAACAGGGGATTTTTCCCATTCTATTTTAAAATAGAATGATGAAACCTACTGGCAGGTTCCACTCAAATTGTTTTGCTAGTCGAAAAGATGAGCCTGGGAGAGCTCTTCAGAAGTTGATGTTCCAGGAAATGACCTTTCCATTTATCTCTTCTCTTGATCTGACCCCTTTGTGTCTCCATATGTAGTGAATTCTATTTCCCCAAGAGTGCTTAAACAAAAAGGAAAATGATTAAGAAAAAATTGATTTGAAAACTTAAACATCTAGGAATATCATAGATATACATGAATCAGTAGTCCCAGCTACTTGGGAGGCTGCGGTGGAAAGATCACATGAGCTCAGGATTCGAGGCAGGAGTGAGATGTGATTGTACCACTGCACTCCAGCCGGGGTGACAGGGCGAGACACTATTTCTTTCCTTTTTTTTTTTCAAAGGTAAACACAGTGATTTGAAAATTTTAGGGAGGATTTCTGGGTCTCTGTTTGCTGTCAACAGAAATGCCTCATCTACATACCGTGATTTTCACCTACCATTTAGCTTTTTATCAGATTCAGAAGACGTTTCTAACCCTATGTTTACTTTTGATGATAGGCTTGAGGAAGTAAACGGATTTCAGTAACATTTTTGATAATATACTTGCTATATACCTATAGTGACAGTTTAAAGCACAGTAAATACTATGGAACAATGATAAGTGTTCCCATATTTAGTAAACATTTGTTTAATTAGTTAACATTAATTGTTATTTAGTTAAAGTAGTTGCACAACTTTATTCTTTAAAAATATTCTGCATTTTATTTTAAGATTCTTGTAGTACAGGCGCTAAGACCGGACAGATTGCAAAGTGCCATGGCTCTTTTTGCATGTAAAACTCTGGGTAAGTGTGATGCTTTTCAAGAACTAGACCACTGACCTGAATTATTTGTTTTTACCTTTTATTTTATGTTAGCCTTAGATTAGAAATGTTATGATGTCTCTTTTATTCATTCTGTTTATTTATCTTCCAATCTCTACCTGTTTTAGAAAAATAATTCTCGTCTGGGCACGGTGGTTCATCCTGTAACTGCCCAACAGGTTCACCTTGCCTGCTGCCTAGACAGAGCTGATTTGGCAAGACAGAATTGCCATGGAGAAAGAGTAATTCACACAGAGCCGGCTGTGCGGGAGACCAGAGTTTTATTACTACTCAAATCAGTCTCCCTGAGCATTGGGGGTTGGAGTTTTTAAAGATGATTTGGTGGGTAGGGGCTTGGGAAGTGGGGAGTGCTGACTGGTCAGGTTGGAGATGGAATCATAGGGGGTTTCAAGTGAGGTTTTCTTGCTGTCTTCTGTTTCTAGGTGGGATCACAGAAATGGTTAGGTTTTACAATCGTGATGTTATCCCCAGGAGCCATTTGGAGATGTTCAGACTTTACCCCTAAACCATAATTTCTGATTTTGTAGCTAATTTGTTAGTCTGCAAAGGCAGACTGGCCCCCAGGCAAGAAAGGGGTCTTTTTGAAAAAGGGCTATTATGAATTTTGTTTCAGAGTCAAACTGAAACCACCTTTGCAAAAAATAAAACTGAGGAAATTATGACAGTGTAAGAGCTCAGACCAAACTGACTCCATCTTGCTTCTAACCTTTAAGCTATCCTTGTTCATTCTTGGGCATAGGCAGAACTAACCTTGGGAAGGAATTTAGTTTATGGTTTGACTCTGAAACCAGATTGATAATAGCCCTTTCACAAAAAGACCCGCTTCTTGCCTGGGGATAAGTCTGCCTTCAAAGGACTAATAGGTTCGCTATGAGATTAGAAATTACGGTTTAGGGACTGGGCGTGGTGGCTGACATCTGTAATCCCAGCACTTCGGGAAGCCAAGACGGGTGGATCACTTGAGGTCAGGAGTTTAAGACCAACCTGCCCTGCATGGTGAAACCCTGTCTTTACTTAAAAAAAAAAAAAGAAAAACTAGCTGAGCATGGTGGCAGGTGCCTGTAATCCCAGCTACTCGGGAGACTGAGGCAGGAGAATCACCGGAACCCAGGAAGTGGAGTTTGCAGTGACGAGATATCTCACCACTGCACTCCAGCCTGGGTGACAGAGCAAGACTCAATCCCCCCCACCCCCCAAAAAAAAGAAATTATGGTTTAGGGGTCATGCAGCCTCTGGCTGCAAGAGTCTGAACATCTTCAAATGGCTCCTGGGTATAACATCACTATTGTAAAAACTAAGATCAGTGCTTGAGATATTTTGCAGACCCACCTAGTCTGGTAATCTGGCTCAACCAGTTCTGTGATCCCACCCAGGAATAGAAGACAGCAAGAAAACCTCACTTCAAGCCCACTGTGAGTCCATCTCCAACCTGACCAAGCAGCACTCCCCACTTCCTAAGCCCCTACTCACCAAATCAGCTTTACAAACTCTGATCCCGAATGCTTAGGGAGACTGTTTTGAGTAATAATAAAACTCCGGTCTCCTGCACAGCCAGCTCTGTCTTGGTAAATCAACTATGTCTAGGCAATGGGCAAGGTGAACCCATTGGGCACTACAAAACCATCAACTAAATTCCTTCCCAAGATTAGTTCAGCCTACATGCAGGAATAAACAAGGTCAGCTTAAAGGTTAGAAGCAAGATGGAGTCGGTTAGGTCTGATCTCTTTCACTGTCATAATTTCCTGAATTATAATATTTGCACAGGTGGTTTTAATACCTGTAATCCCAGCACATTTGGAGGCTGATGGGGGAGGACTGCTTGAGCCCAGTAGTTTGAGACCAGCCTGGGCAGCATAGTGAGACCTTGTCTTTAGTAAATATTAAAAAATGAGCCAGGCACGGTGGCATGTGCCTGTAGTTCTAGCTACTCAGGAGGCTAAAGTGGGAGGATTTCTTGAACTCAAGAGTTCAAGGTTGCAGTGAGCTGTGATTCTGTCACCGCAGCCCAATGTGGACAGCCAAGCAAGACCTTGTCTCAAAAAAAGAAAAATAATTCTCTCTGTTGGATATAACCCATATATAATGTTGAATTAAATCTGACATCCTGTATTTAGTAAAGGTATTTGGACTAGAGTGTTCCTCAATCCAATATGATTGGTGTCCTTACAAGAAGATATCTGTGTAAAGACAGACACATAAGGAGAACATAATGTGATTATGAAGGCACAGATTCAAGTTGTGCAACTACGAGCCAAGGAACACAGAAGATTTCTAGGCAACCACAAGAACCTAGGAAGAGATATGGATGTGTTCTTGCAGGGACACCAGTCATATTGAATTGAGGCACACTCTCGTCCAGTATGACCTCAGGTGAAGTTAACTAATTCTACTTGCAATTGGCCCTATTTTCAAAAAGGTGAACATTTTGAGAGACAGGGGTTAGACTTCAACATATCTTTTTTGGGGGGTGGGGAGGGACACAATTTAACCCATAACACCTACCAATGAAGCTTTTCGCATAATGCCTGTCTTCTGCCTCACCCATACACACACAAATATTTTGAGTCACTTTTCAGACTGGTCACCTGGTTGGTTAATGATGAGTATATGGAAATAGTCTGGATATACCCTGTGCTTTTGTTTACTTATGCAGGGTGAGGAAATGGTCACTGTTTATTCGACTCTGATAGAATGTTTATGTAGCAGATAATTTTTACTCATGTCTGGCAGAATAATTATCCACCTTTCTTTTGGTTGCAAGTGACAGATACCATATTAAACTTGCTTAAATGAATAAAGGAAATTTATTAGTTCAAGTATTCAATACTCAGGAAAGAAGAGATAGGGCTGGTCTTCGGGTTAACTGGACTTATACAACATCATGACTCAGACAATATCAGGAAACTCTGTCTTTGTCTCAGCCTTGAGTTTGTCTCTGTGTTTCTCTGCCCCCTACTCCCATCTCTCTGTTTCTCCCTTTTTCTTTGTGTCTTTCTCTCTTCCTCTCTTGTTCCTTTTAGACTCTCATTTTAATTTCTGCTTGTGTATTATCCTTAGTCTCAAGGGTTCATAGTATTCTGGTTGATAAGACTACTAACTTCCTGGGTTATATTTTAAAGCTTATGATGAAAGGAGAAAGATAACTTTTCCTTCCCAATTTCACCATCAAAAATCCTAGAGAAGGACTCTGATTTGCTCAACTTAGGTTACATATCCACCTCTGCAACTAATCACATCAGAAATATATGGAATTACATTTCTCCAAAAGCAGCCATGGATGGGGAAGTGGTTATTACCAGAAGTGAAGGAGGGGATGCTGGTACAAAACAATAGATATGCATGATAATCAGGCTACATATAACCTGTTTTAATTTTTGTATTTATTGATAGTTTGATACCTGACCTATTAATTTGTCAAGTGCAGCTGGGCATGGTGGCTCACGCCTATAATCCCAGGACTTCAGGAGACCAAGGTGGGCAGATCACCTGAGGTCAGGAGTTTGAGACAAGCCTGGACAACATGGTGAAACCCCACCTCTACTAAAAGTACAAAAATTATCCGGGTGTGGTGGCAGGTGCCTGTAATCCCAGCTACTCAGGAGGCTGAGGTGGGACAATTGCTTGAGCCCATGAGGCAAAGGATTGCAGTGAGCTAAGTGTCACTGCACTGCAGCCTGGGCTACAGAGCAAGCCTCTGTCTCATAAATAAATAAGTAAATAAATAAATAAATAAATTTTTAAAGTGCATTTTGGGAGTCTACCTCCTTTAAGAGTTGTAAGTATATAACTTGATTCTGTAGCTGTTGGTGGAAATGTTCTGTAAATGTCTGTTGGGTCTATTTGGTCTATAGTGCAGATTAAGTCTAATGTTTCTTTGTTGATTTTCTATCTGGATAATCTGTCTAATGCTTATAGTGGAGTGTTGAAGTCCCTGCTATTATTGTATTAGAGTCTATCTCTCTCATCAGCTCTAATAGTATTCACTTTATATCTGGATATTCCAGTGTTAGGTGTATAGATACTTACAATTCTTAAATTCTCCTGCTGAATGGACTTCTTTATAATGACTTTTTTGGTCTCTTTCTATAATTTTTGTCTTGAAATCTATTTTATCTGATATAAGTATAGCTACTCCTGCTCTTTTTTGGTTTCCATTTGCATGGAATATCTTTTTCCATCTCTCCATTTTCAGTCTATGAGTCTTTATATGTGAACTGAGTTTCTTGTAGGCAGCATACAGTTGGGTCTTATTTTTAATCTATTCAACTACTGTTTCTCTTTTACATGGAGAATTTAATCCATTTATATTCAGAGTTATAATTGATAGGAAAGGACTCTAGCTGTTTTAGGAAAGGACTAACTACAGCTATTTTGTTATTTGTTTTCTGGTTGTTTTGTGAATCTCTTCTTCTTTTTTTTTTTTCCTTTCTTCCTGTCTTCCTTTGTGTGTAAGGGATCTTCTCTGGTAGTATATTTTAACTTCTTTCTTTTGTGTGTGTGTGTGTGTGTGTGTGTATCCATTATAAGTTTTTTCCTTTGTGGTTACTATGAGGCTTGAAGAAAACATAACCAGTGGATTTTAAACTGATGACAACTTAACTCTGATTACAAAGAAAAGAAAAGTAAAACAAACCAAGCAAAAAGAAAAAATTTATACTTAAACTCAATTCCCCTTCCCCCATTTTGAGGATATTTTTGGTCTCAATCTATATCTTTCTATATTGTCTATCTCTTAACAATTTATTATGGTTATTATTTTTGACAGGTATCTTTTAGACTTCATAATAAAGACATGAGTGGTGATATAGTTTGAATATACGTCCCCAGCAAATCTCACGTTGAATTGTAATCCCCAGTGTTGGAGGTGGGGCCTGGTGGGAGGTATTTGAGTCATGGGGGCAGATCCCTTGTGGCTTGGTGTTTTCCTCACAATAGTGAGTGAGTTCTCTCAAGACGTGGTTGTTTAAGCATGTGGCACTACCCTCCCCACTCTCTCTTGCTCCTGCTTTTGCCATGTGACTTGCAAGCTGCTGTTCTTACCATGTGAGACACTTGCTCCTCCTTTGCTTTCTGCCATCAGTAACAGCTCTCTTGAGGCCCCCACAGAAGCCTAGCAGATGCTGGTACCATGCTGGCAGAATTGTGAGTGAATCAAATCTCTTGTCTTTATAAATTAGCCCATCTCAGGTATTTCTTTATAGCAACACAAGAATGCCCAACACAAGTGATTTACACACCACAGTTACAGTGTTAGCATTTTCTGTATTTGTCTGTAGACTTACTTTTACCAGTGACTTTTATACCTTCCGATGATTTCTTATTGTTTAAGAATCCTTTTCTTTTAAATTGGAGAATTCCCTTTAGCATTTCTTGTAAGATAATTCTGGTGTTGGTGACATTTTTTAGCTTTTGTTTGCCTGGGAAAGTTTTTATTTCTTTTTTATGTTTGAAGGATGATGTTGCTGGATATAATATTCTAAGTTAGAAGCTTTTTTATTTTTTTTGCCTTTAGCACTCTGAATATGCCATCCCCCTCCCTCCTGGCGTGTGAGGGTTCCACTGAGAAATGTGGTGCCAGACATATGGAGCATCTTTATATGTTATTTGCATCTTTTGTCTTGCTGCTTTTACAATCTTTTCTTTGTCCTTGGCCTCTAAGAGTGATTATTATATGCCTTGAAGTAGTCTTATTTAGATAGAATCTGTCGGTGATTTTGACTGTCTTGTACCTGGATATTCTTACCTTTTTCTATGCTAGGCAAGTTCTCTGTTACTATTTCTTTGAATAAACTTTATATCCTGAGTTCTTTCTTTACATCTTCTTCAAGGCCAATAACTTATAGATTTGTCCTTTTCAAGTTATTTTTTAGATCTTGTAGACATACTTCATCCTTTTTATTCTTCTTTTTTCTCCTCTATATTTTCATGTTTTCAAACTCACTAATTTATTCTTCTGCTTGATAAATTCTGCTATTGAGACACTGATGCATTTTTCAGTTTGTCAATTGTATTTTTCAGCTCTAGGAATTGATTGTTTTTATAAAATTATTTGAATCTGTTTGTTAAATTTCTCTGATATAGGCCAGGCGCAGTGGCTCACACCTATAATCTCAGCACTTTGGGAGGCCGAGTTGGGCGGATCACTTGAGATCAGTAATTCAACACCAGCCTGGACAACATGGTGAAACCCCACGTAAAAATACAAAAATTAGCCAGGCATGGTGGCAGGCTCCTGTAATCCCAGCTACTCAGGAGGCTGAGGCAGGAGAATTGCTTGAATCTGGGAGAGGTGGAGGTTGCGCTGAGCCGAGATTACACCACTGCACTCCAGCCTGGGCCGGTGAGACTGTCTCAAAAAATTTTTTTTCTCTGATATAATTCTGATTCATTCTCTGTGTTATCTTGAAGTTCATTGTGTTTCCTTAAGACAGCTGTTTTGAATTTCTTGACGGAGAGGTTACATATCTCTGTTACTTCAAGACTGGTGACTGGTGCCTTATATAGTTCATTTGCTGAGGTCATGTTTTTCTTGGATGTTTCTGATGCTTGTGGACTTTCCTCATTGTCTGGACATTGAAGAGTTAGATATTTATTCCAGTCTTCAGAGTCTGGACTTGTTTTTACCTATTCTTCTTGAGAGGGCTTTCTAGGAATCCAAAGGAGACTGAGTGTTGTTACCTAAGCCTATTTTCACTAAAGCTGTTTTAGCACTATTGGGAACCCTAAGCCCAAGAACTCTATGACTCTTGCAGACTCCTAGAAACACAGCCTTGGTGGACTTGAGGAAGATAAGGGGGAGTTTTCTGGGTTCCTAGACAAAATCTTTTGCTCTCTTTTCTCTCTTTCCTCCAAGCAAAAGGATTCTCTCTCTATGCTGGGTTGCCTAGAGTTTGGGGAGAGTTGATATGGGCTCTGCCTTGACCACCACAGCTGGTACCATGCTGAGTCATTCCTGAAGCCTTGAGCCTTCCAGACCAGCACAGTACTGAGGCTTGCCTGAGGCCTGTGACCACTACTGCTTGGCTGTCACTGATGTTCATTCAAGGCCTTAGGCTACCTTAGTCAGCAGGTTGTAAGCCAGCAGATTCCCTTCTGGCCCAGAATGGATCTTGAAACATCAACTAAGGAGCAAAGGCCTGGAATCATAGGTTTCAGGAATCTTACTGGTGCTTTATTTTCCTGTGACTGGGCTTGTGTCCAATTTGCAAGACATAGTACTCTGTACTATTCTCTCACCTTCCCCTGAAGAGAAGGAACCTGTCTGTGTGCTGCATTGTCTGGAGTTGAGGGAGTGGTGATGCAAGTACTCTTGTGGGCTGCTGCAATTGGTGTTACACTGGGTCACACCCCAAGCCCACTGCTATGGACACCAGAATAGCACGAAGGCTTGCCCAAGGACTGCAGTCACTGTGTCCTGACTGCCACTCAGATTTATTTGGGCCCTCAGGCCATTTAATTAGCTAGTGGTAAAGATGACTGGGACTTGGTTTCTTCCTGCTGAAGCAGAAGACTTCCCTCTGGCCCAGGGCTGCTTTATACGCTCCTTCCATGGGCACTGATAGAATTCTGCCTGGTAATGAGGAGGAAATTAAAGAAAGAAAAAGAAAAAGAAATAAGTTTTTCTGTATTAGGCTGACTTATCCCAGAGGCAGCAACAAGCACAGCCCAGACCCAGGAAAAGCCTCGATAAACACTATCTGAGAAGCTAGGACACAAAGGAATGTGCTCTGGAGACTCTCCCAATTCTCCCTCAACATAGGAAGGAGAAAAACAATTTTCCTTTCTCTTATGGTATGAGTTTATAGATTCCTGTTCTCAGTAACTAGTAGCTTCAAGTATTCTGTTTTATCTAAGCAGTACAATGAAGCTCATGAACCATCTGAGCAGACCTGAGCTACAGCCACTTGGGCACCGTAGTGAAGGTTATGAGATAAGCCCATGCAAGACACTTGAGCAAAACCTAGGTAACAGCCATCTGAGCTGAATAGCAAGGGTCATGTGTAATTCTGGGTTATGCACCTGTCACAATTTGATTAACTGACTTCATTCTGCCTCTGTATCCTTGCTTTCACATCACTGTAATCCTACTTCAAGCTAGCCCACTCCCTTTTTGAAGTGTGTATAAAGGTCAAGAGCTGTTTTTGTTCTGGGCCCAGTCTCAGGATGTTAATCCACTGGGTCTGAGTGCACTCAATAAAATCCTCTTGCTTTACTCTGAGGTCTTTCTTGTCCCCCTGATTCGGGCAACAGTATTGTGTTCTGCTCAGTGACTGGACCACACTGAGTTCCAATGTAAAGTCACACTCACCTCACTTTCCTCCCCTATGCACACAGATTCTCTCTGTGCTGTGCTGCCTGTGGTTGGGGAAGGAGTGGTATAGGCAATCCAAGACTATTTTTCCTACTCTCTTCAATGCCTCTTTCCTTGTGATTCTTTCGAAATCAGCTGCTGTGATCACTCACTAGATTTTTGGTTCATATGAAGGTGTTTTCTTACGTGGATAGTTATTCAATTTGATGTTCCTGCAGGGGACAATTGCTCAAAGATTCTATTTGTCCATCTTGCTCTGCCTTCTTCTTAACTGTTGATCCTAAAGACTGCAGTAGTTGGAAAAAAAGATACTGGTGTCCATGTTTGGAAATGTTTTTGAATATACTTTATCTTGTTACTGGAACAATTAACATGTTCCCAAATTTGGATACACATGGTGAGTAATCACTGTGTAATACACATCTAAGAATATGGAAAACAGTTGTCCCCTTAGCATTAAGATTAGTTGAAGTAGCCTTTTACTAGCATTTTTGAGAAAATAGAAGCAGTAAGACAAAAATTCTTCATTTCCCATCAACACATCTACCATTTGCATTAGTACTCATACTCATTCTGCTTTCCTTTCTCTTACTGTGAAAGAATATTTTTGCTGTAATCAAAGGTCAACTCATTTACTGCTTTCTTCTTCATTTCTGCCATTATTATCTTCTCCCACATCATGAATTTCACCTTCTTTGCTGGATCATTTTTTTCAGCATACAAATATATTTTAGCATCATCTGTCTTAAAAATACCTCCTTTGGTCTCAGACCCTTTTCTAGCCACTATCCTATTTTTCACTTCTTTCTAAACTCAAAGTTGTCCATTTCTTTCTTTATAGAACACATTCTTCTCTTGATTGTTATGTTTCTTTTTTCATTCCCCAACCCTCTTAGGCTGTTCCTTTTTACTTTCCTTTACTGGCTTCTTGTGTGCATGTCTTCTAAGTGTTAGAGTACTTTTCTTTTTTACTATAGTTTTGCCCTGGGTTTTATTCTTTCATTATTTCATATTCTCCCTGTAGGTGACCTTACCTAATCCCTGGATTTAAATATCATTCTTAAATTATTGACTCTTATATCTCTTATTTCCAGCCCTGAAATTCTAGGCTTGTGTATTTAATGCTTATGTGATGTTTTTATATTAAAAACATCAAAAATAAATATCTCAAATTTAATGTGATCAGTACAGAACTTTCGATTTTTTTATACTATCATCTACTCAGTTGTTTAATCCAAAACCCCAAAAGTACAGTCATGTGTTGTTAAACAGTTGTTTAACAGTTTAACAGTGTTGTTTAACAAAAGTACAGTCATGTGTTGTTTAACAGTGGAGATGTATTCTGAGAAATGTGTCATTAGGCAGTTTCATTGTGTGAATATCATAGAATGTACATAAACCTTGATTGTATACCCTCATACACACCTAGGCTATATAGTATAACCTATTGCTCTTAGGCTACAAACCTGTGCAGCATGTTAATATACTGAATGCTATAGGCAATTGTAACACAGTGGTAGGTATTTGTATCTCTAAACATAGAAATGATACAGCAAAAATACAGCATTACAATCTTATGGAATGACCATGGTATACATGGTCCATCGTTTATTGAAAAGTCATTGTGCAGCTCATGTAATTCTTTCCTCTCTTTTCTTTCTATACCCAACCTATCATCAAATTCTTTTGGTTTCAACCCTAAAACTTATTCTGAATTCATTTTATTTGCTTTATTAGTACCAACCTAATACAAGCTATTATCAGCTCTCAATTACTGCCATACCTTTTGTTTGTTGTCTCTATCTTCAGAATATATCCAGAATCCAGTCACTTCTCAGACCTTTAGGACTTTCTACCACTTTTTTAAAGCCACTTTTATATAAGCAAGATTATTACCATTCAGGCCTCTATCCTTCCCCACTTTAGTCTATCCTCAACATAGCAGCTTTTTGAAATATAAATTAGATCATATCACTCCTCTGCGCCAACTCTTCTGATGGAATGTGACATCTTATCTTCTTCAGAATCCTTATGATGTTCTACGAGGTCTTACCCTCAGATCTTATCTCCTAACCACTCTTGACCCTTGCTCAGTTCTGTACCCACTTAATTGTCTTTTTGCTTTTTTGCTGCTCTAAGTATGTTTCTGAAATATCAGAACCTTTGCACTTGCTGTTACTATTGCTCAAATGCATGTTAAAATAAAACAGGACACTTTTCAGAGAGGTTGTTAAGAGTTTTTTTCCTACTACCCATTTAGTCTTTAATAATGTGGTCTTTGTGCCACATTGCACATGACCGTTCCTACTGATTTTATAGTTTGACTATCAACTCTTTGAAATACTTATGGTACTATTTCATCTCCAGGTCAAGTGACATTTAAGGTTTAATGACATTAATTAAAAACCTCATGTTATTTATATATTCAGATGCTTTGAAAGTTTAATACACTGCTAAAATCATACTCTTTCTAAGCAAAAATTATGTTCACTATTTTATGGCTGTATGACTTTGTATTTGGTCAAGTAGCTTTCTTAAATTGTTTTCATGTAAAATTGGAGTTTCTATTTCATGAGTAAGTTTTAAAAATTCAAATCACTGTAGAACAGGCACTTACCTCTTTTTAATAAAATTTTAGAGCTTTGATTTTAAATGTAATTTCTCAAGCATCATTCATATGGAAAGATCCTTATTAAGTTTTAGCAACTGTTTTAATAATCTATAAACCTTAAAATAGTAAATTAAAAAGATGTATTTATGGAAGTAGTTTTGATTTGAAGATTTAAATTCGTATAGCAATCCTCAAAGCTTTTAGGGATGCCTGTTTAATAAGATTCTACAAAGCAAGACTTATGTGCTGGCAAAATCTACTGCATTGCTTTTTAAAAATGGTACTGACCAGATGCAAGTATTCTTACTTCTGTAATTCTGATGTAATTTTGACTTAAAAAAAAAAACTATTATGAGGAGTATATTATGCTATGTGTATTGAGGTATTGGGAGTGTAAAGAGACATGTCCCCATACAGTGCTGCAATAACTACAGGAACCAGAAATTTTTAAATGTTCTTCATCCAAAAGTTTTTTTTGAACTATGCATCCTTCCTAGTTTTACAGTTCTGTACCTGTCTTATGGCATCATCCCATCCCATGTACCTTGCTTTCATAGCTCAATCTGTCTTATCAAGTCTATGTCTAAAAGAAAGAAAGACTTAAGGATATTTGCATTCATTTTCTATTGCTGCTAGAAATTTATCAGGTTTAAACAATGCCCAGTTATCATCTTCTGCAGGTCAGAAACTTGATGGGCTCACCAGATTTCTTTGTTCCAAGTTTTGGAAGCCCTGGGGAAAATCCACTTCCAAACTCATTAAGGTTCACAGCCCTATTCAGTTTTAGGACTGAGGTCCCCATTTTCTTTCTGTTTTTTGGTGTCATTCTCAGCTTTTAGATGCCAGATGGTATCTAGCCCCCTTCCTCCATCTTTAAAGCCAGCATTTGCAGATTGATTCCTTTGCATGCTTCATATCTCTCCCGTTTCTCTTTTCTGCTACACTTCTTTGACTCTAACTAGAGAAACTGCTCCACTTTTAAGGGGTCAATTGATTAGCTTGGCCCACGTGAATAACACGGGATAATCTTCTTACTTTTAGGTTCATGACCTTAGTTACATTTGCAAAGTCCCTTCACAGCAGTACTTAGTTTAGTTTTTGATTGAATAACCAGGGCTTAGGATTCTTGAAAGAGATATCTTTAGAATTCTGCCTACCACAACATATTTGACTTTTTTAAATTATTATTATTATACTTTAAGTTCTAGGGTACATGTGCATAACGTGCAGGTTTGTTACATATGTATACTTGTGCCATGTTGATGTGCTGCACCCATCAACTCGTCAGCACCCATCAATTCGTCATTTAAATCAGGTATAACTCCCAGTGCAATCCCTCCCTCCTTCCCCCTCCCCATGATAGGCCCTGGTGTGTGGTGTTCCCCTTCCCGAGTCCAGGTGATCTCATTGTTCAGTTCCCACCTATGAGTGAGAACATGCGGTGTTTGGTTTTCTCTTCTTGTGATAGTTTGCTAAGAATGATGGTTTCCAGCTGCATCCATGTCCCTACAAAGGATGCAAACTCATCCTTTTTTATGGCTACGTAGTATTCCATGGTGTATATGTGCCACATTTTCTTAATCCAGTCTGTCACTGATGGACATTTGGGTTGATTCCAAATCTTTGCTATTGTGAATAGTGCCGCAATAAACATACGTGTGCATGTGTCTTTATAGCAGCATGATTTATAATCCTTTGGGTGACTTTTTTACTTGTCTCTAGGGTTGAGTAATATTTCATTTCTAAAGCGTAGTTTCCCGTTTAGTTGGTTCACATATATTGGGTTAGGTAGTGGCTGTTGATTTTCCTCTTTTTACTGATGTTTGTGATACATTTTTACAATTTTTTTTCTCATAAAAGAAAGGTAATTTTATACATCTGATACTTATTAGCTCTTTGTTACGGAGGATGAGAGGAATGAAAAAGAATGAATCTATTATACTTACTATGTATAATAGTTTTGATAATTTTCCACTTTCTTTACTCAGGTACCTGCAAAGTACGGGAGTCAATTTGTTCCTTTTTCAATTGCAAGTTATTTCTTTTTTATTATCTCAATGTTTTATTTGCATAAAATGCAATAAAGGTTTAAGTTATTCCTTTGTCTTATTCTTATTTTTTTGAAAGAAATGCTGTATTTATTTTTAAACTTATGGTCAGAATATCGGGTTCCAGTGATTTCCAAATAGTTTTGGAATCACAGTGCAATTTTTCATGCCCAGTGCACATAATTCACAGTGCAATTATTATTTTTGGCTCTCTAACTTTATTAAATAGTTTTGAATGATTTGTATTGAGAAGTCTGATGGTATCATGAATCAGAATTATTTGGACTGATAAAACCAGTGTACTCAGTTCACTTAAAGTGCAACAGAAATTTTGCTGGAGTTTTTTGGGCAGGATGGCTAACATCTAATTCCAAGTAACATGAATGTCACCTGTGTTACATTAAATGGCAAGGTATTTTTCATGATTTTTTTTCTCCAACTCAAAATGTTTTATTACTTTGAAATATTGTGTAAAATGAATTAATGGACATATATTTATATCCTGTGGGATTTTAAAATTAAAAGTTATAATTGAATTTGCTAGTCTCTGGATATAAAGTAGTGAAAGATTCAGTATGATTCTTGCCCACATGAAGTTTACAGTGTACATTGGTTAAATAAACAAGTGGTATGGTAATCTGCATTTTAGCTTTTTTAGACAGTTTTTGTATTGGCATATATTTTCCAAATAAAGCACATTTAAGTCAGCAAGTAGTTATTTTAAATGAAAATATTTTATATATATTTTGACATTTTTATTGTATAATATATAGTAATTAGAGGAGTATCAGAAAATGCATAGACATGAAAAGAAAATAAGAAACACCTGGTATTCCATCATTAGCACTAATCATTGTTAACGTTTCTATGTATGCCTTTGCTTTCTTTTTATGCACATAGAAGTGTATATATTACAATTTGACATTATTGCCAAATCTCTTGAATAATCTGATTTTTCTGTATATTTTACCTCAACATGTTTGTAACTTCAGTTTCAATGTATGGCTATCAGAAATTACTCAGACTACTGTTAGAAACTCAATTTCTTTCTACCAGTTTTTAGCTAATATCAACAGCTACAATGAAAAGCCCTTGTACATGCTTCTGCGTCCATATCCTGAATTGTTTCTTAAATTATTATAATTTTAATTACTGATCAAGGCCATGTACATTTTAAAGACTTTTGATACACTTTATTAAATCAGACAATATATTTAATTGGCCTAGATATTTATTGAATTTATGAATAAATAAGTGAATGCTTGAATGAATAGAAATATTTCTTACTACATTGCAAGTACGTAAGAATTCTTTATTGCTAAATTTAAATTGCTAACAATTGAATAGTTGTTAGCAATTTAAACTTAGTTAAAAAGAAAATTTACAAAATATGCCTCTAAAAACAATTCATCAATTTTAAGTGGCTCTTGGAGAGATTTCACCTGTTATTAGGAATATTTCTGACTTTGGAAATGCTTAGCATTATGGGTTGCTATTGTGAAGAATAGACAAGGGTGCTGCTTTATGCATGAAATGTACCTTTTCAGGTTGGTTACCTAGAAATGTCTCTTTTGACCCATCATGATAACATTGAATTTATATTTTAAAGTGTTTACTATTCTTAATTCTTTAAGGATGTCCATATCTGAGGTGCAGTCTTGTCTATTCACTTCTACTTTTGAGAATATATGGAAGCCCTTCTTGCGCATGTACTCACTCAGTTACATACTCCTAATTTTTTCTTAATTTTTAACTCCTGTGTAACACTCATTTTAGCTCAATTCAAACAAGTATATTTTAAATTATTAACTGACATGAGCCTTTTCAGTTTGGCTTTAATGAAATACATTAATAATGGAAACATTCAAGTTTTAGCAGAAGAGAGAGTATTAGTTTTCTTACCCATAAAATTAATATAATGATATTTGTTTCTCAGGATCATTGTATGGTTTAGATATCATTTAAATAAACTACCTGATATAATGCTTAGCATTCAGTAGGTGATGAATAAATGGCATTTGTTACAATTATTATAGTTATTTTGCTTCCAAAGGACCTGTGGATTGCTTTATCCTTGTTTTGCAATTGAGGAAACTGAGGCACAGTGCATTTTAATGATTTGCAAAGGGTCATTTGGCTAACAAATATAAACTGACAGCTATGTATTTCTGTCTTAAGCATTCTTTTCACTACCCATACAGCCTTTTTTCCCCACGGGCATGAGAAATAACTTTTTGGCATGAAATCATTTACCTATGTCATGAGAAATCTGATTCCCCATATGCATGACACAGAGTAGGCACTCAGCTATCATTAATGAATTGTACTGGACTAATGAGATATATAGATTGATGGCTGGGTTCACTCTTCTCTTGCATTGTGGTCTCAATTTACAATACACCTACAGGCCTGTATTGTGGTCTCAATTTACAATACAGATGTTAAATATGGTAATCAGGGTACCTACCTCATAGCATTGTAATAATAAGATGATACCATACATGGAAAACATTTAGAAAAATGCCTGGCATCTTAAGCATAAAACAGATGTTGACTCTTACTAGTATATGATTTTAGAGTGGAAAAACTTTAATATATGATGAGATTGTAACTCACCTGAGTATTCTCTATTATATATCACATAATTAGATTTAATAAACTTTTTAATAATGCATACTGCTTTTATTTTTAATTTTTAAAATATATCTTTTAGGACTGAAAGAGGTGTCGCCACTGCCTCTAAATCTCAAACGTTTATACAAAGAGACACTGGAAATTGAACCCATCTTGATAATTATTTCTCCGGGTGCTGATCCTTCTCAGGAACTTCAAGAACTTGCTAATACTGAAAGAAGCGGAGAGTGTTATCACCAGGTAAGTACATATTGTCCTGCTGTTTTTGTTTTTGCTATTGCTGTTCCCATACTTGATGATATTGGTCAAATGAACATTTTTGGTTGTGATAAGCCAAATAATGCCCGGAAAAATGTCTATGTCCTAATCCTCAGAACTGTGGATATGTTATTTTCCATGGCAAAAGGAACTTTGCTGATATAATTAAGGATCTTCAGATGGGAAGAGTAGCCTGAATTAGCCAGGTGGACCCAATATAAAATCACAAAGGTTTTTTATAAGAGGGAGACAGGTGAGTCAAGAGCGAAGCTAGGAGATATGATGATCCAAGTAGAGGTCAGAGAAGAGAGAATATGCTGTGCTACTGGCTTTGAAGATGGAGGAACAGGCCATAAGCAAAGAAATGTAGGTGGCTTCCAGAAACTGGAAAAAACAAGGGAAGAATTATCTTTTAGAGCCTTTAGAAAGAACGTAGCCTTATAGTAGTACCTTTATTTTCAAACCCAGAACCTTGATTTTAGGCCAGTGAGAAACTTCTGGCCTCCAGACATTTGATGATAATTTAAGGCACTAAATCTGTTGTAATTTCTTAAAGCAGCTATAGGAAATTCATACATTTGCTTTCATTTTGAGAATTACTTTTAAAATTTTACTTGGATGCTTTTATGATAAATCACAGTAATGTTTATTTACACTTTATTTACCTGAACTGAAAGAAATACATAAAATTTTGAGTAAAATGTATTCATTGTAATGCAATTTTTTTTCCCTGAGGTAGGAACTTTTGTTTGTTCAGGGTGTCTCCTTTTTTTCAGTTTGCATGTAAATTTGAAAATGAAATGTATTAATTCACCCTCAATGTTTAGCAAGTGAATACATCTTTTTCACTGGGAAAATAATTAATAATGATTTTTTAAACAACTGAATACTTCATAGCAACCAAAAATTGAAAAGTAAAAATTTTACAAAGAAAAATATAAATGAAATATAGCAAAATAGTAGCGCTGTTAGGCTCAGGTGTGCAGGTTTTGAACTAATAGAGAGTTCTGGTCAATCATAGTAGATTAGGTCTACATTAGGTCAATATTCAGTTATCAGTGAGGTGTCTTAGGAAGGGGAGCTCCACAGATTGTACCTGTTATTAGTAATTCTGGCAGGAAAGTTAAACTATTCATATAAGCTTTTAATTATTTAAAGAAGATTAATTTCTGGTATTAGTTTGATTCTTCTTCTGAATTTATTATTAAAGCCAGTTAGGAAGGTTTAGGGATTATTATTGAATCTCTTACCGTTATATTATAACATGTTAGCAGATCTGTTTTTTAAATTTTGTTTGTTTGTTTTTTTGCTTTTGCAGGTTGCCATGGGTCAAGGTCAAGCTGATTTAGCAATTCAAATGCTAAAAGAATGTGCCCGCAATGGAGACTGGCTCTGTTTGAAGAACTTACATCTTGTGGTATCTTGGCTACCAGTTCTGGAAAAGGTAGATTCAGATAAATGTGGTACAAATAATATCTATTGTACTCAACTTAGTACTCTCCAAGGGACATCAGTATTAAAATGTCATGCATTATTTATGATGAATTAAAAAGTAGTATTTGAGAAATTTTAGATTTAAATATTTCCTAAATATGTACAATTATGCAAAATAAGATATTAATAGGAAGTCTATGAAAATCTTTTTTTAAGGGCATATAAGAGAAGCCAAGACATTTTTAATGAAGATTGACAGGGAAGCTTAGAAGACATATTTATACCATTAGTTTCTTTTTATGCTCTTGTTCTCTTGGTCTGTATTGGGAGAAGAGACATAATAGGGTGTCAGAGGGAACTGCCTAACTTCCTAGGGGCTAATGAAGCTAGAGAGTAAACTGAAGCAAATGTTTCATTTACCTCAAATGGACTCAGGAGAAAAATAGTCTTAAGACCAGACAAGTCACTGGATAGGCTTTACATGCAAACCTAGATTTTATTCTGGTGCTTAAGAAAGATGAGTAGGGTCTTGGGTAGTTAGAGATGATTCTGAAGAGATATTCCTTGAAAGCCAAATGGGATTTTGCTAAGTATAGGCAAAGAAAGGATATCATGATTTTAATTCCATCAGCACAAGCAGAGATAATGCTGGGGATGTCCATCCCTAGTACAAGGAATGAAGAGATGTCCTTGATAGTGCTAGAGAGGCAGGCCAGGCAGGAAGTGTGGGGAAATTGAGTTAGACGACTAGGAAAGAGCTAAGTTATGGAATACCCTGAGAACCATGCAGAAGATTTTGGAATTTTTGTCCTGGGACTTAGAGAGCCAAAGGAGGTCCTTAACAGAGAAGTTTATTTATTCTGGCAGTAGTATATAGAATAGAAGCAAACAGAAGAGAGTAAATTGAGGGAGGTCCTGCCCTAGTTGTGAGGTATTAAAAATTTCTGCAGTCCTAATTAATTGGCAACTACACACTTCCACAAATAGAGTCAATAAATTTTTGACGAATAAGTTAATGAGTAAGTGAATGAACTGATGGACCATGGTGATTCATGATTCATTACTTGTAATCAAGAGAAGATACAGATTTTAGACTATGAATATTCATGTAATTCTATTATGGCTTTCTGTAAAAATTACTAGTGTGTAAAAATATAATTTCTTTTTTTTTTTTTTTTTTGAGACAGAGTCTCACTCTGTCCAGCCCAGTCGCCCAGGCTGGAGTACAGTGGTGTGATCTCGGTTCACTGCAAGCTCCACCTCCTGGGTTCACGCCGTTCTCCTGCCTCAGCCTCCTGAGTAGCTGGGACTACAGGTGCCCACCA
This sequence comes from Colobus angolensis palliatus, assembly GCF_000951035.1. NCBI lineage: Eukaryota > Metazoa > Chordata > Mammalia > Primates > Cercopithecidae > Colobus > Colobus angolensis. The sequence goes on from NW_012120709.1 coordinate 9,656,793, forward strand.
CCGCGCCTGGCCAATTTTTTTGTATTTTTTGTAGAGATGGAGTTCACCGTGTTAGCCAGGATGGTCTTGATCTCCTGACCTTGTGATCTGCCCACTTCGGCCTCCCAAAGTGCTGGGATTACAGGCATGAGCCACCGTGCCCAGCCAAAAATATAAAATTTATGTCTGATAAATCATATATGTTTTGTTTTGTTTTGTTTTTGAGACAGAATCTTGCTCTATTGCCCGGACTGGAGTTCAGTGGCACAGTTTTGGCTCACTGCAACCTCCACCTCCCGAATTCAAATGATTCTCGTGCCTCAGCCTCCGAAGTAGCTGCAATTACAGGCATGTACCACCATGCCTGGCTGATTTTTGTATTTTTAGTAGAGACAGGGTTTTGCCCTGTTGGCCAGGCTGGTCTTGAACTTCTGGCCTCAAGTGATCGCCTGTCTCAGCCTCCCAAAGTGCTGGGATTGCAGGTGTGAGCCACTGCTCCTAACCTGATAAATCATATATGTTTTAAGATATATAAAGAAGACTGGTGAATACTTGTACTGCTTTCTGTGTCAAACAGTTGATTGATAGCTACTAATCTATGTAAAATATAGTTGTTATCTTGAAAGCACATCTTAATTAGAACTCTTAGAAACAGTACATAATATATAATTTTTAAAATAACTGATTATTATTTGCTTTTCTATTAGTTTGAATTGATTGGATATAAATTTATAAATTTATTGTAAATCCAACTATATCCAGCTATAAATCCAACTATATCACAATGTATTGTTTTACCTTTTAAATGTTTTTAGATGTGCTAACCCAAAGCAAAGGTTTATATAAAATTTCCTTTTTAAAGTTATGAGGTGTAAATACATTTTGTCCTTTATAATTTTAAGCAAGCACAATGTTTTTGTGGCCATTCTTTTGTAATTTTTTTCATCATCTTAACTCTACATTTCATGTGATATTAAATGAATGTTAGTGTTCGACATCAATTATATTAAAATAATTTTTAGACTTCATTCTTTTTTAGAGCTATCAAAATTTCTTCTGTCATTTATTTATTCATTTATTAAATTTACAGATACTTGCTGAGTACAAGAAAAAGCCAGAAATTGTGCCAGGTTCTGGTTACCTACAGAATTTGTACCTGCTCTCTGGGAACTTAATTTAGAAGAGACAGATCACATTAAGAACTATATTGTGGGATGAGGAATACTAAGGGAAAAATTTACAAAATGACATGGGTGATTAAACCTGCTTGGGATTGTGGTAGTGAAGAGTTGGAGAAGATATTCCTCTAAGACATGATATTTAAATTATATTTTGACAGATAAGTAATAATTGGTCAGATTACAAAGAGAATAATAGGCAGAGGAAATACAATGAGTATAGATAGTCATAAGAGTCTGGATAAATGACTAAAGCCCACAGTATGAGAAGCATGGGCAGATTAATTTTGTATGGTGAAGTTTTGAATTTATATTACAGGCCATAAGGTGCTACTAAAAATTGTAAATAAGGGAATTAATATCATTATATAACTCTGTAGAAGCAAGAATTAAAGCAGTGAGAATCTAAAGACTTAAGAAGGCTGGTAGTGCCGGGCGCGGTGGCTCACGCCTGTAATCCCAGCACTCTGGGAGGCCGAGGCGGGCAGATCGCAAGGTCAGGAGATGGAGACCATCTTGGCTCACACGGTGAAACCCCGACTCTACTAAAAAATACCAAAAAAGATTAGCCGGGCTTGGTGGCGGGCACCTGTAGTCCCAGCTACTCAGGAGGCTGAGGCAAGAGAATGGTGTGAACCCGGGAGGGGGAGCTTGCAGTGAGCCAGAAATCGTGCCACTGCACTCCAGCCTGGGCGACAGAGTGAGACTCCGTCTTGGGGGTAGAAAAAAAAAAAGAAGGCTGGTAGTTTAGGCATAGCAATTATAGCTAACACTTATTTTGAACTTACTATGTATCAGATACTGTTTTGGTACTTACACAATTCTATGTGATAGGTACTATTATTATCCTTGTTTAGAGATGGAATAAGTCAAAGAGCCCAAGGTCACCTAGCAGGTTAGTGACAAGGTTCAAATTTCAACCCAGTCAACATGACTTTAGATGCAGATTCCTATTCATTACACTGAGCTAGTAATGGAGAAAAGATAAAAATTTAAAGGAAATATAACCAGAGCATTAAGAAATATATCAGAATGTCACAGAAGTTTTAATTACAAATAGTTATTAATAGTATAATGATAAAAGAGAAATTTTTGTATGTATTTAAGTAAATTTTTATCATTGGTTTTGTAAACAAGGAATTGAATACTCTTCAACCTAAGGATACCTTTCGTCTTTGGCTTACTGCAGAAGTTCATCCCAACTTTACTCCTATTTTACTACAGTCAAGTTTGAAAATAACCTATGAGGTAAGAAGATTTAAAATTTGGATCTCTAGTCATATGAAAGCAGTAATCTATACATGACTTCTAAAACTTTGTAAACGACTATTATATAGAACACACAATTTCTTTTTACATTTAAATGAGGTATAATATACATAAATAGCATAAGATGATATAAAATACATTTAAATCTTTTCAAATTTTATTTCATACTTATGTTTTTGTTTTTATTGTGGTAAGAAACACATAACATGACATTTACTATCGTAACCCTTTTTAAATGTATAGTGCAATATGCACCTTGTTGTGCAGTAGATCTCTAGAACTTTTTTTATCTTGCAAAACTGAAACTCTATGACCACTGAAGAGCAACTCTTCATTTTGCCCTATCCTCTGGCAACCACCATTTTACTTTCTAAGAGTTTGACCACTTTTGCTACCTCATTTAGTAAAATCATGGATTATCTTTTTGTTATTTCACTTAACATAATGTCCTCCAGGTTCATCCATGTTTTAGCATATGACAGGATTTCCTTTCTTAAGACAGAATAATATTTCATTGTATGTATATACCGTATTTTCTTTATCCATTAATCCATCAGTGGACATTTAGGTCTTTTACTTCTTGGCTGTTGTGCGTAATACAGTGAACGCAGGTGAGCACATATTTCTTCACGATTCCACTTTCAATTATTTTGGATATGTAGCTAGAAGTGGGATTGCTGGATCATATGGTGATTCTATTTTTAAGTTTTTGATGGAACTTCATATTGTTTTTCATAGTGGCTACATCATTTTATATTCCCACTAGCACTGAACAGTTTCTCCACATCTTCACCAACAGTTTTCTCTGAGTGTGTGTGTTTAACACTGGTCATCTGAGTGGGTCTGAGGCGATACCTGATTTCTTTATTCGATTAGTTGTCAGAGTTGTTTAAAAAATTTGTTTTCCAAATAACTGATCCTTTACTTATGAATTTGCTTTTCCTGATTCTTTTCATTTCACTGAATTTTCTTTTTTCTGTTTTTCTTTCTAATGCTGTCTTTAGATTTTTTCTGCTTTTATTCTTCCTGATTTCTTGAGTTGAATACTTGTTTTGTATTTACTTGCATTCATACTGAAATTGTTCTAAGTCTGAATTTGCAGCTTAATATGTCTTTGGCTTTATTTCACAATTTTGGCATATTAGTGTTTTTGTTTCATTATTTTTCAGTCTGTATTTATATGTGATTTTCTCTTTAATTGTACAGGATTTATTAATTTGCATGATCTTTCGTGTAGTGCCTTTTTAAAAACTAAGTGGTTTGGTTTCCTATTAATGTCATGTTTTATTGAATAGTGTGCAGAAATTTGGCCTTATCTATGATAGTTTTTGTAAATGTTTCATAAACATAAAAAGCTTTCATTTAAAAAGTGTAAATTTGATAGGTACTTAATACTTCAGTGGTATATTTTCTTTCTTTTCTTTTTTTTTATTTTGTATTTTTAGTAGAGGTGGGTTTCACCATGTTGGCCAGGCTGGTCTCGAACTCCTGACCTCAAGTGATCCACCCACCTCAGCCTCCCAAAGTGCTGGGATTACACCATGCCCAGCCGCCTTTTAAAAAAGAAGGTCATTTTACTTAAGAAATAACAATGAAAAGGATTTCAAAGGGGATGACTAATTTTTGGCATTCTGAAAGTATTGACCTGAATTTATTATTTTTATGTTAGAAACCATTTTGGAAGAACTATTTTACTTTTAGAACAAGCTAGTTAGAATAACTTGGGCAGAAAAACCCACATTATGTATTTTTTAATATTAGAATTCTTTCTTGAGGGCGTTATTTTGCTATTTTTCCACGAACTTGAAAAGTTATCATTTTGATAATTTGAAAAATAATGACAGATATGATGCATATGGATGAACATTTTAAAAAATTTTATACTAGTCTGATATACAATTTCAGTTCCTGGATTTTTATTTGGGTCTATGAACCTAGCAATGTTACACAATACTTTAAATTTGGACTAATGCACCAGAAAGATTAGTTGACATTCTATGTAAATGGTATGTTGAATTTCTCATGGAAATTCAAATAGCAACTAGTGAGGGAAAACTGGCATATTAAACTCAAACACCTATCCCATAACAATCAATATCACATTAGTATTGTAAGTGGTGATTTAGTGTCAGTGAAAAAAAAAAATCTCTCAATCATCATATAAAACTTATTTGGTTATTTTGAATATTATTGTATATAGTTTTACATTTGAAAAATTATTCTGAATTTATATTTGGATGAACTGTTAGATATAAGCAGTTTAAAACTAGTTTTATGTACATTTTGAAGTAACATAATAGTTTAACTGAAACCTGGTAATCTGAACATTTTACTTTAAATTATGTTCTTAAATATGTTAAAATCAAATATATTTTACTTGTAGGATTTTAGCAATAGGATGTCTGTTGATTTTTTTCTTTAGTCACCTCCAGGTTTAAAGAAAAATTTAATGCGTACTTATGAGTCTTGGACTCCTGAGCAAATTAGCAAAAAAGATAATATGCATCGAGCTCATGCTCTCTTCAGTCTTGCATGGTTTCATGCTGCATGTCAAGAAAGAAGAAATTATATTCCTCAGGTAAGTAAGACCATGTCTTGGATACATTCTAAGCTTTATATTTTTGTATGTTAAAATATTTTTGTGGCCAGGCATGGTGGCTCATGCCTGTAATCCCAGCACTTGGGGAGGCAGGCAGATCACCTGAGGTCGGGCATTCGAGACCAGCCTGACCAACATGGAGAAACCCCATCTCTACTAAAAATACAAAATTAGCTGGGCATAGTGTTGCATTCCTATAAGCACAGCTACTCTGGAGGCTCAGGCAGGAGAATTGCTTGAACTCGGGAGGTGGAGGTTGCAGTGAACTGAGATTGTGCCATTGCACTCCAGCCTGGGCGACAAGAGTGAAACTCCACCTCCAAAAAAAAAAAACAGTGTGTGTGTGTATGTGTGTGTGTATATATATGTGTGTGTAAATTGCATCACTCTTCCATCTTTAAATTTTTCCCATCATCTTTTTTCAACTTTGTCCACTTCTGTTGAGGAAAATCTCTCCTCAAACTGCCCTCCTCACTCGGCTCCCCTTTTAACCTCTCTATTTCAGTGCCATGTCAAAACAAGAGCATAGATTTTAGAGCTAGACAGACTTGCATTTGAGTCTTGACTCAAGAGTTTCTTGCAGGGATACCTTGGGTAAACTGTTTTAACCCCCAATAAGTATCAGTTTCTTCAACTGTAGAATGAGAATAACAATCATATTTACCTTTATTGTGGGCATTAAATGAAAGTGTATATGTGTGTATATATAGGTGTATATATAGGTGTATATATGTATCTGTATATATGTGTATATATATGTTTGTGTATGTATGTGTATGTGTGTATATATGTGTGTATATGTGTGTGTATATATATGTGTACGTGTGTGTGTATATATGTGTATATATGTGTGTGTGTGTGTGTATATATATATATATAGTGGCACGCACCTGTAGCTCCAGCTACTTGGTAGGCTGAGACAGGAGAATCGCTTGAACCCAGGAGGCAGAGGTTGCAGTGAGCCGAGATCGCGCCATTGCACTCCAGCCTGGGCGACAGATCGAGACTCTGTTTTAAAAAAAAAAAAAAAAAAATTTGTAATGCAGTATTAATAGCTAGGTTTACATATTTACATATTAATTTGGCTCATGACTTAAATTTATATCCTTAATCAGATCTTTTCTGCTAATCTTCTAGACTGTATATAGTTAACTACTTCACATCCCATTGTATTAAAGTATTAAGAACAATTTGTGACCCATCATAAGCCCTCAGTGAGTGTTAGGTTTCATTTTTATAGTTTATATTGCATAGATATCTCAAACTTCAAAACCTGAATTCCCCATACCCGTCAGTTCTTCCCAGTAAAAGCCATTGGTATCTATCTACTTCCTTAGTCTACAAACTCAGGAGCTGTTCTTGATATGTTGTGTTTCAAAGCTTCCCTATCCAATCCATCATCAAGTCTTATTAATTCTACTTCCAAAATATAATTTAAATATGAGGACTTCACCATTTTTTAAGCCTCATCACCTCTCACCTGTACTACTTTCTGAATTAGTTTTCCAACTGTTATTCCTACTTTTTGCATTTAGCAACCAGAATTATCTTTCTAATATATGAATTTGGTTATTACTTTGCTTAAAATGTATCAAGTGGCTTTTTATCATACTTAGGGGAAAGCTGTGCAAATACCATACCACAGTCCAGAAGAAAAGACCCATCTATCTCTTCAGCCTCCTCTCGGACACTTTATGTCACTTGCATTCTACACTTCAGTCATGCTGGGCTTCTTTAAGATCTTGAATCTATCTAGCTCTTTCTCACCGAAGGCTCTCTGTTACTGTCATCACAATCAATCAACTGCATTTTTTCCGTTGCCATGGCAGTCGTGTCTGGTACTAATGGTCAATTCTTGTTGCCAAATGCTTCTCTCAGCTGTAAATTGCATCACTCTTCCATCTTTAAATTTTTCCCATCCTCTTTTTTTCAACTTTGTCCACTTCTGTTGAGGAAAATCTCTCTTCAAACTGCCCTCCTCACCCTGCTCCCCTTTTAACCTCTCTATTTCAGTGCCATGTGAAAACAAGAGCATAGGTTCTGGAGCTAGATAGACTTGCAGTTAAGTCTTGACTCCAGAGTTTCTTGCAGTGATACCTTGGGTAAACTGTTTTAACTCCAATAAGCATCAGTTTCCTCAACTGTAGAATGAGAATAACAATCATATTTACCTTTATTGTGGGCATCAAATGAAATAGTGTTTGTTTAGTGCTTAACACAGTGACTGGCTTGTAGCCTGTCCATAAACATTTGTCAAACAGATGAAATAGTAAATAATAATAGCATTGTGTTGTTTCTTATAATATGTATACCACGCTTATGGGGAGGACTCATTGATCAGAGTTAACTTGCTCAAATAATCACACCTAAAAAGTATAGAGTTCCAAAATGGGTAGGCACATCTCCCTGTAAATCTTTTTTTTCCTAACTTCTCTGACCTCTGTCCTTAGCCTAATATATCAATTAATCCTGACTGATAGATGAACAAATACTGATAGTGATTTACCTTTATTGAGAAAAGTTACATTAAAAATTTAGATTGTATTGTTTTTATATAGGCACATGGTATAAATAAAAACAATATAAAACGGTTTGTAATGAAAAGTTACGTTCCTCCCTACTTACTTCCCTGCCATCCACTTTCTGTTCTCAGAGGGTCCACTATTAACCATTTCTTGTTTGTACTTCAGAGAGTTTGTAGGAATATACAAACATTTTATTAATTTATATATGCATTTATGTTCTTTATAACTCAAACGGTAGGTGGCGTATTACAAACGCAGCTCTGTACCTTGCTTTTTAAAACAATATATTTGACATTGTTAAGTGACAGTGTCTATTTAATGCCCAATTTAAAAATATTTTTTGTATTACATAATACTGCTATACTTTTTTAGCAGTTCTGTATTGTTGGATGGGCATATATATTCTTTTCAACTCTTGCAATTATAAAAAAAAGTTGCAATGGATATCCCTATGCATGCTTCATTTAACACCTATTCATAGCTGTCAGTTCTTAAATGTGGAATATTTGGGTCAAAGCATATATATATTTTTAGAAATCTATAAATATTACCAAATTTTTATTCATAGAGGATACAGCAATTCACTTTCCCATACAAAAAAAGTTTGAGAATGTCACTTTTTTCATACCATACTTTTGTTCTCATAAAAATCATAACACTACAGGTAATGTAGACAAAATATATATACCTATGATATGGTCTCTAACAATAGAATTGTTAGAGACACTTTTTACTGTTAAAGACCATGTCATAGGTATATATATTAAGCAATATTGATAGCAACAGTTTTCTAATTTGGGGGTTTTAAAAATATTGATCTTCAAGGTATTAAACATTTAAAAAAAATAAACTTTCACATATAAGGTCTAACAGAATGATATAAGAAATTGTAGTAAGACTTTCGAATTGTTAGAAAGTTTAGATAAATATTAGAGGAATTTTGTTAATGGTTGATGGATACATATCCTTTACAGATCTTTAATTCTTAAATCTACTAACTGAGCAAAATTTGAATCTTTTGTTTTCATAATATCCATAATATTCTTTTTTTTTTTTTTTTAAAAAAAAAGTATCCAAATGCTATTGACCCCAAATTTACACATACAGCTCAGATAAACTTTCTAGGCTCTATGTTTGCCTATCTAACAGTTGACATATCCAGTTGGATGTCTCAAACATGTCTGAAAATTCACATGTTCTGGATCAAGCACTAGAATTTAAGCTTCCCAAGTGCACAGATATTTGTCTCTTGTTCATTGTTATATTTTAATTGAACAAAACACGGCCTGGTATATAGCAGTCCAAAACTTTATGTTTTTGTTTGATGTGTTTGTTTAAATGCTTTGTTAAACTTTTGTTTGGTGATCTCATGATATTCCTTCCCAAATCTTGTATTCTTTCAGTGTTTCACTTATTAAGAATGACATCATCCATCATCAATTTGAATGAGCAATAAGCTTAGAAGTCATTCTTAACAGCCCTCTTTTCGGTGTTTTCTTACTCCATTACAATCCAATACAAAAATTCTGTTAGTTTTATTTTCCTAACGAGTTCTTAAATCTGTCTACTTTTATCTTTATAGGCCACCCCTCTCCCTATTAGGGTGACTTTCCCTCTCCTCTAGATTAGGTCAGATCTCTTTCATATGTGTGAAACATACTAAATGTTTCTCTCCATCAGTTATTATCATTTTACAGTTGTATATGTATTTGAGTGATTGTCTCCACCCCACCCTTTCCCATGTTTTACTGAAAGCTACATGAGGACAGGGATAACTTTTTGTTCATTATTATATTCCCAGAGCCTGACATATAATACATATTTTTACAATATTTTTTGAGTGTTGAATGAATGAATGAAATTTGTATCAGTATTCCTAAATAATATCCAAGTCTAAATATATTTTAGCTTGAACTTATTTTATTACATAGAACTAGTCAATAGAAGCCATATATAAATTATTTTATGTTTCAATTTATTGTCTATACAATATAGAGCTCTATGAATATTCATTTTATACAAACATTTTAGCTATTATAGGTATGTAATTTTAGTTCCAATATGAATGCTTTGTGGGTTCACTATGAATGAATATACTGCTATGTGCTTTTGGGCTTTTTTTGGTGCGGTATTTTTTTGTATGTTTGTGGAGAAAATCCACAATTCTGAAGGATACAATTATAGGAAATATCCCAGTGTATATATAGTAATCAGAATAAAAAATTTAGTATACCAATTTATTCTCTATGACTATGTTGCTACATAAATCACTAAAATTAGTATTGTATTATAAAGTACTTTTCGTGCTATGGCCAGTAAATTTTTTTTTAATTTACTGTTATTTTAGATTTATTATGTGTTGGATTTTTTAAAAAATTCTCAGGAGTTATATATTTTGTAAGTCTATATTGATCATTTTGGTTAAGGACAGTGATACATACATATATCTCTCTGGGTACTGTTTAGTTGTTTATTTAAAAAAATTGTTTTTTAACAGGGTTGGACCAAGTTTTATGAATTTTCTTTATCAGATCTTCGGGCTGGGTACAACATTATTGACAGACTTTTTGATGGTAAGTTCTAACAAAAATTTTAATCTCATATTAATAAAATATTTTATCTGAGGTCTTATTAACTATATGTTTTCTTCCAAAGTGGCTTACCTTCCTATCACAAAATTCGCTTTTGCTTTTTATTTTATTTTTTATTTGACTGCTATACCTGTGTTATCTCAGTGTTCTTATATGAATCTGTTCTTACATGGATTCTTCTTTCTGGAAGCCGAAAGCTAGAAAGACCTTGTTTTCACTTTGTGGCCTTCAAAAGTTTCAGGCGTTAACTGAATTTTTCAGATGTCTTTCAAGGGAACTGTTAAAATTCAGGAGTATAGTAGATTAAGATCAGTACCAAGGATTTGTGGAGTCATAATTGAATTACTAAGCAGGATTCAGGAAACAAGGTACAAATAATACGTTGAAACAGAGCAGCAAATAAAGCCATGTAATCTGATCCCCTAAGTCCATCTAGCTATCAGCCTCCTTGAAAACAGGAACAGTTTAATCTCTAAAGTTTATTGTGCAGGGCCAAGGGAGGGGGACACTGGAGTTTAGACCAATAATGGATTAGAGAATAGAATATGATGATAGTAATCTCAAACTTAAAAATGTCACAAACAGATCTTTCAATTCCTGTCTCCTCCCCACCCCCAACCCTGCAACCCTGCCGAATACTTTTTCCTGATTCTGCTCCCATTTCAGTAGATGGCCCACCATTCATGTATTAATAGTTGTTCAAGGCTAAAGCCTGTGAGTCACCCTGGATTCTTTTTTTTTTTTTTTCTCATCCTCAGACATCCAGTGCTTTGGCAATTTCTGTCCTTTGCAAATCACATCATGATTCTATTCACTTATTTTCCAAAGTGTTGGCAGTCCAAGCAATAATTTCTTACCTGGTCTTCCACTTTAGCACCCTTGCAAACATTCTTCATACCATAAAAAACTTTAGTTTTTAGAAATGCAAACCAAAGCATATAATTTTCCTGTTTAAAACTTATATCCATATTTGGCATCTTTATGTTCCTCAGACAAGCCAGACTTGTTCTTACTTGAAGGTTTTAATAGGTGTTCTTCCTTCTGTCTGAAATGCTTTCCTCCCAAATTTTCATATGGCCTTCTTCTTCCTCTTGTTCACTTCTCAGCTTAGAGGTGTCCTCTTGAGAAGAGAATTGCTTCTGGAGACTGATTTATTACTGCTGAATCTGAAGTAATCTAATCATTCTCTATCCCTTTGTCTTGTCATATTGTCTTAATACATTAGTACTACTTGAATATCTTCTTGTTTATTCACTTTTTTCTTACTTTGTTTGTCTCTTCCCACTAGAGCATAATCTGTTTTAAAGTAAGATCTTTGTCTTGTTTACTGTGTATATATCCTTGAGGTTTATAACAGTGCCTAGCCCATCATAGGTACTCAATTATTATTTGAGTTAATAGCATCAGAAATTTTTTCTATAACTTGTCCTTGGCAAAAGGATAAGGATGGACAGCTAGGATGTGACCAAGTCCCATTTTAATTTATATATTTTTGAAGTTTAAAAAAATCTATTTAATGAACTATATGGACAAAAAGTACTTACAAGATTATGGCTCAATGAAATTTCCACAGACTGAATTCCCCTATGTGGCCAGCACCTTAATCAAGAAACAGAACATTATAAGTGCCCCTGAATCTACTCATGTAATGTTGCCTTTCAGCCTCTACCATCCCCCAACTTTACCTTCCCCTGTTCCTGAGGTAGACACCAGACACTTAACTATATAGATTAGTTATGCCTGTTTTTGTAAAACTGGAAACATACAGCACGTACGCTCTAGTGTTTGGGTTCCTGTAGTTAACATTATATTTGATAGATTCAGCTGTATGTTTGCATTTAGTTGTAGTCCATTTATTCTCAATGCTATACAGTATGCCTTTGTGTAATTATATGTATATCTGTTGATGGACATGTTGGTAGTTTTGAGTTTGGGATGATTATGGGTAATGCTGCTATACCTTTAGGTGAATATATAGATGTATTTCTGTTGAGTATATATGTAGGAATAGAATTGCTAGGCCATAGGGTATGCATTTGTTCACCATTACCAGTTGATGCCAAGTAGTATTGAAAGAGAATTGAATTCTACATCAGAAAAGTACACATAAATGTAGAATTCAATACAGTTCCCATAAATTGAACCTATGTAACTTACACCCCCCCCAAAAAAAATGAAAACAGCATTATTAGTATTTTAGAAGTGCCTTTTTTCTACTCCTTTCTACATACGACCCAACATTCCCCTCCTCATACATGGGTAACTACTTTCCTGACCCCCGTGAACTGTTGTTTTTAACATTTGATGCTGATTTTTTTTTTTTCTTGGAGAATATAGACTAATATTTTTTCAGCTTGCCTAAAAGCTTGGTAGTTTTCCAAAATGCTTTCGAATATTTATTTGACTTTTATAATACCACTATGAGGCTATTAGTGTTAGTGCCCTTTCACAAAAGAGAAAAAACAGAGAACTTGAATGATTTATCATTGTGTTTCAAGTTTGTGATAGAGTTAATTAATAGCATTCTAAGACATATATAGATAGATATCTTACACCATTATGTTTTAAATAAAAGGCAGATCCTTTAAAATGATATTGAATCTCAGAGTAAAAATCTGTTAAATCTTATGATTACAGAATTTTCTGATATGAAGGAACTTCCACATGTATAGAATTCAATGCTAAAAAAGAGAAAAAGTTCTAAATCTTGGGAACAATTGGTATTGAGAGTAATAGCCATGCGACCTAGAGCAAGTTTCCTAATCTTTAAGCCTGAGTTTCCTGATCTTTAAATTAGGAATAATAGTAGACTCTACCTCAGTTTATTTGAATATCCAGAAGTTTAAATTACAAAAGCCACATGAAGCATTTAACATTTAGTACATTTAATATATAGAGTTAAGCTATCAGTAATGGTTGACTGTAATTATTGCTATTGTTGTAATTTGAGTTCTATTCATTTTTATTTTATCCGGAACAACATAAAATTTGTTTTGAGAAAAATAGGTAGAAGAAAAATAATATTTTCTTATAAAAATTCTATAAAATATTTCACATAATGATTGCCGTTTCTATTTTATAAGTTGAAAGATACACTAGTATGTCTGAATTCCTTACTGACTTATCAATGACTGGCTAACTTATCAGTGACTGACTAAATGATAAAGGTATCATTTAGTGAGTATCAGGACAACTAAAAATTCGAGTCCTGGTGAAGTCCTTTGTTTAGTCACTGTTATAGGATAACATATAGGCAGATAACAACTTTATTCTTCCACTATGGAGGTCCTCTTATCCTGCAGGAGGCGACCTAAATCACTTATGTTCCAAGGCATGTAGATAATCAATTTTTGTCATATCTCTAAATTTTATAGTAATGAAACAGAACTATGCTAGTAATACTAACAATAAAGTTTATTAGCTAGTTTAAATATAGTTCTGTGTCTCCTGTATTTATTGTAGATCTGAGATTTAATTCTTACATTTTAACATTACCACAAAATTGTGATGACAAGGATATTTCTGTTGCAAAATGAAATAATATCTTATACAAGAAGTTCCAGACTAACATGGTGAAACCCTGTCTCTACTAAAAATACAAAAATTAGCCAGGCATGGTGGCACGCACCTGTAATCCCAGCTACTCAGCAGGCTGAGGCAGGAGAATCGCTTGAACCCGGGAGGCGGAGGATCGCATCATTGCACTCCTGCATGAGTGACAGAGCGAGACAGCATCTCAAAAAAACCAAAAACAAAAAAATTCTATTGTGTTTTTTTAATATTACATTTCTCTTCTATTAAAATAGAAAGTAGATAGTTGACTATGTAAAATCATGACATTTAGAAGAGTGTAATGTGTGAAGGTGTTTTGTAGAGTTTCCCTGTTAATCAGATTATTTTATAAACTGACAGTTTCATCAAATGTGTAAAATTATGTTTTGGATAGGTCCGCTTCAGGAATTTCCAATTTAAGTAACCAGGATTGTGTGGCAGATAATTCAGATGATCTGACTGGATTCAGAGTACCTCATTTCTATTTCAGATCTTTGTATAACTTTCTCATTTTGGTGCCTTAGCCTTCCTATTCCTTAGGAAGGTTTCTCCATATGTATAATTGTATAACATTAATACTTCTATCTTTGCTATGAGGATTAAGTGAATTTATACATGTAAAATATTTGGAAGATTTTACTTGATTAAAAAATCTCAAATATTATTTACTACTATTAATATTAATGGTCATTTGAATAAATGATTTAATTGTATTAAATGTATTTTGCTGTATGTTATAAATATAACTCAAGCCAGGAATTTAGTTAATGTTTTAAAAATAAAATTAATAAAAGTGTTTTTTTTTAATTATAGGTGCCAAAGATATACAATGGGAATTTGTACATGGTTTACTTGAAAATGCTATTTATGGAGGACGTATAGATAACTATTTTGACCTTAGAGTTCTTCAGTCATACCTGAAGCAGTTTTTTAATTCTTCAGTTATTGATATATTCAACCAAAGGAACAAGAGAAGCATTTTTCCATATTCTGTATCTCTACCACAATCCTGCAGCATTTTGGTAGGTAAAGTGAATGATTTTCAATCTATTTCCAGGTAGATACATGAATCATTTCTTATACTGTTAAATATATGTTACTTATCATATATGATACATGATACATGAATGATACATGAATCATTTCTTACATTGTTAAATATATGCACAAGTAATTATTCAGTTTGGATTATTTGTTATGACAATATATGGCTTGATTCTCTCAACTTTAGTAAGGCATCCTAAAAACTTTTGAGTACTTACTGAAAGTTGGGTGGTTGATCATAATAATAGGCTGGTCTGTAGACAGATCTTGAAGGGACTGGCCAAAGAAAATTCAAAGAAGGTAGGACTGCTGTGAAAAACTGCAGTGGGAGAATATGCACTTCATAGTAGTCATGAGTGTACTCTCATATATTGAAAAATAGGAAAGAAGACAAATACTATTTGTGTCTTCAGTTTCTGGCTTGTACACTTAAAGCTTGTCTAAATATATGAAAGAAATTTACTTTGTTTTTCACAGCAACGTTTTGTGTATCTATTTCAGCCAACTGTAGCTTTTTGCTTTCAACCATCACATGAAAGCCTCCTAGAATGAACTCATCTTTTCCAAAAAATAGTAATAAGTATAGCTGAAAGATTTCAATTCTAATTTATTTTGCCACAAACCTATATGTGTATCTGTGTGCAAATAATGATTTATTAGAGTACTATAATTATACATTTCTTCTTGAATTACGAAGGCACGTATCTACTCAATTATGTAGTTCTCTCAGTTTTGTGCTATTTTCTTTCATCCAAATATTTTTCAAGAAAAATCCTTCATTTGATACATAATTGTCAAAAAACAAAAGTTAAAAAAACTATTAAATATATTACTCTTATTGACTATCTTATAACCTTAAGTATCCTGTTTTATTTCTAGTATCTTCAATTTACTCATTCATTCAATAATATGCATTGAACATCTGCTTAGTGATAGTTCTGCTCTAGGCATTGTGGATATAGTAATGCATCTGTGGAGTTTACCTTCTAGCAGAACCTTAGAGTGAATGAGTAAATACAGAATATCGCATAATTATCATACATTTATTTCAGATAGTGTACCCCAACAGGTCTTCCAACTCTATTGTTAGAAGCTTACATTGAAAAATACAATTCATACAGAAATGTATACATTATAAATGCACAATTCCATGAATTTTTATACATAGACCACATGAGTGTAGCCAGTTCTGGGGTCAAGAAACAGAATATTATTAGCTTCCCAGAAGTTCTCCTTATGTTCCCTTCTAGTTACTGCCTCTCCCACAAAGGGTACATTATCCTTACTCTAATGGCCTAGTTTTCCTGTTTTTGTGCTGTTTATATAAATTTTGTCACATGGTATATATATATATATATATTTTATGTACAAATAAGGATAAATCAGTTTGAATATGTAACTGCCAGTTATTAGTCAGCATATCACTGTATACTTCTAGATAGATGGAAGACTCTAGCCAGTCTCGACAAGAAGATTTCGTAACTATTTTGAAATGAGCAAAGTGTATACCTCTACAAAGAGTAAATATTTTTAAATTTATAGGATGACTTATGAGAATCACTGTTTAGCTTTCTAACTGAGTTAGACAAAAGACACTGAATGTTTCCCAGGATAACATATGCACCCATATATGCAAACAGACACTCATGTACATGTACATATACATTTATACATATATATTGTGATTGAATACCTCGAGGAAGTTTACAAATGCTAAGCTAAAGGATTGGAAGAATTTCAAAGAACAGCATGACTTTCCAAAATGTGACATATTTACAGGTCCCGGACTTCCTGGAGTCCAACTGTCTCCTTGGAAATACTTCAGGGTCAGCTGCCAAGGATAAGAAAGGATGAGGGGAAGTCAGAGGCCAAGTCTCCCCATGCCTACTTGAGCAAACACAGTTTAGATACACGTGCAGTACTTGCCTTAAAATAACTTCTCTTCATGAAAACAAAACAGTTTCCATGTTTAGGCCAAACTGAATAAGTCTTTTTGTCTGCACTTAGTTTTGATTTAAAGTCATGAGTGAGTAACTGTTGAGATGAGTGCTCAAAAGCCAAGCTTATTCAATGTGTAGGATAGTTCTTAGGATGAAATGATAGGATTATCAATGCATTTTATCACACCTCACCAGCAAACGGAAGACTAACTGCAATTGCTGTATTATAAAGTAATTTACAAAGCAGTGCTTGCATACTAGTGTGTGTCTACACGTTTACAAGTTTTCTCTAAGTTAAAAAGAAACAAAAGTAGATTGCTTGAATATTTGTCTTAATTTAACGTGAGCAGAACTGCACTCTGCAGATTGGTCCTTGGTAAGTTACAGGAAAAGAATTACAGAGCTTTCCTAAAAACATCTAACATAGTAGCTTCCATATCATAGGCATAGTCACTCAAATATGTGTAAAATAAATCAGGGTCCCTTTGTATGTGGGAGTTAGGATAAGAAAATATAATATCAAATAATTGAAGTGTGAGGAAGTATTAATGATAATACTTCACATACATAACTGAGTTAATATGCAAAGTGAGATTTATCTAGAAAATAAAAATACAAATAATATTTTAACATTTCAAAGTATTCTTTCTTATTTCAGTGATTGCAAGTTCAATTTTTATTTTTAAAAAGTAACTGTTTTTCACTTTTTTATATTTAGGACTATCGTGCTGTCATTGAGAAACTTCCAGAGGACGACAAACCTAGTTTCTTTGGTCTGCCTGCCAATATTGCTCGCTCATCTCAGCGCATGATCAGTTCTCAGGTAACCTAAAAAGAAGATCTACCTTCAAGAAAAGTTGCTAGTGAGCCTGAAGGAGACAAAATTAAATTTGATTTAGTACCTTAGACCCCACAAGCTTTATTTAAACATTTTATTTTATTTTCACAACACATTCTAGTTTTACTTTAAATATACTTTTAAAAATATTTAATTTTCTGATTTTTTTTTTCTTTTTAAACTTTTATTTTAGATTCAGAGGTAAATGTGCAGATTTGTTACATGGATAGATTGTGTGTCATAAGGATTTGGTGTACAGATTATTTCATCACGTAGGTAATAAGCATAGTGCCCAATAGGTAATTTTTCGGTCCTCCCTCTTCTCTCACTCTCCACCCTCAAGTAGACCCTGGTGTCTGTTGTTCCCTTCTTTGTATCCATGTATACTCAGTGTTGAGATCTCACTTACAAGTGAGAACATGTGGTATTTGGTTATCTGTTCCTGCATTAGTTTGCTTATGAAAATGATCTCCAGCTCCATCCATCCTTGCTGTGAAGGACATGGTCTTGCTCCAGCTCCTTCACTTCCTTGCTGCAAAGGACATGGTCTTGTTCTTTTCTTGTGTTGCACAGTATTCCATGTTGTCTGTGTATCCCATTTTCTTTATTCAGTCTACCGTTGATGGCCATTTAGGTTGACTCCATATCTTTGCTATTGTGAGTAGTGCTGCAGTGAACATTCACGTGCATATGTCTTTATGGTAGAACCATTTATATTCCTTTGAGTATATACTCAATAATGGGATTGCTGGGTCAAATGGTAGTTCTGTTTTAAGTTCTTTGAGAAATCGGCAAACTATTTTCCACAGTGGTTGAACTAATTTGCATTCCCACCAGTGGTGTATAAGCATTCTCTTTTCTCTGCAACTGTGACAGCACCTGTTATTTTTTTGACTTTTTAATAATAGCCAATCTGATGGGTATGAGGTGATATCTCATTGTGGTTTTGATTTGCATTTCTCTAATGATCACGATGGCAAACATTTTTTCGTATGTTTTTTGGCCACATATATGTCTTCTTTGGAGAAGTGTCTCTTCATGGTTTTCTTTGCCCACTTTTTAATGGGCTTGTTTTTTGTTAATTTCTTTAAGTTCCTTATAGATTCTGGACATTGGATCTTTGTTGAGTACATAGTTTGCAAACATTTTCTCCTATTCTGTAGGTTGTCTATTTACTCTGTTGATAGTCTCTTTTGCTGTGCAGAAGCTCTTTAGTTAGGTCTCATTTGACAATTTTTATTTGGGTGGCAATTGCTGTTGGCATCTTTGTCATGAAATTTTTGCCAGGGCCAATGTTCAGAATTGTATTTCCCAGGTTGTCTCCCAGGGTTTTTATAGTTTTGGCTTTTACATTTAAGTCTTTAATCCATCTTGAGTTGATTTTTGTATGTGGTGAAAGGATGGGTCCAGTTTCCATCTTCTGCACATGGCTAAGTAGTTAACCCAGCACCATTTATTGAATAGGAAGTTCTTTCCCCATTGCTTGTTTTGTTGACTTGTCAAAGATCGTCAGATTGTTGTAGGTGTGTAGCTTTATTTCTGGGCTCTCTATTCTGTTCTGTCGGTCTATGTGTCTGTTTCTGTAGTTCTCTTCGTGGAGATCTTTCACCTGTATACTACTGTTAATACTTCTGATTTGTATTATGGAATTCTCGTAGTGAATTTTTCCATTCCAGAAGTTCAGTTTGGTTCTTCCTTAAAATGCCTGTTTCATTTTTCAGCTCTTGGATTGATTTACTGGATACTTTGGATTCTTTGGATTGGATTTCAACTGTCTTCTGAATTTTGTTGAGCTTTTTTGCCACATTATGCATTCTTTGTCATTTCAGACATTTCAGTCTGATTAGGGACCATTGCTGGTGGGCGGGGGATGGGCGTATAGTGGGCTCCTTTGAAGGTAAGGAGACACTGGCTTTTTGAATTGCCAGAGTTTTTTCTGATTCTCATCTGGTGGGGCTGGTGTTGCGTTAACTCTGATGCAAGTTGGGTGCACCCAGCTGGGATTGGTTTTGGATGCTTTCAAAGGGCCAAGGCTCTGTACAATGTCTTTATTTGTGGGTGAATTCTTGCACCTGATTTTCGGCATCTATTAGCAGAATAATGTTTAGTGTTGTAGTTTGGGCTGCAGTCCAATAGACGGCGCTTAGGAGTAGTGGCTGGTAGATAGGCTCTTAGCCCTGTGGTTTTTTTGTATTTCTTTGATTTCCCAGGCATGTTCTTGGGGGCGGGGAATAAAACCATCTCACCAGGGACCCCTCCTTGGCTTTGAGTGAGCCTCCTGTGATCATTGGTGCTTTGCCTAAGTTTCTTTTGCTGCGTGTTCGGGATGGTGGGGCTCCCTCTAACAGGCTGCAGCCGGGAGATGGGCTGGCCATATGCTTTCTGGACCAGCCCTGTGGAGGGAGGTACGAACCGCTTCTGTGGTGGCCCACAAACCTGCACGTCCCACCCCTCTCAGTGATCTGAGGGTGGGCGCTTCTCCCCAGCTCCAGTGCTGGCCGCAGATGTGGGCTTAGTACTCCTAACTGCATACGCATTCCGGGGACACTGGAGCAGCCCTTGGCTTGGGGTCAGTCTCTGGCTGCGCTTGGGGATCTGAAGTGCCCGTAGGTTACTTGGAAAATACTCAGATAGTGCAGAACACTCAGGCAGGGCTGTGGAGGCTGCATTATACACACGATCCTGCGGGGTGGCTATGGAGGGGCTCGGGAGTGGGAGGGCCTGCAGAACAGATGTGCCCTAATCCTGTGGGGGAAGCCAGCCGTGCTGTCTCTTGGCCGGGCAGTCAGATGATGCTAGAGCCTCTCGGAGGGTGATGGGGACCCCTGGGGAAATGGGCACTTATGGCCTTACTCTACTGCAGTGCAGCTGTCCTGCACACAAAAGCTCCTGAGCTCCACACCAGCCGAAGCACTGTTTCTGCCTAGTCTCTAGGCAGATCCTCCAGCACCTCCCACATCTCTGGGGGATGTGGAGTCCCCTGTAGCTAGGATCCCATAGGTCCAAGGTGAGGGTGAGATGTCCCTCAGTCTCCTCGCTCATCACTTCCTCAGGAGTTGCTTGGGGCTGGGAACAGCCCCGAGCATTATGTTAAGGCACATAGGGTTCCGGCTTCCTCCCTCTTCACCCTGGACATCAGCGTCACTTCTCCGTCTACTCTCGGTAGTGTTTTCTTTCCAAAGATTGCCCAAATTTTGTTGGATTACTTGATAATTTGATATCTCTCAGTGGGAATGGTTCTTCCTGGCTACATCCAGTCAGCCATCTTGTCCAGCGCTCTCTATTTTAATGTTTAAACTCAAGTTCTACCCAAATACATACATTTGTGTGTATATAATACATATATTTGAATACTCAGATAAAATTTTACAATACTTAAGCAAATAAGGTTAATATAATTAAAGGTTATTAAAAGAATAAAAGGTTATTTCATAGACTCCAATGAAGTATTTGCTTTCGGAACCTCATCAATAGAAATTCAAGAGCCTTCTCTTGAAAGTTCTGTTATTAACAGAATATGGCTTCTACAACTGCTAGTCTCAGTATCATTCAGGTTCTGGGGAACCTGATTTAGCATGGTTTGGATCAATTATCTAATGAAGGTAATAGGGTAACAAAGAGCAGATACAGCCTTACAGACTTAGAGATACAGGAGAAGAAATGTAGAATGTTCAGCATCTTCATCTTACAAGGAGGCCAAGCAGCTACCTATATACAGAACTTATTTTGCTCCTGGGCCGTTGACAAGAGCCAAGGGTGCACGGGTCATCTTGGTACTTAGAAGCTGTAGCCTTAGTTTCCCACCAATCTTCTATTTCATGTTAGCTACAAAAGTCCGGTGCTTGTATACCAACACACAGCTCCCCAGGCTAAGTGGAGTCCCAAGGAACAGGGGTTTCATGACAAAATAGGCAGATAAAACGTTCCACGCTTATCTTAACTATGTAGTTTCTAAGGAAATAGTACCATGAGAAGATAGACTCCAATGTTATTTCCCCAGACTGTCCTGATTCAACCCGAACTTCATTTTACTTTTTCTCACTCAAATATACCAAAAAATTATCCCAAATTTATCATAATATGATCTAATTTCTACTAGTTTGTCTTGCCTTAGTATTCCAATTTTTATGAATACTTTTGGGATGAAACGAAGATAACATTCTTCCTAAGGTTTTTTGGTAACACATATTTTCTTATTTGTATTTAACTGTTAGTCTGTTTCACTACTTATTTACTTGAGTACTTATTTTTTTAATTACCATTTTTTACTTAAAAGGGTTTCATAGTGTCTCAATTATTGTAACATTTTATGTTTCAAATTATAAAGATGTATATGCAACTGAACTAATAAAATTTATATATTTAGAGATTTTTTTCATTCCAAGCCACGTTTAAAATGCCCTTATTTGAAAGTAAATATTCAGATACTACAAAGTTTGATTCGACACCAAGCCTGTCAATGTACTTGACAAGAAGTAGATTAGAAAACATTATTTATCATGCACACGTTCAGGGATATAAGAACAGATACTGCATCAGGTATTTGATGATTTGGGCTTTTAAGGACAGGTTAATGCCAAAGTTGCATAGCCAATTTTGTACAAATATGAAGGCCGAAAATGAGTACATACATTCAAGGCAGTGACCACAAGTTGTGTCTATCTACTGCAAATTGATGATGATACTTATGTACAGATGCTGTGTGTCAGTAGTTAGGAGTTTTTTTCTTTTTGTAACCTGCTGCAGTATACACACCACATAGCGTTCTCAACCACATCAGCTAATATAGTCTTTTCCTCACCTTTTTCACTGTTATAATTACTCTAGGGATGTTACATTAACCAAAATGTGAAAGTCAAAAGCAAGAGACTTTGGGTTTTTTTTTGATGGTGAGGAGGGGGAGAGATAAATTTGATATATTAATTTGAATTGCCCATGCAATAACATTTATTTGAGTTGCCATAAAATATCTATTTGGAAATGTCTAGTAGGAACATAAATAAACGTAGGGAGGCTTCAGATGTAGATATGATAAAAAAGATTTGACAAAAAAGCAGTACATCTGTGAGAGAGGAAGCTGTGGGAACTAGAGATTGATTGCTAAGGAGGAAGAAGCAGAAAAGAAAGATGCCTGAAGGTAGACTCCTGGGGAATATCTATAATTAACACATATTTGGAGATGGGAAAATCTTTGAAAGAATTTTAGCAAGAGTGATCTGCATTCAGAAAACAAGACAAGCAGAAGAACTTTAAAAGACAGTCTTCAGGTGATGGAAGGGGGTGATGCTGGTTGTTCAGGGAGTGGAAGAGGAAGGCTAAGTTATAAAGAATTGGGCATTATTCAGTATTTCAAAATCTTTTCTAGAATCATCTCTGTAGAATGTTGGAGGATAGAAATCTAATTGCAATAGTTTGGGAGGGAAAGTGGGTGAAAAAGTGATGCCGATGAATTTAGGTGATTAATTTAGGAAGTTTGGCACTGACCAGATCTATGTCTCTACCAATAAAAGTTAAAGGCAAAATGTAGGTAATCTAATGTGAATACAAGATTCAGGGAGAAATTGTTACTATTGATGTTGGAAGAAACTGAAGCATTTTTTTCTGTACTCTCTTATAGGATTCTGAGTTATTCAAGGGTAGAGCATGTATTTTTCTTTTTCTTTTGTTGGGGGGTGGTGTGCCAGTACCTGTTTATGGATTGTACCCTTAGTATCCTTAGTACTTTCTATTAATGAATATTGCTTTTGTTTTAAAGATGTACTTTCCATTTAAAGCAACTATAAATATCATTTGAGTTGATTCAAAAAAATCGTTAAATATTTTTGCTATTAGCATTTTTGGCTATAGGCATTTCAAGATTTCTTTATATCTTTTCTAGAATTACTCTTGCCACTGCTTTTCCTTATTTAAATTCTTCATTCAATACCCAGTCCAAAGCTTATCCTCTCTTGAAGTATTTGTATTGATCCTCTGGTATTTTTTACTTTTATTTATCTCAGCTATCCAACATTATTTGCCTCTAATATAATATTAGAATAGGTTTTGGAATGTAAAGGTGAATAAAAATAGTCCCTGTTTTGAAGGAATTCAGTTTAGTGGGGAGAGAAATGTGTAGAAAAAGTCCCACTGCCGCGTAAGTGGTAAAATAGAAACATGTGTTCTACTGAGTATGTATCTTGTGAATTTATATCTGAATAAATACATGTACTTTTCATTTCATTGCTGAAGAAAAACTTTGCATGAATTAGATCATTTGTATTATGTTTGTACAAATTTCTGCAATCAAGACAGTTTGAGGAAATGAGAAACACTTTAAAATTAAGCTAAATTAAGTTCTTCTGAAGAAATCTTTAAAGCAGAAATTATACTTCTCTTATAACTTCAGATTTAGCAATGTTTGAAATTTTGCTTCTTTTAAATTAAAAAAGTAATTGTAGTTTATACAGCTTTTTGTTTGGTTAAAACATACTTTTGTTTCAGAAAATGAAAACTAAACAATAAATTTTTAAATAACTAAAGCTCTAACCTATTATGATTAATATATATCTTTACCCAGATAGCACAATATCTTCTATGTGTTATGTATATTAACTTTTGTCTCCCCAGATAAATAAAACAGTTAAAATAGCACTTAGTAAATAATAGGTCCCTTTATGACAATGCTATTGTCTTCATCTCCTTCATGTCCCTCCTCCTCTTGTACCAAAACTGGCCAGTCACAGTACTTTTATCTCTCGAATTAAGCAGCATATGGCACCAGCAGACTCAGACACTGAGACAAAAATGATACTTCTTTCACTGGATTTCATACGTTGGAATGTTAGTAGTCTTTACTTGCTGGTGATCATACTTGGAGTGAAAGAAGTAAGGCTGTTGTAGTCAATAATAAGTAAACCTCAATGATGTAGAAAGCTTGAAAGAGTATTGTTTCTATTCTTTCAACAATAGAAGCCAGACAAACTGCAAATTTATAACTTTCTTTGAACCTCTCAGAGATGAAACTGCAGGGCAAAAACTCTATGAAATCTAAGGAGATGCTGCAGTTGCCTAAAAAGAAGTGACACAACACAAACATTTGCTTACCTGGGCATATGCACCCAGGCACTGTTAAGAATTCAGCTAGAATAGTTAATAAATTGGTCAAGGCCAAGTGTAGGCTGCTAGTGTATGAGGGCAACTGATGTAGGTGTTCTTACCCCCTTACGGGCTTTTTCTCCATGGTCTCTTACCTGATGAGAGTATTCAGGAGTTTTTTTGTGTCTGTGACAGAAACGTGAGGGAGAGATACACAGCTATTTTGTGGGGAGGGGTCCATAAAACTGCCCCTACCCTAAATAAAAGGAATTTGTAGACCCCCATTTTATATAAAAGGTATCTTCAGAGGAGTTTGAAACCTGTACTGCAAAAATCACCCTCAAATCCAGCCCAACTCCTCATTTAACACAAATCTCTAAAGGCCTATCAGAAAGAAAGTTACATGCATTTGTATGCTTTAAAAGTTCCTTAGTCTTTACTGCTCTAGACAAAATTTCTGCTTCCAAGAAAACATTACAAAGTATATGAAAATGCAAGAAAAGGTACCACTCCAAGAGACAGAACAATCCAGAGAACCAGAAAAAGATAAGACACAGATGTTGGAACTACCTAACAGAAAATTTAAAATAATTACAATTTTTATGTTAATAGTTCTGATGAGGCCAGGTGCAGTGACTCATGCCCGTAATCCCAACACTTTGGGAGGCCAAGGCGGGCAGATCACGAGGTCAGGAGATTGAGACCATCCTGGCTAACACGGTGAAATCCCGCCTCTACTAAAAATACAAAAAATTAGCCGGGCATGGTAGCATGTGCCTGTAGTCACAGCTACTCGGGAAGGTGAGGCAGGAGAATTGCTTGAACCCGGGAGGCAGAGGTTACAGTGAGCCGAGATCGTGCCACTGCACTCCAGCCTGAGTCACAGAGCGAGACTCCGTCTCAAAAAAAAAATAAAAAAGTTTGATGAAAAAGCATGATATGCAAGATTAGATGTTTAATTTTAGCAGAGATATGGAAACTATAAGAATGAGTAAAATGAAAGTGCTAGAAATAAAAACACAGTAACAGAGATGCAGACTGTCTTCAACAAGTTTATAGACTTGATATAGCCAAGGAAAGAATCAGTGAAATTGAAGACAGAGCAATAGAAGTTACCCAAACTGAAACATAAGGAGAAAAAAATGGAAAAAAAAAAAATAGAACAAAGCATCCATGAATTGTGAGATAAAATCAAACAATCTAACCATTGTGGTAATTAGTATTCACAAATCCACAAAGCTTAAAGGACGCCATGCTGGATAAATTTCCACCACCTCACCCTCTCTTAAACAACAAACACACATAGGCATAAAATACTAAAACTGAAAAAGACTGAAATACTGAAGCTAGCAGCAAGATAGAGAAAGTGTTGTGGGAGAAACACACACCACGTACAAAGAAACAAATACTAGAGCAGCCTTTTCCTCAGAAGCCATTCAAGTCAGAAGATAATGGAATCGTGGTAACTTTAAAGTGCTCAATGAAAAAACTAGAAACCACAAATTCTAACTCAGCAAAATATCTTTCAAAATGAAATAAAGTCTTTCTTGGCTGAGCATGATGGCTCACGCCTGTAATCCCAGCACTTTGGGAGGGCAAGGTGGGCAGATCACTTGATGTCAGGAGTTCGAGACCATCCTGGCCAACATGGTGAAACCCCATCTCTACCAAAAATATAA
Organism: Colobus angolensis palliatus; assembly: GCF_000951035.1. Classification (NCBI taxonomy): domain Eukaryota; kingdom Metazoa; phylum Chordata; class Mammalia; order Primates; family Cercopithecidae; genus Colobus; species Colobus angolensis. Next base: position 9,683,061 of record NW_012120709.1, read on the forward strand.
AAAATTAGCTGGGTGTGGTGGCGTGTGCCTGTAATCACAGCTACTCGGGAGGCTGTGGCAGGAGAATCGCTTGAACCCATTAGGCAGAGGTTGCAGTGAGCCGAGATCACGCCACTACACTCCAGCCTGGGCAACAGAGCAAGACTCCAACTCAAAAAAAAAAAAATCTTTCTTAAATAAAACAGAATTTATTGCCAGCAAACTTACTCTATAAGATTGTTACAGGAAGTTCTTCAAACAGAAGAGCTATGTTTCCAGGCAGAATATAAATATAATTACATATTAACACACATTTGAATGTTTACAAGCCAAATAACTTTGTTTATAATTTAATACATAGCAACTATAAAAGTATTTCCATATTTTTGAATTCAAAGTCAAATTGTTATAAAATTGTGTGCGTAAAAAGTGTAGAATTATTATAAGGTTTATGTGGGGTTTTTTTGTTTTTTTGTTTTTGAGATGGAGTCTCGCTCTGTCGCCCAGGCTGGAGTGCTGTGGCGCGATCTTGGCTCACTGCAAGCTCTGCCTGCCGAGTTCACACCATTCTCCTGCCTCAGCCTTCCGAATAGCTGAGACTACAGGTGCCTGCCACTTCACCAGGCTAACTTTTTGTATTTTTAGTAGAGACGGGGTTTCACCTTGTTAGCCAGGATGGTCTCAATCTCCTGATCTTGTGATCTGCCCGCCTCAGCCTCCTTATGTGTTTTTAAAAAGGAGGCTTCTGAAAACCTTTCAGTTCTACTATACTGGCCTCCCAACAGGAAATCCTATATTATTCATGGGAGGGAGTGAATGCGTGGTTGTGGATATGGGTACACACGACTATTTTTTAATGGGATGTGTATTTGGTGGATTTTACCAAGAAGTTCTTTCTAAGGATATATTTTAATTCTAATGTATCTTATCTGTCAAAAATCCAATAAACAGAAGAAAGTTAATAGAAAATTTTATCATCACCATCATTTAAAGACCATAGAAAATTAACACTAATGTAGAAATTTCTTTTTCTCTTTTAGTGGAAATTAGATTTTGAAAACATCTATAAGTTAAACCCTAGGAGGTTTCTTTTATTCAGTAATATCATGGTTTTATTTAACTGTTTTATCTTTTTCCTTTAAATTCTTATTTTTCCTTTAGATGTTTGCATTTGTTAATAACGATTCAGTGATGGCACATTCTCTAGGCTAAGAACACTTGCAGCATGTTGCATAGAAAGAAATGGTGTAAAATTTGTTATTTTTGAACAAAAGTCAGAAAAATGTGGGCCAACTTTACCTTTGAAAATATCCTAATTTAATGATTTGAATGAAATTGAGATACAATAAAATCTTAATTTAAAATTTTTCCATCTCTGTTAATTCCTGAGGCAAACACAGTAATCTATTCTAGTCTCTTCACTAGGTAGCTATGTGGCTAGTAAAACATTGAGGATTCTACTGGTAAAGAAAAAAAGCAAGCAAGGATAGTGGGGTAAATTTGGTATTTCTGGCACAGGTAGGGTAGAACAGAATTTGGCTACAAGGAATATCTATTGTAAATCAATTATAAATTGTAAATTGGATAAATCAGTTTGTAAATTTAAATATCAAATGTAAAATTTGGTTTTCATTCTAACAATTCCATGTAATGAAGTTTTTTTTTTCAATTACAAAAACCATTTTTAGTTACCAAAAAGTTTTAGTTGGCATTTTATTACTTTTTAAAATAAATTCAAAGTTTAGTATCAGTATCTAATATGTACTATCAATATAAATAGCCTATAAATACTTGTCTTAAATTTGAAGATTTTGATATACTCCAGTAATTGAAGACATTAACTACCCAAGAAATGTCCATTTAAATTGGAAAATGTTCTGGTAAGCAAATTTCTTTTTTTTTTTTTTTGAGACGGAGTCTCCC
>NW_012120709.1:9685775-9691677 GCF_000951035.1 Colobus angolensis palliatus
TAGCCAGGATGGTCTCAATCTCCTGACCTCGTGATCCGCCCGTCTCGGCCTCCCAAAGTGCTAGGATTACAGGCTTGAGCCACCGCGCCCGGCCAAGAGGTATTTTTCAATGTCTCTTATTTTGTCATGGCATTTCTCTGATTTTGCATCCAATAGTGCATTTTAAAGGCATCTATCAACATTTTAAAATTTGTTTCTGTAGGTCAGTGTTGACATTTCCCTTTGAAAAAAAGAAGAAATGAGGGAATGGAAGGAATAAGCAACATGCAAGTTGATAGACTAATGAACATATTTCTGACCTCTTTAATGACTATACAGTTCTTGGTCCTTTAAGTTTTTACATAACAGAGCTGCCTGCCCTGGTTTATATGGAATGTTTCAATCAGAGGCTTCTCCTAGTTTCAAAAGTAGAAATATGGAAAAGTTAGAAGCTGTGCGAAAATTATGATCTAGGAATGAAGGAGAAAAATAGGATGTTTGGTGGGGGAAAAACATAGCTCTGGCCATGAGATAAGCAGAGAGGAGAAAAATATGCTTTTGATAATTGTTTTTTAAAATGGGAACCTTACAAGGAATCTCTTTAAGTCTAAGAACAGTGCTATAATTTTTATATTGCTAGAATTATATGAAATACCATTACTGACCCAGCCATCATGTATTACAAACCAAACTATGCCAATCAGATAGCTTTACTTAAACCTCTTTTAAAATTGTGATTTTATCTTTTCCCATATACAGTTTGTTAGTTTTTAGTGTATATGTGGTGTTATCCTTTTAACCTTTGTTTATGATGATGATGATGATGATGATAATGATTTTTATACTTCTTGTGCTCCCTGTAATAGATTTTGTGGTAAGCATTTTATATGAATTACCTCACTTAACTCTCAGAATAAGAGAGGTTACTGTCAAACTCATTCTATACTTGAGGATATTGAGGCTCAGGGAGATTTTTATTTTTCCCAAGATCACATCTTTAGAAAGTTCCTAAACTGGAACTTAAATGTGTTACTGAATACTGGTTCATGCCTATATGACACACTCATAGAGCAAGGGTAAATAACTTGTGTTATGAGATTCAGTCGCTTTTCTCCATAAAGGTTTCACTTACCACATAACCTTATATGGGGAAAGAAAAAAGATCTCTTGCTTCACAAAAGTAATTGGCAAAATATTCTTTTCTTGTTTTGTATTTTTTATGACTACATAGTTGTACATATTTTTGGGGTACATGTGATATTTGATAAAAGCATACACTGTGTAATGATCAAATCAGGGAATTGCGATATCCGTCACCTCAAACATTTGTCACTTTTTTGCATTGAGAACATTCCAAATCCACTTCTGTAGTTATTTTGGAATATACAATAAATTATTATTAACTATAGTTTCCCTGCTCTGCCACCAAACACTAGGTCTTATTACTACTATATAACTGTATTTTTGTACCCATTAACCAACCCCCTTTTTATCCTACTCTCCCTCCCAACCCCTATACACACCCTACCCAATCTCTGGTAACTGTTATTCTACTCTCTATCTCCATGAGATCAACTTTTTTAGCTCCCAGGTATGAGTGAGAATATGCAGTATTTGTCTTTCTGTACCTGGCTTATTTCACTTAATATAGTGTCTTCCAGTACTATCCATGTTTTGCAAGTGACAAGATTTTATTCTTTGTTATGGTGAAATAATATTCCGTTGTTTATTTGTACCATATTTTTTCTTTATCCATTCATCTGTTGATGGGCACTGAGGTCAATTCCATATCTTGACTATTGTGAATACTGCCGTAATAAACACAGGAGTGCAGATACCTTTCCAATATACTGATTTCTTTTCTTTTGGATATATACCCAGCAGTGAGATTGCTGGACTTTTGGGAACAGGCCCCCAAATCTGGCCATAAACTGGCCCCAAAACTGGCCATAAACAAAATCTCTGCAGTACTGTGACATGTTCATGATGGCCATGACGCCCACGCTGAAGGTTGCGGGTTTACTGGAATGAGGGCAAGGAACACCTGGCCCACTCAGGGTGGAAAACCGCTTAAAGGCATTCCTAAGTCACAATAGCATGAGTGATCTGTGCCTTAAGGACATGTTCCTGCTGCAGATAACTAACCAGGGCCCATCCCTTTATTTCGGCTCATCCCTTTGTTTCCCCTAAGAAATACTTTTAGTTAATCTATAATCTGTAGAAACAAGGCTTATCACTGGCTTACTGTCAGTAAATATGTGGGTAAATCTCTGTTCAAAGCTCTCAGCTCTGAAGGCTGTGAGACCCCTGATTTCCAGCTCCACACACTGGATTTCTGTGTGTGTGTCTTTAATTCCTCTAGCACCGCTGGGTTAGGGTCACCATTACCAAGCTGGTCTTGGCACTGGACAATATAGTATTTCTATTTTTGCTTCTTTAAGGAACATCCATATTGTTTCCATAGTAGCTTACTAATTTACCTTCCAACTGTGTATGAAGGTTCTCCTTTCTCTACATCCTCCCCAGCATCCATTATTTTTTTGTCTTTTTAATAAAAGCTCTTTTAACTGGGGTGAGATGATATCTCACTGTGGTTTTGATTTGCATTTCTCTGATGAATAGTGATGTTGATGATTTTTTTCTCTACCTGTTGGTCATGTGTATGTCTTCTTTTGAGAAATGTCTGTTGAGATCTTTTGCCTGTTTTTTAATCCGATTATTTGTTACTTTGCTATTGAATTGTTTGAATTGCTTATATATTCTTGTTACTAATCTCTTGTCAGTTGAATAGTGTGCGTGTATTTTCCCCTGTTCTTCAGATTGTCTCTTTGTTGATTGTTTTCTTTGCTGCACAGAAGCTTTTAAGCTTGACATGATCCCATTTGTCCATTTTTGCTTTGGTTTCTTGTGCTTTCGAAGTCTTCTTCAAGAAATCTTTGTCCAGATTGGTGCCCTGAAGCATTTCCCCAGTGTTTTCTTCTAGTAGTTTCACAGTTTCAGGTATTATATTTAAGTCTTTAATCCATTTTGATTTGATTTTTATATATGGTGAGAGACAGCTGTCTAGTTTAATTCTTCTGCATAAGGATATCCCATTTTCCCAGTACCATTTGTAGTTCTTTCCTCAACGTGTTGGCACTTATTGAAGGTGAGTTGGTTGTAAATGTGTGGATTTATAACTGGGTTCCTTGCTGTCTTTCATTGCTCTATGTGTCTGTTTTTATGCCCCTACTATGCTATTTTGGCTGCTATAGGTTTCTAGTATAATTTGGAGTCAGGAAGTATGATTCCTCTAGTTTTGTTCTTTTTGCTCATGATTGCTTTAGGTATTCTGGATCTTTTATGGTTCCATATAAATGTTAGGATTTTTTTTTCTATTTCTGTGAAGAATGTCCTTGATATTTTGGTAGGGATTGCACTGAATTTGGGTGATATGGTCATTTTTACAATATTAATTCTTTCAAGCCATGCACATAAGATATCTTTCCATGTTTTTGTGTACTCTTCAATTTCTCTGTGTATTTTCATATAGCCTCTTTTCAAGCTCACCAATTCTTCTGCTTGATCAGTTCCGCTGTTTAGACGCTGATGTATTTTTCAGTTTGTCAACTGAATTTTTTAGCCAGGAATTCTGTTTTATTTATTTTAAAAATTATTTGAATCTCTTTCTTAAAGTTGTCTGATAGAATTCCTTCTCTGTGTTATCCTGAAGTTTGTTGAGCTTCATGAAGACAGCTGTCTTGAATTTCTTGCCTGAGGTCACATGTCTTCATCACTCCAGGATTGGTCACTGGTGCCCTATTTAGGCTGTTTGTTGAGGTCATGTTTTCCTAGTTGTTCTTGATGCTTATGGACATTCATCATTGGGCATTGAAGTGTTAGATATTTATTTCCATCTTTGTGTTATGGCCTTGTTTGTACCTGTCCTTCTTGAGTGGGCTTTGAAGATTTCAAATATAATGGAGTGTTGTTACCAAAGCCTGTAGCTACTACAGCCATTTTAGCATTACCAGGTGCCCTAACCCAGGTATGCTGTGACCCGTACAGACGCCTAGATATATAGCCTTGGTGGAGTTGGGCAAGGTAAGGCAGAATTCCCTGTGTTCCCAGGCAGAGTCTCTTGCTCTTCCCACTCTTTCCCCCAAGTGGAATGGTCTTTATGCTTGGCTGCCTTTAGTTGGGTGAGGGGTGATACCTGCACTCCGGGGCTTGGCACAGTTGACTGCATTAGAACACCATGAAAGCCAGAGGCCTCCCAGATCAGTGCAGCTTCCACCAGGGGTCACCCAAGGCCCATGACCAACACCATGTGGCTGCTACTGATGTGTTTATTCAAGGCTGGAGGCCACTTATCTAGTGGTGAGTTCTGCTAGGAGTCAGTTTATCCCACCAGAGTTGTAGATTCTCTTCTGGCCCTGGGTGGGTCAAGAAACACCATTCAAGAGCAAAGACCTGCAATTGAAGGCTTTAGGATTCTACTTGTGTTTGGGTTTTTGTGTTTTACTGTGGCTGAGCTTGTATTCATTTGCAAGACAAAGTCTTCTGTATTCTTTCCCCTCTTTCCCACAAGTGGAAAGAGTCTCTGCATTGCATTGCCTGGAGTTGGGGGAGAGGTCATCACTGGAGCCAGCGTCATGCTGGATTGCACTCCAAGCCCTGTCTCTGATGCCAGTGCAGCAGTGGGTCTTGCGCAAGTACTATAGTTGCTCTGGCCCAACTGCCCCTCAAATTTATTAGAGAGGCCCAGGCCACTTTATTCCGTGGATGTTAAAGTAGGCTGAGACTTGGCTTTCTCTTTCTGATGATAGAGGCCTTCCCTCTGGCCCAGGGATGGTCTGTATGCCTCCTCTGTGAGCACTGGCAGAATTCTGCCTAGTGTTGTATTCCATTGTGATAGGGCAGCACTGAGTTCCAGTGCAGTATCCCACACTCACTTCACTCTCCCTCTTCCAAATACATAGATTATCAGTGCTATGCCGCCTGGGTTTGGGGGAGGGATGTTGTAGATAATGCAAGGTTACCTAGGTTATCCTTCCTACCCTTTTAAATGCCTCTCCCTTTGTTATTAAAGTTAGATACTGTGATTGCACACCTGATTTTTTTGTTTTCATAATAGTGTTTTCTTGTGTTGATAGTTGTTTAATTTGGTGTTCCTGCACTGGGCATGATTACTGGAGGGTTCTGTTTGGTCGTCTTGTTTTGCCCTTGTATAAGTCAGATCTTAATTACAAACTTTTTTTTTTTTTTTTTTGCATTCTACAGATAGGGAAGCCTGAATAAAATTTGACATTTTGACATTAAGAAAATCTTGACGTTAAAATCAATATTTTGCGTTTACGTCATCTGCCTATGAAGCGTTATCTTTAGTTTCTATCCTCAGTAATTCTTCACAGCAGTAAACTTTATTGCTAAAGTATTTATGTGCAAGTAAAATATTGGATAAAAATAGTTAGGTAATTTGGTATTTGATGAAGTTGTTCACTTCTTCAGTATTATTTAAAGTCCTGTCACATTTTATGGTAAATATTGATTTAAAGACTAAGTAGAATTTATGTTCATTGCTCATCTTAATACCATGGTACCTGGATATCTGAAACTCATGATAGTATATTAAACTCTTGGATTCTGAGGGTGTGTTTTAGTACAACTCTCATAACTACTGTCTGGCCAGCAATTTCAAAATGTAATAGCTGCACTGGCCATTGATACTGGTGGAGGTGAGGTAGTTGCTTCACTCTGCCAAGAACAAACAAAGTAATGGCATAAAAAACAAATTATAGTTCTAAAGCAAGTCAGTATGACCATATAAATGATTAAGAAAGCTCGTAAGGGGGCGGAGCAAGATGGCCAAATAGGAACAGCTCCAGTCTCCAACTCCCAGCGCGAAGGACACAGAAGACCGGTGATTTCTGCATTTTGAACT
>NW_012120709.1:9698477-9830951 GCF_000951035.1 Colobus angolensis palliatus
TGATGGGTGCAGCACACCAACATGGCACAAGTATACATATGTAACAAACCTGCATGTTATGCACATGTACCCTAGAACTTAAAGTATAATTAATAAAAAAAAAAAAAAAGAAAGCTCGTAATAGTTACAAAGGTTAGAGATTTAACACTCTAAGCAGAATTTGGGCCTTAAGTATATAAAATCAATGAGGAACACAAAGCTTTAAGATGATTGGTGAAACCATTTTTTAAAGCCAGAGTTATACAGTCAAAGAAGTGACGAGGCTGTCTACTTGATTATTTTGAAAGCTGCTGTGTCCCATAACTATGCTGTTAAATTTAATAGTAGCACCCAGCTGCTATCTGTGTACATCACTTCTTTATGGAATCAATTCATTCAAAATCTTGGCAGGAGATCCATAAGTGCTAAACTATTCAAATAATTCTCTTGCTTTCTATTTCTCTTTCCTAGATTTGTTTCCATAAGATTCTAAAGGCAAAACTCAGATCACTTAACAGCTTTTTTCTTTTCTTCCCCCCCTTTTAACATTTAACAGTTGTTAAATCCACAGTTGCAGATTGAGATTATTTAAAGTAATCCTTAAACTGTCATAATTGCCTTTCCAGTTAAATCAAAATATCGGCAATTTCTCTCAGTGTAGTGTGGTTGGCTACTTATATAAGTATTATCTGGGAAGTTAGTTTACAAGGTAGATTCCTAAGTTCTATCCCACATCTGTAAAATTAGACTATCTTGAAGTGGGGCTCAGGAATCTTATTTTTTTTTAACAAACTTTTGGGGCAATTCTTAGGCACCCTTAATTTGGGGAGTATCTGTACTTCGAAGAAACTGTAAAGAATTGCTAATTTCGGTATCCTAAATGCCATTAAATCTGTATATCTGAGGCTGGGCGCGGTGGCTCAAGCCTGTAATCCCAGCATTTTGGGAGGCCGAGGTGGGCGGATCATGAGGTCAGGAGATCGAGACCATCCTGGCTAACACGGTGAAACCTCGTCTCTACTAAAAAATACAAAGAACTAGCCGGGTGACGTGGCGGGCGCCTGTAGTCCTAGCTACTCCGCAGGCTGAGGCGGGAGAATGGCGTGAACCCGGGAGGCAGAGCATGCAGTGAGCTGAGATCCGGCCACTGCACTCCAGCCTGGGCGACAGAGCAAGACTCCGTCTCAAAAAAAAAAAAAAAAAAAAAAAAAAAATCTGTATATCTGATTCTTTTCTAAAATCTGGCCCAAATAGAGTCACATTTCTCATTTGACTATAGGTTCAGAATTTTAAAAACTTAGTAAAGTACTCCTGGAACAAACTTTAGAAATAATTGATTCCAAGCTTAGATACTGAATTCCTAATGTTGTACACTTGTAAACAATAAGCTCTGCAGTATAACCCAGGTTTCTTGAATTATTTCAGTTCTTGCCATTGTAGGTTATTTCCAGGAATTCAGTTCTTTGAAACATTTTTATTTCAACCTGGGCAACATAGTGAGAACCCCTTCTCTACAAAAAATTAAAAAATTAGCTGCATGTAGTGGCATATGCCTATAGTCTCAGGTGCTTGGGAGGCTGAGGTGGGAGGAGCACTTGAGCCTGGGAAATTGAGGCTGAAGTGATCCGTGATCATGCTGAGAGGTGAAGCCAGCTGAACTTCCTGGGTCGAGTGGGGACTTGGAAAACTTTTCTCACAAGAGTTTTGTAAAATGCACCAATCAGTGCTGTAAAAATGCACCAATCAGCACTCTGTAGCTAGCTAAAGTTTTGTAAAATGCACCAGTCTGCACCCTCTAAAATGGACCAATCAGCACTCTGTAAAATGGACCAATCAGCACCCTGTAAAATGGACCAATCAGCACTCTGTATTATGGACCAATTAGCAGGACATGGGCGGGGACAAATGAGGGAATGAAAGCTGGCCACCCAGCCAGCAGTGGCAACCTTCTTCAGTCCCTTTCCACACTGTGGAAGCTTTGTTCTTCACGATAAATCTTACTGCTGCTCACTCTTTGGGTTTGTGCCACGTTTAAGAGCTGTTAACACCGCAAAGGTCCACGGCTTCATTCTTGAAGTCAGTGAGACCATGAACCCACCGGAAGGAACCAACTCCAGATACATCTTGGGGGCTTGTCTGGGATATTGCCAAGCAGTGAGTACCATTGGACCCCTTTTGCTTGCTATTCTGTTCTGTTTTTCCTTATAATTCGGGGGCTAAACACCGGGCACCTGTCGGCCAGTTAAAAGCGACTAGAGCGGCCACTGGACTAAAGACATGGGTGTCAGGCTTTCTGGGAAAAGGCTCTCTAATAACCCCCGACTGTTTGGAGCTCGGAGTGTTGGTTCGCCTAGAACCAGCTTCTGGCTTTTCCTATTCTTAAGGGCTGAGCCAAGGGTCGACAGAGAGGAAAGCCATTCAGCTCCAGGGTCCCAACAAAAAGTTCGTTGACCCTGTAGCCATGAGCAGAGTTCTCAAAGTTACGCTGACCAAGCATGACTCGCCCATCTATCTTATCTATTCTGACCCTTACCTCCTGGGTTCTAATGCCTGTCAGACAAACTTCCTCCCACCTCTCTTCTCTGAGGCTAGTCCCACTTCTAAAAACCACTCCCTGTCTCTGGTGCTTTTTTAGTTTCTCCTATAAGAATTATTTCTAGTATAAATTTCAGGACTCTGTTCCTTTCTTTAGGTACCCAGGGTCACCAATCAGAAAGACATAATTTTTGCCCAAAGCCCCACTGGGGGCAGAGACTATCTGGAATTTTAGGATCCTTCCTCATACAAGCAGGCCTAACAAAAGCTATTCCCAAAGCTAGGATGTGGGGAGCCTCAGAAATGATATCCTTCCTCTTCATATGATGAGAAGTGAGGACAAAAGGCATCACTCTTCCAAAATCAACTCCGGACACAATGCCACTGCATTCCTGTCCACGCAACAGACCAAGACCTTGTCAATAAAATAAAATAAAATAAAATAAAACTTTTTCTTCAAATGAGTGTTTTGAACTTAGGACTTTCTGGAATTTGGTAACTGCCAGTTTTGTGCTTCCATTTAGATGAACGAATCTCCCCAAAAAGTGCTTTTCCTATATTGAGTTTGTGATTTGGTTTCATGGCTATAAGAAAAAAGTGTCATATTATTCCATATCTTATTTAAGACTGTACACTTCAACAATTTCTAGCTGTGATTTATGGAATTAATAAATTCAGGGAAATGATTAAGTACAGTTCTTAGAATAGTCTTCAGCAAAACTACTCTGTCACTTTTAGGAGTCAATGAATTTCTGGAGCAATCTGAGATAAACACTATGAAACTTTGGTGCAGACCCTTTTGACTTTTGTGCATCTTGTCAGTACCCTATGTAACCCAGAAAAAATGTTTTAAAAGTCATTTGAATCAACATTTACCTAAACACGAAATCTTTCTGTAGAGATTTTAGATAGAGGCAAATAAGACTGAGTCTCTGGGCTGACTTCCTTACAATCTTAAACCAGTGCAACTCTATCCATGAAATAAAATATTCTAATAATAGGATAGACATTTTCGTATTCTACAGATGGTAACAGTAGTCGTTTTTCCTCCAGTCACTTCCCATCTAATTCAGAATAAATGCATTCATTATAGAGACTTATGAGATCCTCTATCCTCAGGCCTTCTGCTCCCTCATTGCCTTTGTCCTCTGATCTTCCTCTTGCTCACTTTGTTGCAGCCACACATGTTACACTTCCCTTGGGTTTCTGCCTTAGAGCCTTCATACCTTCTGTTCCTTTTGTCTGGAACATTCATACCCTAGATATCTGAATGGCTTAGTCTATTACTCCTTCTGGTCTCTGAATGTTACCTTACCAAACAGACCTTTTTTGAGCGTTTATATAATATAGCAACCTTCCCCAACACTTAGTTCCACTTATTCTCCTTAACCTGCTTTGTTTTTGAAAGACTTCTTAGTACATTTATATATTCTTCTGATTTTGAATTTGTACTATCATTTCAAAATATAACCATTATATATATATAAAAGAATAGGCTGGGTGCGGTGGCTCACGCCTGTAATCCCAGCACTTTGGCAGGCCGAGGTGGGCGGATCACGAGGTCGGTAGATCGAGACCATTCTGGCTAACATGGTGAAACCCCATCTCAAATTAGCCAGGCATGGTGGCGGGTGCCTGTAGTCCCAGCTACTTGGGAGGCTGAGGCAGGAGAATGATGTGAACCCAGGAGGCAGAACTTGCAGTGAGCCAAGATTATGCCACTGCACTCCAGCCTGGGTGACAGAGTGAGACTCCATCTCAAAATATATATATATGTAACATCAATGTATTAATAAGTAATTAAAACATTAAAAGCATGAGGATGTAATGAAACCCATGAACCAATAACTTCACCCAAGAATTAAGATATTACCATAACTTGCATCAACTTATGTGATTTTCTTCTATCCAATTCCCTTCCCATTCTGCTGAAGGACCCACCATTCTGACTGTTTTGTTTAAAACTCTTTTTGTGGTTTTACATATTTTTTTAATAGTTCTATTATGTGCATGCATTCTTTCAATCTCTCACACATGCATTTGTGCCTAAAAACATAGTTTGTTTTGCTTATTTTTCGAACATTATAAAGCATTATTGTAAGGGGTATCCTAGGACTTGCTTTCTTCCTTCACCTCTGTCTGAGATTTATTATTGTGGTTGGTTTGGCTGTTGTTTCATTCTTTATTCTTATTGTGCAATATTTCATTGTGTAAATATAGCACAATTTGTGTATCCATTCCCCTATTGACGGACATTTGTGTTACTCCAGGTTTTTTTGTTTGTTTGTTTTTTGACTGTTGACACAATGCTACTAGGAACATTTGTGGCTATGTCTCCCTACTGCATAAGCTCAAGCGTTTCTCTAGAGTATATGCTTAGGAATAGAATTGTTATGTCAAATTGTTTTTAGTGGTTGTACTAATTCACTCTTGTGCGAACAGTATGTAGTATCTTCATCCTTTTAATCCTACTAGTACTTGGTATTTTGGGATGCCTTTATTGTTGCCAGTCTGGTGGGTTAAAATGGTACTTCATTGTGATCTTGATTCACATTTTTTATTGCTATGGAGTAGCAATGAGGCTGATGTGGCTTAAGCACAGTGACGGAGAAGGGGAGTGGTGAGACATGAGGATGGGAGGTAGCTGGGGTGGAGGTGGACTAGGTCATAAGTCTTGTGAGCCACGAAAATAACTAGATTACTCTGGCAAAGTATGTTTTCAAGAGAATAGACTACTGGGGAGTAAGACTTAAAGCAAAGAGAGATGTTAGAAAACAGTTGCAGTAAGCTAATGCTGTTGCTCAAAATGGTAGCAGGCTTGGGGAGGCAATTGTTATTAATAAAATTTCTGATTAGCTTTAGTTCTGTAAAAGTTATATATGTTTTTGTATAAGAGCTACATATTTCTATGTGCTAGCTACATATTCACTTATTTTCTCCTAAACATACTTTGAAGCTCCAGAACTTTATTATTTTTTTCATAGTTTCAATAGCAATTTCATGGCAAAATTTTAAAAACCTGTTGTATTTATTCTTAAAATGGAATGACTTTTCTATTGCCAAAGATTTGAAGATTAATTGCTAGTGTAATAATTTTAGCATCATTGCATTGAATGGCTTTTATGAACCCAGCAGCTGTGGTTATCCTGACTCAAATGATTTTTCATCAGTTATTAGAAAAGTCACAAGTTCCTGGTAAATTCATTTTTGAAATTGGAAAGCTTAAGTTCCCATTTTTTTCTCAGATATACTCTATTTGAACATATTTCAAGAGCATATTTTTAGCCACAACTTAGCCAATAGCACCATCAGCAAAAAGAGATAATGTATTTGTACTTTTATACACAGTGTAATAACTTCTGATTTCTAATTGTAGGCAAATCTGAATTTGAATACTTTTCATATTTTGAGTTCTAAGACCATTAGACAAAAGCAAGTTGACTAAAGGATATCACCAGTCTATTTCATTTTGTAAAATACATAATGATGTTACATTTTTCATTTTGAGTATTTATGTAGAAATAATATATTTACTAATATCATAGACTTAATTTTCAAACTTTTATTAGGTTATCATTCAGTAAGATATAAAAGTGTCTCTTTGAAAATGCAGTTAAAGGGAAAGAACTATGTACTTTTCTTTGTGAATTATATTTCAAGATAACAAAAGAAAAGTTGATAAAACTCTTCCTTATTGAATAATTCTAGATAATAAATATGGCAGTAATGATGAAATTTGAAAAACCATTATTTCACAGACTCTAATAAAATAATTGGTTCAGACAATGATTATCAGAGGTTGAACCCATTAGATGGAAGGTTTCTGGGGGTGTTTGCAAGGGAAGGATAAGCTGTCACCACCTGTACCCTGTGATCAATCTTTGCATCAGAAAGAGGAGGCATTCAGACACTGTGCGCCTCCGAATGTGAAGAAATATGAAGTACAATTTCCAAAAGTATTCTTTCAAAAAGAGTGAACCTGAGCCTAATCAAGAAACATAGGTATAAAAGAACAAGGTAAATGACAACACTGGAACCAGAATGTGGGACAGTTTGCAAGATAACGAACTCAGTTTAATCAGTAAGTTAAAGGCAGGCAAAAGAGGCAAGCGAGAAGGACTTCTCTATATTAATGAGACTTAAAATACATAACAATTTATGACCTTTCTGTGAATCCTGATTTAAGCAATTCAATTAAAACAAATTTTGAGACTGTCAGAGAAATTTAAATATGGGCTGGGTGCCATTAATGTGATGTCAATTAATCTTTTGTTTCTTGGGAGAAGTAATGGCATTATAGTAGTTATATCATTTTTTTTCTTTAGAGATACATGCTGAGTATGTAGGAGTTAAACAACATGTGGTCTGGAATGTGTTTTAAAACGTAAGGAATAATAACAAGGAAGATGAATTAAGCAAGTGCAGGAAAGTGTTGACAGTTGTTGAATCTACATTATGGGTATCTTTGGGTTTCTTTGAAAATGTTCATAATAAAAATCAATTTTTGTGTATCTTTGGAAACGTTCGTGGTAAAATTAATATTTAAAGTTTTTAAAATGTCATGTATATTTACATGTATGTTCTTGACCTTGTCACCCACCTTTTAGTACTTTGTTTTACACAGCTATTAGCACTTTTCTCCAAAAAAGTCTGGGGTGGGAGGTAGCATCCCCTATTACTGCAATGTTGAAAATGGCAAACACTTTTCAAGTTGCTGTCATAGCTAAAGAACAGTCATGCCAGGCACCAACCCCAGTTTCTGAACAAGGAACTAGTGAATCAAAGAGGCAGTTTCTTTGCTCTCTTGAAAGGCAGTGGCAAACTAACCTACACTGAGTAAAAGGAAGTCAGTGATTGCCTAGTGATAGGGGAGGAAAGATTAGACGGGGGAGGGATTGTGAAGTACCAAGAGATAATTTTCGAGGTGATGAAAGTGTTTATTATTTAACACTAATTAGCAAGTTCTAATTCCTGGTAACATCCAGAACTGAAGGCAAAGGTGATGGAAAAGCCATAGCTTCTGTGTTCGTGGCACTATCAGGTTTTCCTTTCCTTTTTCCACCAGAATAACCAGTGTTTAACTGGCCCTAGCCAAATTTTTAACTTTCCTGATAATTCTGTAAACTACCTAACATTGTTTTAATAATTATCTTTTTTTTTACTTTTTACAGCTTTATTGAGGTTAATTAGCATCAGTAAACAGCACATATTTAGAGTGTCTATTTTGGTCATTTTTGAAATATGTATATACGTTTGAGGCTATCACCACATCAAGATAATGAACATCCCCATTACCCCCAAAAGTTTTCTGTTAGCACTCCCTCCTGTTTCTTCTCCCCTATTCCCAGGCAACCACTGATTTCTTTTTTATCAGTATAGATTAGTTTGCATTGTCTAGAGTTTTATATAAAAGAACAATACAGTTTACCATTTTCTTTATGGCTTCTTACTCAGCACAATTATAAGATTCATCTATGTTATATATATTAGGAGCTCTTCCTTTTTATTGCTAAATAATATTCCATTGTATGAATATACCACAATTTGTTTATTCATTCAGTCATTGAAGATATTAGTTTGTTTTTGGCTCTGATATGATTTGGCTGTGCCCTCATCCAAATCTCATCTTGAATTGTAGTTCCCTTATCTCCCATGTGTGAAGGGAGGGACCTCTTGGGAGGTGATTAGATTATGGGAGGCAGTTTCCCCCAGGCTGTTCTCATGATCGTGAGTGAGTTCTCATGAGATCTGATGGTTTTATGAGGGGCTTCCCCCCCCCACATTGCTCTGCACTTCTCCCTCCTGTTCCATGTGAAGGACATGTTTGCTTCCCTTCCACCATGATTGTAAGTTTCCTGAGGCCTCCTCAGTCATGCAAAACTGTGAGTCAGTTATATCTCTTTCCTTTATAATTACCCAGTCTCGGGTATTTCTTCGTAGCAGTATGAGAGTGGATTAATGCAGGCTCCTACATTAAGCTGCTATGAATATTTAAACATTGATTTTATATCTTCGTATGAACACTTTCTTTTTATTTATTTATTTATTTTTGTGAGACGGAGTCTCGCTCTGTCGCCCAGGCTGGAGTGCAGTGGCACGATCTCGGCTCACTGCAAGCTCCGCCTCCCGGGTTCACGCCATTCTCCCGCCTCAGCCTCCCGAGTAGCTGGGACTACAGGCGCCCGCCACCTCACCCGGCTAGTTTTTGTATTTTTTAGTAGAGACGGGATTTCACCGGGTTAGCCAGGATGGTCTCGATCTCCTGACCTCGTGATCCGCCCGTCTCGGCCTCCTAAAGTGCTGGGATTACCATATGAACATATTCTTTTATTTCCCTTGACCAAATACCCAGTAGTGGAATGGCTAGATTATGTGACAGTCATATGTTTAATCTTTTAATTAACTGTAAAACTGTTTTCAAATGTAGTATATAATAGATATTATTTTAAAAAATAAATAGATGAATGTATTAGGAGAGATGAGGTCTTACATGTATTTGGTTGTGTATACACATGATATAGTGCATTTATATATTCCATGTGTCTTATTTGTATTTTGGTAAATAACAAAAGTATATTTTTACTATCAGTAAGTAGGATTGTTAGAGCTGCTAATTATTCAGAGTGTGACAAAGTATCATCTCAAGGCAGATACAGCATTTCATATAATTTAGTAATTAATACCAGATCTTATTTAGTATTAACCAGTTATACACAAAATAGGAATATATATGATTTATAATGAAGTGTTCTGCCTAGTACTCCAAATAATATAGCTCAGTATTTGAAAACTGATATATTCATTGTGTGAGTATGAATTTATAATAAATATCCTTCGATAACAGGTTCATTCTCAATTTGCTTACGTTAAAATTGCACTAACTAGCGGATCTTCTGAGATCTATTTCCAGGCTTTTGATGTCATATTACCTTGAAAAATGATGATGTGAGTTCTTAACATGGTAGAGTGCCTGTACATTTCACTTTTGATCTTGAGTGAAATCTCATCTCACACAGCACCAACATAAATTACAATTTGGTCTTGGGTGTGACTGGCATAAATATATTTTAGAGACATGAGAAATACAAAGAAAAGTTTTCCCGCCTCCCCGTTTATCCTGCATATGTTAACATTAGAAAGATAAACCACTGCATATTCTCCTGTCTCATGTTAGTAGATGGTTTTGGGGGGGGTATGCATTTTTATGTATGCAGGGAAATTTTATATGGTTTGATACATCCTGATGTATTTGGTAACACAGTTAAACATCATCATTGTATGTGGCCAACCATGCACAGGGAGCATGAAACTATCAAGGGTTTTTGAGGCTCCCAAATCATTAAAATAGAATATTTGGGCTGAAGTTAAAAATGTAATATTGTTTAATGAATTTCTATTCATTTCAAAAATGGAAGATACATATTGTAAACATAAAAGTACTCTAAATTGTTTTTTTCTTCAAATTATAATATTATCTGAGAAAACTGATTTAGTGTTTTTCCTTTATAATTCTTAGACATTTAATTGTATTTATTTGTCTTTTTGGGATAGGTAGGTCCTTATGTGCAGTGTTGAATAAACGTAGTGATAGTTGGCATCCTTACCTTGCTATGCGTTTAAAGGGAATGGTTTTTTAACATTTTATTATTATGATATTTGCTTCATTTTATAGATACCATTTATCAGGTTGTATTAGTTGGCTTGGCCTGCTATAACAAAATACCACAAATTGGATGGCTTAAACAACAGAAATTTATTTTCTCACAGTTTTGGAGGCTAGAAGTCTGAAATTAGGGTACAGCATACTCAATTTCTGGTGAGGCTGCTCTTCCAGGCTTGTAGACAGCTGCCTTCTTTCTGGGTCCTCATGCGTCCTTTCATATGTACATGTGCCATGTGCGCAGAGAGAGTGAGCAAGGTCTCCAGTGTCTCTTCCTCCAGGGACTCAAATCCTATCAGATCAGGCCCTGACCTCATTTAACCTTAATTACCTCCTTAGAGGCCACTTGTCCAAACACAGCCATAATGGGAGTTAGGGCTTCAACAGATGGATTTTAGGGGGAACACAAACATTTAGTCCATAAATTTAAAATGTTTTCTAATATTCCCAGTGCTCCTCTTAGTCTTCACTTTACAGCAAACTATCTCAAAACTTAGTGACTTGAAGTAATAATGTTTTCTGATTTTTAAATGATTCTGTGTGTTGGCTGGATTATTCCTTTTTAGTTTCACTTGAGCTTACATGTAAAGTTGACTTTATTTGGAGAATTGAGCTGGAAGGTTCTAAATGGCCTTATTCATGTTTGTAGACGGTGCTGGCTATTAGCTAGGGTGACTTGGTTCTTGATGTGGCCTTTTGTCTACCAGATGCTAGGATGGTATATCAGGGTTCCAAGTCTAGAAAGTACACTGCATGTCCTTTTGAAGGCTAGGCTTTGTAAATTACACATTGTTTTTGCTGTATTCTGTTAATCAAAGCAAATCCAGCCCAGATTCAAGATGGTGGAGAAGTAGATATGTCTTGAAATGGGAGGAGAAGAACATTCCATTGCAAAGGATGTGATTGCAAGAATGCATCATTTATTGAAGGCTATTATTATAACAATCTCCCAAATCTTTGCTAAGTTTGCTAGGGGTAATTTGTTAAGAATATATTGATGAATTTTAATTGTCTGTGTTTCCTCTAAATATTGAGAAGATTATATATTTTTTCTCCTCAATTTATGTGAATTATAGTTTCTATGATTGAACCATATATTCAATGTCATCCTGTATATCTTTTTAAAAATGTTGTTTGATGTATATTTATTTACTTGAATCTGTGTTCAGGAGTAAGACTGGCCTTTGAATTTACATTTTCTTTGGTATTAAATTTTTACTAGCGTTTATAACGTTATTTGGAAAATGTTGCCTCGTATTTCTAGTCTCTGAAAAAGTAAGTGCAAAAATTATTTGTTTTAAAGAATGCTAATATAACTTACATGTAAACTATTGGTGCCTGAGATTTACTTTGAGATAGTATTTTTAACTTCTAATTTAATTTTTTTACCAACTCTAGCCCCACTTAGAAAAACTCCACCATTCTTGAGATTGTTTTATTAATTTGCATATTCCTAAGAATTTCTCTATTAGCCAAATTTGCAACTTTTTATGGTATAAAGTTTAAAATAATCTCATGGCATCTTTTAGTATTTTCTGTATCTGTAATTTCCTTTAAAAGTAGAATTTTAAAGTAAAATTTTTCCATTTTTAATTTTACCAGTAGCTATCTACCATTCAATCTGGTAAGAAGTCTCTTAATTTTATTAGTGTTTTCAGTGAACCAACTTTTGGCTTTTTAAAACCTCTGATCTCTTTTGTATCTGTTTTCTATTTAAATTTTGTTTGCCCTTATTGTTATAGATAACTTTCATCTATATTCTTAACTGTGTAATTTATAAGTTTTACTCAATTTTTAGCATTGCTTCTTTTTAACATAAGATTTGCTACTATAATTTTCCTCCAGAATCTCATTAACTGCCCATTCACTATTGTATAAACTTTGATATGTGGGTTTTTCATGAACACAGTATTTTAAAATTTTATTAAAATTACTTACTTGACCTTGAGTTATTTAGAAATGTGTTTCATATTTCCAAGTATAGGGGGGTAATTTTGGTAACATTTTACCAATTTCTAACAATTACATTGTCAGATATGATCTGTGTGATATCAACTCTTAAATTTGCTAAAACTAGCTTTATGGTCTGATATGTGCCTGATGTTCTTAAATGTTCTCTGTGTGCTTGAAAGAATGTTCTTGCTTTTACACTGTTGGTGAAAATGTAAATTAGTTTTACCATTGTGGGAGACAGTGTAGCGATTCCTCAAAGATTTAGGACCAGAAATACCATTCAACCCAGCAATCCCATTACTGGGTATGTACCCAAAGGATAATAAATCATTCCATTATAAAGATACATGCATGCAGATAATTATTGTAGCTCACAAATATTGTAGTTCACAATAGAGGAAACATGGAATCAATCCAATACCCATCAATGATAGACTGAATAAAGAAAATGTGGTACATATACACCATGGAATACTATACAGCCATAAAAAGAAACGAGATCATGTCCTTTGCAGGGACATGGATGAAACTAGAAGTCATCATCCTCAGCAAACTAACACAGGAACAGAGAACCAAATACCATATATTCTCCTTCATAAGTGGGAGTTGATCAATGAGAACACATGGACACAGGGAGAGGAACAACACACACAGGGCCTGTCAGAGTGTGGGCATCAGGATAAATGGCTAATGCATCCGGGCTTAACACCTAGGTAATGGGTTGATAGCTGCAGCAAACCACCATGGCACACATTTTCCTATGTAACAAGCCTGCACGTTCTGCACATGTATCCTGAAACTTAAGTTTTTTTAAAAAAAATGATTGTTCTCCAGATATTGGGTGTATTATATGTCCTTCGGTCATGCTTGTTGATTGTGTTCAAATTTTCCATATGTGTTCTGTATATGATCTACCAATTGCTGAGAAACCCACATTAAGTGTCCTACATAATGCTTGATTTCTATTTCTCTGTATCTTCTGGTAATTTTATTATCTACAACATCTGTGTTTTTAAGTATTATCTACAACATCTGTGTTTTTAAGTATTAGGTTGTGCAAAAGTAATTGCGGTTTTTGCCGCTACTTTTAATGACAAAGTGTCTATCTGTGTGTGAGTGTGTGTGTGTCTATATATATATATATATATATATATATAAAGATACTTAGAATTATGTCAATAGATAGTGATGCTTTTTCCCCTGTAATACTTTTTGCTTTAAATTTTCTTGAGGTTTACTAAAAAAGGGTTACCTTTTAACTTTGAAATCTATTACCTTTTAACTTCAAATGTCCTTATGTTTTAGGTACCCACTTTTAAATATATATACATATGTTTAACCATTAACATATAAACGTATTTTTAGTTGTTGTTTTTAAGTAATGTTTAGCAATTGTTTTAAAGTAATCAATTACTGCAATTATTGATTTATTTGGATTCATTAATATCATTTTAAAAAAATCTCCTCTTTGGGCCAGGTGTGGTGGCTCACACCTGTAATCCCAGCACTTTGGGAGGCCAAGGCTGGCAGATCACGAGGTCAGGAGACCAAGACCATCCTGGCCAACATGGGGAAACCCTGTCTCTACTAAAACTTCAAAAATTGGCGGCGTGGTGATGCGTGACTGTAATCCCAGCTACTCGGGAGGCTGAGGCAGGAGAATCGCTTGAACCAGGGAGTTGGAGGTTGCGGTGAGCTGAGATCGCGCCACTGCACTCCAGCCTGGCAACAGAGCCAGGCTCTGTCTCAAAAAAAAAAAAAAAAAAAAAAATCTCCTGTTTGGCCTGCTGTTTTTTGTGACCAAGGGCCTTCTACTCTACCGTTGTTTGCATTCTTGTAGATTCATTTTCTCTTTTTAAAAAAAATTCTGTTTTTTTTTTTTTTGGAAAATTTATTCTATACTTATTTTTTCTCTCAATGGTTATACTAAATTTTAATGTACCATCCTTCCATACAATACGATGACTTAGAATGCTTTAACTCTGCTCACTTTATCCCAACTTAAATATGATTATTTTTCAGTGTTTTATTTCTGTTGTATATTGGGATCATACTTCAATAGATTTATAAATTTCTTAGACATTTTCTTTGCTTACCATTCCTTTTTACTTATTAGACTTTCTTTTTTCGATGATTTCCTTCTAGCTAGTGTCTATGGTTTAAATAATGAAGCTGCACTCTCAGTTTTGTCTCAAAATACTCATATTTTATATTTTCTCAAAAAATAATTTTGCTAAATTTATAACAATTCTAGGTTGACAGTCTTTTTGTCAACATGTTTTGTCTTCTGTTGTTGCAGTTGGGAAGTGTTTGTTTGGAATAATCTTATTATTTCTTTCTAGCTTCTTGTAATATCTCTTTTTTTTTCCTCAATGTTCTGCAGTTACATTGGGCAGTACCAGGTGTTTTCATTTATTCTGGTTGGGATTCTTTGACTTTTCTGAATATGAGAAGTATTGTCTTTCACCAGTTCTGGAAAATTCACAGAAAGTTTCTTTTTAAAAATTGCCTCTGTCTCCTTTTATTAGCTCTTCGTATAGTAATAATGCTGAGTAGGCATGTATTGAGCCTTTTTATTTTCTTCTCCATGTTTAAAAAATCTTATTTATTATTTTGTGTCTTTGTATTTTTTCTCCTTTTTGGCTTTAACCTTTAAGATTTTCATTATTTTCTTTGACAATTCTGTCATAAATTTTAAGTCATTTTGTTGATGTTCTTGCTTATTCATAATTTTGAAATGTGCTTTATCATAAAATTTTCTCCAGAAATCTAGTCTGCATATTCCCTGTAACAAAAATGTAAATTATTTAATTTCTTTGATACCTATAAAATGAGAATGAGTGTTTATATTCCTTCTTATTCCAAAGAAGAATTACTGGCAGTGACTAACAAAAATGTAAATAATCTACTAGGATAAAATCAGTAGTTGAGGAAATTAGTGTAAGAAAATTAGGATGGGAAAATAAAATAAAACTAAGGAAATAGTTTATGCCAAATAAGACAAAACAAACAAAAAAGGGTGTACTTTCTATAAAGTTGGTATTGTTTGATCAAAAATCATTTGGGGTGCTTCGTGATATCCAAAGGAAAATACAATTATATATAAAATTTAGTGTCTTACAATAAAACATACCAGTTGCTCAGAAAAGGTAGGTGTTCCTGAAATGTGTCTCATTGGTCTTTGAAATGACAACAGGTGAAGTAGGAGTGGCAAAATCTTCTGTGGTTTTCCTATAATTTCTTCATTTTGAAATATTATTTTCTGAATGTTTTATTTTTTAGAGATGGGGTCTTGCTTTGTCATGTAGACTTGAGTTACAGTGGCATGATGGTAGCACACTGCAGCTTGGAATTCCTGGGCTCAGGCGGTCTTTCCAGCTCAGCCTCCTCAGTAGTTACAGGTGCATACCACCATCCCTGGCTAGTGTATTTTTAAAATTTTAAGAGAAGAGGTCCCAATATGTTGCCCAGGTTAGTCTCAAACTCTTAGCCTCAAGTGATCCCCCCACCTCAGCCTCCTGAGTTGCTAGCATTGCAGGTGTGAACCACTGTGCCTGGCTCCTTTACAATTCTTACAGATCGCCCAAAGCATGCCAGTGGCATAATTCATGCTGTTAATTATGGGTAGAAAGTGGAAGAATTGATGTAAATATGTTGTTAATGAATGAAATTTTATCCCTTTTGATACCACTTTAAAGTAGTATTATGAAAAAATTATATTTAACTGGTTTAAAATATGAAAAATAGATATTTTATTATCTATGCTTTATAAAAAAGATAAGTATATGTGTTAGATTTTGTAAAAACAGATAGTTCATTGATACAAGTTACAGCCCTGTCCTCGTTAATAAAAATGTTATTATACATTTGAACTCCCTTTCTTATTACTGCCTGTTACTTAAAAATTATAATGATAGTATTATTTAAAAAGAAATCCTCACATGTTATTTTTCTTGGACAGAAGACATCTTTTTTTGGTTGGTGTACATTTTATTCTTAAAACAGGTCTTGACATCATGGATAAAAAAGTTTGCACTCTTTTTCCTTTAGACGTCTCTTTGCATTCTTATTTGTTTTCTATCATGTTTGACAAATTTAAAACACAAATAAGTAATAGCAAAACTTGAGTTAAAATAGCACTTCTTCTGACTACCAACTAGTTGTGTTTTGTAGTGTAGCAAAGCTGATAAATTAGTTGCTATTTTACGGTTCAGCTAGAGCAAATGAAAATAATTTATCAGAAAAACAAAAAAAATCAAACACTGAATCACAGGTTTTTAAGAATCAGTGAAACACTCTGGAAATAACTTGAGTTTAACAGCATGATTATTGATGTTTAACAGTTAAGTTGTACATTCATTCTGAAAGATTTATGGCCCTGATTTTATTATGAACTTTACTAATGTAAGAACCTAACAAAATATGAAATATAGTTCAATATGTTACAAAAGGAAAAACAAATCACATTTCTCCCAAAGTGAAAACAGAAGTAGTCAACATGCTATAAATGTTGAAGTTTAAAATACTGACTTAGGAAGACATATCTGGTTTTTTGGATTTATTTTGTTTATTTTAGACAAACAATGAGATAAAACAATCTTAATATTTAGGTATAATATGAAAAACAATGTATACATCATTGATTTTATATATGTAAACACACATATATCACAATATCTGTAACCTAACATTTAGCATAGTTAGTAATATTCTGGATCATTAACAAATAATTAATAAGGTTCATTAATGTTCTTAAAATGGGAATCATTAAGTATTATTTTAGAAAAAAAGTGAGTGAATTGATTTTGATGAGAATAGTGATAAAGAAACTGGTAATGAGGACATTATAGAATTGAAAGCCCTAAATAGGGAATATTTACCTTGCGTTGTTTGAATTGATTGACCCATTCTTTTTTCACTGGAGCCTTGTATGTAGAGGAAACATTGAAATTACAACTTAATGTAGAGCATTAAAACATTTACAAATAGTTTATCAACCAGCCATTATTGCTTTACCATTTTAGATGGTTTATTATACTATTGTTTTTCCATTCATTTCGTATTTTTAAGGAAACTATCTTTGTCAGCATTTTGAGATTATGAAATTTAAATCAAAACAATTCCAGATTTCAGAAATGAACAAATAGAGACAACAAGTGGTTATTAATTATGGGTAATAGGAGCTTTCTGGGTAAAAAGGCAGCTTTATGCCAGGACTGGTGGCTCACACCTATAATCCGAGCATTTTGGAAGGCCGAAGTAGGAGGATCACTTGAACCCAGGAGTTCAAGACTAGCCTGGACGACATACTGAGACATGGTCTCTATCAAAAATAAAATTAGCTAGGCATGGTGGCACACACCTGTAATCCCAGCTAGTAGGGAGGCTGAGATGGGAGGATCGCTGGAGCCCAGGGATTTGAAGCTGCAGTGAGCTATGATTGCGCCATTGCACTCTGGCCTGGGTGACTGAGTAAGACCCTGTCTCAAAAAAATCCAAATAACAACAACAAATGAAGCATCTTTCAAATACAAGCCATTACAGTATATAATTTTAAAATCTTTTTCCCCAGCTTTAATTTCTTTTATTTTTTTAAACTGCTTAAACCATAAAATATTAAGCCAGTTGAAGAAAGATAATATGATTATAAACTATTGACAACACTTTTTGTCTCTATTTTTATAAAACAAAATATGTCTGTTTTTATACCTATGCTCTTTCTTCCTGTTCAACTGAAGTTATTTTTATTTGTTGATACTTATTATTTTCTTCATTCAGGTTATTTCACAGTTGAGGATTTTGGGCAGATCCATAACAGCTGGTTCCAAATTTGATAGAGAAATCTGGTCTAATGAACTTTCTCCTGTCCTCAATCTCTGGAAGAAACTAAACCAGGTTAGTAGTGGAATATTCTTCCAATTCTTTTGGTTGTTTCTCCCTGTCATTTTTTCCAGCATCCTAACCATGTGCTCCCCATTTCTGCCTGAGTCATACAAGTAATCACATTGCACAGGTTCCTAACTGTGAAGTCATGACCCAGGACCTTCTTTCTCCATGACCAGCACACATCAAAATTAGTATTCGTTACTCTGTCTTTTATGAAATCAATCTTTCCTTATCTTTAAATAAGTAATCAAATTCACATAATTTCAGTTATCCGCTTTAGCAGTTCATTCCCTGTCTCGATGTTTGATAATTTTCTTCATCTTAGGACTGTGTTTCTTATAACAGTTTCTGAGCCCAGTTTCCAACTTTTTTCAATGACATTGGCAGTTTTGTATTTTCTAGTGATTTTCTCAGTTCATGCAGTTCTTAAAATGTATATACATATACAACCATGTAAGTATTCATATGTATAAATATTATGTAATATAGCTATTTATTCTGAGAATAATGTATGATTATTTTCAGTTTTTACTTAGTAATAATATGGAAATGGAATTATTTGCATAATTGACTAAGTTTACCTCTTATGAAACAGAAAACCAATGGCAAAAGTAACCTTAATTATTGCAAAGATATCATCTTACATTTTGGAGACATAATCCAGGTATTCATTAGAAAGTTTCCTTCTCCGTGAAATACAGTTTACTTGTTTGGCTCAATTTCCAGAGTTTGGGGGAAGATGAGAGTCCACTCTATAGTTTTGGCACCTTAGTCCCCTATAATTCTTCTCTGTTTACTTCTAAATTTGTACCGTCCATGTTGTTTTTATTCCAAATTTGATTTAACCTTAAAGCACAACTTATGTATGTTTTTTATAAGAAATCCGGTCATGTGATTTTGTAGCTTTAGTGATCATTAATGAAGTGCGAGGAACAGCTCATATTGCTACGTGTGCAGTCTTCTACTAAGTCACTTTTCTTTGAACTACATTCTTTGAAGTTTTGGCACTTAAAGTTCCCACAGTTGACTCTTCCATCTGTGCGATGTGTTCTTTAGACTTCCTTGCACTACCTGCTTCTCTACATCAGGCACATCTAATTTTATTGCTAGTCTCTCTCCCTTACTGCCAGCACACATACATACCTTCTTTGTAATTCTGAGAAAACTTTTTTCGATTATTACATAAAGAAGACTATACAAATGACTTAAAAGGCTTATATGTAGATTATTTGCCTCCTGTGACCCAACTCAAGATTAGAAACTCAATGTATTCTCTGCCATTCCCCAAACCCTCATTTTCTTTTTTTTCTTTTTCTTTTCTTTCTTTTTTTTTGATGGAGTCTCGCTCTGTCACCAAGTTTGGAAGGCAGTGGCACGATCTCTGCTCACTGCAGCCTCCACCTCCCTGGTTCAAGCAATTCTCCTGCCTCAGCCATCCAAGTAGCTAGGACTACAGGCGCATGCTACTGCAACTGGCTAATTTTTGTATTTTTAGTAGAGATGCATTTTTAGCATGTTAGCCAGGCCGGTCTCAAACTCCTGACCTCAGGTGGTCCACCTGCCTCAGCCTCCCATAGTGCTGGGATTACAGGCGTGAACCACCACGCCCAGCCCAAACCCTCATTTGGAATGTAGATATAGCCCATTACTAGTTCTCTGATGTTGGATTTCTGCCACAACAGACCCCCTAATTACCTGATTCCTACATACAAAGGAAACAGGGTAGAATCTGGGTTTTGAATTAGCATTCAAAAATCATAATTTTATTTTAGGGGAAATGATAATTTCATAATCAAATTATGATTTCCCCTAAAATAAAATTATGATTTTGAATGCTAATTAATAATGCAGTTAAGTATTTTGAATTCTCATCACTTATGTAACAGAGATAAAAATGTGACTTCTAGAGCCGGACTGGTGGGGTTCAAATTTCAGCTTCAGAACTTTCTAATTATATAACATAGGAAACTTACTTGACTTTTCTGTAAAATGGGTATAATGATAGTACTTACTATCATTACTTACTATCATCACCAGCAGTGATATTACTCATGAGGATTAAATTCATTAATATATGTAAAGCTTTTATAATAGTGTCTGGCAAATGTAAGCGCTCTCTTTTAACTATTCATTTAACATTTATTGAAGGTACTTTTATTATGAATGGTCATTTATAATACATGATCATTCGTTTTACCCTTTTTCAAGCAAATTATTTTTATTTATATAATCATATTATTGGTCAGTTGTTCATTCAGAATATTTTAATGAGTATGCAATGTGTTTCAGTGATTTTTGTGCTAGGGACTAAATAGAGAAACTTGTGGACAGAACAGTCATGGTACCTACCTTGTGGAGTTTACAGTTAGTTCATAAGAGAGATATTAAAAGATGAAGCAAGTAAATAAATTATTACAAATTATTGCAGATGCTGTGGATGGAAAGCACAGGTGATGTTATAATAAGGGAGAAGACCTATTTTGGCCTGGATAGTTAGGGAGTATCTTGTTTCAGAAGTGAAATTGAATCCAAGATATGAGCAATGAGAAGCTAGCCAGACAGAGTTGGAGGGGAAGACTACTTTAAGCCAAGGTGACAGCATACACACATTCCCTGAGAACAGAAAATGCTTGGCACATTCAATAAAACTGAAAGGAGGTCAGTGTGATTGGAGTATAGAGAATAAAGGACAGAGTAGATGAGGTAAGGGGATGCTATGATCTGAATGTTTGTTTCCCTCTTGAAATTCATATGTTGAAGTCTTAACTCTCAAAGTGATGGTATTTGTAGATGGGGCCTTTGGGAGGTATGTTTAGGTCATAAGAATAGAGCCCTCAAAAATGGGATTAGTGCCCTTATTAAAGAGGTTCCAGAGAGATCCCTTACCCCTTCCTGCACGTGAGGACACATCAAAAAGACGGTCATCTGTGAATCAGGAAGCAGGTGCTCACCAAATACAGAATCTGTGACGTCTTGATCTCAGACTTCTCAGACTCCAGAACTCTAAGAAATACATTTCTGTTGTTTATAAGCTACCTAGTTTATGGTGTTTTGTTATAGCAACCAGAGCAGACTAAGACAGGGGAAGGAATTTTATTCCAAGTTATAGATAGAGTTACAGGTAGAACTTTCTTCAGAAAGTTTTTGAAGAAAGCTGTTGTGTAGAAGATGGTGAGAAAGTAAGGAGAACATTCAGGAGACTCTTGCAGTAGTCCAGGTAAGAGCTGATGGCAGCTTACATTACAGTGGCAGAGCAGATGAAGAGCAGTTGATGCCCTTGAGTAATGCCAAAATGTAGAGTTATTATCAGAAGAAGAGTGGCTGGAGTATCAGTGAGGGAAACAAACAAAAACAAAAAAGCCAAAAAAAGAACAGAAGACTGTGTTATCATAGAAACCTTGAAGAATCTTTAGTTAGGAATGAAATTGTTAACTAGGCCAAATAGCTTCTGAGAGGTTAAACAAAATGAGGACAGAACTGTCCACTGGATTTTCAGAATAAAAGCTGTCACTGGTGACAAGAAAAGTTTAGGTAGAATAAGGAGACTAGAAGTTAGATTTAAAGGCTAACTAGAAATATGAGATGAGGAAGTGGAGTCAATGTATCTAGAGAATTCTTTTTTTAATGTGCTATAAAGGAGAATAGCGAAATACAGGGCCCAGTGTATTTTTTTCTTAGAGAGGGAAAATAAGTATTAGGTTGGTTTTAGGCTAATGAGAAAGATTCAGTAGAGGAAGTAGCTGAAGATGCTGAAAAATTAATTAAAGCTCTTAAACCATTTAGGAAAACAAAAACAATGATTTTTGCTAAACGAGGGATCAGTAATAAATATAGACGCTCCTTCTTAAATATATTAATTTTTTTTTTTTTTTTTTTAGATATGGAATCTTGATGTAACTGTTTCTCTCAAAGTGAAACCACTGAAGTTTAATCTAGCCCTGCTTTTCTGTCCTTGCTTCTGGCCACATAGAATTCCATTGTTCCAGCATTTACAAGATTATTTGGTTTCTGTGTTTGTTTTTAATTATTGGCTCAATCAGGATATATGAAATATTTTTCCCACTTTTTACAACTGTTAATATAATCCCAGGTATTCCTTTAAGCTCTTCTCAATGTCACATTTCAAACCAATCCAATTAATCGTTTCATCTTTTGTCTCTTTGTTTTCTTTGACTTGGCTTAGTTGACAAAATAGAGTGCTACAAAGTTGCTAAACATCCTTGTTCCCAATTTAATCTTTGTATATCTACTCTTCAAATGATTTAATAGGTGGCCAGGCGCAGTGGCTCACGCCTGTAATCCCAGCACTTTGGGAGGCCAAAGTGAGAGGATCACCTGAAGTCAGGAGTTCAAGAACAACCTGGCCAACATGGTGAAACCCCCATCTCTACTAAAAATACAAAAATTAGCCAGGCATGGTGGTACACACCTGTAGTCCCAGCTACTTGGGAGGCTGAGGCAGGAGAATCACCTGAATCTGGGAGAGGAAGGTTGCAGTGAGCCAAGATTGCACCACTGCACTCCAGCCTGGGTGACAGAGCAAGACTCTGTCTCTAAATAAATAAATAAAGATATAAAGATATAATAGGCATTTCATTTAAGTACACTGACAGCCGGTCTAGGTTTAGCTTGATTTTTATCCTGTTATTTTGCACAAGATGCCTTAGTAATACTACAGTTCCAAGAAACTGTTCCAACCTGTTTTTCTTAACACATCAGAGGTAAATGTGCAAGAATACTTTAATTGTTTTGAAGTAATTTTCTCCAAAACTCAGCTTCTCTTGTCTCTCCACTGCTTTTTTTTCCTAGTTAGAACTGAGTTTATGAGAAAATCAGTTTAGGATATGTTTGTAAGTGAGCTGGAGAGGAGATCTACTAGTGTGTTATTTCAACTGAGAGAGAATGTTTATCCAGCTGCTCTAAAGATTCTAGAATTTAGCAATTTCAAAATTGCTATTAGGAGTTTTGATTAATACTCAATTTAAAATCTTGCCACAAGACACACTCTTATTCCAAAACAAAATATTTTCTGAGTTTGTTCTTTCCCAAACTTGAGCTCCTTTAAGGGAAATGGTGATAGATAGGGAATTAATCTGTGTATCTTTTAACAGCTAGAATTTTAGAGTTTTCCTATTGGGGGTCATTAGAAAAAACTACCATCATGTTGAAACTGGAATATGGAGATCCTGAAATGTTTCTAGTGATTAAAGGGATTGGAAAACATAAATTGAGTCTACATTACCGATTGTGAGTAATAATTTAAGGCATCCCAAAATGTTATTGTAGCTGATTTAGCATGCATTCTCTGCTGCTTTATGTTTAAGGGGGAAAAAGCACTATTATATAAAAGGTAAAGACCAGCTAGGCTTATTTTGACAGTAGACATTATTTTATTTTCATGAAGCCAAGGACTCACAAAAACTCATGACACATAGCATTATGACTTCCCAATGTAATAGGAGTCTTTTTTCTATTCTAGTTCCTATTTCTATTCTAATTCTAATTCTATTCTAATTTCTATTCATTTTCTGATATGAGGACCTTGAAGCTCCATAAGACAAGCAAGCAAATGCCATTAATAAAAAATATGCAAATGTCTGGCTATTCTAGATACTTGACGGAGAATGATGAAAAGGAAATGACTAAAGAAAACCAAATATATAGTACAATTTTACTAAAATATTAACATTTTACATGTTCATGCTATTAACAATATGTGTAAAGAATCTAACTCAGTACATATATTTGACTTTTAAAACCTCAAAATATTAACAACTTCAGTAGATACTAAGAATTTAAGAATCTGAACAAATTATGAGAAAAAGGGCTAGATAAAACAGAGGGGTTGTACTGACAAAATAAAGGAAATAGGAGGCGTTAGTGAGAAGCAGTTTCCTTTTGATTATAATTTTTTTAGAGGGCTGGCATTTTATTCCTGAGTTTGTTTGAACAGTTGTGTAATTGATCCTTGGAAAATTTTTATGATGGCTGCTTTACAGTCTTTGTTCAATAATCCCAACTTCTGTGTCATGTTGTTGTTTGCATCTGTTGATAATCTTTCTTTTTAAATTTAAATTGAAGTTTTACTGGTTCTTGGTATAATGAATAACTTTGTGCTATATCCTGAACATTTTAAATATTTGTAAGATTATGGTTCCTATTTAAATCTTTTTTTTTTTTAAGCAGATAGTCAACCTATTTAAGTTCAGAATGCATGTCTTAATTCACTTCTATAGGTTGTGGTTCCAACATCAATTTAATTTATACAATCTCTGCAGTGCTATTCTGGTCTGCCTCACTTGTGTCTTACGTGACAGGACTTTACCATCACCACAACCATCACTATCTCCTCCCCACAGTCTCCACAGAGCCAGCTGTGAGAGGGAGGGCATGCCCTCTTGTTACTTCAGTAGTGAGGGTGGAGCCCAGAATTCCATCCACAGGCACTGCAGGGGAGGAGCAATGCCTCTTACTTCAGGGAGCAGGCAGAAGCAAGTCAGAGTACTGCCCAGCAACCTGGCATCTCTCCTTCTGCAGGCCAGGGATGACTCATGACTTTTAAAAAAATAATTATTGATTTCTTCTTTTTTAATTTGTAGAATATTTTACATTGGTAAGTTAGAAATGTGCATTGGTGCCCGGGCACGGTGGCTCATGCCTGTAATCCCAGCATTTTGGGAGGCCAAGGCAAGCAGATGATTTGAGACTGGGAGTTCGAGACCAGACTGACCATCATGGAGAAACCCCATCTCTACTAAAAATACAAAATTAGCTGGGCATGGTGGCACATGCCTGTAATCCCAGCTACTCAGGAGGCTGAGGCAGAAGCGCTTGAACCCGGGAGGCAGAGGTCACGGTGAGCCGAGATCGTACCACTGCATTCCAGCCTGGGCAACAAGAGCGAAACTCCATCTTAGGAAAAAAATAAAAGAAATGTGTATTGGCCTTTTGTAATTAAATTAGTAATAGAAGGTTGTTGGAGATTTCTAAAAGTAAATTCTGTAAAGCCAAGAAATTGTAACTTTAATACCTGTTGGGCTCAGTAAGATAGGAACTCACAAGAATACTGTAAGTACTTATATTCAGGCAAGGGTCCAAAATACATTTTTTCGTCAGATTGAAACTGGGAAAAGGTATCAGTTTAACTCATTGTTTAGATCTGGGCTGTTTCTAACCTTCAACCTTGTTGCATAGCCAAAGGAGAGAACTGAGATGGCAAAGCTAAGTAGATATAGCACTATAATTCTTTATTGTACAGGGAAATTTTACCCTCTTTCCCCTTCAAAAGGTTTGAACATGCAAAGAAATTATATTTTGCAATTTTTAAAACCTATATTATCTTTGGCTTTATGTGTTTGAGCTATGTTCAGATTGGTTGAAACTAAAGGAAGACGTAGAGCTTATGCATTTTGGATTAATCTGTAGCTTTTGTGCATCATAAACTAGTTCAACCATCTTTAATAGACACAGATAAGAACAAATGCTCCTTTTTTGTGAAGTAGTTTTGAATGCAGAGCAATAGAACTGGGAATAGAATTTATATCTTAAGAGAGAAAAATATTTAAAATTGTATAGGCATTAAACATGTTTAAACTTCCTTTTCTGTAAAATGTAGTCATGGAACCAAGGACAATTGAATAGCCAGTGTCTCCTTAGGTGGTACAACAAAAATGATGGATTTGGAAGAAATGATGCAACTCTGGGTTTCATCTTTTGGTTGGGACATTTCCTTAATGTCTTGTTGGATTGAATGTAACAGTCACTTTTCAATACAGAAGTAAAGCAGTATGTCAGGCATTTACAGGGCAAATGCCAATTTCTTGAGCATGTGTGTGCATGTATGAATGTGTGTGTCACGTGTGTGAGAGAGAAAGCAAGAAAGTCAAGGTTAAAGTCTTTGTAGTCTATTATATTCATGCATTTTAAAGTAAAACACTAGAAAAGCAAAAGGGATCAGGACTCAAATCAAGGTTTATTTATAAATGAACCTTTAATAAGAAAAAATGTTTTCTATATAATTTTTAGTTTAATATAGTTTATCATTTTTTATAAAATCTTACTGGTAAGATAATGTAAAATGTTAAAATAGGACAGAAATGAGATATTTTTACCATTCATTCTTTTTTTTTTTGAGACCGAGTCTCGCTCTGTCGCCCAGGCTAGAGTACAGTGGCGCAATCTCAGCTCACTGCCAGCTCCGCCTCCCGGGTTCACACCATTCTCCTGCCTCAGCCCTCTGAGTAGCTGGGACTACAGGCACCCGCCACCATGCCCGGCTAATTTTTTTTTTTTTTTTTAGTAGAGACGGGGTTTCACCATGTTAGCCAGGATGGTCTCTATCTCCTGACCTCGTGATCCGCCCGCCTCGGCCTCCCAAAGTGCTGGGATTACAGGCGTGAGCCACCGCGCCTGGCCACCATTCATTCTTAATGCAGTTTAATGTCGTAAAGCATGGAGTGTGAAACTTCACTGGTTGGTTTAAAATTCCATATCTGCCGCTTGCAGATGTAATTCTGCCCATTTTATTTATGTGCTTTGCCTAGTTGACTGCTCTGTGAAATGGGGATAATAGGTTGTCATAATGACTAGATTAGTAAATACTTGTAAAGCACTTAGAACTGTGCCTAGCCCGATGTTAAGTGCCCAATAAATATAAACTATTACTAATACAGATTTTAAAGTTAATAATAGGAATGTAATTGCTCTGTAATCTCTTTGTGTTCTTGAAATTTGATATCCTTTTGATCACTAAACAATTTAGAAGACTGGCATAATTTTTCCAGCATTTATTTTTAAAATGTAATTAACAGAGAAGCTTATCCTAATAAGGTAACAAAAAATAGGTCTGTAGAAAAATGTAGCTTAGTTTAATATAATGGGTCATTTTAGAATCCTAATTAAATTGCATATTAAGCAAGTTTTCAATCAACCATTAATGAAATTGTTCTAAAAGAATTACTTCTCTGGGAAAAATAATCATTTTTAATGAATGATTAATATATGAGTTGTGGCTAAATGTTATTACTTATTGGGTTTCAGATGTACACATTTGTATGTGTCTGAGTGTGGGTGTGTTTTATCTGATACTGCTTTATCAGATGAGCTTTTTTAAAAATGTCTTTCATTATTCCAATAATTATTGCTAGAATGCTTTTTCGTCATTTTTCCACTAAATCAAAGATTCTGAAAGGAAATCTTAAGTAATTCTTTATACGTATTTATGAAAAGTTTTAAAATCATCTAGGACACCTACTCACATTTTTATCAGGTCACTTATGTCTTTTTCTTCATTTGTTTTATTATTATTATACTTTAAGTTCTAGGGTACATGCGCACAACGTGCAGGTTTGTTACATATGTATACATGTGCCATGTTGGTGTGCTGCACCCATTAACTCGTCATTTACATTAGATATATCTCCTAATGCTATCCCTGCCCCCTCCCCCCTCCCCACAATAGGCCCCGATGTGTGATGTTCCCCCTCCTGTGTCCAAGTGATCTCATTGTTCAATTCCCACCTATGAGTGAGAACATGCGGTGTTTGGTTTTCTGTTCTTGTGGTAGTTTGCTGAGAATGATGGTTTCCAGCTTCATCCATGTCCCTACCAAGGACAGGAACTCATCCTTTTTTATGGCCGCATAGTATTCCATGGTATATATATGCCACATTTTCTTAATCCAGTCTGTCACTGATGGACATTTGGGTTGATTCCAAGTCTTTGCTATTGTGAATAGTGTTGCAATAAATATACGTGTGCATGTGTCTTTATAGCAGCATGATTTATAATCCTTTGGGTATATCCTCAGTAATGGGATGGCTGGGTCAAATGGTATTTCTAGTTCTAGATCCCTCTTATTTATAAAGTAGAAACCCAGGTTTTTCTTTAGTTTTAAAAATTTGTTGTTACCTTTATACTCCATACATTGTAATTGTACATATTTTGGGAGTTCTATTTGATGTTTAAATTACATATATGTTGTATAGTGATCAAAGTAGGGTATTTAGCATATCCGTCAACTAATGCATTTATCATTTCTTTGTGGTGAGAATATGGAAGCCTCTCTTCTAGCTATTTTGTACTATGCTTTACTCACCCTATAGCTATAGGGTACTGTAGCGATGGTCACCCTGCTGGGCAATAGAACACCAAAACTTATTCCTTATATCTAATTATAACTCTGCACTTGTTGAACAACCTCTTTTTATCTTCCCTTTATATATCCCCTCCACAGTCTCTAGTAACTGCTGTTCTACTCTCTGCTCCTATGTTACCAACTTTTTTCCTAAGATTCCACATGAGTAAGATTATGTGGTATTTGACTTTCTGTGTTTGGCTTATTTCACTTAATATCTTCCAGGTTCCTCCATGTTGTCACAACTGACAGGATTTCATTCTTTTTTTTTTTTCCTATAGCTGAACAGTATTCCATGGTGTATATGTACCATGTTTTCTTTATCCATTCATTGTTGTACACTTAGGTTAGTTCTGTATCTTGTCTCTTGTAAATAGTGTTACAATAAATGTGAGAGGTCAAATGTCTTTTATACTGATTTCATTTCCTTTGGATATATACTCAGTAGTGAGAATGTGGGTAGTTCTATTTTTAGTTTTTTGAGAAACCTCCATACTTTTAAAATAATAACTACACTAATTTATAATTCCTCCAGTAGTATGTAAGTGTTCCCTTTTCACAGTATCTTTACTAACATTTGTTTTCTTTTGTCTTCTTGATAGTAGCTTTTCTAACTGGAATGAGACAACATCTCATTGTGGTTTTGATTTGCATTTCTCTGATTAATGATGTACATTGTTTCATACACCTGTTGGCCATTTGTGTGTCTTCAAAAATGCTGGCTAAGGTCTTTGGCCAATGTTTGAATCACATTGGGTGTTTTTTTTTAACCATTGAGGTAATTTCCTTTTACATTCTGGATATTAACCCTTATTCAGGTGTATTGTTTGTAAATATTTTCTTCCATTCTGTAGGTTAACTCTTCACTCTATTAATTGTTTCCTTTGCTGTGCAAAAGCTTTTTAGTTTGATATAATCCCATTTGTCTCTTTCTGCTTTTGTTGCTTGTGCATTGGAAGTCTTGTTTAAAAAATCCTTGCCTAGCCCAATGTACTGAAGTTCTTCCTGCATATTTTCTTCTAGTAGTTTCATAGTTTGGGTTTTACATTGAAATCTTTAATTTTTTTTTTTTTTCTTTTTGAGACGGAGTCTCGCCCTGTTGCCCAGGCAGGAGTGCAGTGGTGCAATCTGGGCTCACTGCAAGTTCCATCTCCTGGGTTCATGCCATTCTCCTGCCTCAGCCTCCCAGTGGCTGGGATTACAGGCGCTCGCCACCACGCCCGGCTAATTTTTTGTATTTTTAGTAGAGGCGGGATTTCACCGTGTTGGCCAGGATGGTCTCGATCTCCTGACATCGTGATCCACCCGCCTCGGCCTCCCAAAGTGCTGGAATTACAGGCGTGAGCCACCGCGCCCAGCCTGAAATCTTTAATTTATTTTGATTTTCTTTTTGTATATAATGAGAGGTAGGGGTCTAGTCTCATTATTCTCTTTGTGGATATCTAATTGTTCTAGCACCGTTTATTGACAATACTGTCTTTCCCCAATGTGTGTTCTTGGGACCTTTGTCAAAAAACCAGTTGACTGACTTTGGACTGGAACAAGATGGCAGAATAGAAGGCTCCACCAGTCACCCTCCCCCTACCCACCCTGCAAGGATACCAATTTAACAACTATCTGCACACACAAAAACCACCTTTGTAAGCACTAAAAATCAGGTGAGCACTCACAGTACCTGATTTTAACTTCATATTGCTGAAAGAGGCATTGAAGAGGTAGGAAAAACAGCTTTGAATTGCAGACACCACCCCTCCCCCTGTCCCCAAGCAGCAGTGACATGGCATGGAGAGCTTTTTGGTGCGCTGGGGAGAGGGAGATCGCAGCATTTATGAGGCACTGAACCCAGTTCTGCCCTATTATAAACAGAAAACAAAATGGGACTGAAATATCTGACACCCACCCATAGAAGGATAATTTAAACCAGCCCTAACCAGAGAGGATTCACAGATGCCGGCGGCAGGAACCTGAGTTCTTGCAGACCTCACCATAGCAGGCTAAAGTACTCTGAGGCTCTAAATTATCTTGAAAAGCAGTCCAGGCCACAAGGATTTCAATTCCTATGTGAGTAATGCTACTGAACTAGGCCCAGAGACAGTGGACTGGAAGGAGCACGTGACCTACTGAGGCAACTGCTGGGGCAGCTAAGGGAATGCTGGCGTCACCCCTCCCCTAACCCCAGGATACGCAGCTCACATCTCCAAAAGAGACTCTCCTGCTTGAGGAGAGGAGGGGAAAAAGTGGGGAGGACTTTGTCTTGCATCTTGGATAGCAGCTCAGCCATAACAGGATAGGGCACCAGTCAGAGTTGTGAGCCCTTTTTCTGAGCTCTAGCTTCCGGGCAACGTTTATAGACACTCACTGCATCAGAAAGCAACCTGCTGCCTTGAAGGGAAGGACCCAATCCTGGCAAGATTCATCACCTGCTAACTGAAGAGCCCTTGTGTGCTGCATAACCAGCAGCAATACCCAGGTGTACTACCTTGAGGGCTTTGGGTAAGATTCTGAAGCTTACTGGCTTCAGGTGAGACTCAGCACATTCCCGACTGTAGTGGTTGTGGAGTAAGACTCCTTCCACTTGAGAAAAGCAGAGAGAAATGCAAAGCGGGCATTGTCTTGCACGTTAGTTAGCAGCTTAGCTACAGAGAGATAGGGCACCAAAGAGGCTCTTGGAGCCCCAATTTCAGGACTTGGCTCCTAGACGGCATTTCTGGACCTGCCCTGGGCCAGAGGGGAGCCCACTGCCCTGAAGGGTGAGTCCCAGGTCAGGCAGCATTCACTACAAGTGGACTGAAGAACCTTTGGGCCTTAAGGGAATATCGGTGGTAGTCTCAGAGGCTCCTCATGAGCCTGTTGTGGCAGTGGCCACGAGTGAGGCTCCTCTGTCTTTGGAGCGGGGAGGGAAGAATGGAGAAGGACTGAATCTTGTGGTTTAAATGCAACAATACTCAGCTACAGTACAATAAAATACCAGGTAGAGTTCTAAGATTTTTGGCTGTAGTTCCTAGCTGCCGGACAGTACCTCTGGACACACCCATGGCTTGGGGAAACTCACCAGCCTGAAGGGAAGGACACAGGCCTGGCTGACTTTGCCACCTGCTGATTGTAAAACCCCAGCGCCTTGAGTGAACATAGGCCATAGCCAAGGAGTGGTCACTACGGGCCTTGGGCAAGACCTAGTGCTGTGCTGGCTTCAGGTCTGACACCTGCAGTACTAGTGGTGGTAGCCACAGGAGTGCTTGTGTCACACCACCCCCTGCTCCAGGTGACTCAGAACAGAGAGAGGTTCCTTTCATTGGGGTGAGAGTAAAGGAAGAGAACAAGCGTCCCTACCTGATAATCCAGAAAATTCTTCCAGATCTAGTCCAAGACCATCAAGGTGATACCTCTATGAAGATGCAAGAACCACAATATGACTGGGCTTGGAGTACACCCTAAAGCAGATAGAGCTTAGATCACAACACCCAAGTCCTTTAAAATATCTGGAAAGCCTTCCTAAGAAGGTACAAACAGTCCCAGACTGAGAAAACTACAGTAAATACCTAACTCTTCAACACCGAGACATCAAGGAACATCTGCAAGCATTAACACCATCCAGGAAAACATGACCTCACAAAATTAACTAAGGCACCAGGGACCAATCCTGGAGACACAGAAAATGGAACCTTTCAGATAGAGAATGCAAAATAGCTGTTTTGAGAAAACTCAGAGAAACTCAAGATAACACGGAGAAGGAGCTCAGAATTCTATCAGATAAATTTTAACAGAGATTGAAATAATTAAAAAGAATCAGGCAGAAATTCTTGAGCTGAAAAGTGCAACTGGCATACTGAAGAATGCATTCGAGCCTTTTGATAACAGAATTGATCAAGCAGAAGAAAGTGAATTTGAAGACAGACTATTTGAAAATATACAGTCAGAGAAGACAAAAGAAAAAATTAAAAACAATGAAGCACACCTACAGGTTCTAGAAAGTAGACTGAAAAGGGCAAATCTAAAAGTTATTGGTCTTGGAGGTAGAGAAAGAGATAGAGGTAGAAAGTTTATTCAAAAGGATAATAACAGAGAGCTTCTCAAATCTAAAGAAAGATATCAATATTCACATATAAGAAGGTTGTAGAATACCAAGCAGATTTAATCGAAAGAAGAGTACCTCAAGGCACTTACTTATCAGACTCCCAAAGATCAAGGAAAAAGAAAGGATCCTAAAAGCATTAAGAGAAAAGAAACAACATATAATGGAGCTTCAATACATCTGGCAGCAGACGTTTCAATGGAAGCCTTACAGGAGAGAGTGGCATGACATTTAAAGTGCTGAATGAAAAAAATATTTTACCCTAGCATAGTATATCCAGTGAAAATATCCTTCAAACATGAAGTAGAAATTTTCTTGATTTTATTTGCAGATAGCTCACTATTAGTGGATAGTAAGACTACTAGTTATTGTATCATGAAACTGTACTGAATTTGTTTATTAGTTCTCACAGTTTTTGGTGGAGACTTTAGAGTTTTC
Organism: Colobus angolensis palliatus; assembly: GCF_000951035.1. Taxonomy (NCBI): domain Eukaryota; kingdom Metazoa; phylum Chordata; class Mammalia; order Primates; family Cercopithecidae; genus Colobus; species Colobus angolensis. The sequence continues at coordinate 9,731,136 of NW_012120709.1, forward strand.
TATATGTAAGATCATGTTGTCAGCAAATAGGAACAATTTGGTTTCTTCCTTTCCCATTTGGATTTTTTTTTTTTTTTTGGCTAGAACTGTCATTCCTGTTTTGAATAAAAGTAGTGAAAGTGGGCAACTTTGTCTTGTTCTTTTTTTTTTTTTTTTTGAGACAGGGTCTCACTCTTTCGCCCAGGCTGGAGTGCAGTGGCACGATCTTGCTCACTGCAACCTCTACCTCCTGGGCTCAAGCAATCCTCATGCTTCAGCATCCCAGTAGCTGGGATTACAGGCATACACCACCATGCCCGGCTAATTTTTGTATTTCTAATTTGGCCATGTTGCCTTGGCTAGTCTAGAACTCCTAAACTCAAGTGATCTGCCTGCCTAGGCCTCCCAAAGTGCTGGGATTATAGGCGTGAACCTCCACGCCCAGCCTTTGTCTTCTTCTTGATCTTAACATTCAGTATGATGTTATTATGCATTTGTCAAGTATGGCCTTTATTTGTGTTGAGGTAGATATCTTCTGTTTCAATTTGTTGATACTTTTTTGTCAGGAAGGGATGTTGAATTTTGTCAAATGCCTTTTTTGTGTCTGTTGAAATGATCATGTGGCTTTTGTCCTTGTCGTAACGTGTGTCACTTTTATTCATTTGTATATGTTAAACCATCTTTTCATCCCTGGGGTGAATCCCACTTTAGTATACTGAATGATTTTTTTAATGTATTTTTGAATTTTGTTTGCTAGTATCTTTTTGAGAGTTTTCACATCTATATGTTTTAGGGATATTGGCCTATAGTTTGCTTTTTCTCTGCTATGTCCTTCTCTGGTTTTGGAATCACAATAATGCTGGCTTTGTAAAATGAGTTTAGAATTGTTTCTTCCTCTTTATTTTTTTTGGAATAGTTTGAAGAGCACTGGTATTAGTTCTTTAAATGTTTGGTAGAGTACAGCAGTGAAGTCATCAAGTCCTGAGCTTTTCTTTGAAGGCTTCTTTTATAGATTCAGTTTTCACACTTGTTATTGGTTTGTTCAATTGTGTGTGCATGCACGTGTGTGTATGTGTGTGTGTGTGTAGAGATAGGGCCTCGCTCTGTTACTGAGGTTGGAGTGCAGTGGTGCGATTTTGACTCACTGCAGCCCCGACTTCCTGGGCTCAGGCAATCCCCATGCCTCATCCCCCCAGGTAGCTGGGCCTACATTCGTGCACCACCACATTTGGCTAATTTCTGTAGAGATGGGGTTTTTCCATGTTGTCCAGGCTGCTCTCAAGCTCCTGAGCTCAGGCACTCCACCCATCTTGGCCTCCCAAAGTGCTGGGATTATAGGCATGAGCGGCCATGCCTGACCCCATTTTTTAACTGATAATGTATCTAGATAAATTTTATATGTCTAGGAATTTATGCACTTTTTTCTGTTATCAATTTGTCGGCATATAGTTGCTCATAATAGTCTCTTATGATACTTAGTATTTCTGTGATATCAGTAGTAATGTCCTCTTTTTTGACTCTGATTTTGAGTCTTCTCTCTTTTTTCTTAGTCTAACTAAAAATGCTTGTTGATTTTCATTGACCCATTGGTTATTATGAGCATGTTGTTTTGTTTCCATGTATTTTTACAATTTCCTAAATTTTTCTTGATTTCTAGTTTTATATGATTGTGGTCATAAAAGTTACTTGATATGATCTCTATCTTCCTAAATCTCTTAAGACTTGTTTTGTGACCTAACATATCCTTGAGAATATTGCATGGGCAGTTGAGAAGAATGTGTATTCTGTAGCTGTTGGATAGAATGTTCTGTAAATGTCTGTTAGGTCCATTTGGTCTATGGTGCAATTTTAGTCCAATGGTTTTTTATTTTTTGTCTAGATGATCTGTTCATTGTTGAAAGTGGGGTCTTAGAATCCCCTACTATTACTATATTGCAGTGTCTGTTTCCTTGTAGATCTAATAATATATGCTTTTTATATTTTGGTGCTCTTCTCTTGGGTGCATCTATATTTACAGTTGTTATATCTCTTTTTTGAATTTACTCCTTTAGCGTTAGTATAATGAGCTCCATAGTCTTTTAAAAGTATTTGTGACTAAAAATCTATTTTATTTTATATAATATGGTTATTCCTGTTCACTTTTGGTTTTTATTTATAAGGAATATCTTTTTCCATCTCTTTTCAGTCCATTTGTCTTTAATAAGTAGGCAACATATAGTAGGGTCTTGTTTATTGATGCAACCACAGTATATCTTTTAATTGGAGAATGATATGGTTTGACCATGTCTCCACACAAATCTCATCTTGAATTGTAATCCGCATAATCCCCGTGTGTCATGGGGGGGACCCATTGACAGGTAATTGAATCATGGGGGTGGTTTTCTCATGCTGTTCTCATGATAGCAAGCGAGTTCTCATGAGATCTGATGGTTTTATAAGCTACTGGCATTTCCCCTGCTGGCACTTACTCTCTCTCTCTTTTCTTTATATGTTACCCAGTCTAAGGTGTTTTCTCATAGCAATGTGAGAACAGACTAACACAGTAAATTGGTACCAAGAGTGGGGCATTGCTATAAGATACCCAAGTACGTGGAAGCAACTTTGGAACTGGGTAATGGGCGGAGGTTGGAACAGTTTGGAGGACTCAGAAGACAGGAACATGTGGGAAACTTTGGACCTTCCTAGAGACTTGTTGAATGGCTTTGACCAAAATGCTCATAGTGATATGGACAATGAAGTCCAGGCTGAGGTGGTCTCAGATGGAGATGAAACCTTTTTGGGAACTGAAGCAAAGGTCACTCTGGCTCTGCTTTAGTAAAGAGACTGGTGGCTTTTTGCCCCTGCCCTAGAGAACTGTGGAACTTTGAACTTGAGGGAGATGATTTAGGGTATGTGGCAGGAGAAATTTCTAAACAGCAAAGCATTCAAGAGGAAGCAGAGCATAAAAGTTTGGAACATTTGCAGTCTGATGATGCAATAGAAAACAAAAACTCATTTTCTGGGGAGAAATTCAAGCCAGCTATGGAAAGTTGTATAATGGAAGAACCAAACACTAATTGCCAAGACAATGGGGAAAATATCTCCAGGGCATGTCAGAGAGACCTTCATGGCAGCCCCTCCCATCATAGGTCTGGAGGCCTAGGAGAGACAAACGGTTTCTTGGGCCAGGTCTAGGGCCCCCCTGCTGTGTGCAGCATTGAGATTTGGTGCCCTGCATTCCACCTGCTCCAGTGTGGCTAAAAGGGGTCAAGGTACAGCTCAGACTGTTGCTTCAGAGGGTGCAAACCCCAAGCCTTGGCAGCTTCCACCTGGTTTGGGCCTGTGGGTGCACGGAAAACAAGAATTGAGGTTTGGAAACCTCTGCCTAGATTTCAGAGGCTGTATGATAATAGATGGATGTTCAGGAAGAAGTCTGCTATAGGGTTGGAGCCCTCATGGAGAACCTCTGCTAGGGCAGTGTACAAAGGAAATATGGGGTCATAGCCCCCACACAGAGTCCGTACTGGGGCACTGCCTAGTGGAGCTGTGAAAAAAAGGCCACCATCCTCCAGACCTCAGAATGGTAGATCCACCAACAGCTTGCACTGTGCTTCTGGAAAAGCCACAGACACAGAAAAACAGCTGTGAAAGCAGCCAGGAGAGGGGAGTTGTACCCTGCAAAACCACAGAGGCAGAGCTGCCCAGGACCATGGGAGCCTGTCTTTTGCATCAGCATGGCTTAGATTTGAGACATGAAGTCAAAGGAGATCGTTTTGGAATTTTAATGATTGCCCTATTGGATTTTGGACTTGCATGGGGCCTATAACCCCTTTGTTTTGCCCAATTTCTCCCATTTACAATGGGTGTATTAGCCAATGTCTGTACCCCCATTGTATCTAGGAAATAACTAACTTGCTTTTGGTTTTAAATGCTCATAGGCGGAAGGGACTTGCCTTGTCTCACATGAGACTTTGGTCTTGGACTTTTGGGTAATGCTGGAATGACTTAAGACTTTGGGGGACTGTTGAGAAGGCATGATTGTGTTTTGAAATGTGAGGACATGAGATTTTGGAGGGGCCGGGGACAGAATGGTATGGTTTGGCAGTGTCTTTACACAAATCTCATCTTGAATTGTAATCCTCATAATCCCCATGTGTTATTTGAGGGACCCAGTTGGAGGCAATTGAATAATGGGGGCAGGTTTCCCCAGGCTGTTCTGATGATAGTGAGTGAGTTCTCATATGATCTGATGGTTTTAGAAGTATCTGGCATTTCCCCTGCTGGCACTCATTCTCTCTCCTGCTGTCCTGTGAAGAGGTGCCTTTGGTCATGATTGTAAATTTCCTGAGGCCTCCCCAGCCAGGCAGAGATGCATCTCAATTAAAACTCTTTTCTTTGTAAATTACCCAGGCTCAGGTATCTCCTCGTAGCAATGTGAGAACAGACTTATACAGAGAATTTAACCCATTAATATTTAAGGTTATCAATATGTAAGGACTTCAGCCATTTTGCTAAATGTTTTCTGGTTGTTTTTTAGATCTTTGGTCTTTTCTTCTCTTGTTTAAATCTGGTTTGGTTGTTTCAGTGTTGCCAAGCCTTGTTTACTTTTTTTTTCTTATTTGTATATCTGTTGCAATTTCTTTCTTTGTTTTCACCATAGGGCTAACATAAAGAATCCTGTAGTTGTGATAGAGTATTTTAAACTGATAACGTAACTTTGGTTGCATAACACTACTACACGCCTTTCTCTCTCCCATTTGTGTTTGTGTTATCCTGATATACATCTTTGTGTATGATGGGTTCCTTAGCCACTATTTGTAGCTGCTGTTTTTTTCACCATTTTGACTTTAAATCTTCATACTAAAGAATTGAAAGATTTACATAGCATGATTAGAGCAATTCAGTATTCTTAGTTTGTTATAAATTAACATCTACTGGTGGGTTTTATACTTTCATGTGCTTTTATGATCGTTTTTTGTTAGGCCACTCTAGTAGTGACGAATTACCTCAGCTTTTAATGATCTGGAAAGGTCTTTATTTCTCCTTCATTTCTGGAGGATAGCTTTTGCTGGATATTACATTGTTGACTGATTTTTTTTTTTTTTTCTTCTCAATACTTTCTCATCCTATTCTCTCCTGACCTGCAAGGTTTCTGCTGCGAAGTTTGACTGTTTAGTGGGGATTCCCTTATATGTGACTTCACATTTTTCTCTTGCAGCTTTTAGAATTCTATCTTTGTCCTTGACTTTTGACAGTTTGATTGAAATGTGGAACTTTTGGGGTTGAAAATAACTGGGACCTTTTGAGTTTCTTGGTTCTGTATGTTCGTATCTCTCCCAAGACTTGGGAAGTTTTCAGCTATTATTTTGTGAAATAGATTTTCTGTAACATTCTTTGTCTCTTCTCCCTTTTGCACTCATGTAGTGCAAATATTTTTTCACTTAATGGTGTACCATAAGACCCATAGGCTTTCTTCATTCTTTTTTTCCTCTTATTTTTTCCCCCTTGGACTGGGTTATTTCAAAAGACCTGACTTCAAGTTCAGAGACTCTTTTTTTCTGCTTGTCCTTGTCTGTTTTTGAAGCACTCAATTGTATTTTTTAGTTTATTTTCAATAAAGTAACATCGTATAAGAGAGATCAGACTATTGTACATAATATTTACTAAAATTTAATATTCTTATTAAATAAGTACTTTTTAGTCTTTTGATTATACTTATAGATATTGGTGGAAAACTAACCATTTAGTTATATAATCCTGTTTTTAAATGTCTAAATTAAAAATGAAACTAATCTTCTACTTTCTTGCATATTTAATTCTAGTATGAATATGCAAAATACAAATAATTTTTTCTTCTCCATATCTTGGTGGAAGAGTTACTTTTATAGAATTTGAAGTTACTTTTTACATTTACATAGGGTGAAGATTGCTTCTTTTGAGACAGTCTTGCTCTGTTGCCCAGGCTGGAGTGCAGTGGCACAATCTCAGCTCATTACATCCTCCACCTCCCAGGTTCAAGAGATTCTCATGCCTCAGCCTTCCAGTTAGCTGGGATTACAGGCATGTGCCACCACACTTGGCTAATTTTTGTATTTTTAGTAGAGACAGGGTTTCACCATGTTGGCCCAGCTGGTCTCGAACTCCTGGCCTCATGTGATTCCTCCAGCCTTGGCCTCCCAAAGTAATGGGATTACAAGTGTGAGCCACCATGCCAGGCTGAAGGCTGCTTTTTACATTTTCTTGCAAAGATGTGCACATGCAGTCCAAAAAGTTATTTTAACTCCATTAATACTGAGCATAAACTTTAAAAAAAATTTTGATCTAAATATTTATAACTGTCATTAAGAATTGTACATCTCTGTCCCGATTTTACCTACTGTCTCCCAAATCCCTTCATTTCACACAGGCAACAGAGTATGTTTATGAGCCTTGTTTGTTAGTGGCATGCTAGAAGTCACTTTGCTCTTTCATTTTCTTGTGATAATTTATCATATATATTTCAAGTTCTCTGCTTTGAGTTCTAACATTGGTAGGACTGGTTGCCTTACTTTGATTAAGAAAAGAGCTCTTAACATTTGTTTAAAGAGAAATCAATTCACTTACTCAAAATGAGCTAATTAGGGTAAGCCCTTGGGAGACTGCAAATAGAGAGTAGATTTTCAGGCCACTGTGATGGCTGGGACTGCTTAGATGCTTCAGGTTTTTAATTTCAGGAGGTTAAAATCAAATATAGTTTAGAGATTGCTTATAATGCTTAAATTTGCATCTCACTGAAATGAAAATAATCAATGGTGTCTGGCTCAGAGAGAGTAACCTCTAATTCCAAGGCGATTCCAAAATATTATTTTAAAATGTTTCTCTTTGTGCAGTAAACATTTCTGAGGATTTTTACATCTGAAAATATCTTGATCTTCACATTTCTGTAGTAGACTGATAGTATAGCTGCAGATCAATTTTTAGCTTTCCAATTCTTTTCCTACAACTCTTAGAAAATATTACTCATTGGTCTTTTATTGACAAAATTAACCTGATTCTTATTTCTTTGACAGTGACTATTTCTTTCCTTCAGAGTATCCTTTGTCTCTGATATTAAGACTTGGGAAGTTTTCAGCTATTATTTAGTGAAATAGATTTTCTGGGACCTTCTCTGTCTTTTCTCCCTCTTGCACTCATGTAGTGCACCATAATATGTTCAAGTGTATGTTTTTGTTTTTGTTTGCATCTATTCTGTCTGATACTCTAAAGCCAACCTTTCCACCTATTCCTGGTAACTCAAACCAGCTGGATTGCATGCTATGGTATATTAGGTTCGCTGCTGCCTATGTCTAGTTGTTGATATTGCTCTTTTTTAGCTCTGAAATAGTGACACAGTGGATAATGATGCAATCAAAACAATGTGAAAAGAAAAGTTTGCAACCAAAATTTCTCTCTAGTCTGGTTTACCCCAGCCATGGCAGTTATCATGTTCTCTCCTCCCACTTACAAGTGCCCCAACACTTTCTTTCTTCCAGATGTTTCCTCCTCCTGTTGTGCCGTCTTCTGTGTTCAGTGTCTTTTTGTCAAACACAAGATTTGGAAGTGGGAGATAGTTTTCCATTTTGTGTATAAACCAGGGTAACTTTTAAAACTCCATCTTAATTCGTTTGTAAAATAAAGTTTTCCAAAATTTTTATATTACATTCATAATAACTAAATTTATCAAATATTTTCCTCTTCATTCTGCTATAATTTTCCCCCTCCCATTTTCTTCCCAAAATCATTACCATGATTGAGGCTTCTATTCCTAATTGACTAAGGCAGAAAACTCCAAATTTTGACTCTTACTTCCTTTCAAATCATCCTTTATTAATATAACATTTATTTTTCTAAGGAAAATCTTTTTTTCCTTCTCCATAACTTGGTTCTGTAGCCAGCCTTACTCCTAAGCTGCTTCTATAGTAAAGCAGATCTTATTGTTGCATGAACAAACTGTGACAGATTCTGTGAGGACTTTCTAAATGCTCTTTCCTTCTCCTGGAATCTCCTAGCTATGCTTAACCAATAAAAATCAGGTAATGCTCCAGCGTGTTCCAGAAGCCCTCTCAGTTGTTACTTATTTCCCCTTCTGTATTTCTAGTACCAATATATAACTTAAATAATAATTTCCATAAAAGTTATGTTTTAAACTAGGCAAGTTAAGATCTGGCACTTGAATAAACAGGACTTTTCTTATTTGGGGGAGAATTTTAAAGTTTATACATACAAATGATTCAAATGAAAGAATTTAAGGCTACATTTTAGTTTTAGAATTTGTCATTATTTTTATCAGATTATAGATAATTACTAGCTAAACTTAGTAGAATAATTACACTTTAGCAAACATCAGTCAATTTATGATGAAAAGTAAAGAGCAGCAAGTCATCCAGGTTCTAATCTTTTCCCATTAAGTATTTACAGGAATTTAGCTGAATCATTTCTGTAACTGACTGTAAACAGTCGAGATAACTCACTACCTTTGGACTGGTCTGAATCACTTCTGAAGTTTTTCTTAGGTTTCTCATGGGTAAAAGAACGTAATAACCTCTTCCCTCTCTAGTCATTTGTTTTCTCATTTGCTCATTTATTTATTAAATATCTATTGAGGGACTACTATGCAATAGGTACTATATTAGATGCTAGTGATTTACACTAGAAATTATGCTAAAGATTATACCAATACACACACGAAAAAGAGTACAGGTATTACAATCTTCTTTGGGAGCCCAGAAGAGGGAATGATTAATTCTGCTGATGGAAAGTCAGGGAAGACTTTTTTTTGGAGGTTACGTGATGAGGAATTTTTTTTGTTTTTTTGAGATGGGGTCTCCCTCTGTCACCCAGGCTGGAGTACAGTGGTGTGATCTCAGCTCACTGGAACCTCTGCCTCAAGCAATCCTTCCAACCTCAGCCTCTCTAGTAGCTGGGACCACAGGTGCACTGCACCAGCCTGGCTAATCTTTTGAATTTTTGGTAGAGATGGGGTTTCACCTTGTTACCCAATCTGGTCTCAAACTCCTGAGCTCAGGCAATCCGCCTGCCTCAGCTTTCCAAAGTGCTGGGATTCCAGACCTGAGCTAACATGCCCAGCCAAGGAATTCTTTAGACAAAAAAAGGTGGAATGGTATTCCAGGGAAAAGGAAATACCTGCCATGTTTGTTATTCTAACCTAACTGTAGCCAGTAGAACTAGGTTGGAAAGGGGTTAATATCATTCTGGAGTGCTTATGCTTTATCCTTTAGACAAGGAGGATATAACAACTAATAAGAAGCAGGCATGGAGGTGATATAAAAGGTTTGTGTTTTATAGAGGCAAAATTGATGAGGATGTAAATAGTAGCTTAGATTAAGAAGATAGAGGCCTGAAAACCAATTAAGAAGTTATAATGTTCTAAGAGCAAGGTGGGTAGGGACTTTAGTATTGTGGCAGTGTGAATATAAAGTAAGGAGAGTACAAAGATGCTTCAAAAGTAGAATCAGTCTTCGCAGAAATCCTGTATGGATCTAATAACAAACAGATGTGTTCACAGTTTTTGAAACATGTGGACTCTTCATAGATTAAATATTATCATCCTTGTTTAAGGATTTGTGCATTTATAAAAGCTTAGCATAACAAGCACTAGTAGTGTTTATGACGCTGCCATATTCAATATCTTTTATTTATTTATTTATTTATTTGAAACGGAGTCTTGCTCTGTCACCTGGACTGGAGTACAATGGCGCAATCTCAGCTCCCTGCAACCTCCGCCTCCCAGGTTCAAGCAATTCTCTGCCTCAGCCTCCAGAATAGCTGGGATTACAGGCACCTGCCACCATGCACGGCTAATTTTTGTATTTTTAGTAGAGATGGTGTTTCATCATCTTGGCCAAGCTGGTCTTGAACCTCGTGATCCACCCGCCTCGGCCGACCAAAGTGTTGGGATTACAGGCGTGAGTCACCGTGCCCAATCTTTTATTAATTTAGACGTTCATGCTTGAAGATTAAGACTGTGTCTTTAAATTTGTAGTGATGTTAGTGACTATATTTTTTGGTAAAATATATATTTAAATATATAACTTTTAACATGACTTTGTGTTAATGGTTAACTCATTATTGTGTAAACTGTTCAAATACACAATTTAACGTCATCTTTTTGTGTAATTTTTCCTGGTATTCTGAAAAATTCAGTAAGTTTGAAAACAATCATTTGAAAAGCAAAATACTGAAAAGTATAACACCCAAAGAATCTAATCTTCTTTAGTATTCTCCATGTATGCCTTTGAAAGGTCACTTCTTGCTTTAAAATTTTTATTACATACCAGCTACCACCCAGCAGTTTTTAATACCTGGTTGATGGTGGTATCTATTGAGAATTACTGACATTCTAACCAATTTACATCTACTTTATATAGCTTCAGAACTCCCATTAATTCTCATTTAAATTACCCATGTAAGAGGTGCTCATAAAACAATCTGTTTTGGGCTGGAAGAATTTGTTGAGAGAAAAATAGGTGACAGACTTTTTTCTGAACAAGAGTTGAACCAGTAACTATATTTTTGTCCAGAATATTCCCTAGATTTATGTATCTGCCAAATTAAACTTGTAGATTTAGAATAGCTTAATTTCTAAAGAATATACTGAAGTTAAATAAAATTAAGAAAGTAAAAACAGTACTTTCTTAGGTTGTTGAACTAAAAATATCTTTAAAATTGATAATTTCTTCCTCTCAGAGTCTTGTCCAATTTTCTTTCCTATTAATCAAGGTGAGTCATAAAATGATTGCTATATACTATTTTTCAAACCTTCGTGGTAGGATACTTATTTGTAATACATACCCTTGTTGGATGAAAGCATTTCTCAGTTGTGCTTAGAGCTTTCTTTTTGCTAACACTTCTGAAACTCCACAAACGAATTCACTGTTTTGTATGTACCAGGTGAAAGAGTTCCCTTTGAATTTAGTTCTTATTAAAACTTTATCTATGCCCCTCCTTCTAAACTGATATGTTTCATTCCTTTTGATAATAAAAATTATGTCATTTACTTACAGACTTTCAGTCAGCAAAGTAGAACAAATACTAGGTATTTTAATGGATAATTTAATATAGAGAATTGGTAACATTGGAGAGCTCAAAAAGCAAAAAGGGAAGAGTGGAATAACAGATATTTGCAGGAAGCAGCTACCTCCCCTAGAGCTAGAGGAACAAAGGGAATCAAAGAGTCTGAGGTAAACTGAATGTAGAATTGGAGAAAGACCCCTTGGAGCCAGACTTAGACCTCTGAGGAAGGAGTGCTGCTCTTCAGAAGTACTGATGTGTTTGAGGGGGGAACCTTTGACTCATGCTGAGGGTGCCAAAATAAGCTGGACACTGGAGCCAACTGCTGTTGTTGGAAGGATACTGAAAAGAATCTCAAGTGAACATGAAGAAGGAAGTTTCTTTTCCTCTATTCCAGCTTCCCGTTCTTCTGTAGAAATCCCACTGGCAGAACCTAACAGGATATCATCTGTAAAGGAGAACTTCCGTTTGCGGTTAGCCCCAGCCTCACAAACGTATATGCTATGCTGAGAGATAATACCTCCTACATAATAGAATATGCCTTTTCATTTGCACGTCCTTTAATTTTATTGGGTTTTTTCTCTAATGTTTTGCTTCTTGATTTGGGTGGCTAGTTTGGTCATTCTTTCTCGTTTTAAAAATCTTTTTTGTTTTTTTTTTTTTGAGACGGAGTCTCACTTTGTCTCCCAGGCTAAAGTGCAGTGGCGCAATCTTCACTCACTGCAAGCTCCGCCTCCCGGGTTCACACCATTCTCCTGCCTCAGCCTCTCGAGTAGCTGGGACTACAGGCGCCCGCCACCTCGCCCGGCTAGTTTTTTGTATTTTTAGTAGAGACGGGGTTTCACCGTGTTAGCCAGGATGGTCTGTCTCTCCTGACCTCGTGATCCACCTGCCTCAGCCCCCCAAAGTGCTGGGATTGCAGGCGTGAGCCACCGCGCCCAGCCTCTCCTTTTACAAATCTTGATGAAAGCACTGAAGGCTGTATTACTGAGCACTGTTTTAACTATAGCCCACAGCTTGATAGGTATGTTTTCATTATTGTTCAGTTTTAAGTATTTTCTAAATTTCATTGTAACTTCATCTTCTGTGCTCCATTTTTTTACTCATTCTTTATCTTGATTACCTTTTAGGTATAGATTTCTATTATGTACAACTACATTATGACTAGAGAATATGGTCTTATGACAGTAATCTTATGAAATTTGTTGGGATTTGTTTTATGGCTCACTATGCAATAACATTTTGTTATGTTTGAAAAGAATGAATATTCTGCTATTGTTAACTGCTGTCTTCCCATTTTATCCTTTAGTGTAAAAGATTTTAATTCAAAGTTTATACTGTTACACATACACAAAATGGTATTTTGTTCATTTGTTTTATACAGGTTTGGAATGTTATTTCTTCTTGATATATTGAACATTTATCATCATAGTGATTCTCTTTAGTGCTTATGTTTTTCCTATTTTTCTGATATTAATAAATGTATATCAATTTTCTTTTGGTTATTTTTTGCTAGATATATCCTAATTTATACTTTTAATGTTAACTTTCTCAAGTTCTTATGGATACCTCTTATAAAGAGCCTATAGCTGGATTATGCCTGATCTATAACTGGAATATTTAGTCTATTTACATTAATTTGGATTAATTATACATTTTATATTTTTTCTTTTTTTTTTTTTTACCCTTATCTTCCTTTGGACTGATTATTTTCTTTTTCCTTTTTTTTTTTTTTTTTTTTTGAGGCAGAGTCTCGCTCTGTCGCCTGGACTGGAGTGCAGTGGCTGGATCTCAGCTCACTGCAAGCTCCGCCTCCCGGGTTTATGCCATTCTCCTGCCTCAGCCTCCCGAGTAGCTGGGACTACAGGCGCCTGCCACCTCGCCTGGCTAGTTTTTTGTATTTTTAGTAGAGACGGGGTTTCACCATGTTAGCCAGGATGGTCTCGATCTCCTGACCTCGCGATCCGCCCATCTCGGCCTCCCAAAGTGCTGGGATTACAGGCTTGAGCCACAGCGCCCAGCCTGGACTGATTATTTTCTAATGTTTCTTTTTCCTAGTTGACAACTTATATGCATTTTTTACTTTTTAGTTGGTATTCTATATATTGTTTGTACATACATGGTTTATCAAAGTTAAACTCAGTATATTTGCATAACTCCCAGAGAGTTCAAGAAGCTTATTATATCATACTCAATTCCCACTTTATATGCAGTTATAATTTTGTATTTTAGTCCGTCTTTCTTGTTGTTGTTGTCATCATGTACATAATGCTTATTTGGTGGTGTCGTCATGTTCATAATGCTTATTTGGATTTGCCCCATGTTTATCACTTGTGTTGTTCTTTATTTCTTCCTGCATCTCAGGCATTCTGTTTGGTTTCATTTTGCATTTGCTTGTAGTGTAGAAAGTATCTTTTGATTGTAAACTCTTGAGTTCTTATTTATCTGAAAAATGCCTTTAATTTGACCTCTGTCTTAAAGGGCATGTTATTCTGTATTAACATCTAATGTCTCATTATACTGAAGGGAGAGTTGAGGTAGAATTCTATCTTTTCTGGTTTCTGTTGTTGAGAAGTCAAGTTTTGCTTCTTTGATCTATCTTTTCTTGCCGCTTTTACGATCTCTTTACTTTGATTTTCGGCAATTATACTTTGTTGAGATTGAGTATGGAATTGTGTTCTTTTTCTCTTTAATTCCTTTTTTTTTAAAGAATTTGTAAGATTTAATGGGCTTTTTGAATTTTTATTGGTCGTGTTGATCAGTACTATCAACGTCTGAGTTATTCTTTAAATTTTGACTGCTTCACTATCTCTCTTCTCTGGAACTCTGATTGGATATATATTAGACCTTTTTCTCTCTGTTCATCATGTGTCTTATTTCTGATATTTCCCATCTGTTTTTCTACATGATACATTCTGAATTAATTCTACAGAACTGTCTTCCAGTTCACTCATTGTTTTTTCAGCTGAATCTGATCTGTCAAAATGTTACATTCTTAGTGTTTCTGTGTAAAAAATCCCAGTCTTATGACTCTTCATCTACCATAGAATTAAATTTGTGACCATTTGCCTGGTTTATTGGTCTGATCAGAAAGGAGAATAAAACTTATATTAGCTTCCAGAAAAGGGCAAAAGGGCCTAAATTCCTATATTAAATCCAGAGTCCTTGAGGGACTATAGCATTATCTCCTTAAATATTTACATATCAAAAGGAATAAAGCTCTAAAAATTGGAATCATCTCTAGGTTATCTGGTTCCTGGAGAAATTTTATTTATGTACCACAGTGTCGTTTAGAATTCAGTCACATTACATTTCCTAGACATACCCTTTCAAAGGAAAGAAGACAGCTGCCTTCTTCCTCTTTATAAACTGAGAAAAACAATTTTCTCTACCCCTTGTACTCAGCCAGTGGAAGATCTGTCTACTTGAATAGGATAATTCATCTGGTTTTCATGTGGCTGCCCCAGAAATAAGGCCTGGGACAAGAAGTCCCAGGGGCAACACACTTAGTTACTGTGAGAGAATTAATAAGAAATTGGTGATCTAGAATAACTCTATTCACATTCAAGATGAGGTAAATAAAGATGAAGATTCAAAACTCAACACTTAGCTTTCTGAATAATCATGCCTTACTTCTGAACTCACAGTTACATTTGGGTGCATTTAAGAATATGCTTTAATATGTTGTTCAACGTTTTTAGTTGTTTTCAGCAGTAGCTAGCCCTACTTGAAATAGAAGCTGAGATAATCTTTTTATTTTGAGCAACTGTGAAATAAGTCATATGTGTAGTAAATGATTATGCTTTGTTTGTAGACTTCCTTTTTTAGTTCAGTGGTGATGTTATGTGGTATGGGAATTACTGTTTTCTCATTGAGTCTGTACAGTAGCTGTTGAAATGCTAACTCTTCCTTTTAGCCATAAAGTTACGAACCAACTGGCTTACTCTTTGAGAGCAGTTGGGCTCTTCTCATACTTTAAAACACCACACACACACACACACACACACACAAAGTATTTTGGGCTATCTTATTGACTTTCTAAGAATCAGTCATGCACATAAAGCACACCAAAAGGCATTTCATGGAAAAATATACATCATTTGATTTTTAGGTGGGCATGGAAGAAAAGATAAACTTTTCAGTATAAGTCAAGTTTGGGAAAAAAAAAAAGGTCTTCCTATTGGTTTCCTTTAAGCAGGTACAAAAATCTCAAATGTATGATATTCTATGTTATTATTCATAACCCACCCTTCTCTCACACTCTTGTATTCCTGAAACTCTTTTTTTTTTTTTGAAACAGAGTTTAACTCTTGTCGCCCAGGCTGGAGTGCAATGGTGCAATCAGCTCACTGCAACCTCCGTCTTCCAGGTTCAAGTGATTCTCCTGCCTCAGCCTTTTGAGTAGCTGGGATTACAGGTGTGCACCACCATGCCCAGCTACTTTTTGTGTTTTTAGTAGAGACAGGGTTTCACCATGTTGGCCAGGTTGCTCTCGAACTCCTGACCTCAGGTGATCCACCCATCTCGGCCTCCCAAAGTGCTAGGATTACAGGCGTGAGCCACAGCGCCCAGCCAAAACTTAAAATGTAACAAAATAACTTTGTATTGAAAGGCATATGCCTGACACATAGTCAGTGCTCCAAGAAAATTAGCCATTCTTCCTCTTAAATATCATGGTCTATGTTAGGCCTCTTAATGTGAGATTTTATTGTTACTCTATTATTCTACTAGATTGCCTCTTTACTTGATAGCTTCACAGAGCAGAATCATTCCTCAGGCCAAATTATGGAGCAGATATCATATTAAAAATACTTTCCTAGAAATAAAAATTTTTATTAATGTGCCATCTTTTCTATTAATAGACTACTTTTAAAAATAATTTGCTTTAAAATTATTTGCTAATTTCATATGCCTTGAGAGTTTCATAGTTTTTATTAAAATGGCAAAATCACAATTACTTTTGCACCAACCTTATTTCAAACAAAAGTTCCTTTGTATTAGTGCTCTGTAGGTTCCTCCTGATTTTTCTTTCAGAAATATGTAATACCTTATAGCATTAACTTCCATGCCTCAGATCTTTCAGAATACTCATGTATTAGTCCATTTTCATGCTACTGATAACGACACACCGGGACTGGGCAATTTACAAAAGAAAGAGGTTTAATGGACTTATGGTTCCATATGACTGGGGAGGCCCCACAATCATGGTGGAAGGCAAGGAGGAGTAAGTCACTCTCACGTGGATGCGGGCAGGCAAAGAGAGATAGCTTGTGCAGGGGAACTCCTCTTTATAAGACCATCAGATTTCGTGAGACTTATTCACTATCACGAGTACAGCATGGGAAAAACCTACCCCCATTATTCAATTACCTCCCACTGGGTCCCTCCCACAACACGTGGGAATTCAAGATGAGATTTGGGTGGGGACACAGCCAAACCATATCAACTCCCCTTCTCTTTCAGCCTTGGCTTTACTTCATCTACTAATTTCCTGCGTTTTTGCCTTTTATTTCAGCTCTTCAACACTTCGGATATAAACAATTTATTGGGTATTATATACTTTCCCTGGTTGAATTCTGATTGCTCATTTAAATAACATATCTTTAATTGCAAGTAAAACATGACTGTTTGGGTTTTATTTGATCCACTTGATAATCTGGTATGAAAAGGAATGTGCATCTCCGAATCTGTAGGTTCCACATCTGCAACTTCAACTAACCACAGATTGAAAATATTCTGAAATAAAAAACACAATACAGTATAACAACTACTTACATAATGCTTCTTACATTGTATTGGGTGTTATAAGTAACCCAGAGATTATTTAAAGTATACAGGATTATGTGTGCAGTTTATGTGCAAATACTACCCCATTTTATATAAGGGATTTGCGCATCCATGGATTTTGGTATTGAGGGAAGCTCAATACCAAGAGGAGAGTAGGGAAGGGAATAAAAAAGGAAAGAAAATAGCATTATGAGTTTGGTGAGTTTAAAGAGTTGAAAGATTATAGAATTTCTGGCCACCCATTTTACAGGATAGCCACCTGCCTTACTGTACCAAAAGCCAGTTATTAGTAGACAAACAGAGCTAATACAAAGGAGCTTTTGTTTGAAATAAGGTCGGTGGAAAAGTAATTGCGACGTGGATACCCTGTGCTGTGGGAGGAGGGGGATTCCAATCCCCTGAGGTATGACTATAGTTGTTACTAGGTATAAAAGGTTTGTCCACTAATCACTGTCCACTAAAGCTCTGTCCACTAATCACTGGCTTTTGGTATAGTAAGGCAGCCAGCTATCCTATGAAATGGGTGGCCAGAAATTCTATAATCTTTCAACTCTTTGAACTCACCAAACTCATAATGCTATTTTCTTTCCTTTTTTATTCCCTTCCCTACTCTCCTCTTTCCACAGTTTTGCCAGAAATCTACTTGTGGATTTAATTTAATGCAGATATGTACATAATGTACAGATATGCAGATATGGGCATAATTTAATGCAGATATGTATTATTTTGACCTTTCTGATTGTAGATGCTTGAGAAACTTGTCTGTTGAACTTGCATTAATCAGTTAAGATATTTTATATTGCAAGTAATTGGAAAACTCAGCTGAAACTGACTTATGTGAAAAATGGAAATTTGTGGTGTACATGACTGAAAAGGTGTTAAAATGGTTTTCTTCATAGCTTATTTCAAGGAACTTGAATGTCATGAGGACACAGTGATTTCTATATACATATATATTTCTTATTATGTATTATATCTATCCTCATATATAATATATATTCTGAAAGATCTGATGACCTGAAATATATGTATGATCATGTATATTACATATCATTGTAGCACTGATATACATATATATCATGTATATTTATATATATGTACAAACACACAGTTTGTTCTGTGTGTTGGCACCATTTTTCATACAGCCTTTCTTTATTACCACAGAATTACTGCAGCTATTCTCTAACTTATGATCCTTCAGGTTCAAGTCTAGTAGAAAGAAACAGTTACCTATTTTTCAGAATACCCAGCAGAATTCTTACCACATTTCATTGTCTCTGTTTGGTCATGCTACCATCCCTGAACCAGTCACTGTGGTCAGGAGAATGGAACACTCTCGTTAGTTAAGCCCCAATTCAAGTTACAAATTATTTTGTGGAACTGAGTTGAATCAACTCTTCCAGAACTATGTGGACTAAGATTTGGGAAAGGCTTCTGCCCAGATGTTAGGAAATGATTATCTCAAGAGGAATGAAGGGTTACTTGAGGGCAAAGGTAGAATTTCCATTACTTGGAAGTGAAGGTATTTCTCCCTTTTCTAACCCTTACAGAGCCACTCCAACTTTGTTTCTACTTCTAATTGCCTTGCTTGCTTTTCAAAGTGACTGTTCATCAAGTCTTTTGTTATCTTTATCTTCCTTATCATAGAAAACGTACATTGAACCAAGACATGATCATATTTTCTGGAAAAAAAATACCTTTGTCCATTTGTTGACTACTGTTTTATAAGCTATGGATAAATACACACAGCAGAGGCTACATTTTACATCTTACAAATTTCATTGAGTCACATATCTGAGGACTCTGATGTTATCTAGACTCTATATCAATCCCTATAACACCTTGCACAAGCGAGAATCTAGCTGAGAGGTTGGCAAACCGCAGCTCAGGAATAGGCCAAATCCAGCCTGCTGCTAGTTTTTGTAAATACAGTTCTATTAAAACCCAGTTGTGCCTATTTGTTTGTATTGTCTGTGACTATTTTCATCCTACAACAGCAGAATTGAGTCCTTGCAACAGAGACCTTATGGCCCACAAAGCCTGACATGTTTACTGTCTGGACTTTTACAGAAAAACATGCTAAACTCTGGTCTAGCCATTGCTTGATTGTACTCGGGTGACAAAAATTCTTTCTGAGAGAGAATCATTTCTAAAAGCTCAATTATTAACAAACAAAAAGAATACTACTTTCATGTGTCATCCATTCACTTAGGTCTAAAATAGTATCCCACCTAGGAAATGATTTCAGTTAAAACACAAACAACCTGGTTTCACACCTAAATTGTACCAAATTAGACACATTTTTCTTGCCTAAAGGATTTTCCTTAAGAGTTCAGTTTTAAAATGTTGATAACCTGTATACACACACACACCACGGAGTACCACTCGGCCATAAAAAATAATGAAATTATGTCTTCTGTAGCAATGTGGATGGAGCTGGAGGCCATTATGCTCAGTGAAATAACTCAGAAACAAAGTCAAATGTCATACGCTCTGACTTATAAATGGGAGCTAAACAATGGGTACACATGGACATACAAAGTGGAATAATAGATATGGGGCACTGTAAAAGGTGGGAGGTGGGTAAGGGTTGAAAAAATACCTGAATAGTGAACATTGTACTTCATAGGTGATGAGTACTTTAAAAGCGTGGACTTCACCACTATGCATTATATACATGTAAGAAACCTGCACTTGTATCCTCTAAATCAATAAAAATAAATAGAGAAAGAGACAGAATGAGAGAAAGAAAAGCAGACAGAAAGGAATTAAGAAAAGAAAACCTTATTCCCTGCTAGCAGCTCCATGATCAGATAATGATTTTGTTTGTATACACTGAGCTTTTTAAGGACAAGATGAACCTTAAAATGTCAGAAGCAAGCCTTCAAAAATATACAATTCAATCAATTGTACTTACTCATTAAAGAAATCCCTAGTAATCAATTGAGTAAACATATGGCTATCACTTGCTAGTTTCATCAAAAAGCATACTGCATAGTTGTTGTAACATACTCATTTTGTGATTGTTAGCTGTATTTGAATTATAAATATTGAATTTATTTTCACGACTATGTAACATACAATTTAACATGTTGCTACTGCATAAATATGCTCCATTCATCTTTTGAGAATGCTTAAAGCAGCTGTATTTATTTTTAGAATTGAGTTATTTTCAGCTTGGATATTGTGGGGATTGCTAAATCAACCTTTTAAAAAGTTTAGGCTGGACATAGTGGTGCATGCCTGTAATCCTAGCATTTTGGGAGGTCAAGGCAGGTTGATCACTTGAGTCCCAGAGTTTGAGTCTGGGCAACATGGCAAAACCCTGTCTCTGCAAAAAATACAAAAATTAGCTGAGTGTGGTGACAGGTGCCTGTATTCCTAGCTATTCAGGAGTCTGAGGTGGGAGGATCACCTGAGTCCAAGAGGTCGAGGCTGCAGTGAGCCACTCCAGCCTTGGTGACAGAGTAAGACCCTGTCAAAAAGTAAATAAATAAAAAATAAAATGTTTAATACATTTAGCTACCTATTTTCTCAGATTGTAGATAAATGGAATCTTGCTTCAATGATCTAAGTTTGAGTGTTTTTGTTCTATTAAGTGACAGTGCAAACAGTGCTATCAACCTAATAAAATGGATTAAAATCCACAAAATATACTTTGAAACAAACTAAATTAGTACTTGTTAATCTTGCTTAGTATATGATTGATAAATATTCAAATACCACATATTATTTACTGCTAGGAACCCTGTTTTAATATAAAGGATTACAGAAGGTCTATAACTCAAATTTTATTTGAATTTTATTACTTAGTTGATTTAGGATGGAGATGTGCTAAATATTACTTATTGCATGCTCTGACAAGTAGTTAATTCTAATTAATTTTTCATAATATTAGACTTTTTTCCCCCTCTGGATTCAGTATGTGTGTATGTCAAAAACGATTTCAGAGTATTAATAATGTAAATATAGCAGTGATAGGGATAAAAATGTCAATATTTAAGCTCATAGGCTGAATCTGCTTTTAGGAATGATTTTATGCTAATAAAATTTACTTAATGTTGATTTATTTAATGGCAATAACCATGGTACGTTAAATTACTTATTATGCTACATAGATGAAAAAGCAACAGTGCCACAATAGACTTGTCAATGTGGCAGCTAGTAGAATGAGGAGAAGGGATCCTTAATGAAGATTGTAAGCAGAATACATAGAGAAAATTTAAGATAATGAGTAGTAGGTAAGAGAATAGCACTTTCCACAATTATTTCTTGGCAGCTCTTTGACACTTTTAGGATATTTTTGAAAGTGATCTTTTTCTTTTAATTATTGAAAGTGATTTTTTTCTCTTAATCACATAAGCTATTTTGAAACAAATGGGATTCCTTCAGTTTTTCTTAAGAAACCCCAGAACTGCCATATATCACAGCCTCTGTTGAAGTATATATATAGAAATAAATACTAAGATATAATGTTCACTGATCTTGAGCACAAGATTTTGTTTTTGGTTTTACTCTGGTTTGGTGTTGTAATTTTCAAATTGAAATAAATGCCCATTCACATTTTATTTTAAAACCGTGATCTCTTCTGCTCTCTTTGTAGTGGTTGAGTAGTATTGCAGCTGTTCTGATCTATTTGCATTGACTTACAGGATGCCATTTTTTCTATTTTCTTTTCTTACCATACTATTACTTAATGTGGTTTCCCTTTCACTATTCCTAATTCTTATTTCCCACCTTTTTTTTTTTCTTTTTTGAGATGGAGTCTCACTCTGTCATCCAAGCTGGAGTGCAGTGGCATGATCTTGGCTCAGTGCAACCTCCCTCTCCTGGGTTCAAGCAATTCTCCTGCCTCAGCCTTTTGAGTAGCTGTGATTACAGGTGCACACCACCATATTCGGCTAATTTTTTGTATTTTTAGTAGAGACAGGGTTTCACCATGTTAAACAGACTGGTCTCAAACTCCTCACCTCAAATGCTCCACCTGCGTTGGCCGTCCCCCAAAGTGCTGGGATTGCAGACGGGAGCCACCGTGCCTGGTCCACACACCACTGTAATTGTTGATGAACTCCAGAATTCCCTTCCTGTGTATTTGCTGACTTAATACATTTGACTATTTATAAAATAAAAGCATTTCAAAACAATTTTTAAAATGGAATAGAACAAAAGGTTTAAATAAGTTTCAAAGCATTTTATATATCAGTGATCTGTGTTACTATTCAGTAAATATTATAACATTTTTCTTTTAGAATTCAAACCTGATACATCAGAAAGTGCCTCCTCCTAATGATCGACAAGGATCTCCAATATTGTCATTCATCATTCTTGAACAATTTAATGCTATTCGTTTAGTACAAAGTGTTCACCAGTCTCTTGCTGCTCTCAGCAAAGTCATCAGAGGAACTACTTTATTGAGTTCAGAAGTACAAAAGTTGGCAAGTGCTTTATTAAACCAAAAGGTAAGTGAGTACTAACTGTATGTATTTTTATTTCATTTTTATAAGTGACTCCTCCATCACACATATATTTGTTAGGAATATATAGTTAATAGTAGCAGAAGACCCGAGTCACACTGGCTTAAGCCATCTAAAAATTAATTGGCTGATGTAACTGAAGAATCCAGTGGTATCTAGCATTATGCCAGCTTATGTAA
The DNA here is from genome assembly GCF_000951035.1 of Colobus angolensis palliatus. Lineage (NCBI taxonomy): Eukaryota > Metazoa > Chordata > Mammalia > Primates > Cercopithecidae > Colobus > Colobus angolensis. The sequence goes on from NW_012120709.1 coordinate 9,753,583, forward strand.
GAACTTAAATTGTCATTAGGGTGTCAGCTTATGTAGTTGACTAGTAGCTATCTAGTGTTGTATATATATTGAAATCTATGTTGATTTCACTTTGGGGCAGGTCCCCTATATGTGAGCTTGAGTTTTATATTCTGAGCTCCAAGTCCAACAGAAAGAACACCTGTTTTCTAGTAATGCACACAAAAATCTTAGGATTTGCTTTGATTAAAACCAGTTGGCTCACGTGTTATGCCTATTCCTATACTAGTTCAGTGGGCAGTGTGTGCAAAGCTCTCACTGACCACAGCTTCAGCCAAATGCCTCTTCTTAGAGCTGGGGATGGATTTATCTTTGCCTGTAACCCATATACTGAGAGTAAGGAAACGATGGCTACCAGTGAAAAGTCTAGATACTTTTAGAAGAAGGGGAAATCAACACTTCTTGTGCTGAAAAATTGGACCATTTTAAATGATAGTAAAATCCATGTATTTTATAGCTACTTGATAGAAACAAAAATATGGGATGTTCTGCATAGATTTATTTTAGCTGTTGGGAGAATAGAAACTTTGCAGAAGTTGGTGTCTGGAAAATACTTCACTGGAAGTATAGGAATTAAGTTTTCTTCCCCCCCCCACCGCCCTTGCTGTTTATACTCAATATAGGCAATCCTCTGATAGTCAACCTAAAAGTCCTCTCTGTTTGTATTCTGTTTGAATATAAAATAATAGCCTTCCTGGAACTTCCTACATTCATATATATACTACTAACATTAAAATATCCAGTGCTTTTCTACATATACAGAAAGGTCTACTCTGGCATCCTTATCTTCTTTTTTACCTTGAAAAAGAATCTGTTTTGCATTGCTTTTTCTTTGTACATAGATCGCCATCTCTGTTAATCAACTGTGATTATCAAAATACTATAGTTTTGATTTGTACCACAGATTGTAACTAATTTGTTTTTAATTTGGAGTATATATATTGTCAGTCATGGAAGATTCTTGGCATAGTGAAGGAACCAGTTGGAAAGGATTCTAAACTTTCTAAGAACTTTATTTAATTAACTCATTTAATCACCACAGTAACAGTCTGAGTGACATACTATTATCTCCATTTTACTGTGATGAATTTGAGGCAGTAGGGTGTTACATAACCAGAGTCACACAGCAAAGAGTTCCAGAATCACGATTTGAATCTGGGTATGTCCTGTTGTCATAATAAATGTAAATGCTTCAAATTTATATATCAAAATATAAATGCTCTTGAGAGTAAATTTCTTTATCCAACTATATGCTGTAGAGAACAAAATGTATCAGTAAGACAAATTGCTGTTGAATTAGAAGAGAAAATAATAGTATAGGAAGATGACATGTAGAAGAGAACAGTAAGTCTAGTAGGACTGGTACACAATGAAGTATAATTAGGATTGGATTAGATTTTGAAGTCTTTAAAGCCAAAGAAAGGAACTTGGATTAAATGCTGTAGGCAATAATTATATTTATATGTAGAAATAATATAGCAAAATGGCTAAGAATGTGGCCTCTGGAATATGTCTGCCTGTTTGAGTTCTATTCTACCAGATAGCAACTGTGTAACCTTGGGTAGGTTAATTAAGCATCTCTAAACTTCGCTTTTCTCATTGTAAAATGAGGGTAATAATGGTACCTACCTCATGGGATTATTACAAGAATTAAAACATCAGTAAAGTGCTTGGCACATAACAAGCACCCTACAAATGTTGTTCTTGTTATTGTTATTTTAGGATAATTTTACTATGAAAAGCTCTTCAAGTATTTATCTGGTATCATTGTACAAAATAAGTTTATAGAAATAGGAATACCCTGTAGGTTACTGTAATTTTCAACTCAGGAAGAGGTAGTTAAGTTAGGGCCTGGAATAAGATATTTCAAGATGGTTCTATGTGATATTAATAAAAAATGTAAGAGGTAATTTGTAGCCCATCAGAGATAGTGAAGAGGTAAGATGTACCCCATCAGAGATAGTGAAAGAGGTTTCAAAATATTCTGAGATTTATAGGAGGGTGAAGTAAATACCTGAAGTAATTGTGATGGATAGTGCTTGAATTATCTGTTTTTGACTACCTTCTGTTAGGCTGTGGTGAGCTCAAGTAATTGAAATTCCTGATGCAAGTAATACAGATGTATTCAGGAGGGGTACTTCTAAGGGGTTGAGGGAAAAATGCCTGTTGAGGGTCAGTGTCCCCCTAATTCTGGTGTAGGAGCTAGACTAGAGTGGCAAAATGTCCAGAAGAAACCAGCACAGAATACTTCTGAGATAATAAATGGGATTATTCCATATCAGAGGCCTTTTTGGACAATGGTTGTATGGTGGCCTTGAAATGTACTTTCTTGGATAATATCACATCATCAGTGTTATATAGTTAGTGTATTGGTTAATAGGCCTAGGGTTAAAAGAGTTGTAAAGTTGAAGTGAAATCACATGGCCAGGCCAGATGTTATTAGAAGAGCTGAGAGAGCCCCTGTTAATGGTCAGGGGCTGGGGTTGACTATATGGTGCGCATGTGTTTGGTGGGTCATTACGTATTGTCATGTAGATAGAGGCTTAAGGGCTAGGGCGAATTCGAGAATGGTTAGTAGGATTAAAATAATGAAAGCAATTGAAGCTGTGAGAAGACTAATAGTTGATAGTACTAGTGTGGCTCCTCCGATTAAGTATATTAGTAGGTGGCTGGCTGTAATGTTGGCTGTTAATCGTTCAAACTAGTGCTATCAGTTGGATGAATAGGCTAATAGTCCCAGTGATTACCAATACAGGAATAAGTGGTATGGGTCTGCCTTGTGGTAAAAAATGGGCTAAGGAGATTTTCTCTTTTAAACCGGAAGCCTGTAATGACTGCCTGCTCATAAGGGGACTGCTATACCTAAATTTATTGATAATTGGGTAATTGGTGTAAATGAATGGGGTAGAAGCCCGAGGAGATTGGTCGAGGCAATGAAGAAAATTAGGGGTATCAGTATTAGGGATCAGGTTTGTCCTTTAATGTTGTGAGCAGTTATTATTTGTTTTAGTACAAGTTGAAGTATTCATTGTTGAATGGAGATCAGTCGATTACTAATTAGATGATTGGAGGTTAGATAGTACGGTGGGAAATAAAATGGTTAATACTACTGCAGGTAGACCTAGAAATGTCAGGGTAATAAAAGAGGTGAATAAATTTTCATTCATTTTAATTCTCAAGAGGTTAAATGTTCTTGCGTTTTGATTATTTTTTGTGTAGGGGCTGTGTAATAAATGACATTTGATAGTTTTAACTGAATAATGTAGAATAAAGTTATTATTATTGACAAGATAACAGTAGATCATGTGGAAATAATCTAGTTGAGGCATTCACTGCAGAGAGGTGCAGACCTCTCAATCTTTAACTTAAAAGGTTAAAGCTAAGTAGCTTTACAGTGATATTATAGTGTGGTTGTGGATCAGGTTTCGAAATTTTTTAAGGGAATTGATTCTAGGACAATAGGTATAAAACTGTGGTTAGACCCACAAATTTTTGAGCACTGTCCATAGTAGAGGCCTGGTCATGTAGCAATCAAGGTAGTTTAAGCGTTCAGGAATTGCATCTCTTTTGATGCCTAATGAGGGAATAGTTCATGAGTGTAGGACGTCTTTTGATAACACTAATATACAGATGGGTATCTCTATTGGGAGAACTGTTAGGTTATCAACTGCAAGGAGTCAAAGCTCTCCTGGCTTTAAGTCTGCTGTTGGGGTTACATAAGAATCAAAGCCTAACTCTTCATATTCTGTACACTCATAGCTTCAGTATCAGTGGTGACCAATTGTTTTGATGGTAATAGAAGGGTTGTGAACCTCATCTGTTTTATATAGAATATGTAGGGATGGAAGGGCAATTAAAATTAAGATAATGTCAGGTGAGATAGTTCAGACAGTCTCGATTTCTTGGGCATCTATGGTGTTAGTATGAATTGATTTTGTTGTGAGTATTAGGGAAATAATATATAGGACCAGGGAACTAATTGGGAAAATAATTATAAGAGTGTGGTCATGGAAAGTGAGTAACTCTTCCATAATAGGGGATATAGCACCTCGAAGGCCTAACTAAACTGGATGAGCCATTATGACATACAGGGTTTGACCTATAAATTTGACAAAGTTATGTAATGATTTTACTAATATCTTATCAAGAAAGCCATAGAGGTTATGGGATTGGCTAGAAACCAGTTTCTGGAGGTTTGATTCCTTCCTTTTTTGCTTAGATTTTCACATAGGTTGCTTCTTTGAATGTGTGGTAAGGTGGTGGACAGCCGTGAAGCCACTCTAAATTAGTAGATGACTGTTCAGTTGTTAGAACTTTTCATTTTGAAGCAAAGGCTTCTCAGTTCATAAAAATTATTAGTATAACTGCTGTTAGTGAGATAAATGAGCCTACTGATGAGATAATATTTCATGTGGTATACGCATCAAGATAATCAGAGTAACGTTGGAGCATACTGGATAGGCTGAGGAAGTGCTGTGGGGAAAAGGTTAAATTAACACCTATAAATATAATGGTGAAGTGGATTTTAGACTAAGTCTGATTAATTGTATAACTGAAAATGAGGGGAATCAGTGGACAAAGCACCGTATCATGGCGAATACTGCTCCTATTGATAGGACGTAGTGGAAATGGGCTACAACATAATGTGTGTCATGTAAGATAATGTCTAGTGATGAATTAGCTAGTACAATGCTGGTTAGACCTCCTACTGTGAATAGGAAAATGAATCCTAGGGCTCAGAATATTGCGGGAGATCATTTGATGTTACCGCCATGCACTGTAGCTAATCAGCTAAAGACTTTGACACCAGTAGGGATAGCAATAATTATAGTAGTGGCAGTGAAGTATGTCCATGTGTCTACGTCTGTTCCTACTGTAAATATATGGTGAGCTCATATTATAATCCCTAGGAAGCCAATTGATATTATAGCTCATACTATGCCCCCATATACCCAAATGGTTCCTTTTTTTTCAGAATAATATGTTACGATATGGGAGATTATTCCAAAGCCTGGTAGAATAAGGATATAGACTTCAGGGTGACCAAAGAATCAGAATAAATGTTGATACAAGATAGGGTTGCCTCCCCCAGCAGGGTCAAAAAAAGTAGTATGAGTTTACAGTCAGTTAATAGTATGGTAATGCTGGCAGCTAGAACTGGGAGAGAAAGGAGGAGGAGGACTGCTGTAATGGTGACTGATCAGACGAAAAGGGATATTTGATATTGGGATAAGGCTGAGGGTTTTATATTAAATTGTAATAAAGTTAGTGGCTCCTAAAATAGAAGAAACACCAGCCAAGTGGAGTGAAAAGATGGTTAGACCTACAGAGGTTCCTGCATGAGTTAGGTTCCCTGCTAAAGGGGGATAAACAGTTCAGCGCGTTCTAGCGCCAGCTTCTACCGTTGAGGATGCAAGCAGGAAAGGGGAGGAGAAGTCAGAAGTTCATATTATTTATCCGGGGAAATGCTATGTCGGGTGCCCCAATTATCAGAGGGACTAGTCAGTTACCAAAACTTCCAATTATGATTGCTATGACCATAAAGAAGATTAATACAAATGCGTGGGTTGTAACAATAACGTTATAAATCTGATAATCTCCTAGCAGAGTTCCTGGTTGGCCTAATTCTGCTGGAATTAGGAGGCTTAAAGCAGTGCCCACTATTCCCCTTCATGCACCAAATAACAGATATAATGTTCTGATGTCTTTGTGGTTAGTTGAAAACAATCAATGATTGATAAACGTAAGTGAAAAAAAGGTAAAATGGGTGAGTAAGCATTAGACTGTAAATCTAAACACAGAGGTCAAGGCCTCTTTTTACCAGCCCTGAGGTGATTTCTCATGTTGAATTGCAAATTCAAAGGAGCAGCTTCAATCCTGCTGGGGCTTCTCCTGCCTTTCCCCCAACAATGGCAGGAGAAGTAGATTGAAGCCAGTTGATTAGGGTGTTTAGCTGTTAACTAAATTGGTGGTTTGAATTCCACCAATCTAGCAAGAGCTTAGCTTAATTAAAGTGATTGATTTGCATTCAATTGATGCAGAATAGTCTTGCAGTCCTTAGATCTGTTACAGAAATTAGGTGTAATTTACTTAATAAAGGCTTTGAAGGTTCTTGGTCTTATTTAACCTAAATTTCTAAGTTATGATTAGTAATATTGGAGAGATGGGTAAAAGGAAGGTAGAAGACATAAGTGAAAGGAGGAGGAGTATGAGTTTTGTGCTTTCGAATTGTCATTTTATTTTCATATTATATGTGGGGAATATTGTTACTGAGATAGAATAAATTAGGCATATATAAAAGTATAGGTAGAGTAGGGTTATGGAGGAGCTATAATGGTTGGGGTAATAAGACAATTGTTTTTTGTAAATTCTCAAATGATGGCTCATTTGGGCAGAAATCCTGTTAGTGGAGGTAAACCTCCCAGGGATAATAGAATTAGTGGGATTATAGGTGTTAACCATGTTAGCTTCAGGCATGAGATAGTGACAGGGTTGTAGTGCTTATACTCAGGTTGAGTGAGTGCTAGGAATGCTGTGATTGTTAAAATAAATAATCAGGTTAAGAATAGTAATGCTTGGGTTATAAATTAGTACTGCTATTATTCAACCTATATGACTAATTGAGGAGTAGGCTAGGATTTTGCACAGTTGTGTTTGATTAAGTCCTCCTCAACTGCCCACCATAATGGATAAACTTGTGATAGAATATTTGTGTTTATTGATGGGAAAATTTGAAATATAATTAAGATAGGGGCTAGGTTTTGTCATATGAGAAGTATGCCAGACATTAGAGAGGTTCCTTGAGTTGCTCTTGGGACTCAGAAATGAAGAGGGCTCTTTCTAGTTTTATTACTAGGTCTGTTATTAAGGATGAAAATTGATTAATGGTATTTATTGTTCATGTCCAGAGTACAGGTTATTGGAAAGGATACCTGTCATACGAATTATAGATGGCGGTTGCTTGTGTAAGGAAATATTTGGTGGCTGCTTCTCCAGGGTGGAGATTTATTTTTTTAAATTAAGATTGAAGTAAGAGCTAATATGTTTATTTCTAGGCCTGTCCAGATGAGAAATTAGTGTGAGCCTAGTATTGTGATAAGAGTTCCTATGAAAATACTTAAAGAAATAATAAGTTGGGCTAGTGGATTAATTAGTACGAGAAGGATATAACCAACAGTTTCAGGGTGTGGGCCCGATAGCTTATTTAGCTGACCTTACTTTAGGACGTGGCATAATAAGTAGCACGGAGAATTTTGGATTCCCAGGGGTAGGTTCAATTCTTATATTTCTAGAAATAAAAGGATTTAAACCTCTATCATTTATCAAAGTAATTCTTTTATCAGACATCTATGTTTGGGATAGAATGCTGGAAATTAGAATAGGCATTGAGATATATGCAGAATGCTAGTGTAAGTGGTAAAAAATTTTTTCATGGGAGATACATGAGTTGGTCGTAGCAGAAACAGGGTATGCTGTTCGAATTCATAAAAACAGGATAGTAAAAGGAGTGTCTTGAGATAATGAAATTTGTGGTATAGAGTTCTGGTGAATGTATGCTGTGTAGTGCTCTTAGAAATTATGATAATATTCATATATTATGCTATGAAGAAGAGGGCAAATGAACCTGCAGCATATTCGATGTTGAAGCCTGAGGCTCTGATTCTTCTTCTGTTAGCTCAAAAGGCGCCCAGTTAGTTTCTGCTAGTGTGGAGATAAATCAGATTATGGCTAGGGGCCATGGTGGTAGGAAGAGTCAGAGAAATTTTTGCATTGTGATGAGTGTGTGTAAGTAAAATGAGTCACTTATCACAACTGATAATAGGATAATGGCTAGGGTGACTTCATATGAAATTTGTCTGGGCTACAACTTGTAATGTGCTGATTCGTACATAATTTGAATTAGGTGCTCATACTGATCATAGAATAGATGGCTAGGCTTGATGTGGCTAGTATAAATAAGAGGCCTTTATTACAATTAGTTAGAGGATCTGCTATAGGGAGGTGAGTTCATAAGAGGAGAGCAATAGAAAGGGCCAGGGTTGGAGCAATAATATAAAGGGTAACAGTAGATGCTGAGGGTCATAAAGGTTCTGTGGTAAAAAGTTTTATTGCGTCAGCGAATGGTTGAAGCAGTCCGTAGGGGCCTACAATGTTAGGTCCTTTGCATAGTTGTGTATAGCCTAAGATTTTTCATTCAATGAATGTAAGGAATGCTATATTAATTGTAGTGGGAATAAGAAGTAGGAGGTGGTTAATTATAGGCATATTGTTAAGAAGAGGAGTTGAACCTCTGATTTATAAAGTTTTAAGTTTTATGCAATTGCCAGACTCTGCCATCTTAAACCCTGTTCTCAGGTCAGATGTGTGATGATTTGTTAGATTGAGATAGTATCATCTATAAGGTGAGGGTGCTTTATGAAGTGGGCCCTATTCCTCTTGTCTTTTCTTACTAGGAGAAATATTAAATAGATAGAAACCGACCTATATTACTCCAGTCTGAACTCAGATCACGTAGACTTTATTGTTGAATAAACAAACTCTTAATAGCAGCTACGCCATTAGGATAGCCTGATCCAACATCAAGGTCGTAATCCCTATTGTCAATGTGGACTCTAGAATAGGATTGCGCTGTTATCCCTAGGGTAACTTGTTCCATTGATTAAATTATTGGGTCAATATATGTTGACTCGCTTAGACTAGTGCAGTCTTAGTTTAGGTTGTTCAGAGGTTGAATTACGCTCCGAGACCCCAGCCAAAAATTTTAATGCAGTATGGGTTAGGGCGAGTTTCTGTTTGCATTAATGAAACAAAGTTCCATAGGGTCTTTTCATTTTATTTGTTTATATCCCACCGAATAATTTCACTGATTAAAAGTAAGAGACAGCTGAAGCCTTGTGTGGCCATTTATACAAGTTCCTATTTAGGGAACAAGTGATTATGCTACCTTTGCACAGTCAGGATACCATGGCCGTTGAACATATATCACTGGGCAGGCAGTGCCTCTAATACTGGTAATGCTACAGGTGACATTTTTGGTAAACAGACAGGGTAAGATTTGCCGAGTTCCTTTTACTTTTTGTAACCTTTCCTTCAGGAATACCTGTGTTGGATTAACAGTATAAATAACAGGGTTCTTATTATTATCACTTGTTAATATTAGGCTGTTAACCGTCAGTGGGTTATTCCGGTCTGATGTAAGCTTATGCAATGGAGAATATCTTCATGTTACTTATATTAACATTATTGCTTCTATTAAGTAATAGATTAAGTCCAATGTAATATTAGGAGTTCAGTAGAGTGATTAGGATTTAAAATAATTAGATGTTGAGCTTGAATGTTTTCTTAATTGGTGGCTGCTTTGGGGCCAACTATGGTGGTAATAATTTTTACTCTCTGGAGGAAGGTTATTTCCTAGGGTATAAAGATCTGTCACTCTTTAGACTAGCCGTTAAACTTACAGGAGGACTAAATAGTTCTGTGGGTAAGTAGACAGCTATGTTTGATGTGGCTAGTATGAATAGGAGGCCTTTATTAGAGGATCTGCTATGGGAGTTGTCTAAGATTCTATCTTGTACAACCAGCTATCACCAGGCTCGGTAGGTTTGTCACTGCTACTCATGAATCTTCCCACTATTTTGCCACATAGGTGGGTGTGTTCTTCAGCTGTTCTTGGGTAGCTCATCTGGTTTTGGGGGACTTGGCTATGGGTCTCTCTGTAAAGTTATTTCTGGTTATTACATTATGCAGAAGGTTTAAGGGTTTGTCTTTGCTTTTTAATGCTTGATTCAGTTCTTTCGTCTTTCCCTTATGGTACTATGTCTATTGTGCCAGGATAAACTTTGTGTCACCTATACTTTTATATAAGATAAATGGTTTAAGATTATTTGATGATATCTTTAGTGAGGTTTGGGGTGAGATTTGGCTCAAAGTGATCAGGTCGTGATGAAATCTTCCAGATATAATCCAGATACTTTGGATTAAGCTGTACTTTGGTTTGTCCAAGTGCACTTTCCAGTATGCTTACCACGTTACGACTTATCTCCTCTATACATGTGTAGAGAGTTTTTAGTACTAAGGATTTCTAGAATAGTATTTGAAAAGGTGACAGACAGTGTGTGTGTGCTTCATGGCCTTATTCAACCAAGCACTCTACTCTTGGTTTACTGCTAAATCCTCCTTGAGTCTTTAGATTTCATAAAATTTGTTGTGAGATTTTCTGGGTATAGAAAATATAGCCCATTTCTTGCCACCTCATGAGCTACACCTTGACCTAATGTTTTTATGTGTATTACTTGTACTTACTCTATAACCTTTTTAGGGTTTGCTAAGATGGCAGTATATACGCTGGGGGCATGAGGTGGTGAGGTAGATTGGGGTTTATCGATTATAGAACAGGCTCCTCTAGGGGGATGTGAAGCACCGCCAAGTCCTTTGAGTTTTAAGCTATTGCTTGTAGTATTCTGGTTAATGGTTTTGTTAATGTAACTATTGCAGTTTAGGGCTAAGCACAGTGGGATATCTAATCCCAGTTTGGATCTTAGCTGTTGTGTCTTCAGGATATTAAAGCCACTTTCGTAGTATATTTTATTTCAGCCTAAGTTTTTTACAACTTAAATGGAATTTAGCTTTATTGAGGGCAGATCTTAAACACTCTTTACGCCGAGTTCTATTGGCTTGGGTCAATGCTATGGCCACGGTGGCTGGCCTGAAATTGACCAACCCTATATATCAGTATAGCTTAAACTTTTGTTTATTACTAAATATTTATCATTACTGTTTCCTGTGGGGGTGTGGTTGAGCAAACTATTTTGAGCTGCATTTGTGCATGCTTGATACTTGCTCCTTTTGATCTGGGTAATATAGAGGGCATTTTTCACTGGGGTGGGGATGCTTGCGTTTGTAATCTTACTAAGAGCCAATGGAAAGACCAGGACCAAATCTATCTGTTTATAGAGTTGTGTAAACCCATCTAGACATTTTCAGTGTCTTGCTATAAATAATTAAGGTACATTAATTGCATAAATCCTTGAGTATAAAAAGTTAGAAAACAAGGAAAGAAGAAATAAGTATACATAGTCGTTTACAGTTCTAGAAATCCAGTGATTTAAAGTTGAGTTGGCAGAGGTTTAGTTGGGGATTACTCATAATTAGGGTATAATTGATTTAGGCTATGATATATAGGGTAGCACTTTCAGAAGGGTATATTCAAGGTATCATATCAGTATTAGGGTGGGAAATTAGTTGTGCTTATTGTATAAAATGGAGGCTTAGTTTAGTAGGGTTTTATGATTGTTAGGAAAATTACATCGATCGAGGGGTAGCTGTTGAGGTATTTGTGATTAAAATATGATTTCTGGGCAAATTTGGTTTCTTGTTTTGTTTCTGCTGTTAATTATCTCAGTGACTTGTGGCATAATTTAAGTCATTTTCTATGATTATAATTTTATGTGGCTTAGATTATGTTGAAAGATAAAGAACAAAAAGGGCTTAATTATATGAAACAATTCTTTCATTAAAGACCAAAATATTTTAGAAAGGGGTCATAAATTTTTAAATTTTATATTTTTTTCTTTGAACCAAGATCTAAGTATTTCATTATTTCACATAGCAACAAAACTGGATGGCTTATTTCTTAAAGTGTATTTATGTAAGATGCAGATAATTTTAATATATAAAGTATTCTATATTATACTTTGAATTGAGAAATGCAACCTCAGAAAATATCACTACTTGTGAAATATTTGTATTATTTGTATGAAAATGAATTTGTTAAAATTCTTTTAAAGGATGAAAAATGTGTTTTACAAATCATGTTTAAATTCTGTCACAGATGATATTCTTAGAAATAGTTTAGGCTATTTGATGAAATTCAAATGAGACTAGTCCGAATTTCACTAAGATCAGATCAGTAAAACACTTTCTGACATCTACTTTCTAATGAGTTAACAAAAACTGAGAATTCAGTACTACCCCATTTATTTCAAAATAAAAGTTAATTTTTTTATTACATTTGAATGTGACAAGTTATGTATGATGCCATATGATTTAATGTGCTTTAGAAAAGAGTTCAGTACTTGACATTTTCTTTACTATGTGTGACATGATTGGAGTAGGAAATTTCCTAGAGAGAATAATGACTTATTTCTTTGATAACTTATGATTATCCGTTAAAACTTTTCTTTTAAATACACAATATTTATAATTTGTTTGTTAAAGAAAACAATATTGTAAAATAGTTATCTTCTACATGTTAGAACATAAGCTTTAAAACATAATTTAAAATAGATGGCAAAAATTGCAAAGGTTCAAATGCCAAATTGCTTTATCTTGCCGAATAATCACTAAGAGAATGTACCATTTTAGTAGAAAGTAATAGGTTGTATTGATTAATTGAACCTCTTTTAAAGCCAACATATCTATTGGTTATACATTTCTATGTATTCTAACATGCAAGTTGGTAACACTAAATGGCTTTTTAATGTTTTAAACCAGGGAGTCGCTCAATAATGTAGCAAAAATGTGCTAGTGGATCCTGTGTCTTTTTTTTTTTTTTTTGAGACGGAGTCTGGCTCTGTCGCCCGGGCTGGAGTGCAGTGGCCGGATCTCAGCTCACTGCAAGCTCCGCCTCCCGGGTTTACGCCATTCTCCTGCCTCAGCCTCCGGAGTAGCTGGGACTACAGGCGCCCGCCACCTCGCCCGGCTAGTTTTTTGCATTTTTTAGTAGAGACGGGGTTTCACCGTGTTTGCCAGGATGGTCTCGATCTCCTGACCTCGTGATCCGCCCGTCTCGGCCTCCCAAAGTGCTGGGATTACAGGCTTGAACCACCGCGCCCTGTCGGATCCTGTGTCTTTTGATAATTTTCAAAACTGTTTAATCATTTTGAAATCATTTTTTGATCACTGACCACCTTAAAAATTGAAGCGAAGAATGTAGTTTCTTAAAATATGTTCATACATATACATATAGAACTTTATGATATAATTTTGAGATTGATAAAATTAAGATCTTCTTTGCTAGCCTGGTTATTCCTTTCACTTTCACTCCTTTCTCTACCATGGCCCTCTTTATAGGAGTGGTTCTCAAAGTGTGGTCTCCAGACCAGTATCATTAGCATCACATGAGAACTTGGCAGAAATATGAATTCTTGTACCACCCCCAACCTACTCCAGGCTACTGAATCAGAAATTCTCAGTGTATTTCCTTGCAATCTGTTTTATGAAGCCCTTGAGATGCGTGCCAACTTTGGGGAAATACTGTAGTCAGAATTCACATCAAAGAAGGCAATACCTGCTATGTCACCTTTTCATCTGTCTCCACTCCACGTTGTAAACATTTATGTCCACCATTGATCTTTATAAAGTGGTTGGGGACCTTATTTTTTGTTAAAAGCCTCTTTTTATTGTTTATCTACTTGCATGCAAATTAGTTCTTAGGAAAGTTCCACTCCAACTATTTTGACAAATAATTGTAAACGTTGAATAATTTGTATATTTTTCATTTAAGGTAACACCTCATGTTTTAAAACGTAATGTTTATATTAAATAACACTTTACTATTTATACAGAACTTTTGTAGCCGTTATGAAATTTGCTATTCTCGTCCTCCTTTTACTTAGGAAGACTGTGAAGGAGTTACATCCTGGTAAAGCATTAAAGCCCGTACTGTAATTCTAATGTTGTGATACCTAGATCAGCTTTCCACCTTATTGCTCATTAAACATTTTGTTAGATCAAGCAGCTAAATTATAGTGTTTGTTATAAGATGCAGTTATCAGCTTTGTTTGAACTGAACTCCATATACTCATCTTCAAAGGCCTATCAAATACTGGGATGGAACTCTGCCTACCCCCTCTTCTATAGCTTTACTTAGCAACATTTTATTATATATACTTATAATGTAAATCAATTTTTATTGATTTAAGAAAAAAAGAGGCCTGCATGTAACAAGAATCTCTAATCTTTTGAAATTTTCCTTTAGTATCCCTAACTTAATACTATCATCATCCCAAGATAATAGAATATACTTTCTCTTTTTTAGCAAGACATTTTAACTTCCAGAGTTTGTCCTTTTTTATTCATTTAGCAAATGAAAACAGAAGTACATTATTGTAAGGACTTTATGCCATGCTAAAGTTTTATCATTATTATTTGAAGGTAAACTGTGGTAAGTTAAAGATGTGTACATAAGTCATAACACAATGATAAAAATGAAAGTACCAAAGAAGTATGCGTAATGAGCCAAAATAGGACACAAGATGGAAACATAACCATTATCAATTATTACAAAAGTGAGATCAGGAAATAATAAGTCAGAAATTACAAGTATCAGGAATTAGAGACGGAACATCACTACAGTTCCTATAGACATTAAGGGAATGTTACTAATAATTTTATGCCTACAAATTCAACAACTTAGGTGAAATGTACAAATTCCTTGAAAGAAATTCACCACTGCCGGGCGTGTTGGCTCAGGCCTGTAATCCTAGCACTTTGGGAGGCCACTGCGGGCAGATCATGAGGTCAGGAGTTCAAGACCAGCTTGACCAACGTGGTGAAACCCTGTCTCTACTAAAAATACAAAAATTAGCTGGGCGTGGTGGCACATGCCTGTAATCCCAGCTACTCGGGAGGCTAAGGCAGAAGAATTGTTTGAACCAAGGAGGCGGAGGTTGCAGTGAGCCAAGATTCTACCACTGCACTATAGCCTGGTAGGCAGAGCAAGACTCCATCTCAAAAAAAAAAAAAAAAAGGAAATTCACCACCAAAGCATATGAAGAAATGCATAAGCTTAACAGCCTATATCAAAGAAGTTGAATTTTTTAAAACTTTCTCACAATGAGAGCTTCTAGAATTCACTGGTAAAATCTAACTAATATTTAAGGAAGACATACTGCCAACTTTATGCAAACTCTTCCACAAAATAGAAGAGATGGGATTATATTCCTGACTTTTCTGAGACCAGCATTGCCTGATATCAAAACCTAACAAAGGATACAACGTTTGACATGCAAGATGAGTAAGTTCTACTGCACAACATAGAACTTAGAGTTAACAATACTGTATTGTATACTTAAACATTACAAATGTAACTTACAAACGTTGTTGTTACAACAAAGGAAAAGATTATTTAATCGACACCCTCACATCACAATTAAAAGAACTAGAGAAGCAAGAGCAAACAAATTTAAAAGCTAGCAGAAGACAAGAAATAACTAAGATCAGACCAGAAGTGAAGGAGACACAGACATGAAAAACCCTTCAAAAAACGTTTCAAAACATCAATGAATACAGGAGCTGGTTTGTTTTAGACACTAAAAAATAGACCATTAGCTACACTAAAACAAGAAAAGAGAGGAATCAAATAGATAAAACAAAAAATGATAAAGGGGATATCACCACTGATCCCACAGAAATACAAACTACCAGAGAATACTATAAATACCTCTATGCAAATAAACTAGAAAATCTAGAAGAAACTGATAAATACTTGGACACATACACCCTCCCAAGACTAAACCACAAAGTAGAATCCCTCAATAGACCAAAAACGAGTTCTGAAAATGAGGCAGTAATTAATAGCCTACCAACCAAAAAAAGCCCAGGTCCAGATGGATTCACAGTGAATTCTACAAGAGGTACAAAGAAGAGCTACTACCATTCCTTCTGAAACTATTCCAAACAATAGAAAAAGAGGGACTCCTCCCTAACTCATTTCATGAGGCCAGCATCCTCCTGATACCAAAGCGTGGCAGAGACACAACAAAAAAAAATTTCAAGCCAATATCCCTGACGAACATCGATGTAAAAATTCTCAACAAAATACTGGTAATCCAAATCAAGTAGCACATGAAAAACCGTATCAACCATGATGAATTCAGCTTCATCCCTGGGATGCAAGGCTGGTTCAACATACGTAAACCAATAAATATAATCCATCACATAAACAGAAGCAATGACAAAAAACACATAATTATCTCAATAGATGCAGAAAAGGCCTTTGACAAAATTCAACACCCTTCATGCTAAAAACTCTCAATAAACTAGGTATTGATGGAATATCTCAAAATAATAAGAGCTATTTACAGCAAACCCATAGCCAATATCATACTGAATGAGCGAAAACTAGAAGCATTCCCTTTGAAAACTGGCACAAGACAAGGATGCCCTCTCTCACAACTCCTATTCAACATAGTATCAGAAGTTCTGGCCAGGGCAAAGATGCAAGAGAAAGAAATAAAGGATCTTCAGCTAGGAATAGAGGAAGTCAAATTGTCTCTGTTTGCAGACAACATGGTTTTAGAAAACCCCATTGTCTCAGCCCAAAAACTCCTTAAGCTAATAAGCAACTTCAGCAAAATCTCAGGATATAAAATTTGCAAAAATCACAAGCATTCCTATACATCAATAATAGAAAAGCAAAGAGCCAAATCATGAGTGAACTCCCATTCACAACTGCTACAAAGGGAATAAAACACCTAAGAATACAACTTACAAGGGATGTGAAGGACCACTTCAAGAAGAACTATAGACCACTGCTCAAGGAAATAAGACAGGACACAAACAAATGGAAAAAAATATCCATGCGTATGTACCACCATAGAACCAATATCATGAAAATGGCCGTACTGCCCAAAGTAATTTATAGATTCAGTGCTATTCCCATCAAGCTACCATTGACTTTCTTCACAGAATTAGAAAAAAACTTTGACTAACCTGACAAAAACAAGCAATGGGGAAAGGATTCCCTATTTAATAAATGATGCTGGGAAAACTGGCTAGCCATATGTAGAAAACTGAAACTGGATCCCTTCCTTACACCTTATACAAAAAATTAATTCAAGATGGATTGAAGACTTAAATGTTAGACCTAAAACCATAAACCCTAGAAGAAAACCTAGGCAATACCATTCAGGACATAGGCATGGGCAAGGATTTCATGATAAAACACCAAAAGCAATGGCAACAAAAGCCAAAATTGATAAATGGGATCTAATTAAACTAAAGAGCTTCTGCACAGCAAGAGAAACTACCATCAAAGTGAACAGGCAACCTACAGAATAGGAGAAAATTTTTTCAATCTGCCCATGTGACAAAGGGCTAATATCCAGAATCTACAAAGAACTTAAACAAATTTACAAGAAAAAAAACAACCCCATCAAAAAATGGGCAAAGGTTATGAACAGACACTTCTCAAAAGAAGACATTTATGCAGCCAACAGACACATGAAAAAATGTTCATCATCACTGCTCATCAGAGAAATGCAAATCAAAATCATAATGAGATACCATCTCATGCCAGTTAGAATGGCAGTCATTAAAAAGTCAGGAAAAAACACATGCTGGAAAGGATCTGGAGAAATAGGAACACTTTTACACTGTTGGTGGTAGTGTAAATTAGTTCAACCATTGTGGAAGACAGTGTGGCGATTCCTCAAGGATCTAGAACTGGAATTACCATTTGACCCAGCAATCCCATTACTGGGTATATATCCAAAAGATTATAAATCATGGTACTATAAAGACACATGCACATGTATGTTTATTATGGCACCATTCATAATAGCAAAGACTTGGAACCATCCCAGATGTCCATCAATGACAGACTGGATTAAGAAAGTGTGGTACATATACACAATGGAATGCTATGCAGCCATAAAAAAGGATGAGTTCATGTCCTCTGCAGGGACATGGATGTCTCTGCAGGGACATGGATGAAGCTGGAAACTATCATTCTCAGCAAACTATCACAAGGACAGAAACCCAAACACCACATGATCTCACTCTTAGGTGGGAATTGAACATTGAGATCACATGGACACAGGGCAGGTAACATCACACACTGTGGCCTGTTGGGGCCTGGGGGGCTGGGAGAGGGATAACATTAGGAGAAATACCTAATGTAGACGATAGGTTGATGGGTGCATCTCAAGGGCTTGATAAAACATCGCAAGGAAACACACTGAGAATTTCTGATTCAGTAGTCTGGAGGGTAGGTGGGGGGTGGTACAAGAATTCGTATTTCTGCCAAGTTCTCAGGTGATGCTAATGATACTGGTCTGGAGACCACACTTTGAGAACCACTTCTATAAAGAGGGCCATGGTAGAGAAAGGAGTGAAAGTGAAATGAATAACCAAGCTAGCAAAGAAGATCTTAACTTTATACATCTCAAAATTATATAATAAAGAATTAGAGAACTGGCCAGGCATGTTGGCTCACGCCTGTAATCCCAGCACTTTGGGAGGCCAAGACGGGTGGATCACGAGGTCAGGAGATCGAGACCATCCTGGCTAACACGGTGAAACCCCGTCTCTACTAAAAATACAAAAAACTAGCCGGGCGAGGTGGCGGGCACCTGTAGTCCCAGCTACTTGGGAGGCTGAGGCAGGAGAATGGCGTGAACCCGGGAGGCGGAGCTTGCAGTGAGCCGAGATCCAGCCACTGCACTCCAGCCTGGGCGAGAGAGTGAGACTCCGTCTCAAAAAAAAAAGAGAACCAAGAGCAAACAAACCCCAAAACTAGCAGAAGACAAGAAATAACCAAGATCAAAGCTGAACTTAAGGAGATAGAGACATGAAAAGCCTTTCAAAAAAATCAAAGAATCCAAGAGCCATTTTTAAAAAATAATAAAATAGACCAGTAGCTAGAATCATAAAGAAGAAAAGAGAGAAGGATCTAATAAACATAGTCAGAAATGATAAGGGAGCTATTACCATTGATGCCACAGAAAAACACAAATAACTATCACAGAATACTATAAACACCTCTATACACATAAACCAGAACATCTAGAAGAAATGGATAAATTCCTGGACACATACACCCTCCCAAGACTGAAGCAGGAAGAAATTGAATCCCTGAATAGACCAATAATGAGTTCTGAAATTGAGGCTGTAATAAATAGCCTACCACCAAAAGAGGCCCAAGACCAGATGGGTTCATAGCTGAATTCTACCAGAGGTACAAAGAAGAGCTGGTACCATTTCTACTGCAACTATTCCAAAAAATTGAAAAGGAAAGACTGTTCCCTAACTTATTCTATAAAGCCAGCATCATCCTTACACCAAAACTTGGCAGAGACGCAACAAAAAAAGAAAATTTTAGGCCAATATCTTTGATGAACATCTATGTAAAAATTCTCAGTAAAATACTGGCAAACCAAATCCCACATCACATCAAAAAGCTTATCCACAGCAATCAAGTTGGCTTCATCCCTGGGATGCAAGGTTTGTTCAACATATGCAAATCAATAAATGTGTTTCATTGCATAAACAGAATGAAAGACAAACTTTGTTCAACATATGCAAATCAATAAATGTGTTTCATTGCATAAACAGAATGAAAGACAAACACATGATTATCTCAATAGATGCACAAAAGGCCTTCTGTAAAATTCAACATCCTTTTATGTTAAAAACTCTCAATAAACTAGGTACTGAAGGAACGTATCTCAAAATAGCCATATATGACAAACCCATAGCAATATAATAATTAATGAGCAGAAGCTGGAAGCATTCCACTTAAAAACTGGCACAAGAATGCCCTCTCTCACCACTCCTATTCAACATAGTATTGAAAGTTGTGGCCAGGGCAATTGGGCAAGAGAAAGAGATAAACAGTACTCAAATAGGAAGAGAGGAAATCAAATTATTTTTGTTTGCAGATGACATGATCCTATATCTAGAAAACTCCATAATCTCAACCAAACAGCTAGGAATACCTCTGCAGGATTTTTTCATAAGTATTGGCAATTTGAGTCTATTTTTCTTCTTTTTGCAAAAATGCAAAGGGTCGACCCTTTTATGAAAACAGGAGGAAAAAATTGAAGGTCGTACACTTTGTGATTTCAAACATTATGAAGATATTGTTATCAAAATACTGTGGCATTGGCATAAAGACAAATACAAAGATCAATGGAATGGAAGAGATCAATGGAATGAAGATCAGTGGAATGGAATCCACTAATCAATGGATTGGAATGGATTAATGGAATGGAAGGAATCAGTGAAGATCAGTGAAATGGAATAAGAATCCAGATAGACCCAGAAATATATAATTAATTGATTTTCACCAATAGGCTAAGGTAATTAAATAAGAAAAGGAAAATCTCTTTAACAAATGGTGCTAGAGTAACTGAATAGCCAAAAGCCAAAAAGAAAACAAAAAACCCTGTAACTGTGTCTCCAAAGATATACAAAAATTATCCCCAAAGTAATCATAAACATTAATAAAACTTAACAAAAAATATATAGGAGAAAATTTTAGTGACTTTGTGTTTGGCAGTGATTTCTTAAATAGGACACCAAAAACGAACTATAAAAAGAAAAAAAACGATACATTGGACGTTATCAAAATTTTAACCTTCTCTTTAGAAGACACTTATAAAAATGAAAAGTGAGTCACAGACTAGGAGAAAATAATTTCAAGACATATACCTAACAAAGGAACCTACATCTAGAATAGATTTTGTTTAAAAACTCAATAATGAAAAGGCAAACATCTCAATTATAAAAATGCAAAAAAAATTCTAGAGATATTAGGACTTGTGGATGGGAAAGAAGCACATAAAAATGTAGGTGTCATTAGGAATATCAGAACTGCAGTAAGAATATCAATTTATAAAGATCAGTTGTATTTCTATATAATAGCAATGAATCCTAGTATATGGCACTCACAGTATCCAAAATGAAATTAAGATCTTAATTCCACTTATAATAGCATTGAAAAAAATGAAATGGATGGGAATAAATTTAACAAAAGGAGATCAAGACTTGTGCACTGAGAGCTACACAACATCATTGAAATAAATTACATAGAATTTAATGGAAATTGAATTTAATGGAAAACCATCCTTTGTTCATGGGGAAATGGAGAGTGACTGCATGGATCCAGAGTATTTTGGGAGATTGATAAAAATATTCTGGAATTAGTGGTTATGCTTGTACACCCTTGTGACTATATTAAAACCCACTAAATCATACACTATAGAGAGGTGGGTTTGATGGTATATTAATTATATATCACTAAAAACAATTTTTGTAAATCGCAATGAGACAGCCCTGCACACTAGCTTGATTGGTTTATAGCTTAAATTAAAAAGCCAAATGGTACCAAGTGTTGTTATGGATCTGGAACAGATTGAATTTTCAGATACTGCTGATAGTTTAGCTTTTTCTTATAAGGTTAAACATATACTTAACATATTAGCTTAACATATTAGTGATATTAACATATCACTCATGAATATTTACCCAAGAGAAATGAAAGCATATGCCATACAAATACTTATTTGTGAACAACTCAACATTCAAGAGGTGAAATGATACGTTTTTGTTATATCCATAAAATTGGAATGCTACTCAGAAATTCAAACAATGACTATTTTATTTATGCAACTGCGTGGATACACCCAGTGTTCTGGCGGCAAATGTTTTAAAACTGGCTCTTAAAAAAAAAAAAAAAAAGAAAGGAAGAGGAGGAAGCCTTGATCTATAGCATTTCTCATTTCCATGGTACAAATGCTGCTACCATGGCTGATTTCAAGTTACCAATATAAGGTCAATGAATGTGGAGTGAGGAAGAGATGTCTAGTAGCAAACTATTTTGTAGTATTTCTTCTATCCATGTCTTCTATCCAGTATTTCTTCTATCTTATATCCAATAGACATAATCTTGAACACAGTTTTTGTTTGTTTTTATAGAGACAGGGTCTCACTCTGTCACCTAGGCTGGAGTGCAGTGGTACAATCCTAGCTCACTGCAACCTCCAACTCCTGAGCTCAATAGATCCTCCCACCTTAGCCTCCTGAGTAGCTAGGAGTACAGGCACATGCCCTCACACCAGGCTAATTTTTTTAATTTTCTGTAGCGATAGTTTCTCACTATGTTGACCAGGCTGTTTTTGAACTCCTGTGGTCAAGTGATCCTCTTGCCTCAGCCTCTCAAAGTGCTGGGATTACAGGTGTACTCCACCTGGCCCAGCTTAAATAAACATCATTCTTTATTCAGGTTGCTATAACAGATTTTAATAGACTAGGTGGCTTAAATATGTATTTCCTACAGTTCTGAAGGCTGAGAAATCTAAGATTGGTGCCAGCATGGTTGGGTTCTGATGACGGCAGCCAACTTTTCCTTGTATCCTCATATGGTGCAAAGAGTGCAGGCTAGCTCTCTAACCTCTTCCTATAAGAGCATTAATCCCATTTATGAGGGTGAAGCCTCATAACCTTCACCCTCATAACCTAATTCCCTCCAAAGGCCCCACCTAACAAGTACCATTAGTGACTAGCTTTCAACAAGATGTCTGAGGGGACATAACATAATAAAAATTGTAAAATAATTACAAAGAGATGAGGTTTGAGAATATTCGTTAACTGTTTTAAAATAACATTTAATTGTAAATTCATATAACTTTTAAAATAATGGCTATTTAACAATGAACTTACATCATTTGTAAAATTTTAAGACTTGGCTCTCACTAGCCTTTGTGAGCTGGTTCAATCACATTACTGGATAAAACTCAAAATAATTATACATAGCAAAAAAAAAAGGAAGGTTAAAAGTTTAATATTTATAATACTATATATAGATAAATAAATTTAATTATATACATAATTTTAGAAAATTCAAACTAGTATGTTGTTGGGAACAGGCCCCCAAATCTGGTCATAAACTGGCCATAAACAAAATCTCTGCAGTACCATGACATGTTTGTGATGGCCATGACGCCCACACTGAAAGTTGTGGGTTTACCAGAGTGAGGGAAGGAACACCTGGCCCACCCAGGGCGGAAAACCACTTAAGGCGCTCTTAAACCACAAACAATAGCATGAGTGATTGTGCCTTAAGGACATGTTCCTGCTGCAGATAACTAGCCAGAGCCCAGCCCTTTGTTTCCCGTAAGGAATACTTTTAGTTAATCTATAATCTGTAGAAACAATGTTTATCACTGGCTTGCTGTCAAAAAATATGTGGGTAAAACTCTGTTTGAGGCTTTCAGCTCTGAAGGCTGTCAGCCCCCTGATTTCCCACTCCACACTCTATGTTTCTGTGCATGTGTCTTTAATTCCTCTAGCACTGCTGGGTTAGGGTCTCCACAATGCAGCTGGTCTCTGCAGTATGTATTAACATACCAGCAATTGTCTGTTAATTAGTTGGTGGAGGGAGGACTGATGAATTACAAATGGAAACAAAGAAACTTTTGAGAGTGAAAATATTGTCAATAATTTTTAGTTATATTTTGATTTTACTCTATACAAGTTTAAATACTATTTAGACCCTAAAATTCCATTTAATTTAGAATTTACTGAACTTTTATTATTAGCTTGGAAGACTATATGCAAGATTTTTCAACATCCATGCATGTAAACACACAAAATCTGTGGCTAAACTGATGATTGTTATCTAGTTTGTGCTTCAATTAATAGCTGGCTAATTTCGTATCAAAGATATAACAAACTAATGGGCTTGAACCCAAGTTTGTTTCACCTCAAGCATTTGATTGATTGGTTGCATTAATGCACAGAAATTAGTGCGACTGGCTCAGTAATTATTTTATGTTCTAATTTATATTAATAGCCACTCATACTAAATGAAATGAACAATTACTATTGAAATATTTTTGTGCCATTTGACATTAGTAGTCATTTTAAAATAAATGCTATATAAAAATTCATAAATGTGTTTTGTTTCTTGTTATGGCTCATTTAACATGGTTAGTGTGCTAAATTGTGGAAATCAAAACTCAATACTATTAGCTTTACAATGTTTATAGATCAAATTTTAGTGTAAACCCACAGAGCCCATTTAACTCTACTCTTGATGTATGTTTGGTTAAAATCTTTGAGAAAATATTAATAGAAATTATAACCCCAACATGCCTGCATATGTACATACTTTTAACTATGGCAACATAACATTGGCCTAAATGAGTGTATCACAGAAAACAATGTGGAAATAATCCACAATTTTTTAAACTCTCAAGGAATATAAAAGCATGAAGACATCTTATTAAATATTATTTTGATAAATTTCATGGAAGTAAATATACATTCAGTGTAGTTTTACTAGATGAAAGAAATGTTACAGATTATAATTTTACTTGCTGAACATACTTAATGATGAACTTACCTTCATCTCTCCCAGAGCTAAGCTTCACTATAAGTATTCTTAATATATACCATGGTGTAGATAGTACAATCTGTTCATATTTTAAAAGACAAATACTGTCTTAGACATATTGTCACAACAAAATACTATAGACTAGGTGGCTTAAATAATAGACATTTCTCACAGTTCTGAAAGCTGGGAAGTCCAAGATCAAGGGGCTGGCAGATCGATGTCTGATGAAAGTTTACAGATCCCATCTTCTCCCTGTATCTTCTTCACACTGTGGAGGGAAGAAAGAGAAAGCAAGCCCTCTCTCATCTTTTTACAAGGGCACTAATCCCACCATGAGGGGCTGCTCCATTCTCATGAGCTTATTCTCGAAGACCTCGCCTCCTATTATCATCACACTGGGACTTAAGATTTTAACATATGCATCTTGTGGGGACACATTCAGTCCATAGCAATATTAACTAAATAGATTTTTTTAAAGTGTACAGTTTTGAATAGAATTTATCATTCTCCACTGTACTAGAGTTCTTCCAAGAAACAGAACCAGATTTTAATATGAATATATATAAATAAAAAGCATACATAAATATATATATAAAATTCAGTCTCAAATACTAATCTCTTCTGTAAACACCCTCACAGACACACCCAGAAATAACCTTTAATCGGAGGACCCTGTTAGAGTAAAACAGCCTGCTACCTGAATGGAACTCTGGGACAACAGGCATCATTAGTCAAATGGATATATGGTCTCTCTATAACATGAGCTATATACTTTTTTTTCAGAATATCTGAAAAAGAGGAGGAAGGGGGAGTTTGGTTAAGAAAAAGCTTACAGTTGGATGATGTAATAAGTAACATTTAGCAAATATTTATTGCCCATCTACCATGGGTTCTCTATATTATACCAGGCTCTGGAGATAGGAAAAATGAATAGTATATAGTCTCAATTTATATTGAGTTCTCAGTGAACTCAATATAAATAACAAAAACTAACATACAGTGATGGCTAGCAAAAATTCACAAAAGGAAATTAGTAGTCTTTCTTAACCTTTTCCCAATGAAGTTTTTATTTTACTGTGGCAAAATATACATGACACAAAATTTACTATGTTAACCATTTTTAAGTACAGTTCAGTAAAGTACATTGACATTGCTGTACAGCTAATTGCCAGAACTCTTCATCTTGAAAACCTGAAACTCTGTCCCATTAAACAACAGCTCCCATTCACCCCTTCCCCAGCCCCTGGCAACCACCATCTACTTTCTGTCTCTATGAATCTTGGTACTTTAGGTATCTCATTTAAGTGGAATCATAACAGTATTTGTCTTTGTGTGTCTGGCTTATCTCATTATGTAAAATGTCCTCAAGGAACATTCATGCTGTAGTGTATATCAAAATTTTTTTCTTTTTTAAAGTGAATAATATTCCATTGTATGTGTATGCCACATTCTGTTTCTCCCTTCATCCATCGATTAATGTGGGTTGCTTCCACCTTCCTTTTTATAACAGTGTAAACTCTTAAGATAACAAGCATTTTATTTTTTTAATTGAAAAAACCTGGCTGGGCGGAGTGGCTCAGGACTGTAATCCTAGCACTTTGGGAGGCCAAGGCGTGCGGATCACTTGAGCCTAGGAGTTCAAGTCCAGCCTGGGCAATATGGCAAAACTCCGCCTCTACAAAAAATACAAAAATTAGCCAGGTATGGTGGTGGGTGCCTGTAGTTCCACCTAGTCAGGAGGCTGAGGTAGAAGGATCACCTGAGCCTGGGAAGTCTAAGCTAGAGTGAGCCATGATCATGCCACTGTACTCCAGCCTGGGTGACAGAGTGAGACCCTGTCTCAAAAAAAAAAAAAAAAAAAAAAAGCTGACATTTTTCATAGAAAGCAAGTAATAGAAGATCTTCTTTGAGAAGGGAAAATATAAAATAGGTTCAAAAAATGATTTATGTTTTAAAAGAGAATCATTCAATTAAATCTTTTAGATCTGAAAGTCCTTAGTTTGCTCACGTGCCATTTTATAATCCTTTTCCTATACTGATAAAAAAAAAAAATTGAATGCTACAGGAATACTGTGATGTGCCCATGGAGCTGAACAAAGGTCTTGTTAAGATTAAACTGGAATCTGCTGTAACTTTTATCACAAATTACTCATTGTCTGTGTTGTACTTCCTCTTAAGTAGAGATGATAAGGGCTCTCTTGTTAAATTGTTTCGCTCTGAAACTTGTCTTTATTCTTCTGAAATACAAATTTCTAATTATGTATGTTTGTGAAATAGGTTTTAGTTATTTCAATTAATTGAGTAGAGTTGTAAATTATGGCAAGTGTAGGAGTTAGTGATAATCTTAAATTGTATCTATTATTAATCGTTGCATATGAAATGGAAATTGCAGTGACCTCTTTACATTTCTTTTTTTTAAATTGTAAACTGAATCTGTTTTCACACATCATAAAAACCTTGTGCAACTGCTAGTGTTTGAAATAAATTACAATTACAGTGCTGTCTCCCTATTTCAGGCACTGCAATAAGCTAGAATCAAATGAAAGTTCTTCTGACATTTTCAAAACCTAAAATCCAATGTTGGTTTAACTTCAACAGTCTGCAGATAATGGATTACTGGTACTGCACTCCTATCTGAGAAACAAGCTATTATTTTTACCAGTGGGATAGTGATATTTGTTAGTAGTACAAATAATTCCATCATTAAATAGAGAAGGGAGGAAAATTCCTACAAGTGGCCATTTTTTAAGGTTCATACAATAAACATATTAAGATTGTAGGGTGGAAATTAAAACATCCAAGATTGTACTAGAGTGGTTTTTTTTTTTGTGCAAGTCACTTAACCTTTCTCTACATAAGTTTCCAGATATTTGAAATGGTAATAATTATAGCCACTTCAGAGGGTTGTCATAAAAGTCTTAATGTAGATAAAATATGTATAACAGTGCTTGTAAGTGCTATAAAAGTGTTTGCTATTGTTACTCTTCTTATTCTCATTTTCACATGATTCTTCATTGACTCACGTTTAGAGTATTACTGTACATTCTTAACTCACCTCCGTGATTGCAGTTTCATCTTCCTAATGTTCTTCTTCCCATCTCTACTAGGGTAATCTTCAAAAAATCCAAATTTGTTGTGTCACTTCCTCACTTAAAGGTTAATTTAGTTTTACCATTGCTTTCCAGATAAAGTTTAAATTCCTTAGTATAAACAACCACAAATTTTATGATGTCATCCTTAATTCATCAGCCCATTTCTCTCGTCTTATTAATGCTTCTTCCTTTCCCTGCTGTGTTTACCTATTATAGATACTCAGGAAAAGACCGACTATTTGTTTACCTTTTGAGACTCATATCAAGCATGATCTCCACCAGAAAGCCTTTCCTGACTCTTGCCATTCCATGCAGTTTGAATATGATATACTCTACCTTCGTGTTCACAATCACAGTGCTTACTGCTATTAGGGAGCTCAATTTATTGTCCATAGCCATCTCTTTTATTGTCGATTTCCCTCTCTATCATAAGCTTTTGTAGACAAGAATTGTGTTGACTTAATATCCTCAGCAGTTAACAAATGATTGGCAGATAGCAGCTATTTACTCATACTTGCTGCATAATCACTTAATTGATATTTGAGAGAGAGTTAACAAATGAACACCCTGGTTATAACTGGTTCTGCTTTTGTGACATCTTTCATGAAATGCATAGGATGGTGAAAAGAGGTTACATTTTGGGTTAGACCTAGATTCAACTTCTCTATCACTTAGTTTTTTTTAAAAAAAAAAAAAACCTTTAAGATTAGTTAAATAAACTTACTCTAAGCCTTAATGTCTCCATCATTATAAATTTAATTCCCAATACATAATTATCTTATACTGAATCTCAAATGGTTTAATATGTATAAATCATTATAGAAATACTAAATCTATTGAAGACAGTATTGGTGCTGATATGGACTCTAGAGCCAAGTTACCGGGGGGTTTACATCCTGGATCTGCCATTTGCCAGCTCTGTGATTTTTGAACATGCTATTCTCTTTGTGTCTACATTTTCTCTCTCTGTAAAATGGAAATTATAATATTAAGTTGGTGCAAAAGTAATTGTGGTTTTGGATCATGAATTTTAAGTTTTTATATTAATAACTAGGCTCAAAGACATATTTATTAATCAAAATAGGAACCATTACAATCAGCACATTTTGCCAATAAGAAATACATTGCTTTATTCCTGTAACGTAAAAATCTATCCTTTGGGATTCGAGAAACTCTTGGAAAGCATTTTCTGCATCCAGCTGGTTGTGGAAGTGTTTTCCTTGCAAAATGTTGTTGAGATGCTTAAAGAAATGGTAGTCAGCTGGCGAGAGGTCAGGTGAATATGACAAATGAGGCACAACTTTGTAGCCCAATTCATTCAACTTTTTTTTTTTTTTTTTGAGACGGAGTCTCGCTCTGTCGCCCAGGCTGGAGTGCAGTGGCCGGATCTCAGCTCACTGCAAGCTCCGCCCCCCGGGTTTACGCCATTCTCCTGCCTCAGCCTCCCAAGTAGCTGGGACTACAGGCGCCCGCCACCTCGCCCGGCTAGTTTTTTTTTTTGTATTTTTTTGGTAGAGACGGGGTTTCACCGTATTAGCCAGGATGGTCTCCATCTGACCTCGTGATCCGCCCGTCTCGGCCTCCCAAAGTGCTGGGATTACAGGCTTGAGCCACCACGCCCGGCCTCATTCAACTTTTGAAGTACTGATTGTGCAACTTGTGGTTGGGCACTGTCATGGAGAAGAATCAGGCCCTTTCTGTTGACCAATGCTGGCTGCAGATAGTGCAGTTTTTGGTGCATCTCAGCTATTTGCTGAGCATACTTCTCAGATGTAATAGTTAAGCCAGGATTCAGAATGCTGTAGTGGATCGGACCAGCAGCAGAGCACTAAACAGCGACCGTGACCTTTTTTTGGTGGAAGTTGGCTTTGGGAGGTGCTTTGAAGCTTCTTCTTGATCCAGCCACTGAGCTGATCATTGTTGGTTGTTATATAAAATTCACTTTTGATTGTACATCACAATCCGATTGAGAAATGGTTCATTGTTGTTATGCAGAATAAGAGAAGACAAGACTTCAAAACAATTTTTGGTTAGCTCATGAGGCATCCTCTTATCAAGTTTTTATCACCTCTCCAATTTGATTCAAATGCTGAATGACTATAGAACGGTTGATGTTGAGTTCTTCTGCAGCTTCTCCTGTAGTTGTAAGAGGATCAGCTTGGATGATTGCTCTCAGTGGGTCGTTGTCAACTTCCGATAGCTGGCCACTATATCCTCATCTTCAAGGATCTCCTTTGCAAAACTTCTTGAACCACCACTGCACTGTACATTCGTTAGTAGTTCCTGGGCCAAATGTGTTGTTCATGTTGCCAGTTGTCTCCACTGATTTACAACCCATTTTGAACTCAAATAAGAAAATCACTCGAATTTGCTTTTTGCCTAACATCATTTCCATGGTCTAAAATAAACATAAACAGCAAGCAATAAGTCATTAGCAAAAAAAAATAAAGTGAGAAATGCTCATTAAAATGATGTATAACATAAGTACATTTAAGAATGCATTTCAATATCAAACAGCAAATTCTAACAATGTAAAAACTGCAGTTACTTTTGCACTTACCTAATAGTACACTTCTGAGGATTATTTTGAGGAATATATGAGGTGGTATCTATCAAGCACTCACCATAGTTACTAACACATAGTAAGCACCCAATAAATATTGGCTTAAAAAAATTTCCTGCAACTCAAGGCATAGCTTAATAGGTGCCTCTTTTTTAAAGACTTCTTGATTAAATCATTTTTTCCCTCTAAACTCCAATAACATGATACATAATTTATTCATAAAGCACCACAAGGAACTTCAGCTTTGTATCTCTTTATTGGTTTTTAATTTTCTTTAAATACTGTATTTATTTCATTCATCTCATGTATCACTATCATTATCATTTCTATTATATCACCTATTATGTTTTAATTCTCTACATATTTAACACTATTAAATATTTTTTATATAGGTAAATATCTATCACGCTATAAAATGTAAGCTCCATAATAGCAAGGACCTTATGTTAATAGTATCTGCACATTATAGATAGTAAATAATTGCTGTATGGATGAATAATGACTTAAACATTTATTGAATTAATGTATTACACTTGGCAATAAAATTGGTAACTCTCTTAACCATCTATAGATGACTGATAAATTGTCCTAAGGCTTAGTGGCATAAAACAATAGAAATGTATAATATCACAGTTTTTATGGGTCTAGAATCCAAGTGTGGTTTAGCTGAGAATTCTGGCTCAGGGTTTCTCACAAGGCTCAGCTTCCAAGGTTACTCATGGGCCAGCTCTTGTGAGTGAGAGAAATGTCAAATAATTTAGGAGTCATATTTAAAAACTGCCACAGTCTGCCCTCTAGGCACAAATTATTTACGTTTCCCCGCATGCAAAATACAACCGTATCCTCCCAAACTCCTCCACATGTTTCATTTCATTACAGGATCAGGCTAAGGCTAAAGGGAAAAAATTGTCATTTAAATCAGATGAAAGTATAGATGAGGCTTTTTGGGTTTGATTCCTCAAAAATAGCTGCATAAATATTGTTCCCATCTAAAGACCAGTGAACTACAGTGACAAGTTACCTATTCCCTTTAAAACCAACATAAAATGGTAGGACAGGCATAGGGTAACTGCAAAGACATTTCTATTCAAAAAGGGTGGAGGAAGATTGGGAGGCTAACATGTCCTTAGCAATTCTGAAATCCAAGCAAGTTCATGTTTCCAGTTCCTTTATTAGAATTTTGTATTGTTTCCTAGGAATGATTAATTGCTCTTGGCTTTACCCTTCCAGCTCTTGATTCTAACCTCTGAATTATCCATACATTTCAGTAAGATATAGCTCATGTTTGCAGCTGAGTGGTTTTCTCAGTCTGCTCCCTGCCCATAGAAGCCTTGGAGCCAAGTTCTCTTTGAATTGCACCCTCTCCTAACCCTTTAATCCTAAACTGATAGTTTACACCAGAACAGTTTCTCTAAAACTGGGAGTTTGCTATGAATCTCATTGAGATTCACTCCATTAGAAAAAAACCACAACCACAGATCTTTTAAAGATAAGCCTTTCTTTCTATCTTAGGCTTCTTTTGCATCAGCTGTGGGACAACACCCTTAAGATTTATTGAAGCGCTGTTGTTTAACAGAGGTTTGTCTGAGATTTTTCCTTCCTTTTTTTTTTTTAAGTCCTCAAAGGTCCATAGGCTCCTCTAGGAGCCTTCTAGTCTCCTAGAAGTCCTCAAAGTTTTCACTTACATTCTCCTAAAGATCCCTCCAGCTTCAACCCACCACACCTAGTCTCAAGTTCAGTGCCATGTGATTCAGGATTTTGTTAAGGCAGCACCCCGCCTCTGGTGTATCAAAATTGTTATTGGTTGTCTTGCTGCAGAACAAATCTCACCAAAACTTACTGGCTTAAAATAATATTTTTAAAAAATCATTTACTTTTAGCTTGAAAGTCTGGAATTTACTAGGGCTTGGTAGAGAAAGCTTGTCTTCTTCACACAGCTCACTCACATGGTTGGCAAGTTGGTGCCAGCTGAGAGCTGGGGATCTCTGTTTATCTCCACATGGGCCTCTCCAAAGACAGTTTGGGCTCTGCAGCATGGTGACTGGCTTCTAAGATTAAAAATCTCAAAAGGCAGGAAATATAAGCAACCAATTTTTTATAGCCTAGACTTGGAAACTGGCATAGTACACTTCCTTTGTTTTGGAAGAGAGGAGCACAGACCTCAAGTCTCAAGAGGCAAAGTGTCAAAGGATTTGCAGTTGTGTTTCAAAATCACTACACCTGTTTTAGATCAAAGCACAGTTCTGGCACTTATCTATCACATTCCTAAGAAGGCTTACTTTATTCCTGTAAAGTAAAGGGATTCAGTGTTTTCTAAGGTCCTTTTCTACTCTAAATTTGGTCATCTTACAATTCCCATTTTCTATACATTATTGATATATTCTAGCCCATAGTTTCTTAACTATGTAATCAGACAGTGTTGGGGGTATAAAATTGATGTTCTCTCCTTATTACCACACTTCAGAAAAATAATATGTTGAGAAGTTTGTGTGATATTTATAAAATATTTAGAAAATCCAGAAAATCTTCACCAAAAAGGTATATTATAATCAACATGAACTTACAAGAATACTTGTGCAGTGAAGAGTCTGCATTAACAGAGAATGCCTGTAATGGAAGGTCAAATAGTAGAAAGATAACTTTTGTAAGGCAGCTATTCTTAGAGGGGTTTTATTTTATTTGTTTTTAATTTAATGTACTCCTTTTTATTTTTTTCTGTTTCATATGTTTCAGTGTGGTTTGGGAATAAAGTTTCCGTTATACTGCTCTATTTATAGTTTTAAAAAATACTCTAGGGACCAGTTGATTGTTTTATAATCTTCACCACTTATAAAGTGAATTTGTCAAATTTGTGTTTCATTATGCAGTAAATATTGTTTAAGAAAACATGGTTGACTATTTTTTATATGCCAGTTTAAGTTCATCTGTTTATTCTTTCAGGAACTTGTACTTTTCTTCCTTTTAGAGAAACATTAATTCATGTTGTCTCTACTATTCAATTTAATGAGATCATAGAAGAACAGACATATCTTAATGAATTTCATATGTATATGTGAATTATGCCAAAATTTTTCTCCATCACACGACTGTTAGTCTTTTATATGTAGTATCATATACACAAACTCAATTTTGACCCTTTTTAAATTGCAGTGTCCTCTCGCATGGCAGAGCAAGTGGGAAGGCCCAGAAGATCCCTTACAATACCTGAGAGGTCTTGTTGCCCGTGCCCTTGCAATACAGGTAAGCCTAAATTATTTACTAAGTGGGTTGTCCAACTGTGTGACTATTGTATTATAGAGATAACCATTGTGCTAATCACTAGTGAGAATTACATTATGATTTTGCACATAAAACACCATATATTCATTATTCTGCCATTTGTTATTTTTGTATAGCACTATTTTTTTTTTTTTTTTTTTTTTGAGACGGAGCCTTGCTCTGTCGCCCAGGCTGGAGTGCAGTGGCCGGATCTCAGCTCACTGCAAGCTCCGCCTCCCGGGTTTACGCCATTCTCCTGCCTCAGCTTCCCGAGTAGCTGGGACTACAGGTGCCCGCCACCTCGCCCGGCTAGTTTTTTGTATCTTTTTTTAGTAGAGACGGGGTTTCACCGTGTTAGCCAGGATGGTCTCGATCTCCTGACCTCTTGATCCACCTGTCTCGGCCTCCCAAAGTGCTGGGATTACAGGCTTGAGCCACTGCGCCCGGCCTGTTTTGTTTTGTTTACAAAAAACGTGTTTTCTGCTTTACTGTGGCTTTTCATCATTTTTGAGAGTTTAGAGAACGATTTACAATTTTAGTAGAGATGGATCTCATAGACGGTAACTGAAACTAAATCATCACTGTGACTAGTTTGCCTTAGGGAGCTCTCTATGGGGAGCTGCTTTAAAAAAGTTTTTTTCAAATTGATAAATTTTTTTCAGAATAAACCAGTCAGGTAACTTCAGGAAAACAGAAGAATAGTATAGACAGAGAAAGAGTGTATTTTTTAAGGAATAGTAAATGATACAGGTTAGTTGATGCAAACAAGGTACCTTTGTTGATTTTCCACTGTCTTCCTCTGCTTGTTGCACCAGCCTCACAAAAGAGCCTTTCGTTTTAACCACATTAACTTCTACTATCACATGAATAACTTGATCTGTGTCCTTCTCAATGTAGCGCTCTTCATCCATGCTTTTAAAAAAAAAAAAAATCCACAAACCTGTTCACATCTTTAACCTTGTTATCACTCATCTCTGCTCCACCTTTGAACCTCTAAGCATACATGTTATTCTTTGACAACAGCCACATTTCATTCTCAAGTTTGTATTCTCTAGACTTTCCAGTCTCTTCCTGCTCAGTATTCTCTCATTCTGTCACTTTCTTTCCTGATTCTGGCCGATTCATCCTGCAATTTGGGGCATATAACTGTATTCTCTTTCTAGCACCTTCAGTACCCTAACTCACTTTTCTTTATGCTTCATCCTTGCCAAAAACCATTTAACTTGGATTAGTATCTGTCCATATGCAGGCTGCTGAGCTCTGCTACCAACACTTCAGATACAGTGTACACTTCAGGTACAGTTCAGATACAGTGGATGGGCCCTGAGCACTGCTCCTGTATTCCACAGTGATGTTTCAAACCTTCACTCTTTCTTGAAGACTCCATTCTGTCACTGACTCCCCTTTTCCTTAGCAAAACACCTTATGTTTTACTTCACAGAGAAAATTCAAGCTGTGAGATATGACCACTTGAAAATTCCTGCCCTTCTCTCTCATCTACAAATTTGTCTGAAGCCATCTTCATCATCTTTGTTCTAACATAAAAGTTGACCTTATGAAATTGAAGGCTCATCCCTAGACCTATGTATTGATTCTGTCTGTTCTTTACTCTTTAGAGACCTCCTCCAGGGGGGTCTTCCCTTGTTCTTCTGTCTTTTCATCTTTTCATCTCTTCTTACACTGTTTGGCAGCCTACAATTGGGACTCCTTTGAAGGTACCAGGACTGATGTGAGCAATAGTTTGGCTTCTATTATAACCAGTTCTCCAGTTTGTAGGATTGTTGAAGGAAGAAAAAGTACTAGATCTGGAAATGAGGTTAAAATTAGCAGGCAGAGAAGAATCTGTCAGGGACTCTGATTTAGTCATCTTTCTATCTATCTGCTGTGCATATGCCTGGACATAATCTATCACTAAATGCTGGAAGGAAGGAAGAAAGGGAGAAAGTCTATTAGTGATCTTAGAAAAGTATAGAAATGCTCTGAAGTTTGTTGTATAATTGCATGGCTATGATAATTTACCACTTCATGTACTTTTCAGTACTATTTCCTTTAAATTATTTTTAAAAGGACAGGGACTTTTAACTTGCTATGAATGGTAGCCTACATTACACTATGTAAGTACACTTAATAATTATGCTGTGTGTTTATAATGATAAATATATTGGTACTATAATATTCTTTAAAACAATTTTACAGGAATTATTGAAATTTCTTGCATGGTTATTCATATATTAATAACTGGTCATCAAAACTAATGAAAAACTAATCATCAAAACTGAACACTTTTCTACTGCGTAATTTTCTTAAAAGCTTTATGAGGCATTCAGCATTAATTGTAGTGATAAAATATCCTCCTAACCCTCAAGATAATGTTCAGGACTGACCATAGGTTACCTTTCATCCTTCCAACCAGGGAATATGCACTATTTCTTCCACAACCACTTGGGAATACTTTTTATGTTGTTTTATTTTCCTGGCTTAATATTTTTTAAATTTTAAATATAGATAGATATCCATCTTCCTGAGGTAACCTTTGATATTTGGGATTTGCTTTTCATCTATTCAAGGGCTTGACAGATCCCTTGTTTTCATCTGTGCCTTCTGTTTCACAGGTTCATATCCAGAGCAGCTTGTGATACTTGGAGAACAATGTAACTACCTAGTTGGAAAACAAAGGATGGGAAACTGGGTGGGCAGGGAAAATTAGAAGCACTATTTGCAAGGAACTGTGAAAATGGCACCTTTTGGTTTCTTAAGAAAGCATAATGATCAGACTCAATCCAAACAGGTATACAGCAGGTTGAGCCCAGATCCAGCTATAGTTTAAGATTTTAGGGTCTTGCATTTTGAGGCATAGTTTATGGGAAAAGAGAACAAACTATTGAGGGTGTCATATATCGTGCCAGTTTATTACAGGAGTTTTATGCAAATAAGGTAAGACTGACTTGGGTCAAAGGCAGCAGTGATTCATTCAGTCAGTCAGTCAAAAATATAATAAGCAGCTACTTTATTCTAGGCCCTGTGTGAAGTACTGGGGATATAATGATTAATAAGTAGATACAATAACTGCCTCACAGATCTTATATTCATTCATCATTTTATCAATAAAAGTTCTATAAATGTAAGCTGGGCACAGTGGCACGTGCCTGTAGTTCCAGTGACTCAGGAGGCTGAGGCAGGGGGATCACTTGAGCCCAAGAGTTCAAGTCCAGCCTGGGCAACAATGAGAACTCGCCTCTTAAAAAAGATAATTCCACAAATGTGATTAATACTTTCCTGGCGCCAAACACTGTGTGAGGTTGCTGAATATGGAGTGGTAAACAAAATAGACATACATCTTGTTCTCCAGGAATTATCCTTACAACTTATCAGAAAGATAAAACTGAATAAACAACAGTAAGAGAAGAGTGATAAAGGAAGTACAGTATTATGGAAGCAAATAGCACTACTTAACCTAGAAGGGGTCAGAGAAGTGATGCCTAAGCTGAGAATTTAGTAGGAATAAACCAAATGAGGATGAGAGGAAAGAATTTATCAGACAGAAGGCAGACCGGAGTCTGATATCAAGAGTAAGTATTGTGTTATACCAAAGTTATTGAAATTTTGTAAAAAAAAATTAATAAAAAGTAAGCATTGTGGTTTCAAGTAACTAAAAGCAGAGCATAGATTGCAGGGAGGGGTGTTCAGGCTGGAGAGCAAGAGGGGCCAAATCATGATAATGTATTAAGGAATTATATTTTATCTTAAGGACAAAAGGTAACCATTGCAGGATTTTAAGGAGGAAAGTCAGATTATGTTTTAAAGGGATTATTTTAGCTGCAGTATGGAGAGAGTGCTAGTCTACTTTGTGGCAAAAGGTTTAAGACTCTCCTCTGCATATGCTTAATTTAGAGAGAGCTATAGATCCCCTAGGTATCCAAGGAACCTGAGCCACAGAGTCTTGCAGGCAGCCTGGCGTTCACTCTCTGGTTTCTATAAGATCCTTTAGAGCCAAGATCTTTTTAAAAAAAAAATTCCACTGTATTTCCAATACCTATATACTGTCTGCTAAATGAATGAATGAACAAAGGATTTAACAAATGAATGGACTAGACAGATTATTCTCTTTTGGGAAAATTAGAATTATTTCCCTGGCTTCAAATTTTTCTGCCTTTTCTTCAGACATGACATCCTTCAAAGATTTTCTTGTGTTCTTGATTTCCATTCCGTGTTTTCCCTTTGACTTGTAGCGTATCCCTTATAGCAGGATATTTTGATTCTTCTGTGATGATCATTCTAAATTCTAGCATGTTCTCTACCCTGTTTGTGAATCTTACATTGTCAGCCTTTGTTTTGGTTCCTTTGTCCTAGTTTTCTGAACTACTCATAGTTGGATCCCTTGACTGTGCATCTGCAATTTTTATTCCAGCCCTGCTCATGTGTTGATTTCTATATCCAAGCCAGGATATAGAGAGAGATCTTTATCACCATGACCTAGTTATACTTGGTTATGCTTAATAGACCCAATATTCCGGAAATGTTTAGTGGACTCCTAAATATCTCCCCCATTATGCTTCCTTTGAAAAGCAAACTTGGAGTGCTGTGTGTTAAATTAGCATTAAGGTTTGCCATTAATACTTACAGTTCATTTCAAACTTCTGCTTCAGTTTCATGTCTTTAGTTTTAAGATCCACAGTGACTTCTTGAATTCCACTCAAATTTTTTTTGGCAAGGTCAAGCCAGTGGCTGGTACATTGCTCTACTACCAAATCCTGCCACCCTTCCTTCTTATGACAGAATTTTGTTGTTTATATCAACTATTAGGCACCTTGAAGTTTGGGGTGATCTAAGTAATAGATAAATAGCATTAATTATTGTTATTAGTAAATACCACTTAACATGACATATAGACTATCCTTAAAGCTTATCAGGAAAATAGACAACTAAATAAGCAACAAAACAAATAATTAAAGGAAGTATTTGAGCAAAGAGCAGAAGTACTACAATCTAGAACCACTTAGTGCCATCCCCTGTTCCCCAGGGGGTAGTTCAGTCTAAAACTTTTGGAATCATTGTTGACTTCTCTCCTCTCACACTTCACATCCAGTCTACCAGAAAGGCATATTTGAATTCTCTGCATTCAAAATACATTCAGAGGTACCTTTTGCCATCTGTACTACCACTACCTTGATTGAAGTCATTGTGAATGCAGCTACTATCTAACTAGAGTTCTGCTTCCACCCTTGTTCCCATTCTTATTGGTTCTCAACCACACAATCTCAAATGTTCCTATGTGAAAGCACAGCTCAGATTACATCACTCCTGTCTTGGAAATATCCCCATGACTAGTCATCTCATCTCGAGTATCAAAATCCTTATAACAACCTACAAGTTTCTTTAAGGTCAAGCCCCATTATCTCTCTGCTTTCCTTTCCTGGTTTGCTACTTTATTTACTCTGTTCTAGCCATACTGGTCTTGCTTTTCAGTGAACACACCCAGCACACTCCCTCTCATGGCCTTTACCCTTGCTGCTTCCTCCTTGGAATGCTCTCCCCCCGCCCGCCCATAGGCACAAGGAAGCATCCTTATCTCCTTCAGGTCTTCACTCAGATGTCACCTTTTCAGCGAAGCCTTCCCTGACCATCCTGTTTCAAATTGTAACCTCCACCCCATCCCCAATACTTCTTACTCTCTTTTCCTTCTTTGTTTTTCTCTATGGCCTATATCTTCATCTAATACTCTGTATATTATAACCCATTCATTTTCAAGAGTTTCTATGTATTCTTCCACTAAAAAGGAAGCTTCATAAGGGCAGAGAGTTTTGTCTGTTTACTGCCCTATCCAAGCATGTAGACAGTAACTGGTACAAATAGGCTTTTCAGTAAATATTTGTTGAATAAATAAATGACTCCAATCATAAGGTTATTTATTCTCAAGCAAACTGGCATAAATCTCTTTTTTCCAATTATCATGATTTAGCTTCCTGGGATATATTCTGTAGTATTTCATTACATATTTTGAGATTTTTGGCTTCTATCTAAATCTACCCATAAATATTATGGTGTAACTTTATACTTTACTGCCACAATCTAACATTTGAGGTGTTTTATTTCTCTTAAGATCTCAAATGTAAAAAGCAATTTATTATAAATTACATTGTTAGATTTTCACTCATTTTTTGATGTTTCTTACTGTATTTTGGGAAGGTTCTGCTACCATATTCTGCATTCCTGGAAGAGTGTGTTATTTTCCTAACTCATCTTAGTAACTCTCCTAGTCCTTAGTATGGTATTTCACACACAGTAAGTACTCAGTAAAATTATTCATAGAAGACTTATATAAGTAAACAAAGTTGAAAACGTCTATACGTGGCTTTAAAACCTCCAGCATCCCATTTTTGTATATTATACCCATAAGAGAAACCTGTGGATGTTTTTTATTCATATATATGAATATATATTTATTAGTTTAATCATTCAGTGAATATTTACTGAGCTTCTATTTTATGCCAGCCACTGTTCTTAAGTGCTAGAAACACACCATAGTGAGGAAACAAGAAATTCCTGTCAACAGGAATTACTACATTTTAGTGAAGGAGATAGATAGCAAACAAATATGTTAACATTAGAATTACATCAAAATAATTTGGTCAAAATCTTGAAATTAAAGATTAATATACAGCCAAGCTTTAAATTGGATTATCACCATCACAGAATGAACTTAGGGTATACATCTGAAATTGTATTCAGAAAAATAAAGCTTTTACTATAGCAATAGTATTACAAAATGTTAAGAGTCAAATTTTGCACAGGGACAGTAATTTCTCAGCAGTAACAGCTGATAAATCCTTCGTATGGCCAACTATCTTGCACATTTGGAATACTAAACAGTATTCTATGGTCTACAATGATACGCAGTTTTATAGAAGCAATCTTACAAAACATGCTATTTGTACTGCTCGCAGAAGATAAATCTTGGTTCTAGAAATTTGGCAATATAGCAACATAATTGGCTTTTCAAGATAACAAAATCTTTCCTGAATTTCTATCTGCATTGCACCTTTCATCACATGCATACCAAGATTAGCAGCTTCCTGGAGTAGCATAATAAGAGGATCTTTACAGCAGAAAACTTGCAGAGAATACTTAAACTCTTATGACAAATTTGGTTTCTTGAAGAATCAGCAAGGTCTAGCAAACGGTTTTTCCTGCAAATAACCAATGATTGTTAGTAATATCTCCTATGCTGGTACCCTTACTCACAAAGTATTGTTCCAACACTTCCCTTGATTTATGAGCCTTTTTTTTTTTTTTTTTTTTTGCTATTTAAAGGCTTCTCTTAATCTTATTTGAACATACGTTATTAATATATAACAAGAGAGTTGCTAAATGTCTTGTATGCTATATACTTTT
Source organism: Colobus angolensis palliatus (assembly GCF_000951035.1). Taxonomy (NCBI): domain Eukaryota; kingdom Metazoa; phylum Chordata; class Mammalia; order Primates; family Cercopithecidae; genus Colobus; species Colobus angolensis. The sequence continues at coordinate 9,794,024 of NW_012120709.1, forward strand.
GTTTTTGGTAAAGAAGAAGAATAGAAATGGTTAACAGTTTTTCTGCTGTTGTCAATAAATCCTGCCTATCAAAATGTTTTATTATTTCTGATGATACAATGGAAGGTTGTGAACAAAACATTGGGTGCTTGTGATTCCTAAATCAATCATAGCCGTCACCACATTTATTCCATTGTCAATAATTGCATTATGCTTTACTTGCTGATTTTCCATTCCATAATATATTATCTATCAGCTTTACTTTGTTGTTAGCTATTTGCAACTGGAAATCTCTTCACAAGCAAGGAAAGTAGTAGTGATTGGTTTTATTGTTGATTTATATGTTATCACACTTTAAAAGGACTTTGGGCTGTATATTATTTATCTATGTGTCTGTTGTACATAATATTGAAGTAAAGTATTTGGCTTAACACTATCAATAATACTAACTTTTGTATACAATAAAAATTATTTAAGAAAATATTTTTTAGTAATATATATTCTAGAAAGAATCTTGAACATAAGATTCATAGCTTAGCAAACCTCAGAACTCCTTTTACTTCATCTCCTGAAAATTATTCATAATCTGTCAGTGATTTTGACAAATTTTTTTTAACCTCCATAGAATCAAAACCTCAACAAGAAATTGTTCCTAAATATATATTATTTTTGATGTCTACAGCTCTGAAATTTGATAAGTGAGAAAATAAATATTATGTGTACCTAGTTTTTATTTTTTTCTCATATTTTGTTTTTATGTCTGGATTGAAGATGATTTATATTGGATATTTTTAAAATATTTTACTTTTTCTCCTTGAGAAATTTTGAGATAGCAAAGTTGATATTCCATTATTATTTGGTCCTCACAAAATGGGAAATATTTCCACATAACTATTCCTCTTAAAAGACTCATGGTTAAATAGAACTAAGTAACTTACGATTAAATTTTGTTACATGTTATTTAATTTTGAAAATGTCAGTATATTGAATAATTCCACAAAGATCTGGATTTCAGGACTGTCTAATACATATATTTTTGAATTAGTTAAATTTTTATTAATATCTCTTGACTAAAATATTTCCAACTTTTTTATATTTATCTTGCTATTTTAGTCTAATATTTGTATTAATTACCAATCTATTTGTTGAACCATAAGTTCTGAAATCTTTAACACAAAATTAACAATTTTTATTACACTTATTCTTTAAATTATTCTCTTGCTATACTAAATACATAGTAATGATTCAGACTAAGATAATTTCAACCTATAGAGCACATAAGGGGTTCATTCAAGTAGCATATAGTGAATATTTTTAAATAAATCTAAATGTCATGCCTTGTTGACAGTCTAACATTGTTACACTTATGAAATAGGGTGGTAACATCTGTCCTTATACAAATATTAATATTATATATTTCTGGAATGTCAGAACAGTGTTAAAGTAAGCATCTGTTTGTTAAGTCTACCAGAAGGTAAAACTCAAATAACAGATCCTGGTGAATATTGAAACTGAATTAAACTTTATTTCTAATAAATATAAGGATGCTATAAAGAAAAATGATGTAGATTAAGGGGGCTAGAGACAAGTGGGTTGGGGAAGATAACACTTTAGTATGAATGGTCAGGGAAAGCCTCTCTTTGGAGGTGATATTTAAACAGAGACTTGAATGAAGTAAGAGAGCAAATCTTAAAATGTATCTGAGGGAAAAACAAATCCAGGCAGAGGGATCGGTAAGTACAGAATCTCTGAGACAGGAATGTGCTTTGTTTGTGACTAGGGCATTGCCAAGGACCATGATGTATGAGTCCATGTAGGCTTGGTATGAAATTTAAATTTAGTTTGAGTACATGGGAGGTCAGTAGAAGATTGAGAGCAAAAAATTAAAAGGTTATTCTGCTGGTATATGAATAAGCTATAGGGAGGAAAATAGGAGCAGGCTGACCAGTTAAGAGGTTATTGCTTTCAAAAAGCACATAAGTAGTTGCATCTCTTCTAAAATACCAAATGAATAAATACATTTTGTACATTCAAATAAATAATGCCAATAAAATTCACTTTCTGCTTTCAGATATCTTGTTGGAATTTAATGATTTCATAAAAATGAAATGCTTGAGGAAAATGTCTTCAGGATTATGGACAGTCACATAAATATTTGAAAGACTTTATATTTTTCATTCTGCAGATGTTTCAGCATTTAGTATATGAAACTATCTTTGTATAGACCTATATTTGCTATATCTGTGGACATTTGGGGCTCCTTTCTATGCCCATCTTAAAGTATGATTTTATTCTGGGATTATCTTTATATATTCTTTTTAATCTCTTTTTGCTTATGTAGAGATTTGAATATTAATGTGAGTAAAACAAAAAAAGGAGGTTATTGCAGTAATCCAAGTGAGGTCATGATGGACTAGGGTGGTGGCTGTGGAGGTGGAGGCTTCTTAAAGCAGTGGTAATATTTTGATATTAAACTTGTGGATTGGCTGTGGGGCATGGGAGAGAGATATCAAACGTGATTTCAAAGTTTTGACCTAAGCAGTTGGTTAAGTGGTTTAGTGACTTGAAGGATACTGATAATAAGGTAATAGAGCAGAGTTTTGTTGTTGTTGTTTAGGGAGGAGGGGAGTGGTCTTGCAAATTTAAAGTTCTAATTTGAACATAAGTTGAGATGCCTTTTAGACATCTTGGTGGAAATGTCAGAGAAGTAATTGATGAGGGAGCTGTTGGAATTGGAAATAGAAAATAAGCAGTTATCAGCATCTTAACATAGTGTTTAAAACCAAAGGAATGGCCAAGTATTTGGCACTGGCGCACTTCAATATTGAGATGCTTAGAAAAGGAAAAGTTGTCAATCATTGAAACCAAGAATTAGTAGTTAGGTATATAGAAGAAAGGCTGGGAGGCTGTAGTGATCAAGAAGCCAAGAGAATAAAGAGTTGATCATTCTGGCCTTTTAAAAACAGTGTCAAATGCTATAAATGAGATAGAGAAAAATCATGTTTGGCAGCATGGGGGACATTGGTGATCTTCAGGAGTTGCTTGGTGAAGCAGTTCTAAAGAATGAAAGCCTGGTCATATGAGTTTAAAAAAGAATAAAGGGTGAAGTTGAGACAGCAAATATAGACAGTTTTTTCAGGGAGTTGTGTTATGAAGTAACACAGATGAATAGAGTGATACTGTTAGGGAGAAGAGCCAAAGGAATTTTTTTGGTTTGGTTTTGTTTTTTAATATAGGGGATGTTTGACCATATCTGTGTTCACTATAAATTTTAAAATTGATAGTACAATAAAAAGGAAGTAATTTTAAGAGTAAAGTTCTTGAAAAGGTAAGAGGAAATAGGGCCCAATGCACATGTGGAAAGATTGGCCTTAAATAGGAGCTTGAACTATTCACAAAATAAGTTATACTTACAAAAAAATTATTATTAATAATTAAGAGGAGACCTATAAGTAGGTGGACATTATAAATTCCTGCTTTACCACACTAAAAATTAAATACTGTGCCAAAAAGTAATTTTAATAATCCTGTTTCTCACAGTGGTTCAGGTTCTGCATGAACACCATCAGGGTTTTTAGCCCATGTAACTCAACTCATTTCTCTATTTTGAAAAGTCGGGGAAATGGTAAATAAAAAACAAAGAATGAAATTTTATTACCCGAGATTTTCTCCACAAAGTGATAAAAATATATCACAAAGTTCTACTGAAAAATGGTACTTTTTTATATCAAATATTGAGCCTAGAAACCCAGGTTTATAACTTTAATTTGAAAAACACCAAATCTATGGATGGAACCTCTAGTACTCTAATAGGTGGCTATATTAAGGATGGAGAAGAGTAAGATTTCCTTTTTACAGTAAAAAAAGATTTACAGTAAGGTAGGGTATATCTATTAACTTAATAAAGTTACACAAGGTAGCAAAATCAATCCAGTGGAGATAGAGCTGGGGAGCCTAAAATCTTCCTCAGATCCTTTGTGCAGCTTTAGACTTTTCAGTAAGCTATACAATGTGGGAAGCCATTAACATAACCCAGTCAAAAAGTGGTTACGATTTTAAAAGTTAGAGTCATTGACTTCAATTTACAGACTTGGAAGAAGCAAGCCTTCCAAGTATCCATTATGCCATTACCACATTCATCCAATTCATAGAAGTTACTTTGTCCCAGAATCTGCATCCATCACTAGACAGCATGGCTAAACTTTGTTCTTTTTGAAAGGTCTATTATAACTAAGTTTTTTAAGGCAATGGAAATGTGTAACATGCTTTAAATTCTATAAGCACTTGGGTTTACTACTAATGTTTTGTTTCTTGTGGGTATCTCATTAATTCGGGTAAAGTTTTTGTGATCCTTCTCTGTTTTGTTAATTCAAGATTTGAGTTTGTTTTTTTTTTTAATGTTTTCTTCAATATTTTTACCAGATATTGTTGACATCCAAATAATAACCAACAAGGTGGGACCCAAAATACTAGGGTTTTTTTATATTATTTGCAACTCTCTGATAAATATTGAAAGAAAAAGGCTTAGTCTTTTAAGATACCTAAGACATAATTATAAAGGATGATTAACAAGTAGCAGATCACTTATAGAATTTGAAAACTCTTCAGAAATTTTTTCCACCTTATTGGTTGCAGGTTCTATGCTTACTATGCCACAGGTTAAAGGGGGAAGAAAATAATAACTTTCTGTAGAAAAAATAGGATATTAAGTTTAAAGATAATAAGCAAATCTGGGGAGGTTGGGGAGGAGCTTACTACATTATCTACAGTGCTTTTTACTAGAATGAATGGGGGTGATCGTGTGTGTATGTTCTTCCACAATACTGTTTAACAACATCATGTTCTGCATATAAACTAGTGTGTGGAGAGATTTCCTATTTGACTTAAAGCTGTTTCTAAAATGATACCTCTTCCACAGGAAAATATTATCCCATTTCTCTGTGGCTCCAGATCTGCTAATTCTGACATTTATATTCTACAAAATGGTTAGAATCTTCAGGGAAATTTAGAATAAGTAAAGGTTAAAATACCATAAAAACAAAGTCCCAAGTCAAACTATTTCTGTGCCTTAGGAGGGGAAATGCAAATAGTTAAGAAGTGGTATCCAGCCTGCAAGGGAACTCAGTCCACGGTAGGAGAGAGAAGGGCAGAGAGAGATTTCTTATAGTCAGCTTTCAGCAATATCTTTAAATCTGGAGATAAGAAATGCCAGAAACATCAGAATTTATAAATTTATCATGTTAAAGCCCTTCTCAAAACCAATACTTACCTGTTTCTTGCAAAGTTGTTTGGTTGAGATTACTTAAAAACATGAACATGGGGACATGAAAATTTAAGTTTTTTAGAAGTTTTACTTTGAAAAACTCTCAGAAAAGCAACACAGTGAAGTCATTACTTTAGGAAAATGTTAACCAAATTCCAGGTGTAAAACTACAGCTATTGATTTAAATTGATCAAAGATTCTTTTTTTTTTTCCTTTGTTTCTTAATTCCCACTAGTAACATGTAGAGCTGTAGATATAAAGGTAAAATATATAAAAATTTGTTGTGTTAAAACTGGTAGAAATAAGAAAGACATTTCTGATATGGTGGCATGTGAACAGAGACCTGAAGGAGGTAAGGGAATAGCCTGTGCAGGTAAATGTCTGGTAGAAGAGAGTTTCAGGCAGAGGGAACAGCAAGTGCCATGGCCTGAGGCAAAAAGAGTTTTTTGAGAAGGGGCGGCAAATGTGCCTGAAGGAAACAAGACAGAAAAAGGTGTCCAGAGAAGTCACAAGTTAGGTAATAAGAGGCAATGGGTTTAGAAGTCAGGCAGGAGCAGACAATGCAGGCCTTGTCTGCTTTGAAAAGGACACTGACTTCTGTGAGTGAGACGGGATAACTCTGGGCAACTTTATGAACACTAGACTGTATGCAGAAAGGAAAGGCAACAGTTAGAATTTATATTTGTATTGCCTTTAGATCTTCAAAATATCTTCCTCAAATTATTTTAACACATGTATTAATTGTATTTAACTATTCATGGAAGCTCAGCAATGCCATCTAGTTTTCAAATTGATCCATTGTTTAAAGAATGAGGTTAAGAATTGTCTTACACTCAGCCATGTAATCAATAAGCCAAGAGTGTTCTTCATACCAAGTCACACACTGAACTTTATATTGAGCAGATCTTCTCTACACATGTGGTAATTATTACGTTTAGAAATTATTCATTGTCATTGTTCTTCATTAGAATATTGTTTAATTAAAAAATAATGATCTTACCGAAAGCATATTAGAGCCATAATTTTACTAATTGAATTCCATTTTGCTCTGCCTAAAACATTGAAATGTTTTCCTACAAAATATGGCAATTTATAAGCTAACTTTTCTTCTAAATGCTTCTACCTAATACATAATAAGGTAGCATTTTTACAAATTGATATTTTTAAGTCACCAATTAAAAGGCAAAATATCAGATTGGATAAAACAAGACCCAACTATGATGGCTATAAGGCATCATGGCATTGCACTTTAAATATAAATACACAAGTAAGTTAACAGGAAAATGATAGAAAAAGATGTATTATGCTAACACTAGCCAAAAGAAAGCTGGTGTAGCTATATTAAATATTGAGCAAAATAGGTGTCCCAGCCAGAGATAACAAAGATGATTTTATAATGATAAAGAGATCAAGTCATCAAAAGGACATAACAAAACCAAACTTTTACACACCTAATAACAGTTTCAAAATAAATGAAGCAAAAAACTGAGAACTGCAAAGAGAAATAGATAAATCCAGAAGTAAAGTTGGAGATTTCAACATACGCCTCTCAATAACTGAAAGGATAGATAGCAGATCAGTAAAGATGTAAAAGACCTGAGTGACACTATTAGCTAAATTAATATTTATAGAATATTATGTAACAAAAGCAGAATGCACATTCTTTTCAAGTGTGCACAGGATGTTTATGGTGGTAGATCTCATTCTGTGCCATAAAACTAGTCTAAATAAATCTGACAGATTTCAAACCACACAAAGTATGCTTTCTCGCCACAATGCAATTAAGTTAGAAATCAATAACAAAGATTTATGGAAAATCCTAAAATATTTGGAAATAAAATACATACTTGTAAATAACCCATGGGTCAAAGAAGATACCAGAAATAAAGCTGGAAATTAATTTAATTGAATAAAAATTAAAACACAATACATTAAAATGTGTACATGGCACACTGAGAAGAATGATTGCTTAAATTACTTATTTGCATTAAACGCTTTTGCCAAGGAACACAGTGCATTAAAACAAAGTGAAATGGCATCAGTTTATAAATGCGTTGCCTTTTACAATATAGAATTGCAATTCTATGTGAATGAAGATAGTCATTAACAGGCTATAGGCTAAACAGACCCACTGGAATATTTTGAAGTTTTTCCCATATATTTTCTATGTATTTAAATAATGTTATATAATTAAGTTCATACTGTGTATACATTTTTGCATTCTGATAAATACATTAGGTCCTAAACATTTTCCAATGGTATTTAATATGTTTCCAATACCAGTTTTTATCAGCTGTGTAATTTTGTAGTGATATGCCATAATTTAATCAGCTAATTTCTATTTATGCTTCTAATTTGTTATAATTTTACATGAGCAAGCCATGTATAATAATGTCTTGATTATTCCCTTAATTTGCAATCCAAGAAAGGAATTAGTGAGTAAAAGGGCTTGTATTTTTTTTTTTTTTCAGACGGAGTCTTGCTCTGTCACCAGGCTGGGGTGCAGTGGCACGATCTCGGCTCACTGCAACCTCCGCCTCCCGGGTTCAAGCGATTCTCCTGCCTCAGTCTCCCAAGTAGCTGGGACTACAGGCGCATGACACCATGCCTGGCTAATTTTTGTGTTTTTAGTAGAGAATGGGTTTTGCCATGTTGGCCAGGATGGTCTCGATCTGTTGACCTCATGATCTACTAACCTTCACTTCCCAGAGTGCTGGGATTACAGGCATGAGCCATGGGTGCCCGGCCAGGGCTCGTATATTTTAAAGCTTTAACACATTTTATTACCTTGTTTTATCACGGTGTACCAGTATATACTCCTACCAAACTTTTATCCACGTTGCAACCCTTAGCAACATTTAATCATTATCATTTCTCCTGCTATTCTGTTGGGCTAAAAACCTATCTCAGTTTTACATAACTATTGAAGACGACATCTTGTTTCTCTAATTATGTAAACACATTGTTTACATAATTTTCTTAATATTGTTAACTCACTTTCATATTTGTGGTAAATGTGTTTTTCCTATTTAGTTTTAATGGTGTATATATATAGATATAAAATCTTGCATAATACAACCTATATTTCTTTTATCTTTTTAATGAAAGTCCACCATTCTGTAATCACATGTATAATCTCACCCCTTTTTTTATGTGAATTTTTTTTTCCTCCATTAATTTATGGAATAAAATTTTACTGTGAATGTTAACTAGCACAGTTTTAGGTTAGAATGTGAATTGAAGATTGAATTTTTTTCCAAACAGTAATTTTTCCCCAGCATAATTGATTGAATAATGTTTTTATTCCTCAGTGACCTTATAATATGTTAAATTCTGACAGTTTTACTTTATGATCAGAGACTCGGTTTCTTCCTGGTATGTGGATACACATTTCATAAATGTGTACAAAAACTTGAAAGGAATTCTTCCTCCACAGGGTATCACTGATACGTTTGAATCACTTAATTTTTTTTTTTTTTGATCTCATGCTTTTGGCCCTTTGGGATTTTCATAAAATTGCTTTCATGCACATTTAATTTTGTCACAATAATTATGTAGATTTAATTCTATATTTAACTGATTTCATTGCTTATAGCCAATAGGATTGGCCTCTGACTTCTATATCCCTAAAAATATTGGTGTTAATTCATATGTAAAAGATATGGAAAACATTGAGTTTTTTTTTTTTTTAGAAAGAGATACAGACGTGTATGTTTTCTGAACTCTTGCCTATGTAAAAATGATACCTGCTTGTATTACAATTTACTGATAAGTTACCTAGATAATATTCTAGAAGGATAGCCTTTTACCTTCAAAATTCTGTATATTTTGGTCCATAAAGGAGTGGCACTCTCATAACATACTATTTATTTCTTACATAGTTTTCCAGTTATTATCATTTTTCACAGCTATCTTTGTATGTCTCATCTCCTCTAACTAAATAAGCTGTTTGCATTCAGTAAATGCTTCTGAGTAAATGAATGTAATTTGAATTCATAAATCCTACTACATAATCAACATTTAAAAAATAAAATATTGCAATATCATATCACCTTTGAAAATCATTTATGTTATAATAATGGAGGTAAACTAGATAATCTTTATCATTCATTCTAGTTTAGAAGTTTTACTGCCTGTGATTCTAAGTGTTTGTGCATGTATAATATTTGATAAATTGCCTAGCCCATTTAGCTGTTCAATTCTATTAGCTATTTATTCACTTATTTCCATGTTACATCTGTTATATGCTATTTGAAGAATTATGGGTATATAGTCTCATAATCATAGAAGGGACTAGAGGTTTTATGTTTAATCTCAAACCTAATCCTTTAAAAGATGCATGGCCCATAACTGAGAGTGAAGTAAAGAACATTTATGAAAAGTATTTGCCAGCTAGTATGCTTACGACTTTGTTCAAAGCCCAAGTTATGTGTGCATATTTCTGGTTATTAAAGATAATGCTACTTCTTTATTTTCATGCTTCTGAGTATAAATGTGGTTAAGAGAAAAAAATGTGCTTATCGTTTCTGCACTGTGAAGTTTGCTGTTCAAAGATATTATACATGCTAAAATAATCTTTGTTATTTAAACTTTATCTCATTAAATAATGCCTTTGCATTAGTCTATCTTTAAGCTTAATAGATTAACAAGTTATTTTTTCCTTGGATTAATAACATTTTTAGTAAAAGAGCTTTCCCTTCTTGACTAATTATATTATTCAAACAAGTGAAAATATGATTATCAGCCATGTTAGTTTGAGCATATATATAATATATATATATATATATACATTCATTACTGGCAACAACTCTTCAGGACATTTGAATTCAAAGTTAATTTTACAGCATTAATGAAATAGTAGTATAGTTGGAAATACTTATTAAATGGCTGTTTTAAAATAACTGTTATAAAATAACAGGAATAAATATAAACTATAATAAAGATACAGTTAAGTATAATATGTTATGTTTAGCTAATGAAAGAAATTAGCAGATAATTTAATAGAAATTATTTGATAGGGAATAAATATGCTATGTATATTATTTAATTGAAAATAGATGCTTTATGAATGCTATCATTGTAAAGGATATGTCCAAGAGAAATAATTATGCTTTGCTAAGAAGATCTTTCAAAAGTCTTTTCTGTTTATACAAAACATATTATTCATTGGTAGAGGAACATAGGAACATTTCTGAGTACTATTCAAATGCATTAAGATGTTAATGCAAACACAGCTTTAGAGGTTTTAATTTCTTCTAGACCTGGCTAAGAGATGTAAATGCTTGGGTACATAATAGGGTGTTACAGCACATGAAACACATCCTTTCTATGACAGTAATACATTAAACCAACACAAATTTTTCCTCAGCTGTTTATAAATCATGGAAAATGAATTACTGAGTAAATGAGGATTCTCTAAGTTTTTAATAGCTGACATTACTGTAACACCATCTCTGTGCACCAGCTGAACTAATAGACTGATTCAGAAATCATTAGTAAGCTATCTCTTAAAGGATATTATCACCTGCAGGAAATATTAGAGAGAAACAAGTCACTTAAAACTACCTGAGTTTACTTCCTGGTTCCAGCACCTTATTTGACCTTGGGCAAGACCCTTAACCTCACTGTGCCTCCACTTCCTCATTTGTAAAGTGGAGATACTAATAACAACTTGCAGGGTCATGGGAGGTGTAAATTTGGTTAATACATGGAAACCATATAGTAGGTGTTACACAGACTTTCTGTTGTTTTTGTTATTTGTTCCAAATGGCAATTTAAAAAAATACTTATGAAATGTACTTTCTATTGATATGTATTTCTCCAAATGGAGTATGAGTTGATTATTTAAAAACATCTTTTAACACAAAATGATTTCTTCTTGGACATTGCCCTCCACTGTAATACTTGATTCAATAAGATGGCAAATTCACCATCAAATCTGGAGCTGGAACCCTACTTCAGTTTGCATTGTCAGGAGAACTTTTTGGTTAGGCCTGGATGCTCAGTATTTCGTCAGCACACTAGAAGTGCTCACCCAAAATGGGATGCTGTACATTAGGTTAATTTTCACCTTTTGGACTTTTTATTTTGAGCAGATTTTTTACCAACAAACAGTTGTGCAAGGAATCTTATTTAAGAGGCATGGATATTATGCCAAATTACAATGCCAGACTTTACAATGTAAAATGGAAATATTTTATGTATATTTTCTAGATACCATTTCATAGTATTTAGAAACTGAATAACTTTCTCATTGAAAATGACTTAAGTCTTTAATTGACTTATCTTTTAAGTGTGTGTGTATTTATATGTTTATATTTCCCCCCCTCTAGAACTGGGTAGATAAAGCTGAAAAACAGGCTCTTCTCTCTGAAACGCTTGACCTATCAGAACTTTTCCATCCAGACACATTTCTTAATGCACTTCGCCAGGAAACTGCAAGGTAATTAAAATTAAATACTTTATTTGTCCCTGAGGGTAATTAATTTTGCTTTATTGACTTCCTATTACACTGCCCTTTATTGTCAAGAAATAAATTTATGATTGAAACACAGACAGTTCTGTTATTTCTTATACTCTACTTGAAATCATACAGTTAACCTTTAGCTTAAAAAAGTATTGCTTTTAATGATGTGTTTTATTTGAATTTAAAAAGATAAAATGTAACTTTTATAATTTTGATTATTTATCTAAACCTGTGCTGTCCACTCTGGTAGCCAGAAGTCACATGGACCTATGTAAATGAATTAAAGTAAGAATCAGATTTAAAATTCAGTTTTTCAGTAACTCTAACCACATTTAAAGTGCTCGGTATCCACATGGCTTGTGGCTACCATTTTGGACTGCATGAAAATATTTTTATCTTTGCAGAAAATTCTACTGGACAGTGCTGACTAGGCTCCTTGGTGGAGAACAGGACTTGATGATTAAGATCAAGCTCCTTTTCATACCACACTCAGATTATCATATCATATATAATTTTTAACAAGTTGGAATATAATAAAAAGGACATTGTTAAAAATATCCTCAACAAAATTTAGTTGTTTAGTAACTCTCAGGGATATTTCAGTTTGTATTGCTTCAGGATATTATAAACATCAAATTTCAGTTTGGCTAATAAACATTTATTGACACCCATCGTGTGCCTGCATTTGAGGGTAATGGTCAAAACAGGATTTAAAAATGACAAAAAGAAAGGCCTTATCCTTAAGGAACTTATAGCATCAAAGAGGAGACTGACATATAACAGTTAACTTTGAAAATTTAGTGTGAACTCTAACATATTATGCAAGTTTAATGGTATTATTAAATAATAATACGTGATAAATATTTTATTTTTAAATAAATAGGACTCTATCTTCAGTTACTCTTCATATTTTAATTCCTAAGGATTATTGATTTGTGACGTTGATGCTTTACCTTTACAGGGCAGTGGGTCGTTCTGTGGATAGCCTTAAATTTGTAGCCTCATGGAAAGGTCGACTGCCAGAAGCAAAGCTACAAATCAAGGTACTAGACTAATTTTAGATCTTGGAATCTAAACCTTATCACCACCTGATATAAGAGATTCTGAAATTTTCATCTCAAAGTGACCTATCTATAGTTTAAGATCAGTAGAGTTAGGTTGTATTATCTAGGTGAAAAATCAAAATAAGATTTGGCATGAAACAACCTGTAATAGAAAATACAGACTCTTCTTATGCAAACATAAGAATCTTAGGGATACAGTATTTGAAAGTGTAACTTTTAGCACAAATTTATACAAACCATGCAGTTCTTTTACTTTACCTGTTCTAAAATTGAACCTAATATTTATTGTACAATAAACTACATACAGGTTGAGCATCCAAACATCCCTAATCCAAAAATCCGAACACCCCCAAATCTGAACCTTTTTGATTTTCAATATGATACCACATATTGTCATATTTTGGTCCACATGGGTGGCCAAGATACTGTCACCTTTGCCTTCTGATGGTTCCGTGTGTGCAAACTTTGCTTCATGCACAAAATTCTTTAAAATATTATATAAAACTACCTTCAGGGTATTTGTATAAAATGTATATGAAACATAAGTGAATTTGGTGTTTCAACTTGGGTCCCATCCCCAGGAGAGTTCATTTGTGTATGTGCAAATAGTCATGCACTGCGTAACGGTGTTTCTGTCAATGACAGATTGCACATACTACCGTGGTTCCATAAGATTCTAACAGGGCTGAAAAAGTCATATTGCCTGGTGACATCTTTTGTTCAGTGTAACATTTTAGCACACACATTATTTGTGTGTTTGTAGTGATGCTAGCGTAAACCAATCTGCGCTGCCAGTTACATAAAAGTAAAGCACATATAATTATATATAGCACATAATACTTGATAAGGATAACTGTTCATGCTTTATTTACTATATAATACCTTTTATCATTATTTCAGTGTGTACTCCTTCTAATTATATTCTTCAAAAAGTTAACTGTTAGCCTCAGGCAGGTCCTTCAGGAGGTATTCCAGAAGAAGGCATTGTAACCATAGGAGATGACAGCTCCATGCCTGTTATTGCCCCTAAAGACCTTCCGGTGGTATAAGATATGAAGGTGGAAGACTGATAAAAATGATCCTGACCCTGTGGTAGGCCTAGGCTAATGTGTGCATTTGTGTCTTCATTTTTAACAAAAAAGTTTAAATTGTAAAAATTAAATTTTAAAAAGAAAAAACTTAAAAAATAATGATATAGAAATATTTTTATACTTTTTGACTCTTGTAAATAACACTTAGCTTAGGACAAACACATTGTGCAGATGTGTACAAATTCAAAAGTATAAAGTGTTTATGTTTAAAACGCCTGGGCTCAGGTGATCCTCCTGCCTCAGCCTCCCAAAGTGCTAGGATTACAGGCATGAGCTATTGCACTTGACCTGACTATAGTTCTTTAATGCAGTGAACTGTATGCAACTAGCTTTTCAGAAATTCCATTCATATAGTTCTAGTTCCCTGCTCAAAACACTTTTTACTTTATACTTGTAATTTTTTACATATCTTGTGTTTATGTTTTAAGCTAAGTGCTATTTATAAAAGTCAAAAAGTTAAAAAAATTAAAAATATAAAGCGAAAAGTTACAGTAAGCTAAGGTTAATTTATTATTGAAGAAAATTATTTTTAACAAATTCAGTGAAGTGTAAATGCACAGTGTTTATAAAGTCTACAGTAATATATAATAGTGTCCTAGGCCTTCACATTCATTCACCACTTATTCACTGACTCACCCAGAGCAACTTACATTCTTTCAAGCTCCATTCATGGCAAGTGCCCTAAACAGGTATAGGATTTTTTAAATCTTTATACTCTCTTTACTGTATATTTTCTATACATAGATCTGTTTAGGTCTATAAACACTTACCATGTGTTCCAGTTGCCTACAGTGTTCAGCACAATTACATGCTGTACAGATTTGTTTCCTAGGAGCAATAGGCTATACCATCTAGCCTAGGTATGTAGTAGGCTATACCATCTAGGTTTGCGTAAGTACACTCTCATGTTCACACAGTAATGAAGTCACCTAATGATCCATTTCTCAGAATGTATTCCCATCATTAAGTGATGCATGACTGTATTTCAAAGTTCAAAAAAAAAATTCAAAATCAAAAACACTTTGTTCCTGAGCATTTCAGATAAGGGATACTCAACCTGTATAAACTGTAGTATATAAAAAATTAGTATATAAAAAATCTTGTCCTCAGGGAGCTTATAATTTGTGAGTACATTAGTTAACTGTTTTTTTTTTTTTTAAAAAAAAAAGCCACCATGATGATCTATTTCTTTTGTGGTACAAATTTTTCTTAGCTCTTTACCTGTTATTGTAAAAATAATAGATTTTAACAGGAAAATCATTCAAACATTAACAAAAATAATTTAAAAGTCTGTGATGGAAACTTTTTCCCCAACAACCCCTACCTTCTTTCATATCACTAGCCTGTCTTCCACTATCATTCCTTGCCATTCCTCTTTCCCATTTCCTTACATAGAATTGCCCTCTTAACATTTTTTTCACTTAAAAACTTTAAGCTGGTCTCAAACTTCTGCGCTTAAGTGATCCACCTGCCTCGGCCTCCCAAAGTGACGAGATTACAGGCGTGAGCCATTGCATTTGGCCTGGATATAGTTCTTTAATGCAGTTAACTTTATGCAACTAACTTTTCAGAAATCCATTCATATAGTTGGTTCCCTGCTCCAAAAATTTGTTTTCATATTACTACTGTTTTCTAACATACTATATCATTTATATTTGTTGTCTTATTCTAGTGGAATGTAAGTCCCATGAGAGTAGTAACAATAGCTGTTACATAATAAGCACTAGATCAAACCCTTTCTGAATAGTTGAGGGCCTACGATAGGAGAGGCACTGTAGTAGGTGTTCCTAGCATCGGCTATAAGGGATAGAGTGCCAGAAATCTGATCATTACCAACAAGCTAGATCTTTCCCTTTTGGCTCTATAGACTGCCATAAAATTCTCACTTAAAGCTGAAGGAGTTAGAAAAGTTTTCTTTCATTTCTTTGCATTTAATTTTGTTGTTTTGTTTTGTTGAGATGGGGTTTTGCTACATGGCCCAGGGTGAATTTGAACTCCTGGGCTCAAGCAATCCTCCTGCCTCAGCTGCTTGAGTAGCTGGGATTACAGGCACGCACCCCCACACCCAGCTCCTTTACGTTTTATGTTAACCGTAGCCCTTAGTTGATGAGAAATACCTTGGCTATTACCGGTGAGTCATACACTGCTGTCCAATTGTCAGGAGCGGGAAGGAACACGAAACATGTATATTGAGTGTCTGGCAGCTGTGAACCATGCATGTAATTATAGCATCATTATTTAATTTAGGGGTATAATAAGCAAGGGAAACTGGTTTTATTGTGTCAAAATGTGTTCATATTTCCCAAAGTATGTTGCCTGTGCTTTCAGAATGGGAATAAAGTCATGGACAACCAGACAATCCCAAGCTTATATAATTGTTTTGTACACTGGGGCAGTGGGGGGGCAGGGGGTGGGCTGCGCTGACAGTAAAATAAGATTATTAGTATCTAAAAAAGAGCTATGTGACATTTTTAAGCAATTAATGGGGCAGTCTGAGCCTTGGCCATCACAGTTATCAGTAGATTTCAATAATAACTTCATTGACGTGTTTATTATGAGGATCTCTGAATATATATGTATAATCTGTGTATATATAATGAATATATATTTTATATATATTCAGATTCTATATATGATTAAGATTTATATAGGTAGGAAATATTTGTTTCTTAGAAAACCAAGTATATTTTCATCTAAAGTTCTCTATATCCAGTAAGCGAAATTCTTTTATTTTTCATTTGAGATTCATTAAAAGCTATTTTATTGTTAAAAATTAAAATATTCACTTGTAAATATTTAGTAACATAAATAAGCATGGTATAATGACTAGAAAATAATTGCCATTTTTGTTACCAATGTATTTCCACACATATTTACAGCTTTAATTTTAAAAGCCATCTCTACACATGAGATTTAAGATATAATTCAACAGAACTTTTCCTCTCTCTGGTCCATTCATATGAGCTATAAAAGCACATTTTCTAACTTTCTCACCTGCAGTTTCTAGTAATATTATCAGGGAAGAAGTCTTTGTAAGGCTCTCACTGTTAACACTTGCCACAATTAGTAAGTTCACATTGGTCCACTGAGGCTCCTTTTAATTATGTTTTTCTTTTCTTTTTTTTTTTTTTTTTTGAGACGGCATCTCGCTCTGTCGCCCAGGCTGGAGTGCAGTGGCCGGATCTCAGCTCACTGCAAGCTCCGCCTCCCGGGTTCACGCCATTCTCCTGCCTCAGCCTCCCAAGTGGCTGGGACTACAGGCGCCCGCCACCTCGCCCGGCTAGTTTTTTGTACTTTTTAGTAGAGACGGGGTTTCACCGTGTTAGCCAGGATGGTCTCGATCTCCTGACCTCGTGATCCGCCCGTCTCGGCCTCCCAAAGTGCTGGGATTACAGGCTTGAGCCACCGCGCCCGGCCTAATTATGTTTTTCAACAAAGGGGATTGTTTCAATAGGAGAACTTTGGATTTGAATTTTACTATCACTATAATTTTATTAGTTTTTTTAAAAATCTCTATCGCCGTAGACTGAATTAAACAGTGAGGCTGTAGTTCTCCAAAGCAATCAATATCTTAAACCCTCTAGACCTACTTGAGAGAACATACTTATATACTGATTTTCAGTTCCTGAACATGGCCCTCTAAAATTTCTGCCATTATTGATCTATTATGTGTTAAATAGTACTTGAAAACTTGATATGGCAAAATACGTAAATCAAGCTCCTGTTCATCCTACGTGTTACATCTGTTTTTTTGTTGTTGTTGTTGTTGTTGTTGTTGTTGAGACGGAGTCTCGCTCTGTCGCCCAGGCTGGAGTGCAGTGGCCGGATCTCAGCTCACTGCAAGCTCCGCCTCCCGGGTTCACGCCATTCTCCTGCCTCAGCCTCCCAAGTGGCTGGGACTACAGGCGCCCGCCACCTCGCCCGGCTAGTTTTTTGTACTTTTTAGTAGAGACGGGGTTTCACCGTGTTAGCCAGGATGGTCTCGATCTCCTGACCTCGTGATCCGCCCGTCTCGGCCTCCCAAAGTGCTGGGATTACAGGCTTGAGCCACCGCGCCCGGCCCTACGTGTTACATCTTCCTCCAAGGCCGAGAGGATTGCCCTAGCAGCACTTCAAGTGCTCAGTAGCTGTATGTGGTATAGTATATACAGTAACCACGCATGGCTGCTGGGCACATATGGGTACTATATTGTAGCTCTGCATGGAACAGTCAGTTCTCTAGGAAAATTTAAACAGCCTGTGGTCTTCAAGGATTTTTTCAATAATGTTTAATACTTTCTATTATTAAACATTTTAAACAAATCCAGAAGAGAGAGTAGTAAAATGAGTCTGCATATTCCAAGGTTTTAAGATTTAGAAACATTCCCCCTTTTTCTGTTTTTATTGTTAAAACACATTTCAGATATCATTTTATTTTACCCATGGTTCTGAATGTGTTTCTTTAAAACTATATATTTTCTTAAATATAATGTATTATCACAAATATCAAAATTAAAATTCCTTGGAATCAGTCCAAAACAATATTGACCAGTCTCCAAAAGAACGCTTTCCAATGGTTTGTTCGAATTGGGGTCAAAAGAATGAAGCGAGATGTAACATTGCATTTGGTTATGTGCCTTAAGTCTTTTTATATCTAAATCAGGTTCCATCTTTCATTGAATACCACTGTTTGTTACAGGAGTGGGGTCATTTTTCCTATAGAATGATATGTACATTCCGTATTCATCTGCTTGCTTCCTTATGGTAGTAAGCTTTTGTTCCTCTGTCTCTCATTCCTTATAAATATAAATTAATTCCAAAGATCTAATTACATTCATTTGTGTGTGTGTGTGTGTGGAGAGGCACAAAAATACTTCATAAGTGGCACTGCGTTCTTCATTTTACACTGTATGATGAGGCACACACGTGTTGTTCTCTTGTTTTTAGTGAGGCTAACATTGATTCATGTGTACAGGCAGTGACAGCCTCATTCATCATATAACGTTTCTCATCAGTATTTCATCTAATAGTTTTAACCATTGATCATTGCTTGGATAAGTAGGGATGCATACTGATTCTTCTAATTCTGCTATTCCTTCCACATTTATTAGCTAAAATTCTTCTGCAAAGAGGCTTCAATTAGGTCTATGTAGTTACCTGCATACTATGAAATATATTTTTTTGTTGAAAATAAAGAATGCTTAATTTTTTCATTTAAACTGGGAAAATTCATTCTTTCATTCAAAAGATGCTGTTGATACATAGTTTCCAGCAGTGTCCAGTGACATTTTCTCTTTAAGTATTATTGTGAGTTTCTTGTATGTCTAATGTTTCAGTAAATTGCATTTATTATTCTTTTTCATTTGCAGTTGTCTCTGGTCTTTGGCATATATGTGACGCCTCTTAATGTTGACCTGTATATCTTTCTTTTTTCTTTTTAGAGGAGGGGGTAAACCTTAATAGTGAAGTGTAGCATCATACACAAAAATGCACAAATCTTCAGAGTACAGTTAATGAATTTTCAGTAAGTGAATAAACCTATGAAACCATCATGAAGATCAGTATTAATATTTTATGGTGATTCTTTCTCAAAAATTCTGTTTACAATTAAATGGACCTAACACATACAGTACACACCTTATTTTTCTTTCAATATATTGTAAACAACTGAAAACCGCTAAAGATGGCCCAGGGAGATTATGATTCATCCACTCTTATCTAAATGCATACTAATGATAGGTAAAATATACAAAAAGGAAATCACAAACCTTAGCCAGCTTGAAATACAAGATAAGTATTACTTTGTGTCAGAAACAGGACAGAAAATAAAATTATAAGTAGAGCCAAAAATACAGATAGATTGAGCTATAAGTCCAGAATTAGGAAGCAATGAAGTATGGCTTTTTTAGAGTAAAAGGAATTAGCAGTGCTAAATGTTACACAGGACTATAACCAGGCTCGTTGCTTGTTGAATCCAGTTCTGAGGTTAGGCTCTCCATCTCCCCAGTAAAAGGAGACTGAAGAAAGCTGTTGCAGGCCTGGCGCGGTGGCTCCCAGCACGTTGGGAGGCCGAGGCAAGTGGATCACTTGAGCCCAGTAGTTCAAGACCAGACTGGGCAACATGGAAGAACCCTGTTTCTACTACAAATACAAAAAATTAGCCAGGCCTGGTGGTGCATGCCTGTCATCCCAGCTACTCAAGAGGCTGAAGTGGGAGAATCATCTGAACCCAGGAGATCAAGGCTGCAGTGAGCCATGATCATACCACTGTATTCCAACCTGGTCAATGGGAGTGAGACCCTGCCTCAAATAACTAAACAAACAAACAAAATAAAGCTGTTGCAGAATCACTGATTGAGTTTATGGCATTACAGAAATCTGTAGGTTTCAGAAAGCGGAAAGACAAAGAAATAGCCTGACTTCTTAGATGCTGAATCTCACTGCCTATCCACAAGATCTGCAGTATCCCAACATCGCCAGAACAGAACCCCCAAACTGGCATTATAAATATCGTATGTACGTAGATATGGAAGGGACAGTACAGAGGTCTATGGAGGGAAAATACTGCTCAAGATGAACCTAGAATCCAAAATCAAAGAAAACTAACAAAATCATCAGATGAAACAGCTAGTCAATTAGTTTGTTGTTAATTTTATAGAAAAATCTGACAAAAGAGTTAAACTATTTTAGTTTCCTTGAACAGATACATGAAGGAATAACATTCAGTACAAAATAACAAGAACTTCCAGAGGAGAAACAGGGAGAGATAATACAGTTAGAGTTGAAAGTAATGTCAGAAATGAAAAATGTAGTCTTTAAATGAAAAAACTGATAGACAAAATGTACATTAAATATGATTGAAGAAGACATGATAAATTGGTTACGTTAGGAGACACA
The DNA here is from genome assembly GCF_000951035.1 of Colobus angolensis palliatus. Classification (NCBI taxonomy): domain Eukaryota; kingdom Metazoa; phylum Chordata; class Mammalia; order Primates; family Cercopithecidae; genus Colobus; species Colobus angolensis. The sequence goes on from NW_012120709.1 coordinate 9,814,763, forward strand.
GACAATAGTTTCAGATACTCTATCCTATTTCTAAAAGGATTTCTAGAAGTATAAAACAGAGAATGACAGAGAAGTGAAATTTGAAAAACTAATTCAGGAATTTTCCAGCATTGAAGAATGAAGAGTTCTTGGATGAAAAGCATCTGCAAAGTACCAAAAATAATAAACAAAAGTAAATTCAGTTTCACACCTAATCACACTATAGCAAAGCTAGTCAATATCCACATTAAAGAGGAAAATCTTCAAAGTTACCAGATAAAACATCAGATTTTCTACCAAAATAATCACCATGTTGACAGCAGACTTCTCATTCACAACACTAGATGTCAGAAGACAGTAAAATAATATATTCAAATTGATGAGGAAAAATAATTGTTAAACTCAAACTTTATTGCCATCTAAAATATTCAATAATGAAAGCAATAAAAAGATACTTCAGGAACCCAAAGACCACCAGAATTCACCACTCACATACAGCCTCAATAAAAGCAATACTGAAACATATACTTCTGCAAAAAGTAAAGCCAGAGAGAAAGTAATGAACACCTAAAACAATACTGAATCCCAAATTAACAAATAATTTTAGTGTGAAATTTAACTTAAATTTAAGTAACTTAAATATTGACTGTAAAATGTTCTGTTTAAGCTGGAAATCTAAACAGCAATAATTCGATATGGTATGTTAAAATTCACACTGTCTTCAGTACTGAATACTTTAAGAATTTATTAGAAAGTTTTACACTTAATTACACATTTAAAAGTAGATGGTAAAACACTAAAATAGATATACAATCCACAGCAGAAAAGGAGAAAAAGTAAACAAAGGTAAAGAGAAAAAAATGTAAAATAATAGAAATAACACCAAATATATGACTATTGTAAGCATGTTAATCCTACCAATTAAGAGATAGAAATTATCAGACTGAGGAAAAAATAAAATCCAGTTAAATGGTACTTAAATGTACTTAATGTATATTTAAGTCATGATCACACAAATAATTTGAGAAGTGGAAAAACACATGAAAGAGGAACTTAATGGTGAAAATGTCAGACTTTCCAAAGTCAAATTTTAAAATTTAATGCAATTTCAACCAACATCCCAAAGTGTGTGTGTTTTTCTTTTAAATATGTGGTACATGAGTTTGAGTTAGCATTTACTCAAACTAGCTCAAAACTTAGTGGCTTAGAATACCAATTTATTATTTTCTCACAATTCTGTGATTTGCCTAGTAGGTCCTTTGCTGATTTCCTCAGACCCACTCTGCATCTACATTCAACTAGGTCAGTTAGAAGGGAAGGTCCATGCTGGCCTCATTCACATATATGGCAACTGGTGCTAGCTCAGTCCTTCACATGCCCTCTCATACTCTAGGTACCTCATACTGAGGTACCTCAGTACTTCACATGCCCTCTCACACTCTGGTAGACTAGGAGAGCTTCCTTATTTGGTGATTTCAGTGCAGCATTTCTAGAAGGGAGAGCCTTTTAAAGCCTAGCTTCAGAAGTTGCTTAAAGTCCTTCTACCACATTCTATTGGTCAAAGCAATTTAAAAGGCCAGCCTAAGTTCAAGGTGTAGAAAAGAAACTCCACCTCCTGATGGAAGCAGCAGCCAAGCTTACTTGGTAAAGGGGTGCATATTAGGAGGAGAGGAATTTGGGCCATATTTTGCACTGTGTCACAATATTATTATTGTTATTATTAAGCGATGGCAGTTGAGACAGTATGGTATTGGTTTAGGGAAAGACAGACTAATGAAACACAAAAGAAAGTCCAAAAACAAACTTATGCCAGTACGGAAACTTGACACATGACAAAAGTGGAGTTGGTTACAAATTAGGGGCTTGGGAGGACTATTTGATAAATAATTCTGAAACAATTGCTCACTCATTTAGAAAATGATAAAATTTGATCCATACTCTATATTATAAATAAAAATGGACTCTGAAGGTTTAAAAAGTTACAGAAACAAAACTGTTTGAAAGAGAAGACTTTTAGAAACAAAATACAGGAAAATACTCAGGATTTCTTTAGAAACAAAAGAAGTAAAAGTCTTATAGGAAAAAGCTGATAAATTTGCTACCCTGAAATTAAAAAGATACCATAGAAAGTGAAAACATAGGCCACAGACCAGGAAAAAATACTAGTATCTTGTATAACTGACAAAGGATTAGTACTTAAAACAGATAAAGGACATTTATAGATGATTCTTTTAAAGAAAATGTCCATAGTAAGGAAAAAGTGGAGGTGGGCAAAGGATTTTAATAGGCAACTTACATGAAGAGGAAACCTGAATGGCTAATAAACATAAGGAAAAGTACTTGTTCTTACTAGTAACTAGGAATGAAATTAAGACCAAAATTTGATTCCATTTCATGCTCATCAGTTTGGCAAAATTTTTAAATCTCAACAGACCAAGTATTGGCAAGATTGTGGCATAATGTAAATTCTTATATATGACAAGTAAGAGTATAGATTGATAGAGTTACTTTGGGGAATAATTTGCCAATATTAGGTAAAATTGAGATTGACCACACTCTTCAACCTAGTAATTTAATATATCTAGAGAAATTCATGCAAATGTGTATGAGGAAGTACATATCATGGTTATTGCAGTGTTTTTTTTTTAAATAATAGCAAGCAGTTGGAAATATTCACAAGCAGAAAAATGGATAAATTGTTGTATATTAACAAAATGAAATATTGTATAGCTGTTGGAAATGAAAGAACAAAATGGATGCACCTTAAAACCAACAATGAAGGAAAAGAGTAGGTTGCATGTTACCCTTTACATAGAGATTGGAAATATGAAAAACAATACTATTTATTGTTCATAGCTACAGATAAAACTAAATTCAGGCCAGAATATTTTTGCAACTCTTTAAGACACCTGTATATCACATTAGTGGTATAGTAGAAAGAGTATTTAAGTATTAAATAATTATATTATCATCCCAGCTCTTTTACTAACAATAGTTACTTATCTTTTCCTTGCAACAGCAACCTTACTGTAAAATTCAAGTAATGAAATCATTCAAAACTATTCGTTAAGGGATTCTGTCCTAGCACCGAAACCATTCCCTGACTATATGTCACTGAAAATTATCTTAACTCTTCCAACTTAGCATTCCCTTCATTCTAAATTCTATAGTTCTTTCATTTAGTATGTTAAAATTCCAAGGCACTGTGTGTATGTATGTATGTGTATATATCTATATATAGATATAGATTTTTTTTTTTTTTGAGGCGGAGTCTTGCTCTGTCGCCCAGGCTGGAGTGCAGTGGCACGATCTCGGCTCACTGCAAGCTCCGCCTCCCGGGTTCACGCCATTCTCCTGCCTCAGCCTCTCCTCTGGAGTAGCTGGGACTACAGGCGCCCGCCACCTCACCCGGCTAGTTTTTTGTATTTTTAGTAGAGACAGGGTTTCACCGTATTAGCCAGGATGGTCTCGATCTCCTGACCTCGTGATCCGCCCGCCTCAGCCTCCCAAAGTGCTGGGATTACAGGTGTGAGCCACCGCGCCCAGCCGGCGCTGTATATTTTAAGATTGTTTATATTTTGTACCAAGTTCCAATTATGATAATATAGATGTGGCTCTTAAGGCAAAGTGCCAGAAGAGCTATAAATGCCAAATACTGACTCTACATTTGTTGCCTTTAAATAGTCAGGCTAGATTAACTGCAGAAACTAAAAGAATGAAGAGTTTCAAAGAAGAAATATGAAACTAATAATAACAAAAGAACCATGTTTTCATTTTCAGGATTTCTTACATTTACACTAAGGTTACCTTAAAGACATGAATTTTTTCTTCTAATTCTTCTTTCATATCCATATCGCATGTCAGTTTTTTTCATTACACTTTCTGAACTTTATTCTGTTCCTTAAAAGGTGTCAGAATTCCAGGTTGGGAATACAACATTTGCTGTCTAATTATGCTTTTCTCCCTTCCCTCATGGAGAAAGAATAACTTTTTGGCTTTTGCCACTGTAATTCTATTACACTAATATCAAGACACCTGAGGTTGCATAACTGATGAGATTTATAAGTAATTTAAAATAATATTTGCTAAAAATGAGAAATCAGTCTAAAAGAAGTTGACGGTGAACACTAGTCCAGGCCTTACCGACTTTATTCTCAAATACAGTACCATAATCTTTGTTTTCATATATTTGGAATCAGTGAACACAATGGAAAGCATTGCTCTTAAGATAGAATAGAGTAACCTCTGACGTTTGAGACTTTAATGCATATTTTCATGACTTATTTGTTTCCACGGCAGATCAGTGGCTTGTTACTAGAAGGATGTAGTTTTGATGGAAATCAACTTTCTGAAAATCAGCTTGATTCTCCTAGCGTGTCATCAGTGCTCCCTTGTTTTATGGGCTGGATTCCACAGGTAATACATTTTTAACAAGCATAAGTTTTAATAGTATCAGTTCACTCTTAGACATTCGTGGCCTGTGTATTTTTGTTTGCTTTCTAATCTCACCTGCATTTGAACAAATTTGCAGTCAAAATATTTTATCCTTTATCATGTTTAAGATGTACAAGACATTTGAAAACTTTGATTTTGATTGAAAAACTTTGGGCTTTGATTTTGTTATAGAAAGAATAACATAGTATTAATTTCTAGAGAGTTTATAGCCTGGTAATAAAAAAGCCTTTAATGATAATAAGAATTACCATGAGTTGCATTCCTGTTTTTTTCAGCAATGTGCACTAGGTACTTTATATGCTTTACCTAAAATCCTCCTCAGAGCAGCCATGTAAGGCAGATATTATTATTCCCACTTTCAAATGAGGAAACATGTTCACGTCGGTTAAATGACTTCTCGTAGTTAGCTACACAGAGAGTGATAGAATTAAGGTGTTAATAGATGCATGGCTTTGTATCTATCACACAATGTCATTTGGCAGCTGATAGGTGGATGAAGAAAACAATCTTAAAGACTTATTTAGTTAACATTTTTCCTTTCAAAACAGTTACTGAAAGAACTTTCAACAGTAGAACTTGGGGTATGCATGTCTTTAAAATAGGACATAGTTGTAAATGAAGCACATAACTTTTTCTTAATAAAGTTTAAGAATGCACATATGACTACATGCGAATAAACTTTAAAGTTCTGATTCTGTATCTAATGAGCAACAAAACTATTTCACATATTGTTTACTACAAGAAAAATGAGCTTTCTCATTGAGAAATAATGCATTGAATTTTCCAGTTATTGTCATTCTCCTTATAAATTAAAAATTAAATGCACCAGAGTATTTATTTAAGGAAAATCTTAAAAAGCGATAGCAATTAGCAGCATTGCCAAGAGTTACGAGAGTATCCTCTGACCTCAAAGAGCATATGTTTCTGTCAAAATTCCCTATTTCTCCCCCGTATCAGCTTCATTTTCTCCAAAATTAGAGTGACTATGAGATAAAGGAGAGAGAAGAGATTGAAAGAATCATTGTTTACTTCAATCTTGCTGTTAATTCCTATAAGAATTTTCTACAAAAATTTGGTAAATTATGAATGACACATTTTTATCTTAGGTGTGTAAATCAAGTTGAAAGTTATACACAAAAGTTAAGGTTGGAATTTGTCAAGGGTTGTGAATATAACATACAAAATTGTTTAGGATGACAGAGATAAATTCCAATGAATTTAAATTATATAAACTAGTAATTCGCTGGAAAATAAAATCCATATAATGATCATGAGGAGGCGGAAAAAAAGTAGGGCAAGTATAAACAGGTTCCCTTGAGGAAAAACCCAGACAATAAAAATAGAGCTTGGAGAGCAACTAAGAATAAATATAGGAGAAAATGACCTGGAGCAATACCCACGTAATTGACCACAAACTGAACACAAATCAGGAATGCAGTGCTATCATGGACAAAGCCAGTCAGTCTGTTACTGGGTTTTATGAAAAGTGATGTGACTTTACAAGACTAGGAATTGATAGCTTGGCAATATTTTACTTTGTGTGTTATTTCTATCCAGTTTTATTTGTCATACTTCTAAAATGTCAGGATTGGAATAAAAAGCTAAAAATAATTTAATTTCAAAAATAGCTCATACAAAAAGAGGTAAAATGAATTGAGCATTTATCCTATAGAAGACATGACTAAAAGGGTACTGTGAACTTTTTACTCTTTTTCTGTAACATTTTCTTCTGGGCCTTTGCACTTGTACATGACATGAAATAGAAGAATTTGTTAGTGCTTCCCCGCCTCCTTTTTCCCCTTCTTTCTTTACAGTGAGCTTCCTCCTTTTGCTATGATCATACTACTTTTCAGATTGTCTCTCCCATATCAGCTAGGAAGGAAAGAACATGAGATCTACTACTAAGTGTTTCAGAACACAAAGTTCTCTAGCGTAGCAGACCTAAATTGTAGTCCAAGTTCCCAAGCTTATGAATTAGGTGATTTAGGCAAGGTACCTAACTTCACTGAGCCAGTTTCCTCATTTGAAAATGGAGATAATAATGGTTCTGTAGGATCATGTTGAGGATTAAATATGTTTGTGTATGTGTAAAGTACCTAGCACACTGCTTCATACATGGTAAGTCAAGTTTATCCTATTGTCAATATTTTAAACTGTTTATAATGCTATAATGTTGTATCTCATTTCTTATGGTACTTTTTTAGTTTACCAGTACTTTCACTTATTATTAAGTTATTGTTGAGTTTTTATATACCAGATGTTATGCTGAACCCTGGGGTTACAAAGATAAACAGATTTCTTCTGCAGAGTCTTCCGCCAGCTGGGGGAGCAAATAAGCAAAGAGACTACTACAGTTCAGAATCATTAGAGAGGTTTATATAAAGTACTTTGACAGATGAGGGAGGCTTCAACTCTACCATGTGTGAACAAATGAGGGAAAGTCAGATGATCTCGCTGAGAGAGGTGGCAGCTTCTCTTGAACTGTTACTTGAACTTTAGTAATAAGAGTTTAAGGACAAATTCAAAAAAGATAGGGTAAGTAGGCATTCCAGACAGAAGGCGCAGCATATGTAAATATATGCAGGTAGAAAAGAGCTTAGGATATTCTGGGAACTGCAAGTGTCGTACATCTGGAGCATATAGTTCATATGGAAGAATGGTGGGGGATGCGGCCAGAAAGGAAGGCCAAGACCAAGTATGATAAGCTGAGTAGCCATGCCAAGGAGTTTAGACCACCTTATGGTCAGTAGGAAGCCATCAAGAATTTAGAATTTAGAACAGGGCCAGTCATGGTGGCTCACACCTGTAATCCCAGCATTTTGGGAGGCCAAGGCAGGAGAATCACTTGAGCCCAGGAGTCAGAGCCTGGCTTGGGCAACATAGCAAGACCCCATCTTTATTAAATAAAAAAAGAATTTAAAAAATTTTTTTAAAGAATTGAGAACAGGGATATGGTAAGATCAGATTTGTAGTTTTAGAAAATCAGTCTAGCAGTGAGTGGGTGGATAGTAGATTGGCACACTGTGAGATACAATTATACCTGAGTCTCATAACAATCCTATGGATTTGGAACAGCACATTTTCTATCTTTCTGATGGACAGACTGAGAATTAGGTAAGTTAAATGATTTATGAGTTCCACAATGGTAGCATCAGTGTCTGGACAATCATAATGAACATTTATTTGCACTAATTACATACCAAGCACTATGCAAGGTGTTTCAAATACAAGATATTTAAGCTTTAAAAAAATTTTTGAAATAGGAATTGTAATCTCCATTTTAAAGTAGAAAATGGAGGTTTAAAAGATTATGTAACTTGCGCAAGATCACATAGTTAATAGGTAGGCAACTAAGATTCAAATTCAGGTGTCTCTCTCAAACCTTAGACCTAATACTGAGACACCCTAACAGTATAAATTAAGGTTTGGAAAACCATGGCCTATAGGCCAAATCCAGCCTACTTATTTTTACAGAGCCCATGAACAGTGAATGGTTTTTACTTTTTTTAAAAAGGTTGAAAAATGCAGAAGAAAGTATTTCATGGCATATAAAAGCTTCATTGTCCATAAATGAAGCTTTATTTGGAAAACAGTCGTGCTCATTGTGTACATATTGTCCATGCTGCTTTCAGGCTATAATGGCAGAGTTTAGCAGTTATGTCACAGTCCACATGGCCCACAAATCCTAGAATATTTACTGTCTGGCCTTTTATTAAAAAAATTTGCTGACCCTGTATAAACTATTAAATTCTCCACCTTCTGCTTTGATTAAGCTTTAAGAAAGAAAGGTTTTTTTTTTTTTTTTTTTTTTTTTAAGCAACTATGTGTGTAATAAGTTTCACATAATTTGCAGTGGAAAAATATCAACATGTTATTGCATTTTTAGTAGGAAGGAAGGAACCAGTGTACAATCAAAGGAAGCATCAACATCAATTTATATAAACCAGTAAAAAGATTTACTTTGCCATTTACTCCTACAGCTGTTTTGTAGCAGAAAGTCCAGTGTTCTTTTATGAGCTTGGATGAAATAATATAATTCAGAACTTTGGTAACTAAACTTTTTAGACCAGAAGGAGGTTATTTTACAAATTATTTTCACAATATTATCTAACACCCAATATCCCTGAATAGCTTCATTTTAACAGAAACTTGCCCACTAATCCAGTCATTTGCACCACATTGCTTTGAGTTAGGCTGCACCTCCATTTTTCAAAGAACATTTTAGGTTGCAGAAGATTGAAGAACTTCAACATTGTTTTAGTATGTGGTGATACTTAAAAAGGGGTATCATCAACAAATTCTAAGACTTTTATTGGGGCAGGAGGAGGAAGTTCTATCACTGCCTCTCTTTGAAATGCTGTACTTTGTGAATTAACAAGATTGGAACGACAAATTCAAGGAAAAATGAAAATAAATAAAATGCTGGTGAAATATTTTTCTAGTATTTCTGTTTACCATTATCTATGTACTAGGATAATACAGCTGACACTCACACTATTCATTCATGAAACAGATTCTTTTTTTTTTTTTTTTTTGAGACAGAGTCTCACTCTGTCTCCGAGGCTGGAGTGCAGTGACTCCATGATACAGATTCTTAAAGTTATGCCAATTCCAGCTCAATGCAGTGTTTTTGGTTAAATTAATATTGGTTCAAATTAAGATACAGCTAGAAGATTTTATCCAGAAAGCATTAGCTTTTTCCAATGCATTTCTTAACATGTTTCCATGTATCATTTCATAATAATTCTCTATGAAAAATGATTCAGTAAACAAACTTAAACATAATATTCCCTCCCTTGGAAAGTCTTATATTAACAGCTCTGAGAAGTCCCAAAGATTACTTGCCATACAGCCTTCTCATGCACCTACACCCTATGCTCCATCAGGATCTAATATTCCACGCAGTATGATTTGGTCAACAGTGCTTTATAATGAAGACCAGTCTCAGTGATACGCTTCTGGCATTCCACAGGAAGTCAGTTTGCCTTTGTTCTAGCTTCCTGTAAATCATGCTACTTAGAGTTTATCAGTCCCACAGTAACAGTAGTCCTGAGGCAGCCTGAACCCCATGAGGCTGGATCTTCTGATAGGCACCACAATTGACAATTCAGCTTCAGAAAAAAAATTTATTCTCAGAGAAAACAGAACTATAAAATATTTACACAAGCTACTCTGGAAAACAATCATTACTTTATATTTTGTATAGATGTTAAACTATCACATATATCAGAAGATATGTGTTGAAAGCTCTGCCTTGTATACACTCTGGTTTGAAAAATAACAAATATTTGACTAACATTTTGTATGTGATTTTTTTTTCTTCAAGGACTTATTATGAAAGTCATGATGTTAACACTGTATTATTGAAAAATCAGGAAAATATATCTTTACCAATATACATTTTAAAACGTAGCTAGACATTCTTAACAGAACAAAGTCAGAGTATTCACTGGTGGCATGCTGTTTTGTGTCCTATTTTGAGATTTTTTTCCCAGAATTGCATCACTGAATTGTGCTACTTGTACATACATTAGAACTCTGATTTCCTATCATTTCCTCTTCTAAAAAAGAACTGTTCATTAACTTGATTCATAAACATTCAGAAAGCATGTGCTAAAATAAGTTGGACTGTGCATAAACTGATGAATATGTTTTGTTTTGTCTTCATATGTGTTTTGTTATGAAATTTAATTGAAATTGGCCAAATAGCTAATATGAGTAACCTAATAATTTTGTTTTCATTGTTTGGTTTTGCTTTTCCTTGCTTTCTTTGGTTTGCTAACTGATATCTAATACAGTAGTCCCTCTGCATCTGCAGTTTCAGTTACCTACAGTCCGCAAATAAATGAATATAGTACAATAGGTATTTTGAGAGCGAGATCATATTTACATAACTTTATTATTACAGTATATTGTTATAATTATTCTATTTTTTATTAGTCATGTTAGTATCTTACTATACCTAATTTATAAATTAAACCTTATCCTAGATATGTATGTTTAGGAAGAAACATAGTATACATAGGGTTTGGCACCATCCACAGTTTCAGGCATCCATTGGGACCTTGGAATGTATTCCCCACGGATAAGAGGGGACTACTGAGTCACCATTTTGCCTTTGAAAATTGCATTATCTTCTTTCAAATAGTAGTGTATTGCTTGCTATTTGTAGAATGTATGCTTTTAAGTCATTTTGCCCAAGGCATGGGCAAATTTTGTCGTGAGACATTCAGGCTTTTCTTGGACACTTTAGGAAAGCAGGAAAATTGTGCAAGATGTTTATTCACACAAAACAATTTTTATTTATGAAAAGCTAATTGATTCAAATGAATGTAAAATTTCAAATTTTAGCCTCATTATTGAACAGAGCTAACTGGACTGGTTTGTTTTAATAAAGATATGGTTAATGAACACATCAACCCTTTTAATCAGTCACAATTTATAGATTTTGAATTATTGTAATTGCACAAAACTTTGGAAGAAATAATAATGTGAATTATTTGAAGTCTTCCTAATATATCTCCTTTCTTGCATTAATTGAACACAGGGTGTTTGTTCATAGTTATTAATAAAATTTTAATTTCGTCCAAATACTTCAGCCCAACAATGTCTTATGTTTTGCGTGTTAAACATATTAAAGAGGGAATTGGGTCATAATAATTTAATTCAGTTAAGGAGTATTCAAAGAACTTCTATATACTCAAAATACTGTGCTAATATAATAGTGAGAATACCAAAAATGATTGCCCCTGCTTCTACTGTGAGCATTTATTTATTAGAGACTTAAGAGCAAGTGTATTTAACTTTTATTTACCACTTAAGAGATTTTGAGAAGTGACAAAATATCGAGAAGCCACTGTATTGCTTTGCTTTAAAACACTGTAGGTTTTGAAAGAAAGATTTGTAGCCTGGCTGTAAGACTAACAAAGCCTACAACTAAAAGGTTTGGAAGAATTTGGAAATATATACAAAAACTAGTAAACTGCTAGTGAATATGCAAAAAATCAACTTTAAGTTGATAATAATCAGCATTATTAAGTTCCTAATTTAAAGAGAAATTTTCTTTACATCAATATATAGAGAAAATCTCCTAACTAGAAAGGAATAACATCGTAAAACATTTCATTGCGATGTTTCTATTTCAGTTTTGATCATAGAAGTAATGGAAAACAAAGCAAACAAAGCAAATATCAGGTGTCAGGAAAAGATAATTTAAGACCTTTCCCAGGATTTAAAATAGGCAATCATAGATTCAGATCACTTCAGTCTAACAAATACGTGATTTTTGTCTGCTCTTTGCCAAACAATGTAAAGGAATGCTTGCACTAGGCTTTACCTTTTAAGATTGGCTAAGGAGTCATGACAATTACAGTTTTTCATTCCTAAAGCTTTGCCATTTAAGCAGAATTGAACAAGAGGGAAGAGATTAGTTGGTGACTGATAAAAGTTGAAAAATTCTCTTTATTCCAAATCCCACTTTTTTTTTCTGACGTTCAACTAAGGATTTACTCTCTCCATGAATCACTGTTAGGTTAACATATCCCAGAGTAGCATTTTCTTTATTTTGATCTTCTAAAGTATATATTTTTTTCCAAAACTTATATTCTAGATATTTGATATGTGTATACTTTGTTTCCTAAAGTAAAAATTCAAAGGGGATTATTTTCTCTATTTGTGTATGTACTGAAATGCTTAGCCTTTACAATTCTAGGCACAATATTAGCATATAAAATGCTATTAAATGAATGGCTGAATAACTAACAAGATCATCAGTGCAAACAGATAATTAGAAAAATATAGGACAGATGGCGTTTTTATCTCTTTGGAAATGATTCTACCTAGAGAATATGTTTTGTTATATGTAAATCAGGTTAAGATTCAAGAATGTTAGGAATGAATAATTTTTCAGGGGACATACTGATTTATATCAAGGGCTAGAAGAGTCAGAACAGTTGTTGGTGTGTGGGTGTAGGTGTGGGTGGCCGGGGGAGAGGGACAGAGAGAAGAGCAGGATTGGAAAAAATAATATAAAGTTCATGTAATGCCCACTTAGGCTTAAAAGTAGAATGTCTTAATTTTCTATGAAAGAAAATTATTTTATTTCTATCATAACACCATTTAAGAGATGTAGTAGCTGCCAAAAAGCTGATTTTTTTTTTTCTAGTCAATTTGAGAATTAGTAGGGAATAAGGAAAAGGCAGTCCAAATAATTAGAGATCTGTGGATAAATAATACTTATATCTGGAGCTCTTATGCCATCTGATTCTTTCCACATCCTGTGAGGTGGGCAAGTGTCATTTGTCTTTCTATAATAGGGAAACTGATGTTCCGAGAGTAACCTCTACAGGGTCAGTAGCTCCTAGACAAGTACTCCAGAGCCTGAAAATAATTTATTTCCATAAATGCTATTGTGTTCTATTTTGAAAAGTAACAGAATAAGAGACATTAGCTGCTAACATTCATATACTAGAGTGTTTTGTCAACTGTAATATCTGTGACAACTTTGCCACTTCCTAACTAGGTCACCATGGGTAAATTCTCTGTGGGCTTCTCATCTGTCACTTTTGTAATATTTTTAAATGGGTCTAGCTTGCCTCTGAAGTTCCATTCCAACTCTGCAAAGTAATAATTAATTGAATAAAATCATATAAATTCAGTAAAAATGCTAATCCTAAATTTGAAATGGAAATACAGTTATGAACTCATGATGTTTTTCTTTTAAAAATACATGATTTCTAAGCTCCAGTCACTAAAACATCCTAGAATTAAAATGATCAATGGGTCGGACGCGGTGGCGCACGCCTGTAATCCCAGCACTTTGGGAGGCCAAGGCAGGCGGATCACAAGGTCAGGAGATCGAGACCATCCTGTCTAACAGTGAAACCCCATCTCTACTAAAAATACAAAAAATTAGCCGGACGTGGTGGCAGGCGCCTGTAGTACCAGCTACTCGAGAGGCTGAGGCAGGAGAATGGCCTGAACCCGGGAGGTGGAGCTTGCAGTGAACCGAGATTGTGCCACTGCAGTCCAGCCTGGGTGACAGCAAGACTCCCTCTCAAAAAAAAAAAAGATCAATTATTCCTAACACCCAAATTATGGTCTCTAATACCATTTCTCTTGAAAGAAACTAGGAATCATCAGATTAATGACTAATTTCTAAGGCAGGAAATATAAAGGTGAGCTTGTATAATAATACTTGTCATACTAGAAAGGCAGTGAAACTATTGAAGAGACAACTGGGGACGTAGCACAACCCAGGAGCCAACTTAAAAAGTTCCCCCTGAGCAAAGACCGACCGTTGGAACACCAGTGCAATAGCGATTGCATTGCGTTTAAAGCACACCACATATGTTTAAATCCACCAGTTCATAATGCTATTTTTTAAAAAGAAGCGGTGGTCATTGATCACCCTTGGAGTATGCTAGGAAACATTCATTGTTTTGAAAACACATAAAGGGAAATAAGCATTTATCCAGTTTTTCCTATATGAACTGCACCTCATGGTAATAAAAAAAATTGGTAAGTGGAGGTTTCTCTTTATAGATACATTCCTGCTTGGAAGAAGAAAAGATAGATTACCCCTTGTGTAATCTGGAATGAAAAATGATTATGAATGGCCTCTAATAGCCAAAAAAGAGAAATAACCCGACATATGCTGCTTGATGGAAACATCTGGTACCACCTATGCAGTATTTTCCAAACATTGAGTCTGAGCTCACCTATGGATCCAGTTTATAGGAATACAAGGAACAGACAGACCGACGTGATACCATGGGAATGTAATCCAAAAAAGAATGTGGGCAACTATTTGGTATAGTTTCTTCTGCAAACAAATTGCTAGGAAAAGAGGAGGAAAATTTACAAATTCAGGAGACTTAAGAGACTTTTCAACAAACTGCAAAGCATAGTTTTTATTTAAATTATGCTTCTAACAGAAAAACTCTTTGAACAGGAGATAATGAGATAACGGATGTGTGATGATATTAAGGAATTATTGGTTATTTTCTACTGCGTGATAATACATGGTTATATTTATAGAGATATATATGTAAATATTTATAGGTGAGATTTTGTAATTGTAAGGTGCTATTCAAAATACTCCAATATTGAGCTAGGGAGAGGTTGTAAATAAAACACGATAGGCCATGTGTTTCATTTTGTTGCAGGGGGATGATAGGGGCTTATCATATTCATCTTTATTTGAAACATTTCATAATATTGATATGTTTGTTTCCTTGGTTATCTAATAATCTGTTTCCAAATAGTGTATTGCTGTATTTTAAAACAAGTTATTTTTTAAATAGGATGCATGTGGTCCATATTCCCTGGATGAGTGCATCTCTTTGCCTGTTTACACAAGTGCTGAAAGGGATCGTGTGGTTACCAATATTGATGTTCCATGTGGCGGCAACCAAGACCAGTGGATTCAGTGTGGAGCAGCTCTATTCCTAAAAAATCAGTAGAATCTAATGACAACAAAAGCCATCTTCACAAAAGGGAACACTGATTCTTTAAGCTTTAAATCAAACATGTGGTCAGTCTACATTTGAAATGTTAGTTCAAAATATTAACATATAGTTACCTTACAATGTTGATCTCATTGAAATTTTAATGTGTAAAAGCAGCACTGTGCATCTTTTAAAGTAATTAATGGAGTTATTGTTAAAACAGAGTATTCTTTTTGATAACATTAAATATTTCTGTGAGGAACTTCACTTTTCCAGTGGCTCAAAAATTTGTTTTAGGTCAGAGATTTTAAGTGGTATATTAAAGTAATCCATAATAAATATTTTGGCTGTCATTTGTGTCATAATTATTTAATAAAATATAAGAGCGTTCATAATTTTTTCAGTCTTCCCATGACTTTTTACATACTGAAGAATGTATTATAAAGTTATGAATGTATAAAAGTATCAATATGAATATAATTATACTATACTAATTATAATGTACAAATATATAATTGTCATTGTAACTATACACTTACAACTAATATCTTAAGGTAATTCAAATAGGAATAATTCAGGTGACATAATAATGGAAGACAAATTCTGGTTATTAAACATTCAGCTGTTTTGTGTTTTGTTATTGGTTTTTGAGACAGAGTCTCACTCTGTTGCCCAGGATAGAGTGCCGTGGGGCGATCACAGCTCACTGCAGCCTCAACCTCATAGACTCAATCTATCCTCCTGTCTCAGCCTCCTGAGTAACTGGGACTACAGGATGCACCACCATGCCCAGCTAATTCCTTTATTTTTTGTAGAGATGGGGTTTTGCCACGTTTCCCAGGCTGGTCTCAAACTCCTGCACTCAAGCAATCCACCTGCCTTAGCCTCCCAAAGTGCTAGGATTACAAGTGTGAGCCACGACACCTGGCCTGTATTTTTTATAGGAGCTATTTTACTCTGCAAGATTCCCTGAAATCTAAGGAACTGAAACTACTGTTCAGTTGAGTGATAGACATTTTAGTATCCTATGAAGTTATTTGCAGCTCTATCCTTGCAGTAAACAAATTCTAAGAGCTGAGGCTTATATTTTTGATAGTTGTTTAAAACGAGTCATAGTTATATACTTAGAGGAGAAACTAAAAATGCAAAACATACTTTTAAAAGAATGTATGTAAATATATATTTTAAAGGCATATATTTAAAAATATGTATTTATTCCATGTGTATTCGTCCATGCTTTTCCCTTTCTAGTGATGGTAATGTCAACATCAAGCCCTGAAAAACATATTTTTAAAAGAATATATTTA
>NW_012120709.1:9831080-9869829 GCF_000951035.1 Colobus angolensis palliatus
AGAATATATTTAGATATATTCTTTTAAAAGTGTTTTTCAGGGCTTGATATCAACATAACAATCAGCTAGAAAGGGAAAAGCATGGACGAATACACATGGAACATTTTTGTGGGCCATGTCTGGAAATGTCACACATCATTATGTTTACATTCCATTAGAGAGAACCTAATTACATGGGTATACATAATGTGTAGCGTGTGTGGGAGATGTAGTCAGCTGGGTGCTCAAAAAGAGAAGAGCATGGAGGGCTACCTAGCTCTTTCTACCACATCCCCATGCAGTGAAAAATTTTAACTCATTATAGAAATGCATTCAGTACAATGACATAAAATTACTTAATAAAGAAGCATAGGTCTTTAATTGATATGATGCCAAACCTCATGCTTATGAATTTTTGCATTAATATCCAGCAAAATAACATAAGCCAGCTATTGGCCAGATTCCAGAAATATAGATAATATAGTCTCTGCTCTTGAGAGATGTAAAAGCTGATCAGACACCACATTATAAATTTTTATATCTGATATTAATATTGCTATACCAGCTTTTTTGGTTAAATTTGGGAAACAATATATTAAAAATGCCCATATAGAGAAAACTCATAGCACAATGAAATAAGAGTTATGTGGCACAGTAGCAAAGGGCTGTGGGATTGCAGGGGAAGGAGTAACTAATAAAAAATGATTAGCAACAGTAGGCCTGTTTCTTTTTCTTTTTAAAAAAGCTTACTTTGAAAATATTTTACAAAGAATAAGTAAATGTATTGCCTTCCTCAAAATGAACAAATATTAGATGTTATGGTGTTTGCTTCAGATTTTTTTTTAAATGTCAAATTTTAAAAATTGTTTCAAAATCAGAGTCCTTCACATTCCCTTCAGCAGAACTTTCACTTCTTCCTCCAAAGAGACACCCACTAACCTGTATTTGTTACCTACACAGTACATGTTTTTAATATATAACCGAAAATAAGGGGAATTTTTTTAAATGTGAGCTGCAAGGAGCCTTTCTAAAGCTTCAGAAGGACACAGTATTTGAGGTTCTCAATCCGTTAGAAGCAACAAACGAGAGTTTTCAGTCCTCAGACACCACAGATGTTGGAACGGCCCCAAACAAAATACGTCATAGCCATGTATTTGGTAAATTTAGTATGATAATTTTCAAAATAAAAATCTTGACTAGCCAGGAATTGAAGGGACTTTCACAAATAATGGATATGTATGAAAAAGCTATAGCAAAGATCATTTTTAATGAGGAAACAGGGCATTCACTTTAAAATGAACAAGACAAAGCTCATCACTTCTACGCTGTTTGGAGGTCCTAGACAGCACAGAATGACAAGAAAAAGGCAGAATTGAATAGGCAAAGACAAATAGAACAAAATACATTCAAGGAGAAAAAAATATTAGCATTCACATACTTCTTCCCATCAGCCCTTTGTGCAGCTTTTGCTTTTGGCAAGCTCACACGTGTATACATCAAAATAAAAATGTTAAAGGGAAGAAGTTGAAATTTAATTCCTTGTGTTAAGTATTCCTAACCAATAATTATTTGGGGGTTTTATTTTTTATTCTGAGACCTTCTGCTATAATTTCTGAAAGAGATATGGAGACTAAAGAAAACAAAATTCACTCCAGTTACTTGGGGCATCTTCTTCCACGTTATTTCTATGTATTTACTTCCATTATGTCAAAGTCTGGATGAGTTATCATTTCCCGCTTATCTTAGGAAGCTGTGAGCACAAAGGAGCCCTGCCAGGAAGGCGGCTACAGAGCACACAAAGTGCGAGACTGCATTGGGCCTTTGGGAGACACACAAAAAAAATAGAAAACAAAGTACTACAATACGAAGAATATTTAATTCAAGAAAATCAGTCATTTCACCTCAATTTTGACCCTCTTGCACACTAAGCATCTTAAGAGCAGGAAGTATATGTTTCATGTTTTTGTTTATGGCACTTGCTTTTATTGGAGCTCAACACACATTTATTGAATCAGTGACTAAAAATTGTTTCTAGACAACTTAATCATCAGATTTGTCTCCAAGTGATTTTAGATTGCTCCCAGAATCAAACCCATCCTTAAAGAATGAGTACATTTTCATCATTGAGGACAGTTAGAGAAGGCTTTCTTCAAAGGTTCTCAAAGAAACTTGAAAAAGAAATTTCAAACATCTCAGCAAGGTTGACATTATTGGACTGTGCCTCCATGTGATCACTTTGAAGAAAACAAATCCTTTGGTTATATAGTCCTTCAATCAAAAAATCTTTGGGGGCTGGGCATGGTGGTTCATGCCTGTAATCCCAGCACTTTGGGAGGCCAAGTCGGGTGGGCGGATCACAAGGTCAGGAGATCAAGACCGTCCTGGCTAACATGGTGAAGCCCAATCTCTACTAAAAATACAAAAAAGTCAGGTGTGGTGGCACGTGCCTGTAGTCCCAGCTACTCGGGAGGCTGAGGCAGGAGAACTGCTTGAATCTGGGAGGCGGAGGGTACAGTGAGCCAAGGTCACGCCACTGCACTCCAACCTGGGCAATAGAGCAAGACTCTGTCTCAAAAAAAAAAAAAAAAATTCTTTGGAAATGGAAAGGATCCTAGAGATTGGCTGGGTTTCTGTTTCATTTTTACTTTACAGTCATGCCTTCCTAAATGCTCACAAGTCATGCCTTATAAACTTAACATTGTAACTAGGAGAAAAATCAATTATCAGAGAAAGTTTCATGGAAGAGTTGGATTTCATGCTGGACAATCAGGGAATCTATAAGAAGTAGATGTATACCTACCAGGGTCCAAAAGCTCAAACCAATCCACCTCAGTATATCTGCTACCATACACTAACACTGCAAATTTCACACTGAAAAATAAATGTACTCCAACAGTTAAGTTATCGATGGAAGGACAGGAAAAATAAACCCAATCTGAGTGGGGAGAAAAAGTAAGCTTGTTGAGAACAACTGTCTTTACCTACAGTGATATTTTCCATGTATGTAAACATGGCTATCAGCTATTTTTTTTCCAAAAATAAAGGGAAAAAGAAACAACCAAAATATTATGCATAACCATTATAAATTCTGATTATGCTGTGCCTAAATTTTCCTTCCTGAACACCGTTTCAGAAGGGATTAAGGCAATAGAAACCTAATAAGGTAAAAGCAGAGACAAGAAGGTGGAAGGGGTTAAGATTCAACACCATAGATAGAAAGATGGTCTTCAATTTCTCCCTGTTTTCAAAAGTGTATTACTCATTGTTTAGCAAAGTAAGAATAAAGAATAAAACCATGTTTAAGTTTTGTGGGAAAATTACAAAGTAATGAACGTACTAACTTAAACCACATAGAAAAAAAAGTGGAATCAAATTATAGCCTAAATACAAAATTTGATTCTTAAAGTCAGTGACACCTGACTTTTCCAAGTTAGCTTCGTTTCTATTTGAAATTAATCATTATTAAAATAGGAATTTATTTGAACATAACTGATTCTACTAGCAGTGGCGAAATGCTTAACAACGGAGTGGCTGCTCACAGGTTTTTAATTTTAAAGATGCTTCCCTGCATGTAAAGCACAACTCTTTCTATGTTAGTTACTGCTGCTTGCCTCCCAGTGCCCATTCTCCCCTACTATTGTAGTAAGAAAACTTAGAGTGTTTAACTGAACTAATGCATACTCAGAATAAAAACTGAAATTCCTTGTCTCCCTTACATTCAGGTGTGGCCATGTGACTCGCTTCTGCCAAAGAATGTGAGCACAAATATCCTATGGCAGCTTCCAGGGTCATTCTTTATAGGATGTGGCCCATATACCATTTTCTTTCATCTTCATCTCCTCTCCTCTGCTGCCTGCAACGCTGCCATCTTGGACCTCAGTCTCTGAGGACTTTGTCAAACACAGATACTACCCCTAGACTATTTAACTCTGAATTTAATTTATACAAGAGAGATTTTTCAGCCGTAGATGGGGTGGATAAATGCCAGCTGGCTGGTGGTGTGGACAGACAAGATCTACTGCCCTGAGACAGTCCCTCCAAAACCAGAGACGAGACCCAAATATTCCAGCTGAACTAGGAACCCTAAGTTGGAGACATTTTCAACCTGTGCTCTCTGACTAATGCAAGTCCCACTTGGCAAGAGAAGTAACAATTGTAAACAAAACGGTCTCTCCAGAGACACCGTATGCACCTTTGGGGTGGTACTTTTTACATTGAAACCAGTCATTAACCTGCCTCCCTCCCAAAACACTTGCACCTTCTGGATGGTCATAAGAGAGCTCCAAGTGTTTAAAGTACCACCAGAAGGTCATTTATCCCTTAGACAATTTCAGAGATCTCTCCAAAATGATGCTACCCTTGGTTACTTGGTAGAGGTTCGCAAAATGATAACTGCTTCATTATTTATGTGCCCCTTGTGAGCAGCTTTCCCTGTAACTAAGCCATCCAATTCAAATAGATGGTATGAAATTTGTTCTTGATTTCAGCTGAAGTGATCAGTGACACCACCTCAGCCCTGGAAGGCACTCAGGTCAGCTCCAACTCACTGTCTGTGGTTGTTTTTTCTGGGATAAGCATCTCTGAAATTCTATTTGGTCTTAATATGATAATTTAGGCCGGGCATGGTGGCTCACACCTGTAATCCCAGCACTTTGGGAGGCCTAGGCGGGTGGATCACAAGGTCAGGAGATCAAGACCATCCTGGTTAACATGGTGAAACCCCGTCTCTACTAAAAATACAAAAAATTAGCTGGGCGTGGTGGCAGGTGCTGTAGTCCCAGCTACTCAGGAGGCCAAGGCAGGAGAATGGAGTGAACCCAGGAAGTGGAACTTGCAGTGAGCCGAGATTGTGCCACTGAACTCCAGCCTGGACAACAGAGTGAGACTCCATCTCAAAAAAAAAAAAAAAAAAAAATAGATAATTTAAAAAGAAAATGTTTATAACAAAATGTTAGAAAAAAAGAAAATATTTTGTACTATATAATACAATATTATATTTGTGAATATATGTATGTAGTATGTATCTCAAATTAGGAAGTGGTACTTTAAAATACTAAATGTTCATTATTTCTGAGTAGAGAGATGATAGGTCATTTCTTATTTTGGGTAAATTTTTACATTTTTCAAATGCTGTAATGAGGATGTATTGCTTTTATAACCCAAACAAAACACTAGTTTTTAAAAATTAAAGTAAATGTAAGCTTAAAAAGAGTCTATCAAAGTTAGCTTTTCATATTTCAAGACAATTCCCTTCAGAGTTTCTTTATTTGCAAACTTTTCAATGTATTTGTAGCTTGAATTGCTATTGAAGATGTTGATATACCTCAGCTCTTTGTAACTTCAAGTAAGGGTTTATTGGCATTTATACATAAGAGACATTTGATACAATTATCTTAGACCAAAAGCAAACATGGCATTTCTAACTTGGCATATAGCTGCAATCAGAAATGTTTGCAGTTTCAAAGTTTAATATCTATAATAATGAGGAAACTGGTGAGTCAGCTCTTACATTGAGGCAAGAACCCTAAACTTGGAGTTAGGCCAGCAGCCTGCCAGTCTTAGGCTAGGCCCATCACTTTTGCTGTTCCTTCTGCATTTCGTTTTGTTTATCTATAAAATGTGGATTATAATTCCCGTTTCCAACTGCGATTTGAAGAGCAAATGAAATTTAAGGTATTGTTATATATTCATCATGGGACTGACATAAATTTAAAAGCTAAGATTTAAAAAAAATTATAAATCACAATTTTGTATAAAATACTATTTAGAAATAAAAATTTAAGTTGATAATTTTTAAGTTATCATGTTTCAAGTCTTACATTATCTAGTTTATGATTATGTTTCTAGTGTTAAAGATCCACTTTGTTTTCATAAGATGAAGTACAGTTTATTCAAATAGCTGCCATTTGTAGAATTTTGTTCAAAATCAATACTCTGTATATGACCAATAATAATAATATAGTTCTGACTGCATGCTGACATTGGCATTGCTGCAAGCAATTAATAGTTAGATACATACATGTTTATCACCACTCACCTCGTTATGTCTATTCCATTGATGAGAAAACTCAGACGGATTATGTAGCTAATAAATTGGCAAAGTGGCAAGAAAGAAAACTCTCTTTCAGCCCCCACCCCCAGGAAAGAGCAAAACCAGCAAAATGGAATTCTCTAACATATATCATTTTGGAAGTCAGTATGCTAAAAGGAATGAGCAGGATTATTCCAGAACCACAAGTTGATCAATTCTTCATCTTGACAAATATTTACTACAGCAGGGCTTCCAGCAAGAAGATAAAATGAATTGACATTGCTAGTCAAAATACTTGTTACACTACGTATTTCCATTGAAGAGTCACCTCTATAAAAATGAGGAAGAGAATATGGGGGAGAAATGCTTTGAACTGTGAACTTAGCTCTCAGAACTGTCAACTTAGCTTCCTTTACTGCACACACTCAGTGCTCTCTGCATGCACAGGACTCTTCCAGGGGCCTTGAAGGTTCTCAGATACCCTCATTCTTCACTGCATTACTTATAAAGAACACTGTAAGATATGTCAGACAGACAGATATGTGTAGTGTATATATATATACTATAAAGAATAATAGAATGAACACTTGTACCCAGCATGAAGAAAGAGAGCTTTACCAACAAATACCATTTAAACTGCCTGATGTATTTTCAGTATCTCATTTCCCATTCTCCACCCAGAGGAAACCATTACCCTGAATTTGGTTTGCTTAATTCCCATGGTTTGATGATTATTTTTATGTGTCAGCTCAACTGGGCTAATGGATACCCAGATAGCTGGCAAAACATCATTTCTGGGTTTGTCTCTGAGGGTACATCTGGAAGAGATTAACATTTGAATCAGTAAACTAAATAAAGATCTGCCTCTACCAGCATGAGTGGGCCTCATTTCATTTGTTAAGGGCGCAAGCAGTACAGGAAGGCAGAGGGAGGGTGGATTTTCTTTCTTTTCCGGAGCTGGGCCATTCATCTTTTCCTGCCCTTGAACACTGGAGCTTCCTTGGTTCTCAGGACTTCAAACTCCAGGACTTAAACTAGTCTGTTCTTCCTCTTCCCCTAGTTTTTGACTTTGGACTGAATTATACCACTGGCTTTCCTGGTTCTCCAACTTGCAGATGGCATATTGTAGGACTTCTTGGGGTCCATAATGTCATGAGTCAATTTCCATAATAATCCTCTCTTATATCTCTCTCTCTGTATATATACATCCTATTGGTTCTGTTTCTCTAGAGAACCCTAATACACCTGGGGATAGGTTCTTCCTAGTTTTTCTGAACATGAATGAATCCCTAGACCATATTCTTCTACTTGACAAATATTTGCTTTTAATGTTAGACTGGCCCCATTGAGACAGGAATAATACAGGGTGTTTGTGCCTAGAATATTGTAGGCCACAGTTTCACATGACTAGCAAAAAGGAAACTCTTGAAGTAGCTGCATAAGCTAGGAACTATTAAGACCCTGAAAACCAAGATGTGGGCCAAGCTGGCTAAGACCAACTGGGCCCAACACGGCACTGGATTTGACCTAGGTTTCACCTAGGACATCATTATACACTAATTAACATACTCATCCACACACCCATCAGCACCATGACAGTTTCAGGAACACTTATATTTGCTGTAAAAATGTGTGACACCACAGTTCTGAGAAATCTTTACCTGCTTCCAGAAATCTTCATGAATATTCCACTCCTTGGTTAAAGAAACCCGTAGACGGAAACCTCAAACCCCATTGTGCATGACTCACTCTCCTGAGTACACCCACAATCCCTTTTCTTGAGTGTGTACTTTAACTTGGCAATAAATCTCCATACTTTCACCATTTTCTGACTAGTCCTTAAATTCCTTCTTGAGACAGGGTCAAGATCCTGGACACTGGCCAGGGTTGAGGTCCTACCAGCATTTGGGGACCTCCTCTAGCCCACTGGTATCACCATCATGATTATATGGTTTTTAATTTTATGTAAATTACGTCTTGCTGTACATATTTTATGACCCTTCTTTTTTTTCAGTATGAACATATGAATTGACCACAATTTATCCAGTTTTCTCTTGATGAATATTTCAATTGTTCTAGTTTCTTACTACTATAAACTATGCTGCTGTAAGTAAGTCTCCTGACATGCATTTACAAGACTTCCTGCAGGGGTACCCAACTCACGGACCATGGACCCATACAGGTCTGTTAGGAGTCGGGCTACACAGCAAGAGGTGAGCAGCAGGTTAGTGAGCATTACCACCTGAGCTCTGCCTCCTGTGGAATCAGCTGCAACATTAGGTTCTCATAGGAGCATGAACCCTACTGTGAACTGCACCTGTGAGGGGTCTAGGTTGTGAGCTCCTTATGAGAACCTAATTCCTGATTATCTGAGGTGGAACAGTTTCATCTCAAAACCACCATTCCATCCCCGCCCCTGACCCCCAATCCATGGAAAAATTGTCTTCCTCGAAGCTGGTTCCTGGTGTCAAAAAGTTTGGGGACCACTGCTCTAGGGTATATCCCTAGTAGTGAAATTGCGGAATCTCCTGTAGGAAAACTGTCAACTTAATTATATTACAATAAAAATTTTCCATGTGGTTAAATGAGTTAACGTATATAAAGTACTTGAAAGAGTACCTAGCACTAGTAAGCACTGTAATCATAACAAGATTTGAGTTTGAACCAATTCATAGTCCCACCAACAGTTTATATGAGTTCTTGTCATTCTGCATCCTCATGAATACTTATATTTCTGCAAATCTGGGGTATAAAATGGCATCACATTTAATTTGCATTTTCCCAATTAAAGATAAGCAATTTGTAATGTTTATTGTCCACTTGTGACTTTGTAACCCCCCAGTGGGCTCTTCCTGTCCGCTGTACAGATGAAACCAATTCACTGTGACCATGGCATTGCAACAAAGAAAGAGGTAATTGACAGGAGGCTGGACATGCCACAGGGAAGATGGTATTATTAATCAAATTAGTCTCCCCCAAAATTCAAAGGCTAGGGTTTTTCAAGGATAGTTTGATAGGCCAGGGAATCCACTTCTGGGTGGGGCCACAGGACTGATTTGGGGGTCCGGGTGGAACCACTGTTCACTAGAAATGTAAAATCCTGAAAAGACATCTCAAAAGGCCAATCTTAGGTCCCACAGTAATGATGTCATCTGTAGGAGTAATTGGGGAAGATGCATATCTTGTGACCTCCAAAATAATGACTAGTGATTATTTACGTCTACACCTTAGCAGAATTCAAGCTCCTCCTCTCTCTAAACTTGTCATCTTTCATTCGCTTTACAAAGGCAGTTTAGTTTTGGACAAGGGCTATTACTTAAACTATAAACTAAACGTATCTTAAAGTTAGCTTGGCCTAAGCCCAGTAATGATTAAAGAAAGTTTGGAGGTTAAAGGCAAGATGGGGGTTGATTAGATCAGATCTCTTTCACTGTCATAATTTTCTCACTGTCATAATTTTTGCAAAGGTGGTTTTAATTTTTGTCCATGAAATGCTATTATCTTTTGCCTTATTTTTCTGTTATCTTTTCTGATTTTTAGGAATTAAACATCCTTATATATTTGTAGAGTAGTGCACTGTCAATTATATGCTTTATAAAATACACATTCCCAGTTTGGGGCTTGTCTTTTTTTATGTTGTCTTCTGATGAAGAAAAGCTTTTTTTTTTTTTTTTTTTTTTTGAGACGGAGTCTTGCTCTGTCGCCCGGGCTAGAGTGCAGTGGCCAGATCTCAGCTCACTGCAAGCTCCGCCTCCCGGGTTTACGCCATTCTCCTGCCTCAGCCTCTGGAGTAGCTGGGACTACAGGCGCCCGCCACCTCGCCCGGCTAGTTTTTTTGTATTTTTAGTAGAGACGGGGTTTCACCGTGTTTGCCAGGATGGTCTCGATCTCCTGACCTCGTGATCCGCCCGTCTCGGCCTCCCAAAGTGCTGGGATTACAGGCTTGAGCCACCGCGCCCGGCGAAGAAAAGCTTTAAACTCAAATGTAAAATATGCTAGCCTTTCCTCTATGGCTTGTGTTTTCCCAACAAATTTCATTACAATATGTATTTTTTTCTTACAGATTTAAAGTTTTAGAATGATTCTAAAAAGTAACCTTAAGTCAGATAAAGCCACATGTAAATCTAAAATTCAGTTGCATGTCATTGTTGATATCTGTAGAAGTTACACAGTCCAAGGAAATGAAAGAATTGACATAGGATTATTTAGTGCTGCTTCCTTAGCCGGAGACCTCCACAACTGGCAATGCCCTTGCCCGGGCCTTGCTTGGCTCTGGGGTTGCCACTGGAGGTATCCCACCCACTCAACCTGGCAGGATGCACTTGGCTTGCGCTCCATCCCAGATCCTGCTCTCACCGTGGGACTTGCATTCAGCCTCCAGCTGAGTTGGGTGTGCCATGCCCTGCTTCTGCTTTGGGTACTAACATCTGGATGAGGGGAACACGGTGGCTATCAAAAAACGTGGAGACACCAGCAACTCTGAAGCCCCAAAGGGGGTGTTAAGTGTGTTAACGGCTCTTTCAGTCCCGCTGTCTGCAGCCTGATGAATGGGGGCATATGGCGCCCAGCAGCTCCCTCTCCCATTGCTTGGCAAGTGGGAGGGGAGTGCTACAGGGTTACAGCTCTGTTCACACTCACCAGTCTGTGGGTCTCGAGTTCTTGTCCCATTTCTAAGAAGAATGAGGTTACCTGGGAGCCGGTGGGTGAGCAAGGCAAATAATTTTGAGTGATGAAACAACTCTCAGTAGAAAGGAGGACTCAAGTTTGGCAGTTCCCTACCTGAAGTCGGCTATCCTCCTCCTTCCAAAGGTGAGCAGTCCCAAAGTGTGGCTGAGTTTGGGGCTTTTATGGGCTCAGAATGGGGGAGTGCATGCTGATTGGTTTGTGAGTATGCAAAAAAGGCTAAAAAAAAAAGGCACCACTGAAAGATGGGCACAACAGTGTTAAAAACCAATTAGGAAAGGGTAGGTCTGTGTAAAACAGGTGAAGGGTGGGGATCAATCAGAGGAAAGCATGCCAAACAGGAAGAGAACTTCTCAACCTGGTCTGTGGATTTATCCGAGACTTGTGGCTTGGTTTTCAGGCTTTAAACTGTGTTTGGCTTGAAGGTCAGGTTTCACTGGGGACCTAGCCTGTCTGCCTAGGATTTGTCTGTCTCCTGCCGCTATTAGAATGAATAGTTTATTTTTGAGGGAAAGCAAGTTTTTTCTTCCTACTCTCACATTCAACACAGAACACTTCTTTGGTCAGATGTGTAAGGGGTTTTCTCCCCACACCAAGTAATTCTTTGTGGACATCAACTAGTTGTGTCCTATAATTTATTTCAATTCAATTTGATTCTGATACTGTCTACCTAGAGATAGTTCCAGGTTGTAACCTGTGCTTCTAACTAACCTGCTATAAGTTGGGGTTCCCATGACCCCCTTCTGCCCCCTGACTTTAATAATGTGCTAGGGTGGCTCCCAGAACTTGGAAACACTTAACTTATAATCACCAGTTTATTATAAAGGATACAGATGAATAAGTCAAGGTATGGGGGGAGGGCACAGCGCTTCCCTGCCCTCTTTCTGTGCCACCCTCCCAGCACCTCCACGTGCTCAGCAACCTAAAGGCACGCCAAATCTTGTTGAAGAGTTTTTATAGAGCTTGTTTTTTCAGTGCTGACCAACCTCCACTGAGTGGTGCTGAAAGTTTCAAGCCTCTAATCCTTCAGTCACTGTCTTTCTAAGTCACGTCATTAGCATCAACTCCAGGATGATCTGAAAGAAGCTCGTTCTGAATAACAAAAGACATTCCTATCACTCAGGAAATTCTAAGGGTTTTAGGTACTTTGTGACAGGAACCTCAGACAAAGACCAAATATATTTCATATTATACTACACCATTAATTTCTGTTAAGTAGAAAAACTCTAATGAGCTCTAAGCAGAATTTTAAATGTCAGGCAGGAAACTTGAAGGGGAGAAAATATAATTTCTTTTTCAACGCTCATAAAATTATTTTTTTTTTTGAGATGGAGTCTCGCTCTGTCGCCCAGGCTGGAGTGCAGTGGCGCGATCTCGGCTCACTGCAAGCTCCACCTCCCGGGTTCACGCCATTCTCCTGCCTCAGCCTCCTGAGTAGCTGGGACTACAGGCACCCACCACCACGCCCGGATAATTTTTTGTATTTTTAGTAGAGACAGGGTTTCACCATGTTAGCCAGGATGGTCTCGATCTCCTGACCTTGTGATCTGCCCGTCTTGGCCTCCCAAAGTGCTGGGATTACAGGCGTGAGCCACTGCGCCCGGCGCTCAGCCCTCATAAATTTTTAGTTGAGACACTCTCTTGAAAATTCAGATTAAAAAAAGAAAAACCAGCAGAGGTTGACTGATGTGTGCTGTGCACATGACATGGGAGAGGCCTCAGTTCAAAAGTATCTCTCAAGGTTTAAGGGGCTTGTTTAAATAGTATTTTAACAAAGAGCCACAAATCCTGAAAACAAAACAAAAAGAATGCAGTTCCAGTCTTGTAAAAAGTGGGAAAATGTGGGAAGGTAGTAAAATCTGTCCCAGTGTTAAAAAGTTGAGCCTAAAGCTGCCTCTTTATGAAACTGCCATTGCAAAACTGTAACTGAGACAGTTAAAGAGATCTGACCTACCAGCTCTATCTTACTTCTAACTTCCAAGCTGTCCTTGTTCATTCCTGGGTGTAGGCTGAACTATGGGAGAAACTTAGTTTATAGTTTAAAATGTAACCTCCCAGTGGGCTCACCTTGTCTGCTGCCTAAACAGAATTGATTTATCAAGACAGGAGAATTGTAATAAAGAAAGAGTACTTCATGTAGAGCTGACTGTGCCAGAGACCAGAGTTTTTTTATTACTCAAATCAATCTTCCCGAGCATTCGGGGATCAGAGTTTTTAAAGATAATTTGGTGGGCAGGGGCTTGAGAAGTAAGGAGTGCTGATTGATCAGGTTGGAGATGGAATCATAGAGGGTCAAAATTAGGTTTTCTTAATGTCTTCTGTTCCTGGGCACAATGGCAGAACTGGTTGGGCCAGATTACTGGTCTGGGTGGTATCGGCTCATCCATCAAGTGCAGGGTCTGTAAAATATCTCAAGTACTGATGTTAGGTTTTACAAAGATGTTACCCTCAGGAGCAATTTGAGGTGGTTCAGACTGTTAGAACTAGAGGCTGCATGACCCCTAAACTGTAATTTCTAACCTTGTAGCTAATTTGTTAGTCCTGCAAAGGCAGACTGGACCCCAGGTAAGAACGGGGTCTTTTGGGGACTAATTTTGTTTCAGAGTCAAACCATGAACTGAATTCCTTCCCAAAGTTAGTTCAGCCTATGCCCAGGAATGAACAAGGACAGCTTAAGGGTTAGAAGCAAGATAGAGTCGTTAGGTCTGATTTCTTTCATTGTCATAATTTCCTGAGTTACAATTTTGCAAAGTCAGTTTCAAAGACAAAGATGACAACAGCCCTTTCCCATAACAAACTCCCTCTTGCCTGGGGACTAGACTGCCTTTGTGGAACTAACAAAATAGCCAAAAGATTAGAAATTATGGTTTAGGAGTTATGAAGCTGGAGGCTACAAGATTTTGAATGCACCACTCCCCACCCCCCCCCGCCAAATTGTTCTTGGGGATAAAAGCACTATTGTAAAGCCAAAGATCAGTGCTTGAAATATTTTGCAGACCCTGCACTTCATGCATTAGCTGGCACCACCTAGATCATAAACTGGCTCACCTGATCCTGTGGCCCCCACCCAGGAACTGACTCAGCACAAGACGACAACTTTAACTTCTGATGATTTCATCTCTGACCCAACCAACCAGCACTCTCGACTCACTAGTCTTCCTTCACCCTCCAAATTATCCTTAAAAACTGATCCCCGAATGCTCAGGGAGACTGATTTGAGTAATAGTAAAACTCTGGTCTCCTGTACAGCCGGCTGTATATGAATTATGCTTCCTCTATTGCAGTTCTCCTGTCTTGATAAATTGGCTGTCTAGGCAGTGGGTGAGGTAAACCCACTGGGCAGTTATACTTACAAATTTGAGGGCTGGTCTAAAGATTGCTCCCTACATAATAAACTGTTACCTAACTGGATAAGGAAACAGACTGTCACCTACCGTTGTGCCAGTCACTAAGTTTTGTCCCATCAAAGGTGGCCAACTCTTCAAGCCATTTTCAAGTAGGGCAAACATCTAGCTGTAACCAATCTGGCGAGTTCTATATCTTACTTTTCGTTTTTTGTTGTTGTTGTTGTTGTTTTGTTTTTCTGAGGCAGGGTTTTACTGTGTCACTCAGGCTGGAGTGCAATGGCACATACTCGGCTCACTGCAGCGTCGACTTCCTGGGCTTGAGTGATCCTCCCACTTCAGCTGCCAAGTAGCCGGGACTACTCCATGTAAGCCACCATCCCTGGCCTTACTTTTGTTTTCCTTACATTCTTTTTCTGCTCATAAATCTTCCACCACGTGGCTGCGCTGGAACCTCTCTGACCCTATTCTGGTTTGGGGGATACCCAATTTGCAAATTTTTCTTTGCTCAATTAAACTTTGCTGAATATATCTAAGATTTTTCTCTTATCACCAGATTCCTCTGATGCCTGCTAATGCCTTCCCTGGGCCAATAAGCAAGTGCCATTTTCCAGTAAGGGAGGATTATGTTCTGCTATTGCTAAAAAAGGGCTGGGCTCCCTGCTAAACCCTACCCTCAAGCCTGGAACTTTGGCCCTAACTGAAAACAACTGACCCCAGTTTTCCACCCAAATGATTGCCTTTTTGGCCTGCCATGCCCCTATCCTGTGCCCATAAAAATACTTCAGCTAGCAGCTGATACATGCAGCTGATGCAAATGATTAGGGTTGCCAGCTGCTAAGCGTCAGGGCTGCAGGCTGCTGAGCAGCTAGCAGAGAAGCAGCATTGAGTGTCAGAGAACACAGACAGACATGGCTAACTTCAGATCATGTGGCTTCAAGAAAACATCACCTTCTTCCTGCACACCATCCCCTTTCCAACTCCCATCCCACTGAGAACCATCGGCCAATAAAATCCTCTGCATATACCACCCTCCAATCCGTTTGTGTGACCTGATTCTTCCTGGATGCCAGACAAGAACCTGAGTGCCGAGAGGGCAGGGGCTTGGATGCTGTGGGGCCTGCACAGAGCCTGCTCCCACCAGAGAGGAGTGACTGGCCAGTTCCAGCATTCATTCCCTCTTGTTCCCACACTCACTTGTTTGCACACTCCCTATTGTGTGGCCAGTGGCCAGTGGCAGGCTGAGTGAAATGAGCCACTCCAGTTCCCGCCCATGAAAGGGGTCAAGGGAACACTCCCATCTCACTATCAGGCATATTGAGGCAGGGTGTTCTCCCGTGTTTTCCGTGTCATTGACATAACAATCCTCAGTATTTTGGAGAGAAATATTTTGGTTTTCTTCAATACAAACACACTTGGGAGGTTTCTACGTGGCTAGGCTTTGGGGGAAGATCACCGGGGCATGGCTTGCAAAGCAAAAAACACAAATGCATTCAGGCTCACATTAGGCTTAGAATAAAGGACTATGTATAGAAGGTATAGTGAAGTCACAGGCTTTGAATAACCATAAATGCACTAAGTTTGTTTTGCTACTAGTCACTCCTCTATGAAATGATTGACTTCTGACTGCCAGCAATCTTGTCAGATCTTATGTTACCTGTCTGTAGATGCTTTTTCTTTTTGTTAAGCACAAGATTTGTCAGTCAGTAACCGAGTACTCCACTTTAAAATTTTTCTTTCTTCCTTCCTTTTCCTTCCTTACTTAGTAATAAAATTATAACCTCTTCCCACTAGGCACCCCACCCCCTGTAGAATGTTTCCCTTATCTAATTATATGCTTGCTTAGAAGTTCCAGGAACTGAAACTTCAGACAATCTGGCACCTACAGAATTCTCTTCCACCAGGAGACTACCTCAAGGCTGCAGTTAATTAACCTGATTGTGCCCGGGACGGCATCAGCTCATTCATCAAATGAGACAATAAGGCATAAGTTGTTAGAACAAGTCACATAGACCAGCACCTCCTCACCCCTCCTGCATGCCCCACATTCCAAGCTCCCCTTTTTAAGCCTTTGTGTTTTTTTGTCCACAATTTAACATGATTTAAGACAGGAGCCTGGACCATTTCCCCATTGCTAGCTTTCAAAAATAGTTACTTTCCTTCCACTGTTCCTCCTTGTTATTTCATTCTGCAAGCAGTGATCGGTTAGACCTGCATTCAGTTACAAGTTAAAAGGTCATTGTTTAGCAAATGTATGAAATCAACCTAAATGCCTGTCAATGGTAGACTGGATAAGAAAATGTGGTACACATACTCCGTGGAATACTACACAGCCGTAAGAAAGAACAAGATCATGTCCTCGGCAGGAACACGGATGGAGCTGGAAGCCATCATCCTCAGCAAACTAACGCAGAAACAGAAAACCAAACACCACATGCTCTCATAAGTGGGAGCTAAATGATGAGTACAAATGGACACAAAGAAAGGAACAACAGACACTGGGGCCTGCTTGAGAGTGGAGGGTGAGAAGAGGGAGAGGATCAGAAAAAAGTAACTATTAGATACCAGGCTTAGTACCTGGGTGATGAAATAATCTTTTCAACAAACCCCCAGGACATGAGTTTACCTAGGTAACAAACCTGGACATGTACCCCCAAATCTAAAATTAAAGTTTCTTAAAAAACAAAAATGATTAGTTGGAGAAGAAAATGGGGGTAAAAAGGTCATTGTTGTTATTCATAGAAAAGTATTTGTATTTTTTAGGAGTTCACCAGTTTCAACTGATATTCATTTTTAATAGAAAATGTACATGTCCTGAGAGAGAGAGCAAGATGCGCTGGAATATCAAATTTTACCAACTATCTGCACACAGAAAAGCACCATCACAAGAACCAAAAATCAGGTGAGTAATCACACTACCTAGTTTTAACTTCGTGTCACTGAAAAAGGCATTGAGGAAGGCAGGAGAGACCGTCTTGAATCACCAGAATGATCCACACTCCCCGTTCCCCTATAGCAGTTGTGTGGCACAGAGAGAATCTGTGTGCTTTGGAGAGTGAGAGAGAGCTCAGTAACAGGATCAATTGAACTCATTGCTGCCCTGTCACAGTGGAGAATAAAGTCATGCTGGTCTCAACCAGTACCCACACATAGAGGGAGCATTTAGACCAGCCTTAGCCAGAGGAAAATTGCGCATCCCAGTGGTCAGAGCTTTAGTTCCTTGGGAAGCCTCACTACCATTTGTTGAAGTGCTCTGGGGTGCAAGGTAAACTTGAAAGACAGTATAGAACAGAGGACTGCAATTCCTAGGCTACTCCTAGTGCTAGGCTGGGCTTAGAGACAGTGAACTAAAGTGACATGTGACTTAGAGAAACACCAGCTGGCATAGGTGTGCTTGCGCCATCCCTTCCCCAACTCCAGGCAGCACAGCGTGCAGCAATGAAAATGACTCCTTCTTTCTGCTTAAAGAGAGAACAAAGAGTAAAGAGGATTTTGTCCTGCATCTTGGATACCAGGTCAGCCACAGTAGGATGGCAAACCAGTCAGAGTCATGAGGCCTCCATTTCAGTCCCTAGCTCCTAAATGACATTTCTAGACACCCCCTATGCCAAAAGGAAACCTACTTCCTTGAAGGGAAGGACTCACTGCTGGCAAGATTCATCACCTGCTGACTACAGAGCCCCTGGGCCCTGAATAACCAGCAGTAATACCTAGGGAGTGCACCATGGGCCTTGGGCACCAAGATGTGCTGGCTTCAGGGGTGACCCAGCACACTCCCAGCTGTGGTAGCTATTGTGAAAGACTCTTGTTTCAGAAAAGCAGAGGAAAAAGTAAAGGGGACTTTGTCTTGTGTCTCAGGTACCAGTTCAGCCACAGTGGGGTAGAGAAACAAGCAGGCTCTTGTGGTCCCTAAGTCCAGGCCTAGATGCCTGGAAAGAATTTCTGGAAATTCCCTGGGTGAGAGGGGAGTGCACTGCCCTGAAGGGTGAGTCCCAGGCCTGGCAGCATTTACCACAAGCTGATGGAAGGGACCTTGGGCTTTAAGCGAACATTGGTGGTGGACAGGCAGAACCCCCCACAGACCAGTAGTGGCAGTGGCCACAGGGTGAGCCTCCTCTGCTTGTGGAAAGGTGAGGGAAGAGTGGGAATGACTTTGTATTGTGGCTTGAGTTCCAGCTAAGGTTTTTTATTCCAATTCCTGGCTCCCAGACAGCATCCTGGACATACTTGGGGTCTGGGGGAACTTGCTGCCCTGAAGCAGAGAGTCTTGGGTAAGGTACAGTACTGTGCTGGCTTCGGGTCTGACCCAGTGCAGTCCCAGTGGTGGTGGCCACAGGGATGTGTGTATCACCACACCCCCAGTTCCTGGTGGCTCAACACAGAAAGACTCTGAGAGAAAGTAAAGGGAAAGAACAAAAATTTCTGCCTTGTAATCCGGGGAAATTTTTCAGATCTTATCTAAGACCACTATGGTGGTATCTCTATCAGCATACAAAAACACAGCATTATTGAGCTTGGGGCCCAAGTTTTTTTTGAATACCTGGAAAACTTCTCAAGAAGGACAGGAACAAATAAGCCCAGACTGTGAAGACTACAATAAATACCTAGCCCTTCAATGCTCAGACACCAGCAATTATCTACAAGCATCAACACCATCCAGGAAAGCATGACCCCAGCAAATAAACTAAATATGGTATCAGGGACCAACTTGCAAAAACAGAGATGTATGACCTATCAGACAGAGAATTTAAAATCTTTTTTTTTTTTTTTGAGGTAGCTCAAAGAAGTTCAAGATAACACAGAAGGAATTCCGAATTCTATCAAACTCAACAAGAAGATTGAAATAATCAGAAATAATCAAGCAGGAATTTTGGAGCTAAAAATGCAATTGTCATACTGAATAATGCATCAGAGATTCTTAATAGCAGAACTGATCAAACAGAAGAAAGGATTAGTGAGCTTGAAGACAGGCTATTTGAAAATACACAGTCAGAGGAGACAAAAGAAAACAGGTGAAAAAAACAATGAAGTATGCCTACAAGGTCTAGAAAATATCCTCAAAAGGGCAAATCTAAGAGTTATTGGCCTTAAAGAGAAGGTAGAGAAAAAGATAGGGTAGAAAGTTTATTCAAAGGGATAATAACAAAAATTCCCAAACCTAGAGAAAAAGGTCAATGTCCAACTACAAGAAGGCTATAGAACACCAAACAGATTTAACCCGAAGGAGATTATCTCAAGACATTTAATAATCAAATTCCCAAAGGTAAGGATAAAGTATCCTAAAAGCAGCAAGAGAAAAGGGACAAATAAACAATGGCGCTCCAATACATCTGGCAGCAGACTGTTCAGTGGAAACCTTAAAGGCTAGGAGAGAGTGACATGACATATTTAAAGTGCTGAAGGAAAAAAAATACCTTTTACCCTAGAATAGTATATCCAGTGAAAATATCCTTCAAACATGAAGTAGAAATAAAGACTTTCCCAGACAAAGAAAAGAGGAGGGCTTTCATTAATACCAGATCTGTTCTACAAGAAATGCTAAAGTTTTGAATCTGAAAGAAAAGGATGTTAATGAGCAAGAGTAAATCATCATATGAAGGTACAAAACTCACTGGTATTAGTAAGCACACAGGAAAACAGAGTAGGATAACACTGTAATTGTGGTGTGTAAACTATTCTTGTCTTAAGTAGAAAGACTTAATGATAAGCCAATCAAATGTAATAACTACAACAACTATTCAAGGCATAGACAGTAAAATAAAACATAAAGAGGCCAGGTGTGGTGGCTCATGCTTGTAATTCCAGCACTCTGAGAGGCCAAGGTGGGTAGAATATTTGAGCCCAGGAGTTCAAGACCAGCCTAGGCAACATAGTGAAATCCTATCTCTTCAAGAACTACAATAATAATAATAAATTAACCAGGTGTGATATTGTGGGTTGAGGCTGCAGTGAGCTGTGATCATACTGCTGCTCTTCAGTATGGATGACAAAGCAAGACCCTGTCATTAAATAAATAAATAAACAAATAAATAAATTAGACATGAAGAGAAAGTTAAAAAGCAGGAAGATGAAGTTAATGTGTAAAGTTTTCATTAGTTTTCCTTTTGCACATTTCTGCATGTTTATGTAATTGGTGTTAGTTTGTCATCAGTTTAAAATAATGGATTATAAGATGATATTTGTAAGCCTCTTGATAACCTCAAATCAAAAAACACACACACACAAAATAAAAAGCAAGAAATTAAATCATATCACCAGAGAAAATCACCTTCACTAAAAGAAAGACAGGAAGGAAGGAAAGAAGAAAGAAGACCACAAAGCATCCAGAAACAAATTGTAAAAATGGCAGGAGATAGTCCCTACTCATCAATAATAACATTGCATGGAAATGTACTAAATGCTCCAATAATAAGACACAGAATGGCTGAATGGATGTAAAAAAACAAGACCCAGTGATCTTTTGTCTGTAAGAAACACACTTCATCTATAAAGATACATATAGACTGAAAATAAATGGATGGAAAAAGATATTCCATGACAATGGAAACCAAAAAGAGCAGGAGTAGCTACACTTATATTAGACAAAATAGATTCCAAGGAAAATATTGTAAGAAGAGACAAAGAAATCCTTATATTAATGATAAAGGAGTCCATTCAGTAAGAAAATATAACAATTGTAAATATACATGCACCCAACACTGAAGCACCCAGATAAATAAAGCAAATATATAAAGCAAACTATTAGAGCTAAAGAGAGTGATAGGCCCCTATACAATAACAGCTACGCTACTTCAGTGCACTGAAAGCAGCATCGAACTAACCTCCCAGACAGATAAATCAACAAAGAAACATCAGACTTAATCTGCACTACACAACAAAAGGATCTAATAAATACTTACAGAACACTTCATTCAATAGCTGCAGAATACACATTCTTCTCCTTAGCATATGCATCATTCTCAAAGACAGACCTATGTTAGGTCATAAGACAAGTCTTAAAACATTCTAGAACACTGAAATAATATTAAGCACTTTCTCTGATCACAATGGAATGAAACTAGGAATCAATAACTAGACAAATTTTGGAAACTATACAAATACACAGATATTAAATAATATGCTCCTGAATGACTAGGGGGTGAATGAGGAAATTAAGAAGGAAATTGAAAAATTTTTTGAATAATAATGGAAACACAACATACCAAAACCTATGGAATAGAGTGAAAGCAGTAATAAGCAGGAAATTTATAGCTACAAGTGCTTACATCAGAAAAGAAGAAAAACTTCAAATAAGAGAAAGGAGCAGTATTAACATCAACAAAAAGGATGTCCACTCAGAGACCCCATCTGAAGGTCACTGACTTTGAACACCAAAGGTAGATAAGTCCACGAAGATAGGGAGAAACCAGCACAAAAAGACTGAAAATTCCTAAAGCCAGAATGCCCCTTCTCCTCCAAAGGATCACAACTCCTTGCCAGCAAGGGAACAAAACTGGATGGAGAATGAGTTTGACAAAGTGACAGAAGTAGGCTTCAGAAGGTGGGTAATAATAAACTCCTCCGAGCTAAAGGAGTATGTTTTAATAGAATGCAGGGAAGCCAAGAACCTTGAAAAAAGATGAATTGATAACTAGAATAACCAGTTTAGAGAAAAACATACAAGATCTGATGCAGCTGGAAAACACAGCAAGAGAAGTCACAAGAATTAATAGCCGAATAGATCACACAGAAGAAAGGGTATCAGAGATTGAAGACCAACTCAATGAAATAAAGTGAGAACACAAGATTAGAGAAACAAGAGTGAAAATAAACAAAAAAAGCCTCGAAGAAACATGGGACTATGTGAAAAGACCAAACCTACGTTTGATTGGTGTACCTGAAAGTGACGGGGAGAATGGAACCAAGTTGGAAAACACTCTGCAGGATATTACCCAGGAGAAATTCCCAAACCTAGCAAGGCAGGCCATCATTCAAATTCAGGAAATACAGAGAACACCACAAAGTTACTCCTCAAGAAGAGCAACACCAAGACACATAATTGTCAGATTCACCAAGGTTGAAATGAAGAAAAAAATGTTGAGGGCAACCAGAGAGAAAGGTCGGGGTTACCCACAAAGGGAAGCCCATCAGACTAACAGTGGATCTCTCTGCAGAAACCCTACAAGCCAGAAGAAAGTACAGGCCAATATTCAACATTCTTAAAGAAAAGAATTTTCAACCCAGAATTTCATATCCAGCCAAACTAAACTTCATAAACAAAGGAGAAATAAAATCCTTTAAAAACAAGCAAATGTTGAGATATTTCATCACTACCAGGCCTGCCTTACAACAGCTCCTAAAGGAAGCACTAAACATGAAAAGGAACAACTGGTACCAGCCACTAAAAAAACATATCAGATTGTAAAGACCATGGACGCTATGAGGAAACTGCATCAGCTAACGGGCAAAATAACCAGCTAGCATCATAATGGCAGGATCAAATTTGCACATAACAATATTAACCTTAAATGTAAACACGCTAAATGCCCCAATTAAAAGACACAGAGTGGCAAATTGGATAAAGAATCAAGACCCATCAGTGTACTGTATTCAGGAGATCCATCTCATGTGCAAAGACACATATAGGCTCAAAATAAAGGAATGGAGGAATACTTACCAAGCAGATGGAAAGAAAAAAAGCAGGGGTTGCAATCCTAGTCTCTGATAAAACAAACTTTAAACCAACAAAGATCAAAAGAGAAAAAGAAAGCCATTACATAATGGTAAAGGGATCAATGCAACAAGAAGAGCTAACTATCCTAAATATATATGAACCCAATACAGGAGCACCCAGATTCAAAAATCAAGTTCTTAGAGATCTACAAAGAGACTTAGACTCCCACACAATAATAGTGGAAGGATTTAACACCACACTGTCAATATTAGACAGATCAATGAGACAGAAAATTAACAAGGATATCCAGAACCTGAACTTAGCTCTGGACCAAGTGGACCTACTAGACATCTATAGAACTCTCCACCCCAAATCAACAGAATATGCATTATTCTCATCACCACATCGCACTTATTCTAAAATTGACCACATAATTGGAAGTAAAACACTCCTTAGCAAATGCAAAAGAATGGAAATCATAACAAACTGTCTCTCAGACCACAGTGCAATCAAATTAGAACTCAGGATT
This sequence comes from Colobus angolensis palliatus, assembly GCF_000951035.1. Taxonomy (NCBI): domain Eukaryota; kingdom Metazoa; phylum Chordata; class Mammalia; order Primates; family Cercopithecidae; genus Colobus; species Colobus angolensis. The sequence continues at coordinate 9,854,300 of NW_012120709.1, forward strand.
AAAAAACTCAATCAAAACCACACAACTACATGGAAACTGAACAACCTGCTCCTGAATGATTACTGGGTATATAACAATATCAAGGCAGAAATAAAGATGTTCTTTGAAACCAATGAGAAAAAAGACACAATGTACCAGAATCTCTGGGACAAATTTAGAGCAGTTTGTAGAAGGAAATTTACAGCACTAAATGCCCACAAGAGAAAGCAGGAAAGATCTAAAATTGACACCCTAAAATCACATTTAAAAGAACTAGAGAAGCAGGAGCAAACAAATTAAAAAGCTAGCAGAAGGCAAGAAATAACTAAGATCAGAGCAGAACTGAAGGAGATAGAGACAAAAAACCCTTCAAAAAAATAAATAAATCCAGCAGCTGGATTTTTGAAGAGATCAACAAAATAGACCACTAGCCAGACTAATAAAGACAAAAAGACAGAAAAATCAAATAGATGCAATAAAAGGTGATAAAGAGGATATCACCACCAATCCCACAGAAATAGAAACTATCATCAGAGAATACTATAAACACCTCTACATAAATCAACTAGAAAATCTAGAAGAAATGGATAAATTCCTTGACACATATACCCTCCCAAGAGTAAACCATGAAGAAGTCTGAATAAAGCAATAACAAGTTTTCAAATTGAGGCAGCAATTATTAGCCTACCAACCAAAAAAAGTCCAGGACCAGACAGATTCACAGCCAAATTTTACCAGAGGTACGAAGAGGAGCTGGTACCATACAATCTGAAAGTATTCCCAACAATAGAAAAAGAAGGAATCCTCCCTAATATATTTTATGAGGCCAGCATCATCATGATACCAAAACCTGGCAGAAACACAACAAAAAAAAGAAAATTTCAGGCCAATATCCCTGATGAACATTGATGTGAAAATCCTCGATAAAATACTGGCAAACAGAATCCAGTGGCACATCAAAAAGCTTATCCACCATGATCAAGTCAGCTTCATCCCTGGGATGCATGGCTGGTTCAACATACACAAATCAATAAATGTAATCCATCACATAAACAGAGCCAGTGACAAAAACCGCATGATTATCTCAATAGATGCAGAAAAGGCCTTTGACAAAATTCAATTTATTTAGCTCTTCATGCTAAAAACTCTCAATAAACTAGGCATTGATGGAATGTATCTCAAAATAATAAGACCTATTTATGACAAACCCACAGCCAATATCATACTGAATGGGCAAAAACTGGAAGCATTTCCTTTGAAAACAGGCAAAAGACAAAGATGCCCTCTCTCACCACTCCTATTCAACATAATATTGGAAGGTCTTGCCAGGGCAATCAGGCAAGAAAAAGAAATAAAATGTATTCAATTAGAAAACGAGAAAGTCAAATTGCCTGTTTGCAGATGACATGATTGTATATTAAGAAAACCCCATCGTCTCAGCCCAAAATCTCCTTAAGCTGATAAGCAACTTCAGCAAAGTCTCAGGATACAAAAGTAATGTGAAAAAATCACAAGCATTCCTATAAACCAATAACAGACAAATAGAGTGCCAAATCATGAGTGAACTCCTATTCACAATTGCTACAAAGAGAATAAAATACCTAGGAATATAACTTACAAGTGATGTGAAAGACCTCTTCAAAAACTACAAGCCACTGCTCAAGAAAATAAGAGAGGACACAAATAAATGGAAAAACATTTCACATTCATGGATAGGAAGAATCAACATCATGAAAATAGCCACAGTGCCCAAAGTAATTTATAGATTCAATGCTATCTCCATCAAGCTACCAGTGATTTTCTTCACAGAATTGGAAAACCTGCTTAAAATTTCATATGGAACCAAAAAAGAGCCTGCATGGCCAAAACAATCCTAAGCAAAAAGAACAAAGCTGGAGGCATCACACTACCTGAATTCAAACTATACTACAAGGCTACAGTAACAAAAACAGCATGGTACTGGTACAAAAACAAATATATAGACAAATGGAGCAGAACAGAGGCCTCAGCAATAGCATCACACATCTACAACCATTTGATCCTTGACAAACCTGACAAAAACAAGAAATGGGGAAAGGATTCCCTATTTAATAAATGGTGTTGGGAAAACTGGCTAGCCACATGCAGAAAGCTGAAACTGGACCCCTTCCTTACACCTTATATAAAAATTAACTCAAGATGGATTAAAGACTGAAAATTAAGACCTAAAAACACAAAAACCCTAGAAGAAAACCTAGGCAATACCATTCAGGACATAGGCATCTGCAAAGACTTTATGACTAAAACACCAAAAGCAATGGCAACAAAAGCCAAAATTGACAAATGGGATCTAATTAAACTAAAGAGCTTCTGCACAGCAAAAGAAACTATCATCAGAGTGAACTGGCAACACAGAGAATGGAGAAAAATTTTGCAATCTATTCATCTGACAAAGGGCTAATATCCAGAACCTACAAAGGACTTAAACAAATTTACAAGAAAAAAACAATCCCATCAAAAAGTGGGTGAAGGATATGAACAAACATTTCTCAAAAGAAGACACTTATGCAGCTAACAAACATATGAAAAAATGCTCATCATCACTGATCATTAGAGAAATGCAAATGAAAACCACAATGAGATACCATTTCATACCAGTTAGAATAGCGATCATTAAAAAGTCAGGAAACAACAGATACTGGAGAGGATGTAGAGAAATAGGAACACTTTACAATGTTGGTGGGAGTGTAAACTAGTTCAACCATTGTGGAAGACAGTGTGGCAATTCCTCAAGGGTCTAGAACTAGAAATACCATTTGATCCAGCAATCTCATTACTGGGTATACACTCAAAAGATTATAAATCATGCTACTATAAAGACACTTGCACATGTATGTTTACTGCAGCACTGTTAACAACAGCAAAGACATGGAACCAACCCAAATGTCCATCAGTGATAGACTGGATAAAGAAAATGTGGCACATATTCACCAAGGATTATTATGCAGCCATAAAAAAAGGATGAGTTCGTGTCCTTTGCAGGGGCATGAATAACACTGGAAACCATCATTCTCAACAAACTAGCACAAGAACAGAAAACCAAACACCACATGTTCTCACTCACAAGTGGGAGTTGAACAATGGAAACACATGGACACAGGGAGGGAAACATCACACACTGGGCCTGTCATGGGGTTGGGTGGCTATGGTAGGGATAGCATTAGGAGAAATAACTGATGTAGAAGACGGTTGGTAGGTGCAGCAAACCACGATGGTACATGTATACCTATGTAACAAACCTGCACGTTCTGCACATTCACCCAGAACTTAAAGTATAATAAAAAATAAATAAATAAAATAATGATGCATCTTAACAACTAGAAAAGCAAGAACAACTGAACCCAAAATTAGTGGAAAAAAATAATAAAGATCAGGCCAGAAATAAATAAATTTGAACTTAATACAAATCAATGAAACAAAAAGTTGGTTTTTTGAAAAGATAAAATTATCAAACCTTTAGCTAGACTAACAAACCAAAAAAGTAAAGGACCCAAGTAAATAAAATTAGAGATGAAAAATGAGACATTACAACTGATACTACCCAAATTCAAAGGATCATTAGTGGATACTGTGAGCAAGTATATGACAATCGGAAAGTCTAGTAGAAATGGATAAATTCCTAGACCCATACATCTTACTACAATTGAACCATGAAGAAGTCCAAAACCCAAACAGACCAATGACAAGTAATGACATCAAGGCTGTTATAAAATGTTTTCCAGTAAAGAAAAGCCCAGGACCTGATGTCTTCACTGTTGAATTCTACCGGGCATTTAAAGAACTAATACAAAATCTAATCAAACTCTTCCAACAAATATAGGAGAAAAGAATACTTCTAAACTAATTCTATTAGACAAGTATTACCCTAATACCAAAAATATACCAAGTCACATCAAAAAACAAAAACAAAAACAAAACAAATACAGGCCAACATATCTGATGAATGCTAATTTAACAATGCTCAACAAAATAATAGCAAATAGAATTTAAAAACATATCAAAAAGATTGTTCATCCTGACTAAGTGGGATTTATCACAGGGAAGCAAAGATGGTTCAACATATGCAAAACAATGTGATACATTATATCAACAGAATGAAGGACAAAAACTATATGATCATTTCAATTGATACTGAAAAAGCATTTGATAAAATTCCACATACCTTTATACAAAAGCCCTCAGAAAACATCATAAAAGCCATATATGGCAGACCCACAGCTCATATCATACTGAATGGGGTAAATCTGAAAGTCTTTCCTCTTAGATCTGAAGATTTAAGGATATCTGCTTTTACTACTATTACTCAACATAGTACTGGAAGTCCTAGCTCGAGCAATCAGACAAGAGAAAGAAGTAAAGGACATCCAAATTGGAAAGAAAGAAGTCAAATTATCCTTGTTTGCAGATGATCTTATATTTGTATAAACCTAAAGACTCCACCAAAAACTATTAGAATTGATAACCAAATTTAGTAAAGTTACAGGATATAAAAATCGACACTAACAAAATAAAATCAGTAGCATCTCTACATGCCAATAGTGAACAATCTGAAGAAATTCAAAAAAGTAATCTCATCTACAATAGTCACATATAAAATTAAATACCTACAATTAACCAAGGAAGTGAAAGATTTCTACATGAAAACTATGAAACACTGAGGAAAGAAATTGAAGAGGACACAAAAAAAGAAAAGTTATTCCATACTCATGGATTGGGAGAATCAATATTGTTAACATGTGCATATTACCCAAAGCAATCAACAGATTCAATGCAATCCCTATCAAAATACAAATGACATTCTTTAAAGAAATAGAAAAAAATTCTAAAATGTGTATGAAACCACAGAGGACCCAGAATAGCCAATGTTACCCTGAGCAAAAGAACAAAAGTAAAAAAATCACATCACCTGACTTCAAATTACACTATAGAGCCATAATAACAAAATCAGCATGGTATTGGCATATAAACACATATATAGACCAATAAAACAGAACCGATAACCCAGAAATAAATCCACATACCTGCAGTGCACTCATTTTTGACAAAGGTGCCAAGAACATATACTGGGGAAAAGACAATCCCTTCAGTAAATGGTGCTGGGAAAACTGGATATTTATGTGCAGAAAAAATGAAACTTGACCCCTATCTCTTACCTTAAACAAAAATCAAGTAAGAATGGATTAAATACTTAAAATAAGATCTCAATCTATGAAAGCACTACAAGAAAATATTATAGAAACTCTCTAGGACATTGGGCCAGACAAAAATTTCTTGAGTAATACCCACCAAGTACAGGCAAACGAACCAAAAATAGGCAAATGGAATCACATCAAGTTAATAAAGCTTCTGCACAGCAAAGGACATAGTCAACAAAGTAAAGAGATAACCCATAGAATGGGGAAAAAATTGCAATCTACCCATCTGACAAAGGATGAATAACCAGATTATACAAAGAGCTCAAACGATGTAGAAAAAATCTAATAATTCAATTAAAAAATGGGCAAAAGGTTTGAATAGAAATTTTTCAAAAGAAGACATTCAGATGGTAAACAGGCATATGAAAAGGTGCTCGACATCACTGATCAGAGAAATGAAAATCAAAACTACAATGAGATATCCGCTCAGCCCAGTTAATATGGCTTATATCCAAAAGACAGGCAATAACAAATGCTGCTGAGGATGTGGAGAAAAGGGAAGCCTCATACACTGTTGGCAGGAATGTAAATTAGTACAACCACTATGGAGAAGAGTTTAGGGGTTCCTCAAAAAACTAAAAATACATCTACCGTATGATCCCACAATCCCACTGTTGGGTATATGGCCAGAAGAATCTGCACTCCCATATTTGTTGCAACACTGTTCACAATAGCCAAGATTTGGAAGCAATCTAAGTATCTATCATCAGAGAAATGGATAAAGAAAATGTGGTATATTACACAATGGAGGACTATTCAGGCATTTAAAAAAGGAGGAGATCCTATCGTTTTCAACAACATAGATGAAATTGGAGATCATTATGTTAAGTGAAATAAGCCTGGCACAGAAAGACAAATATCACATGTCCTCACTTATCTGTGGGATCTAAAAATCAAAACAATTTAACTCATGGACATAGAGGATAGAAGGACAGTTTCCAGAAGCTGGTGCGACAGGGAAGGTGGGGATGGTTAACGGGTACAGAAAAAAATAGTTAGAAAGAATGAATAAGATCTAGTATTTGATAGCACAATAGGGTGACAATAGTCAAACGTAATTTAATTGTGCATTTAAAAATAACTAAAAGATCATAACTGGTTTGTAACACAAAGGATAAATGTTGAAGTGGGTGCATATCCAGTTTTTATTATGTAATTATACAATGCATGTCTGTACCAAAATATCTCATATACCCCATAAATATACCTATTACATACCCACAAAAATTTTAAAAAGAATTTTAAAAAAAGAAAATTTATATATTTAATGATACTGAGTTCAAATGTCTTTAGAATTATACTGAAAAATACATATAGCTTTCTATCTCAGAGCCAAAGTAATGAAAAATTAAATTAAGTCAAAGAGGTGAATTGGAGACTATTTTGAGTAGGTAACAAAGCAGATAATATGTATAATCTACACTCCTGAACAAGGGCTCTTTATTTAAAAGTTTTGAAGCTCATGATACAGTGACATTAAAAAAGGGCTTGGTATGACAGAAAAGACAGGGAGAGGAACCTTCCAATATCTACAGTCTAGGCTATCTGTGGCCCAAATCTACAGTCATCCAAAACTTCAAGGAGCTAGATGTGACTATTTTCCCTGACATGCACATATTTAACTCTGGGAAGATTTGAGATTATGTATAGAAAGTTTAAGTTTTATATTTACATAGTTGGTATTTTATGTATTTATAATTTTAAGTAAAATTAGACTTATTAGAGCATATACTTCTAATTTAAAGTGTAAAATAGAATAACTGGGTTCAAATTTATGATCGTAAAGTAAAATCTAAGTTTGTAAACAATTTTGAAACAGCTAAGAGAACTTCCACTCAACATATTCATAACTTTAGTATTATTAGCTTGTGAGAGTTAACTTCAGTATCTAGGAAAACTTTGGTTGAACTCAGATAACAAATTCAGGAAGAAAATTAAAATTGATAGATGTATAAATGTAAATGCTTAAAATATTTGAAGGTGTTTAGGTAGCTAAGCTTTTAACAGATCAAACATTTTCTAATGACAACTTAAAAAAGTTGCTAACATTGGCTAGATTTAAACATTGAATAAGATTTTTAGGTTTAAGGAATACATGGGGTTTTAATTCATTATTTTAATGATATGAATATCAATTTTTAACTCCAAATGAATCTCAGAAAAAATCTTTCCTGGATTTAAAAGCCAACGCTAAAAGGCTATTCTACCAAAAACTATTCGCAATTAAACCTTGAATCTACATAATATTGAGCCCTCTGTATTGTGTAAGATACAGGTCCAAGTTCTTTTTCCCTGTATGGATAAATAATTGTATCAAAACTATTAAGTAGTCTGTTCTTTCTTCAATGTCTGCTTACCCATTTGACCAGTGTTGAAACAATGCCTGACTAACATAATTACTTCAGTGTCATATAAAGTTTATACACATGATGTAGCAAATTCTACACTTTTCAGTTTTGTCATTTTGCTATCCCTCATCAAATTTAGAATCAACTTGTTAGGCTCTGAGGAAAATCCTATTGTAATTTCATTGAATTATAAAATTTGGGGTAAGATTGTCATGTCTACCACATTAATAGCACATTATATGTCTTTATTTAGGTTTTCTTAAATGCCTTGCAGAATGTTTCTATAATTTTCTTCATTAAAGACAGGAAACTTGTTTGTTAGATTTGGTCCCAGGGGCTATTTTGTTATTGTTGTTGGTACTGCTATAATAGTTTATGGAAATTCGTTTCTAACTATTTGATATGTGTAAATCAAAACAAATGATTTTCGTACATTGATACTATGTTTGAAAATTTTGTAACTCTTCTTAAAGTTTTTATTTCAAAATAAACTTTATGAAGGAGTAATTTATACATGATAAAAGGCATCCATTTCAGTATAGAGTTCCATGAGTTTGGAAAAATGTATATAGTCTTGTTACCACCATCAAAATCAAGATATAGAACATTTCTATCATCCCAAACAATTTTTCACCTCTTTATCAGTCAGCGTCACCCCACTCTTTGGCCCAGAAAACCACAAATCTGCTTTCTGTAACTAAAGACTATGCTGTGTGTTCTAGAATTTCTCAAACATGAAAACATCCACGTTGTTCCATTAATATGGTTAACCTGTGTGTCCACCCCCCCATCCCAGCCCAAATCTCTGCTTGAATTATAAACCCCGTAATCCCCGTGAGTCCTACAAAGACTGGAGAGCCTCAGTAGGGTAAGTGCCAAATCCTAAAGACGACCTGTTCTCAAGAGGCTGTTGTATGGGGAGCCAAAGAAAGAATGAGAAGGCACTAGTGGAGTAGGCAGAAAACTAAGAAAGTTTGTTTCTCAAAGGTGTTTGCAGGTTCACATGTACTTGAGACGGGATGCTTACTGGATTCCTGGGCTCCAGCCCAGACCTTCAGAATCAGTCTTTGGAAGCGAGACCTGAGAATCTAATTTTTTGAAAAAGTTGTCAGGTTATTCTTATGACTATCCTTACAGTACAGGTTGAGTATCCTTTATCTGAAATGCTTGGAACCAGAAGTGTTTCAGATTTCAGATTTTGGAATATTTGCATATATATATGCAATTATGTATATATACTATGTGATCATATATATTAATATATATTAAAATATATTTATATATTATATGAAATATATAAAAATATATGTACAATGAGATATCTTGGGGATGGGACCCAAGTTGAAACCCAAAATTCATTAATGTTTGATATACACTTTATACACATAGTCTGAAGGTCATTTTACACAGTTTTAAATAATTTTATACATAAAGTTTTAACTGTGTTTTGACTTCGACCCTTCGCATGAGGTCAGGTGTGGAATTTTCCACTTTTGGTATCATATCAGCACTTAAAAATGTTCAGATCTTATGGATTAAAGATTTAAATGTAAAACCTGAAACTATGAAACTACAAGATGAAAACATCAGGGAAATGCTTCAGAACATTGGTCTGGACAAAGATTTTATGGGCAAAAATCAGAAGCAACAAAAGCAAAAATAGACAAATGGGGTTACATCAAGCTAAAAAGCTTCTGCACAGCAAGGAAACAATCAGAGTGAAGAGACAACTTCTAGAAGGAGAGTAAATATTTGCGAACTATCCATTTGACAAGGGATTACTAACCAGGATATATAAGGGACTCAAACGACACAATAGCAAAATAACAATCTGATTTTTAAAATGGGCAAATGATCTGAATAGATGTTTCTCAAAGAAGACATACAGATGGCCAACAGGTATATGAAAAAAAAGTCAACATCATTAATTATCAGAGAAATGCAAATCAAGACCACAGTGGCGTATCATCTCATGTCAGTTAATATGGCTATTATCAAATAGACAAAAAATAACAAATGCTGGTGAGAATGTAGAGAAAATGGAACTCTTGTACACTGTTGGTAGGAATGCAAATTAACATAGCTATTATGGAAAACATTATGGCGATTCCTCAAAAAACTAAACATAGAACTACCATATGATACAGCAATTCCCACTGCTGGGTATATAGCCAAAAAAAGAAAAAAGAAAGAAGAGAAGAGAAAAGGTATCAGTAGGTCAAAGAGACATCTGCATTCCCATGTTCATTGCAAAACTATTCTCAATAGCCAAGGTATGAAATAAACCTAAGTGTACATCAACAAGTGAATGAATAAAGAAAATGTGCATATATACACAATGGAATACTATTCAGCCATTAAAAAAACCAAAATCCTGTTGTTTGCAGTAACATGGATGAGCCTGGAAGACATTATGTTAACTGAAATCAGGCACAGAGAGACAAATATTGCATGTTCTCACTCATGTGTGGGAACTAAAACAGTTGACCTTATAGAGGTAGAGAGTAGAATGGTAGTTACCATTTTGGTATGTACTAGAGGCTGGGGAGGGTAAAGGGGATGGGAGGATGAAGGAAGGCTAGTTAATGGGTACAAAAATACAGTTAGATAGAAGGAATGAGTTCTAGTAGCACAGTAGGGTGATTATAGTTAACAATAATTTATTGTATATTTCAAAATAGCTCAAAGAAAAGATTTGGAATGTTTGCAACACAAAGAAATGTTTGAGTTTCTGGATATCCCAATTGCCCTGATTTGATCATTTTACATTATATGCATGTATTAAAATATCACATGTGCCCCATAAATATGTACAATTATTATGTATCAAGTTAAAAATTCAAATTTTGGAGCATTTCAGAATTTTCAAGTTAGAGATGCTCAACCCATAGAGGGAAATGATGCAGAATCCAAGGCAGATAATATTTTCAATGGAGAAGTGGGCAATATTTTTATTTCTATAGAGAGTTCAAAGTCCACAGCATAGTCAAATAAAATCTGTAGTAAAAACTGACCACTGGACTTTGCAACTAGATCATGTGTAGTCCCTAGTGAGAACAAACATAATAAAGCAGTGGAGGGCAATGCAGATAAACCAGAGATTTCTTTCTAGATTGCAACCTCCCTTTTTCTGCATAAAGAGAAATTGATGGTAAAAATTTGAGACTTTACAAATGTATGCCATTCCTCCAGTTTTCAATATGATTCATGATTTTTATTTCTATAGAACTGTGTGTCACTCTCTCCCCTAAAAAATCAGTAATGCCAAACCTGGTTCTTCTAGCCATTTATACATCTTAAGGTACCCTTTTAAAAAATTTCTTTAGCAAACATTTTTTTTTTCTTCCTTTTATTTCAAATATAAGGATATTTTTCCCTTGATGATTAAATGTCATTAGAATGTATTCTGATGCTGAAGTCTGCTTATTATTTTTCTTCTGGAAACCAAATATCAATTTTTAGTTTTTAGGCTTTAAGTTCTGGGAAGTAATTAAGTTCTGGGAAGTTTTCTTCAATTACACTCTTGATAAATTTCTACCTTTTGTTTCATATCCTCCTTTAGGAAATCTGATTAATCTTGTGTTGCTTCTTCATGTTCTGTCTTCTATAATTTTGCTATCCTCTCTTGAATGTCATTTTTTATTATTTTCTTTTGCAGCTTGTGTATGTATAGAGTCTGTTTTCTGTTCCATAATCTGTTTTTGAAACATTAATTCTACTACTCATGATTCCAATGAGTATTTGTCATAGAATTTGTCCTGATCTCGTTTCACAACTGCTGCTATTGTCTATCTCCCTGAAAATAGATTACAGATATTTCCAGAAGATTTGATGTTTCATTTTTCCTTTCTATGAGGAAAACCAAGCTGATGGATTAGAACTGGTGAAATAGAGTTGCTCTTCCATTTTCTGTTTCTTTTGCATTGACACTTCCTTATGGAAGTCAGATTGTTTTCCTTTCTTGCCCACACTTTCTTTAGCTTACTTTGATAATTCTTAGTGATGTGGTAGGGCCATTGCCATAAATAGTGGAATTCTCACAGTCCTACCAGTTGGTCTGGTTGGCCATATGAAAAACTGCTTTAAAGTCTCATTCTAGTTATTTGCTTTCAGTGGAAAACTCTACACATCTGAGGTCGGGCTTACCTGGAAGCACTGTGGAAGATCAATGACTGTGAATGACAGCAGAGAGCCTTGTTCACTTCCAACCACTTGATCTACTCAACTGTCAATCAAGTGCTTCCTTGCAGACTTTAAATTGCAGGCTACTTTGAGGCCTCCTTTTTCACTGTGATCATCCATTTTAAGAAATTTGAAAGCATTAAAAAATAACATTGGCTGCTTCGTTAAATCTCCTTGAGCTCAGCCTTGAAGATGGACAGTAATGACGCACCTGTGAGTTATATGGTTGTGATTGCCCCTGTTCCATCTGTTGCCAGGACTGATTTGAGGAATCTGACCATTTAAGCAGGTTATTCTTTCTCTTATTCCTCTTATCTGGCTCCATGTGTTCCACAGACTCTGCATAATTAACTTGGGGGATGACTTAAATTATTAAGGAGAAAAATATAATACCAATTTTGTAAAAGGGAGTTTGGGTTAGATTATTTTAATAATATCCCTTAACAAATTTGCTTCTTGCTGTCCAAGCCCTTTTGCAACATGACTGATGCCTCTTCCATCAAGAGGTGAAATCTGTTTTCTCAGACCTTGAATCTGGCCTGGCCTCATGACTTATTTTGACCAATAGAATGCAACAGAAGCAACGTCATGCGTCCTCAAGGCTAAGCCTTCAGAGAACTTGCCTTGACTTTCACTCTTTTAGGTCATCACTGGCTTCTGAACAAACCTGGCTAGTTGCTTTTCTCTGCAGAGAGGAAAAGAAATCATAGGGAGAGAAAGACCCAGTAGAGTGAGTGAGTCTCAGCTGTTTCAGTGCAACCACAGCCATGTGTCACTTAATGACAATACATTCTGAGATGAGGCCTGGCTGGGGGTTGGGTGGAAGCATGAGGAGGGAGAGCATCAGGAAGAATAGCTAATGGATGCTGGGCTTAATACCAAGGTGATGGGTTGATCTGTGCAACAAACCACCATGGCACACATTTACCTATGTAACAAAACTGCACATCCCTCACATGTACCCCAGAACTTAGAATAAAAGTTGAAGGAAAAAAAAATACAGTCTGAGGAAGGTGTCATTAGGCAATTTCATCATTGTGCAAACCTAGATACAGCCTACTATACACCTAGACTGTATGGTATAGCCCATTATCCTAGGTCATCAACATGTATACTGTGTTACTGTACTGAATACTATAGGAAATTGGAACACAGTAAGTATTTGTGAGTCTAACCATATCTAAACATAGAAAAGGTACCATACAATACAATAAAATAATCTTATGGGACGACCACTGTATACATGGTTCATACTCGACCAAAACATTGTTATACAGCATATGTCTTAGTTGGATCCAGTTTAACTATCAGCTGAATGTAACCTCATGGCTGCACCACCCAGCCAACCAGCAGAATCCTGAGATGTAATTGTTGTTTTACGAATAGTTTCTGACAAAAACACAGGAAACTAGGAAAGGATTTAGCCCAGAGTTTCCCAGAAAGCAGAACCTGAGGCAAAAGCTTATTCGTACCTACTTTCCAGGGAAGCAGGGAAGGAGAGAAAGAGACAATATACAGGGGTGTGTTACTGAGAAAGTGATCAATTGGTTACATCATTTTGGGAAAGCGTTTTCTAAGAGGCCATTTGAATTGCTACATCACAGGATAGTGCACCCTGGGGAGAGGTAAAGGAGAAGGATTTATCTGCTGGCTCCTGTCTTCCATTAACCAATTAATTTTAAATTTATACCTTATAAAATGTAAACTGCTTCATTCTCCTAGGTTCCCATTTGCAAGAACTGAGTGGGTCCTGGAGAGTTTCACCTTTGGGTCCAATAGAGATATCTCAATGTGAGGGGAATTGCTCATTGCAAACTGCTATACAGTTGTGCCATTTAAAATGAGTTGGAGCCTATTCAGAGTTGGTTCCTGTAGCAGAATCTGAGTATGTGGGACAAGAGGCCAGAGCCCCAGGGTCAAGTAAGGCCAAATAGATCAGAGGTGGTACATGTGTCTGACATAGGATGCAAAAGGTATTTGGTACATTAATACTGATTGAACCCATAATCAATCAGCAGTTCCTACCTGTATTAGTTTGTTCTCACATTGCTATAAAGAAATACCTAAGACTGGGTAATTTATACAGAAAAGAGGTTTAATTGGCTTATGGTTCTGCAGGTTGTACAGGAAGCATGGAGGCACCTACTCAGCTTCTGGGGAGGCCTCAGTGTGCTTTTACCCATGGCTGAAGGCAAAGCCAGAGCAGGCATCTTACATGGCAGGAGCAGGACCAAGAAAAAGAGGGAGAAGGTGCTACACACTTTTTAAACAACCAGATCTTGTGATAACTCACTTACTATCGCAAAAACAGCACTGAGGGGATGGTGGTGAATCATTCATGAGAACTCTGCCCATATGACTCAATTACCTCCTATCAGGCTCCATCTCTAACAGTGAGGATTACAATGCTACGTGAGATTTGGGACACGGATCCAAACCATATTACTACCTAATATAATCTAATATAAACCTATTGTATTAGTTCATTCTCAGCCTTATATAAAGACATACCTTAGACTGGGTAATTTATAAAGAAAAGAGGTTTAACCAGCTCATGGTTCTGTGGGCTGTACAGGCTTCTGCTTCTGGAGAGCCCTCAGGAAAATTACAGTAATGGTGGAAGGTGAAGGGGAAGCAGGCACATCTTACATGGCCAGAGCAGGAGGGAGGGAGGAAGAGATGGGGAGAGGGAGCGACAGAGAAAGGGAGAGGGAGGGAGAGACAGAGAAAGGGAGAGGGAGAAGGAGAGAGAGAGAGAGAAAGGGAGAGGGAGAGAGAGAGAGAGAAAGCACGGAGGTACTACACAATTTCAAACAACCAGATCTTGTGAGAACTCTATCACGAAAACGGCAAGGGGGAAGTCCACCCCCATGATTCAGTCACTTCCCACCAGGTCCCTCCGCCAACACTGAAGATTACAATTCAACATGAGATTTGGGTGGAGACGCAGAGCCAAACCGTATCACCTATCTGATACAAGACTGTAGAAGCCTATAACAAAACTACACACATGCATACCCTATACACAAAACTCTTCGATTACAATGATATGACTTTAACCAATCTGTATTTAGATAATTTTTAAAGATGTTTTTCTCCCTCAAAAATATGGTGTTTCTATTTCATTGTAGAAGTAATGTCAGAAGACAAGATTACAACAAATGTAAAGATCAAATTGGCTTGTATTGTGATTCTAGAATCAGGCAACACCTTATTCTATACAATTGAATGTTCTGTTGAGTTCAGCAGAAGAGGCTGGCTTTATAGGCAGGAAAAGGCTGAAAAAAGCAAAAACAGAACAAAAAGTGGATTGGTTATTTCAAAGTTACTTTTCTTACAAGGCTAAAATAGAACTTTCTTCTCATGCTGACGGATTAGCTAGAATTTTCTATTTTTGTTGTTTTGTTTTGTTTTTAAACTGGCCCATTTCAAAGTTTGGTATGCTCATGTGGCCCTTAGCACAAGACTTCTGGTTTGGTCTGCTGGGGCCTAGTGCAGAAGGCTGGTCCAAAACAGTGGCCTCCCATGTACTTTATTTAATAGTAATATATGCCCATTGTAACAATTCAAACCAGAAACACATGGCATCCCTTGATATAATTTATATTAACAATGTGATAGAATAACTTATGCTTTCCCAGGCTTTGTATATGTGTAGATTGATAGATACATGCATAAACCCACATGCACATGTGGTTTTAAAAATTTTTAGGCCGGGCGCGGTGGCTCAAGCCTGTAATCCCAGCACTTTGGGAGGCCGAGACGGGCGGATCACGAGGTCAGGAGA
>NW_012120709.1:9870269-9910240 GCF_000951035.1 Colobus angolensis palliatus
GCTTGCAGTGAGCCAAGATAGAGCCACTGCACTGCAGCCTGGGCGACAGAGCACGACTCCATCTCAAAAAAAAAAAAAAAAATTTAAACAAAAATAGGGTTTGACTACCTATACAGTAACTTGCTTAATTCTATTAAAAAAAAGTATCATGGTGAAACCACTTTGGAAATCGGTGTGACAGTGATATGACTCAGTTATTGTACTCCTAGTATATACCCAATGTCATGTACGTCCATGTGAAGAGACCACCAAACAGGCTTTGTGTGAGCAATAAAGCTTTTTAATCACCTGGGTGCAGGCTGAGTCCAAAAAGAGAGTCAACAAAGGAAGATAAGGGTGGGACCATTTTATAGGATTTGGGTAGGTAAAGGAAAATTACAGTCAAAGGGGGATTGTTCTCTGGTGGGCAGGAGTGGGGGTCACAAGGTGCTCAGTGGGGAAGCTTTTTGAGCCCGGATCAACCAGGAAAAGAATTTCACAAGATAATGTCATTGCTTAAGGCAAGGACCGGCCATTTTCACTTCTTTTGTGGTGGAATGTCATCAGTTAAGGCGGGGCAGGGTATTTGCACTTCTTTTGTGATTCTTCAGGTACTTCAGGCCATCTGGGCATATACGTGCAAGTCACAGGGGATA
Organism: Colobus angolensis palliatus; assembly: GCF_000951035.1. Taxonomy (NCBI): domain Eukaryota; kingdom Metazoa; phylum Chordata; class Mammalia; order Primates; family Cercopithecidae; genus Colobus; species Colobus angolensis. Next base: position 9,870,905 of record NW_012120709.1, read on the forward strand.
CGATGGCTTGGCTTGGGCTCAGAGGCCTGACACCCAAGAGAAATGAAAACAAATGTCCACATAAAAATTTGTACACAAATGTTCATGGCAGCACTATTCATAATTGCCAAAAAATATTAACAACTTAATTTTCCATCAGCTGATGAATGGATTTTTTTTAAATGTGAAATATTCATACAATAAAATATTATTTGTCAATATAAAGGAACCAAGTACTGAAATGTGCTACCTCTGTGAACCTTGAAGACATGTGAAGTAAAAGAAGCCAGTCACAAAAGATCACATATAATTCCATTTATATAGGATGTCCGGAATTAGCAAACCCACATGTTATAGACTGGATGTTTGCATTCCCCAGAATTCAGATGTTGAAATCTAACCCCCAATTTGAGGTGGGGATTTGGAGACGTGATTAGGTCATGATATAGCAGGACGAGCAGCAGACAAAACTCCTCAGACACCGAGTTACAGAAGGAAGGGGTTTATTCAGCCGGGGGCATCAGCAAGACTTCAGTCTCAAGGGCCGAGCTCCCTGAGTAAGCAATTCCTGTTCCTTTTAAGTGCTCACAGCTCTAAGCGGGTGCCCGTGAGAGGGTCGTGATTGATTGAGAAAGCAAGGGGTACGTGACTGGGGGCTGCATGCACCGGGAATTAGATCGGAACAAAACAGGATAGGGATTTTCACAGTGCATTTCTATACAATGTCTGCAATCTATCGATAACAGAACCAATTAGGTCAGGGGTCGATCTTTAACTACCAGGCCCAGGGTGCAGCGCCGGGCTGTCTGCCTGCGGATTTCATTTCTGCCTTTTAGTTTTTACTTCTTTCTTTGGAGGCAGAAATTGGGCATAAGACAATATGAGGGGTGGTCTCCTCCCTTAATGAGGGCAGAGCCCTCATGAATGGGATTAGAGCCCCAATAAGAGAGGCCCCAGAGAGCTCCCTTGCCTCTTCTACCATGAGGGGATGCAAGGCAAAGACCATTTATGAACCAGGAAGTGGACCCTCACCAGCCACCAAATCTGCCAATATCTTGATCTCAGACTTCCAGTCCTAAAAAACCATGAGAAATAAATTTCTGGTGTTTATAAGCCACCAATCCAAGGAATTTTGTTATAGCAGAATGGACTAAGACACCATGAGAGACAAAGTAGACTAATGGTTGCCTGGGGCTTGGTGGTGTTGGGAGGGTGAGAAAATGAGGAGTTTCTGCTAATGGATACAGGGCTTGTTCTTGAGGGATGAAAATATTCTGAGAGTAGCACACAGGTCTGTAAATATACTAAAAACCACTGAACTGTATACCTTAAAGGAGTGGATTTTATGGTATGTGAATTATATATCAATAAAGCTGTTAAAGATGTATCATGAACATTTCACAGTTCATTACATGCAAACTAGTGCATTCTTTTACGTAGTTGCAAAACAATATTCTGTATTCTGCATCTGGTACAATTTATTTTAGCATTTTTATGTTAATTGCATTCAATTTTGTTTTTCCAGTTTTTTGCTATTAACAATGCTCCAATAAAATACTACTGTAGGTAAATGTTTTTGTCTAAGTTAGATAAGTACAACTAAAATTGTTGAATTAAACTGTATGTACATATTTAATTTTAATAGATGCTGCTAGATTAATTTACAAAATGAAAAGAGCAATTCACCTTGATACCAATAGTAAATGAGAGAGTCCATTTTCTTATACCCTAACCAGCACCGGATGTAATCAATCTTTTTAACTGTTGCAAATAGGCCAATAACAATGAGTCATTGTTGTTTTAATTTGCATTAAAAGAACTTTAGTGAGATTAGACATGTTTTAATATATTAGATATTTGCATTTTTTCTTTTGTACATTTTCTTTTATAATATTTAGTCAGGTTTTACTAGATTTTCTTTGGTACATTTACTAATATGAAGGGTTTTCTAGTATAGTCATGCTACGAACCCTTTGCCTGCTATGTTTTCCAAATGCTTTTTCCCCAATCTATCTTTTGGTTTTGGCTTTGCTCAGCATCTTTTACCATATGAAAAGTTTTATTTTTTATTTATTTTTTTTGAGACAGAGTTTCGCTCTTGTTGCCCAGGCTGGAGTGCAATGGCATGATCTCGATTCACTGCAACCTCTGCCTCCTAGGTTCAACTGATTCTCCTGCCTCAGCCTCCCAAGTAGCTGGGATTACAGGCATGTTCCACCATGCCCAGGTAAAAAAAGTTTCATTTTTTATGAGGTAATGCTATCATTTTTAAAATGCCTTTTGTGTTACCTTTCTTGCTTAAAAATTACTCTCCCTCTCCACCTCAACCCTTGCTAGGCTTTAAATGTGTCCCCCAGATTTCATGTGCTGGAAACATAATCCTCAAATTCATATGTTGATCAGAGGTGGGACCTTTGGGTGTGGGTGGTAATCAGGGTAAGATAAGGATGTCAGAGTAGAGTCCCTGTGATGGGACTGGTGGCTTTATAAGAAGAGAAAGAAATGCACACACTGAGTTGATATGCACACTTTTGCCCTCTTGTCACTTGATACCTTCTGATATGTTCTGAAGAAGCAGGAAGGCCCTCACTGGAAGCTGAGCAGACGTCAGCACATTGCTCTTGGGCTTCGCAGACTCAAGAACCATAAGCAAAATAAACTGATTTTCTTTATAAACTACCCAGTCTCTGCTATTCTGATATAGCCAAAGAAAATGAACTAATACAACCCCCAATATTGTATTAATAAAAAAAAAGATACGGTATTTTAGTTTCATTTTGAACAATCAGATCTTTAAATCAATTTTTTAATAAAATGTAGAATAGGAGTCATTTTGAAGTTTTCCAGTGAATAGACAATTTTGTGCCCTGAAAATCTATTCAATAGTCTATTCCTAACTTTAACTGTGTCTTAATCCCATTGCTTCTTGCCTACTCAAGGAATTTTTTCTTGTAATTTTTTTTTGCCATTAGTCATTTTTATTTTTCTCTAATGGATTATTTCCACTAGTTGATGAATATGCTATAATATCTCCTATATTAAAACAAAACAAGCCACTTGGACTGCAAATCTCCCTCTAGTTATCATTTTGTTAGAGCAAAACTCATAGAAATAATTGCCTGTTTTCACAGTCAAAACTTCTTTACCCCATTCTCTCTAGAATCCACTCCAATTGGTTTCCTGCCCACCACTCCACTGAAACTCCTCTCATCAATGTCATTTACTTCACATTGCTGAGAGGCAACCTAGCCTCAACATGTATCTTGAACACTGAAAACCAAAACCATCCATCCCCCACAGCTGTCTATATTAACATGACTTTACTGTGCTATTGTCTTCATTAATATAGTTTTATCAGGTGACAGTTGTCCAGCAAATAACTTTATTAATTACAAGAATTTCCCCCAAAGACCCATCAACTCTTCAACAGTAAACATTAACCTGACTCTTCACAATTCTTACCTCAAAATCCTCATCTCGCTATTTCCACAAATCCTAAACTATTATCTCAGGATCCTTACCCACACCTAATCTAGCAGTTCCTGCATAGAAAGAACTGCCTTAAATCAAACTTCAAATTCTTTTTTTTTTTCAAATTCTTAATAAAATTTGATCCTGCTTTCCCTGTTTTACTAATCCTCCTCTTCCAATTCACAAGATGTGGAGGTGGAAGACAGCAATATTGATAATCCTTGTCCCATGTAGTCCTAGGCTAATATGTATGGTTTATGTCTTAGGTTTTAAATAGAAGAGTAAAAACTTTTTTAAAAAGATAAAGGCTTATAGAATACAAAAACATTTTTTGTAAAGTTGTACAATGTATTTTAAGCTAAGTGTTATTATGAGAGTCAAAAAGTTAAAAACATTACAAAGTAAAAAGTAGAAAATTACAGTAAGCTAATTATTGAAGAATTTCCAAAAATAAATTCAGTGTAGCTGAAGCATTCAATGTTTATAAAGCTTATAGTAATGTAATGTCCCAGGCCTTCACTCCAACTCTTAACAGAATATCTACGAGTCGCCTTTGGAATTATTCTGTAAGGAATATTGCCCTCTTCTATTTGATTGTAGTCATTTATTCAAATAATCACTTCCTTATATATGTACTCATGGATATTTAAGATTTGGTTATAATACAATGCTATGCTACTTATTTTGTTGCTTGAATTGTTCTGTTTCAGCCATTGGGAGTTCTTTCAGGTTGGCTCCTGTCTCCCTTTGATACATCGTCTCTAAGAGGTTTTTAGATGAACTGCTTGAATTTTGTTACATATACAGTCACATAAACAAGTAAAATTTGCCTTTTCTGGTTCTGATTTTAATGACTATCTCTGTCCTTGGCTGTCTAAAGTCTACATGTTCAATGGACTGTAGTTTCCTGTGTTGCAGAAGAGAATTTTGATGCTACTTGCATCCTCTCACCTTTTTAAGTAGTCAGTTCTCTTTGATTGTAAACTTGTAAAATATGCCTTTTATCTTTGGAGTTCAGGAATTTCACTAGCATATCTAGGTATGTGTCTTCTTTCATTAATTTTGTCTATGATTTAGGAGTCTGAAACCTCACATTTGTTCAGGTCCAGAAGTTTCCCTTGAAACAGGGTCTCACTCTGTTGCCCAGTCTGGAGTACAGTGGTGTGTGATCATAGCTCCCTGCAGCCTCAAACTCCTGAGCACAAGTGATCCTCTTGCCTTAGCCTTCTGAGCAGCTATGACAACAGGCACACACCACCACATTTGGCTTTTTTTTTTTTTTTGGTAGAAACAGTCTCATTATGTTGCCCAGACTGGTCTCAAACTCCTGGTTTCAAGTGATCTTCCTGCCTTGGCCTCCCAAAGTACGGGGATTGTAGGTGTGAGCCACTGTGCCTGATGTTTTCTTGTATTTATTCTTCAAATATAACTTATATATGGTGTGTTTTTGCACCTTAAAACTTAGTTTTTCATATTGACTTTCTGAATCTATCTTTTACAACCCTGATCTTTTTACTCATGCTTTCTATGATTTTATATTTATGCTCTCTTATGGTATATTTCTTCTGTTTTCCAGAACAATCTGGCAGTTTTCAGCTGTGACTATTCCCCTATCTCTTGATTTTTTTTCTTTTTGGATGGAGTCTTGCTCTGTCGCCCAGCCTGGAGTGCAGTGGCGTGATCTCGGCTCCCCGCAAGCTCTGCCTCCCGGGTTCATGCCCTTCTCCTGCCTCAGCCTCCCGAGTAGCTGGGACTACAGGCGTCCGCCACCACGCCTGGCTAATTTTTTGTATTTTTAGTAGAGACGGGGTTTCACCATGTTAGCCAGGATGTTCTTGATCTCCTGACTGTGTGACCCGCCTGCCTCGGCCTCCCAAAGTACTGGAATTACAGGAGTGAGCCAGCACACCAGCCCTGTTGAATTTTTAATATCCGAAAATATGTTGAAACTTCAGAGAAATGATTTTATGTACTCTATTTATATCAGTTTTTTTTAACATTTTTGTTATAGTTACATTTATTCTTTTAATTCTGATATCACAGGAACCACTTACCCTCACTGGCTTAGTGTCTGTCCCTTGTGTTCATTTTTAACCTATTGTCTCCAGACTGTCTTAGTTCATTTGTGCTGCTATAATAAAAATACCATAGGCTGGATAGCTTATAAACAACGAGTTTCTCACTGTTCTGGAGGCTGAAAAGTAAAAGATGAAGATGCCTACAGATTTGGTGTATAACAAGCACCCATTTCCCGATTCACAGAGCACCATCTTCTTGCTGTGTCCTCGACGTGGCATAAAGGGTAAGGAAACTCTCTGGGATCTCTTTTATAAGAGAGTTGAATTTTTTTAAAAAAAAATCCACTAGATCCATTTATGAGGGCTCCACCCCAATAACCCACTCACCTGCCAAAGGCCCCGCCTCTTTATGCCATCATCTTGGGTGGTAGGATTTTAAAAACAAATTTTGTGAGTGGAGGGACATGAACATTCAGTCTATAGCAGGCTTCAGGCCCACGCTTCTATTTTCTGCTTATTGAAACTAGGCCTGAGCTTCTGCAAACCTTTTTCTGCTTTTCCAGCAGGGTCTCTGCTCAGTTTTGCAAATGAAAGGACACAGAGGAAGACATAAGAGACACACATGTTCCTGTTTGCTTCCTGTTGTGTCAGCTCATCAATGCTTCTGTTTTCCGGCAGCGACAGTTGACTTCAGATCTCCCTCTTATTCATACTCCTGGAATCAGTCTCAGGGACCCCACGGCACCAGCTAGCCAGCACCTTTCTCCTAGCATTTTGAGCTTCAGTCCCACACAACCCCTCTATGGGCTTTTATTATTTGCCATATAACATTGCTGGTGGGTGAACATCTTGATCTAAAAACAGAGACATTTCATATGATTCAAACCAGGACCAGTTCCATAACAGTGTGAAATCAAAATGAGGGTCCCTTGTTCAAAAATTGTGAATAAGACAGTGAAAGCAGAACATAAGCCAGACCCTTCTAAGCACAGGGTGCTATGTGACTGCATAGGTTGCACACCCATGAAGCTGGCTCTGGTTCAAACTAATAGATTGAAATAAGATCAACCTCTTCCCTTAGTTCACCTGGCTCTATGGAATGGTAGCTGCCTTTGGTAGTCACTGTTTCTGTTCTTTAATTTTTTTTTTTTTTTTTTACTGTTTCAGTTTTCCAATACCTATTTAATCCATTCTTTTTATTACATTATTTTTATTACAATAACTAATGTGATTTCTTTCTTTCCTGAGTGATCCCTCCTAGACACTTACGATATTTATTTGACTTCTCATGTCAGCCATTGTGCAAACAGACACCTTTTATGTTAAAATGGGGTGCTGTGGGTTTTCAGGGGTATCAGAAAAGTCCAGTTTTTCAGTAAGAGGGTGTCAAAACATTTAAGCCAGAAACTTAAATATGGAGACGTGTTCAAAACAGAACAAAACAAAACACACAACAGGTTAAACATATTTCTTCGCTCTTACCCAAGTTCAGATTTTGGTATTCTGTTAGCGTGTCTTTCCTACAGAAATTGTTCTACCCAGATGTAGATTTGATGTTAAGTGGTATTGACATTAAATTCCAGCATATGTAAAGGACTAGCAATACTGCAAACTTTTTAAAGACCTTGCTAAAAATCTAGACTCCCCTCACCGAAAGTCTTTGTATATTAAACCAGCACAGTTATTCTAGAGAACAACAGTAGTACCTGTGGACGGTTAGATGCCCGTGGTCTGCAGAGCCAGAATACAATATTTGATTTGGCTCTTAAAGAGAGTGTTAATTTCCAGAGCATTAAATGGGGGCCTATGTTTGTTGCTAAACAATTAGACACATTGGCTTGCATCTCATGCAAGCCCTGCATTAATCAAAGCCTGTTGTAATCTAACTGCTGATTGTTTTGAAAGATGAGGAGAGTGCATCTGTGTTCCAATGAATCCCATGCATTCAAATTGCCCTTAAAACAATGAAAGTTAAGTCATGGCAGCTGAAAAGAAGCAGCTTTGTACCTGGGAACACTAATATGCATGAACGTACCCCTCATATGGATGTGCTTGGTGGAGAAATGTTTTTATCTTGTTAGGGAACACGCATTAATGCAAATTTGAGAATAAGAAGTTATAATCATTAAAGGCAATTCCGTTTCTGAGCTACTTACAGAGACAGAAAATATTGCAGAGCTTTTATAAAACTGTAAATTACATCTGATTTGAACTTCATTTAAAACTCCAGAGTGAGAGAACTCTGAGTTTCCCGTTAAATACAAAAGCTGAAATGAGAATTCAGCACTCAGGAGACAGCTGACAATACCCAATGTCACTGACGCTTGAGTGGGTACACACCAGTACAGTTAATCAAAACTCCACTCAGCTGCCAGCTCTTTCGGCATTCTTCCGAGCCCAGCAGAGAGTATTCAGGACAGGGGATTCACCCGTCAAAGCTTCAGCTCTGCTTTCCTTGACATTCCAAGCAGATGAGTAAATGACAGATTTCTGCAGCCCAGTATGGGGCCAGCATGACTCGATGGCAGAGATGACAAGCAAACCTGTAGTATCAAGTGTTCACGGCCTCTTGTTCCATCAGAACTGGCAAAGCTGCCACCAAGGTTATTGGAGTCATATGTTTGGGGGAGAAACATTTTGTTTCAAACCATGTGACAGGAAAGGAGAATGAGTCTACTCCTCACTGACATATATAGCAGAAAATCTATCAAGCTTTTACCACCCAGCACCATCTACTTCTCCCCTGATGTCAGTCATACATAGATTCGTGTGTGTGTGTATGTGTGTGTGTGTGTGTGTATTTTGGGAAAACAGAAAAAATCATGGTCTGTTTAAAGTTTACCCTGAATAAAACTTTACTTACAAAAATGGTAAACATAGATACTCCTAATAATCTTGTCTAACACTCGCAAATATTTCATCTTCCTCGTAAAGTAAATGCACATTACCCTGTAAACATAGTCCCCACAATGCTTTTTTCAATTGCTTAAACATAATCCAACCAAAATTTAAAGTTATGGTTGAATATAGAAGGACTCAGATGCGGTGTATGTGGACTCACCAGTAGTTTTACCCAGAAACTTTTGCTTTGCCTTGTAACCCACTTATGAACAAGTCCTGAGTGTCTTGACTGATGATAAACTCACCAAGGCTTTGTTTGTTTCAGATTATCTGTCCTGCTAATGCCTTCCTGGGCTTTAAAGAATTGCCTTCTTAGCCTCACTCCAAATTGATTTTCTGAGCACATATTGTAGACAAGGAGCCTGAAAACTACTGAAGAACACATCAGCGAAAGTGCTCGTGCTCTTTCTTCTCGGATAGCGGATATTAAATAGCAGCTTTAAAGTACTGTTTCCACAGCAGGAAAGCTATGTGAGAAAAGAGCCTATGTGGCAAACACTAAGGTACCTGAGATTGCTTTTGCCAAAGATGGCTTTATACAAGGAAAGTCCTCTCGAAGTGTCTCCACTTCTCTTATCCACTAGGAAATGTGAAAATGTGTGGAGCGTCTCCTCAGGATGTGAGCGTGCCATTGTATGCCCATGTGAGTTGGGCTAGTTAATTCTTACTCAGTCCCTTAACATCCATCCACTTCCTGCATCCCAGTTTGTGGAAACAATGATGCCTGATTTGAATAGCATTTTATAGGTTTCAACGGTAGACCCACTCTCCAGGTAGACAATCTGGATTCAAATCCTGGCTCTGTCCCTTATCAGCTTGTCACTTTGTACAAGTTACTGATCCTCTATGTACCTCAGTTTTCTTATCTACAAAATGGGGATAATAATAGTACCTATATGACAGGATTGTTTAAGGATCCAATTATTTGTGTTTACTTAGAACAGAGCCTGGCAAAGAATAAGTTCTATATACATGTTCTATTGGTAATATTTTCTTAATAAACCTATGATGCATGATCAATTACCCCCTTTAAAACCAGGAGACTGAGGTTTGAAGATGTTAAATAAATGATTCTAAGCCAATTTCCAGAAAGTATCAGGATGAGGACCAGAATCTAGGTCCTCTCCCAGTCAAATGCTCATTCCACTTTTCCACTAGCATAGGATTTTTATAAGCTTTTCAAAGGCAGAGCCTGTGTGGTCCCTGTCTTTTGTGTTGCCTCAATGCTAAGAATCTACCCCCTGTGGTTGGGAGCTTGCCTCAGGTATGCGGGAGGCATAATCTCTCAGGTAGGGGATCTGGTCATCAGAACTAGAAGAAAACAGAAGACAGAATGTGGGCTGAGAAGCTGATACAGCAAGGTCCATGTTTTCAGCACATCATTCCATATCTCCTTCTCTCCTTCTCTGTCCGTAACCCTTTGATCAACTATGACTTGGTGCAAAAACTGAGGTCCCTTTTATGGAAAAGTGTAGATACTGCACGTGTAGCCTCAGCTACAAGGCACAAGCCCAAAATTTTAGAAAGAGGTTTAAATGTCAAATCCGTGGGACTTCTGTTTCACATGAGCATCATCCTCAGATCACTCACAGTCACCCAAGAGTGGGCAAGAATCTTTCCTGTCCTGGGGCTCAGAAACCCTCTGGTGTCTCCCTCCTGCTCTAAGCCAGCTCTCCATCCCTCCACGCTTGGTACTTTCTTCTCCTATCATGGCTGTAGCAGTCTTGGATCATCGCTTTTGTCTTTCCAGGGAATTGTGCCTGCAGGTTTGTGAGAACACACGCTATTCATTCTGGTTGCCAGCCCTCTTCCTCTCTGCTGAGACCTCCTAGGCTCGCCCAGGGCATCAGGATCAGGACCAGAAAGAGGTCCTGGATTATTATCAGGACCAGAAAGAGGTCCCAGATTATTCTTGGGAAGAATAATCTAGTTATCTCTCTGCTCCTGGTGAACTTTTGAGGGGAAGCTATTCTCAGCTAATCTGTCCTCTTTGACCCTCCAATTCTAGGAATAAAATATTCTTAATATTACATCAAAACTACAAAACCCCTATAAATCTCTTCGAGCCTCACATCCTCTTTCCATTTAAAAGAGATTAGACTCAGGGAAATGGACTCTACAATAACCACAGCAGGGATAACTGTAGGGTGCTTTTAGGATTTTTACATTTTTATATTTTGTTTTGTTTTAGTTATTAAAGTCTTGTACTAAAGCAATTGTAAGACATTCTCTTGTCCCATGTTACACTATACTCAAAGGGGTGGGAGACTGTGGTGATAGAATAGAAAGGCAGCAAAACTAAAGGTCTACCTATCTTGGGGGATAAAGTTTATAAGATAAATAATAGTAAGAGCCATTAAGCATTTTCACTTACTATAAAGCTTTTTAAAATGTGGAATGGGAAGATAACAGCACCTAACCTAGGATCATGAGTCAGCACATGGATGGACAATACAGAACAGGACTGGTGTGGGGAGTGATATTGGAAGTCTTGGTCAACTCACTTGTTTCCCTTAGAGCATCATTCTATTCTGTCTCACAACAACTCTGCAAGGCAGGGGTTACTTCCATTTTATAGGGGGGGAAAATAAGTGATGTATTCATGCTTGCAAAACTACAAAAGTATCAGAGTTGAAGTTCTAGATCTTTCCATTATATAATTCTGCAATCTGAGTAGCACTGGCTGGTAAATTCCATAGGAAAAACAATTCCTTTTTCTCTGAAGGTTTGGTCTTGGAATTTGGACAGGGAATAAAATTGGTGAATGTTGCATTCCACCAAGATTAGGAGTAGGCGGCTCTGACATCATCTTTGAAAAATGCAGTAGATGCCACTGCAGAGTTTATAGGGATGATTTCTGCATCATCGTTTACAAGATTTTATTCGCTACTTATTACAAACCAAGTTCTGCATTTAGTGCACATGTGTGCACACACAGAAACACACATATTTTAAACATGGATTGATGCAAGAAATTACATGAACATTTTCTTCCCTAGTATGTAGGAAAACTTCCATTCTAATTTTGAACTATCCCATGTAACTGTTCACCACACATCTTACTACTTCTACATATTATTTTTTCATGTTTTCCCCTCTTTTCCTCTTTTCTTCATTCAACAAACATTTGTTAAATACCTACTATTTCCCCAGCTGTGGACACATTCAGACAAATCGGCAGGATCCTTGCCCTCAGGCAGCCCTGGTTCCACCCATTCCTCCAGAGCTTTATTCCCCTTCTCTATCCCCACATTTCTCACTGTGGTTCAGACCTTTTTTCTAGTCTACTAGATTCTTGCAATAACCTCCTAAATGGTCACTGGCCTCAACTTTCTGATCATGGCTTTTATCATGTTCTTTTCCCACTTAGAAACTATTCATGACTTCCTACTGTCTAATGAGATAAGTACAGACCTCTTTTTGTGGCATTCAAAGCCCTCCTCATTCTGGCTTCTGACTTTTCTTATGGATCATCTTCTACAACTGCCCCCTTTCATCCCTTTGCTGGATTCCAATGGAAATACTATCCCACCAAGCACATTTCCTCCCTCCCCTCTATGTGTGGTTGCATCTCAAGTGTTACTTTTTTTTGTTTTTGTTTGTTTGTTTGTTTTTGAGATAGAGTCTCACTCTGTCACCCAAGCTGGAGAGCAGTGGTGTGATCTTGGCTGACTGCAACCTCTGCATCCTGGGTTCAAACCATTCTCATGCCTCAGACTCCCAAGTTGTTGGGATTACAGGCATGCACCACCATGCCTGGCTAGTTTTTGTATTTTAGGCAGAGACAGGTTATCACCATGTTGGCCAGGCTGGTCTCGAACTCTTAGCCTCAAGTGATCCACCTGCCTTGGCCTCCCAAAGTACACAAGCGTGAGCCACTGTACCTGGCCAAATGTTACATTTTATCTAAGTCACATATCCATACCCACCTTTCTAACCTTATTATGTATCAACCAATGGAACAAAAACAGAGAGCCCAGAAATGAACCTACATATGTAGGCATGGTCAACAGATTTTCAACAAGGATGCCAAGAATACACACTGAGAAACTAATAGTCTCTCCAGTAAATAGTGCTTGGAAAACTGGATATCCATGTGCAGAATGAAATTGGATCCTTGTCTCACTCCCTATACAAAAATCAACTCAAAATTTATTAAAGAGTTAAACATATGACCTGAAACTGTCAAACTACATGAAAAAAATCAGAGGGAAAAATCCATACATTAGTCTAGTTAATGAATTTTTAGATTTGACACCAAAAGTACTGGCAATACAAGCAAAAATAGGCAAATGAGATTACATCAAAATAAAAAGCTTCTGCACAAAGGAAACAACAGGAAACAAACAACCTAAAAGCTTGGGGGGAAATATTTTTAAGCCATACCCCTGATAAGGAATTAATATCCAAAACATATAAGGAACTCAGATTTTTTTCTATAGAAAAATAATTTGATTAAAACATTGGCAGATGACTGAATACACATTTCTCAAAAGAAGACATCTAAATGACCGAAACATATATTTTAAAAATGCTCAACATCACTAGTCATTAGGGAAATGTGAATTAAAGCCATAATAAGGTATCATCTCACACCTGTCAGATGGTTATTATCAAAAAGAGGAAGATAACAAGTGTTAGTGAGGATGTGACTAAAAGGGAGACTTTGTACACTGTTGCTGGAAATGTCAATTAGTACAGCTATAATGGAAAACTGTACAGAGGTTCCTCAAAAAAAACCCTAAAAAACAAAAGTGGCTTAGGATCCAGCAATCCCACCAAATTCTACTCAACAACTAAAAAGAAATTTTGTCATTTGTGAAAACATGGATGGAATAGGAGAACATGATGCTAGGTGAAATAAGCCAGATGTAGAAAGATAAACACATGTTCCCACTCATATGTGGAATCTAAATCGAACTCAAAGCAGCACAGAGTAGAATGGTGGTTACAGAGGCAGAGGGGGTGGAGGCAATGGGGAAATGATGGTCAAAGGGTACAAAGCCTCAGACTGGAGGAGTAGGTTTTTCTTTGAGCTATATTTTATAGCATGGTAAAGACAGTAAATAGTAATGTCCTGAACATTTCAAAATCACTAAAATTGTAAATTTCCAACGTTCTCATCACAAAAAATGGTAAGTATTTGAGGTGATGGATATGTTAATTAGCTTGATTTAATTATTCTACATTGTACTTATAAATCATAACACCATACATATATGCAACTATAATACATGGATATATACAATTATCCTTTGTCGATTTATAATTAGAAAATAAAAATTTAAAAATAACGAATGGATAAACAAATTGTGGTATACCTACATAATGGAATTATACTCAGCAGTAAACAGGAATGAACGACTGATATATGCAACAACATGGATGATTCTTAAAATAATTATACTGATTGAAAATAGCCGGACCAAAGAAGGATACATATTTAGCTAGTATGATTCTATTTATATAACATTCTAGAAAATGCAAAAGAATCTACAGTTACAAAAAGCAGACACTCTGGTTGCCCTTCAATGGAGGTGGATGTACCACGTACATTCATTACTTTGATTGTGTTGATGGTTCCATCAAGTATACCTATGTCAAAACTTACCAGGTTATACACTTCAAACATGTGAAATTTATTGAAGCTCAATTGTTCCTAAATATAGCTTCAAATTTTTAAAAAAATTATTATAATGATACATCTTAGAGGTAACTATGATGCTTGGGTGAACATTTGGCTTATACATACTTTCCGAGCCTTTTAAAACACAAATTTGCATTTACATAATATATTAGCATATTTTTCATTTTTCTCTAACACTATAAGACACACCTAGTATTATTAGAAGTTCTTTCTAAACATTTACACTGGAAGATTCATGCTGTGATAAACTATCAGTCATGTGCCATCACTGATACCAGTCTAGACAATGTAACTTGGTGTGGCTAACGAAATATGACTTTGCATATTTCAAAATTGCTAGAAGAGTAGCTTTTAAATGTTTTTTTTTTTTTTTTGAGACGGAGTCTCGCTCTGCCGCCCAGGCTGGAGTGCAGTGGCCAGATCTCAGCTCACTGCAAGCTCTGCCTCCTGGGTTTACGCCATTCTCCTGCCTCAGCCTCCCGAGTAGCTCGGACTACAGGCGCCTGCCACCTCGCCTGGCTAGTTTGTTGGTTTTTTTTTTGTATTTTCTTAGTAGAGACGGGGTTTCACTGTGTTAGCCAGGATGGTCTCGGTCTCCTGACCTCGTGATCCTCCCGCCTCGGCCTCCCAAAGTGCTGGGATTACAGGCTTGAGCCACCGCGCCCGGCCTTAAATGTTTTTACCACAAAAAGAAACAAGTATGTGAGGTGATAAACTTTTAATTAGCCTGAATTATTCCATATTGTGAACTTATATCATCTTGTACCCCCCTAAGTATGTTATTATTTGTCAATTAAGAATAGAAAAGAAATATGACTGGAAGTGATGTGTTATTTCCAATAGGATTTCAAAGAATGGTGTATACTTTGTCATCCTGATGTCTGTCTATAACACATCCTTTCAATTATGGTTGCTTAATATGTTTAATATCTGGTAGTGCTTGTCCCAATCAAGCACTTTACGTTACTGTCGTGAAATAAAGATGGGAACTGGGGTGAGATTCAACATAGAGCATGCCTCTTACAATAATCTCTGTAGCTGTCTGTTGTAATTTTTATTGTTAAGGTCTCTTTCTAATTTAGGCTTGAGGCCTCTCTGTTGGGAGTTGCCATAAGACAAGGTAACCAGTCTCTAGCAGAGTCCTGGCCAGGAAAAAAATTAGCTTTCGGTATGCCGGTCAAGTGAGGTGTACCGAGGAGGTGAAGCCAAGATGCACGAAACAAAAAAAGAAGTTTGTATTACTTACAGATCCCAGAGAGGCTAGGGGTGCTGACGGGAAGCTGGAAAGTCCGGAATCAGCAGGGGCCTCAGCCAGCAGAGTGGGAGCCAGAGAGAGCCAGAGGACCTGTGGGACCATGCTTTATTAGAGCCCAAGGGCATTATCCCTTAGGCTTTGCTGGGGAAGGAGGGGGCGGGGTAGTTGTAGATTGGCTAGTTTAACAAAAACACAAACACCTGTGTGAAGTGGCGCTGGTATTAACCATCAGATTTGATCCTGGCCAGCAGCTGTTGGGTGTGCTGGGTTTGGGGTCGGTGGGATGAGAAACAGATGAGTTTATATTGAAAACAGCTGGCTGGGTGGGGTGGCTCAAGCCTGTAATCCCAGCTACTCCGGAGGCTGAGGCAGGAGAACCGCTCGAACCCGGGAGGCAGAGGTTGCAGTGAGCTGAGACTGCGCCACTGCACTCCAGCCTGGGCGACAGAGTGACTCCGTATCAAAACAAAAACAAAAATAAAAACCAAAAAACAACTTCTTAGGAGAGGAAGTTTTAACTAGGCCAAAGGTGACGAGGTACTACTACTCGGTTTCAGATAACTTACGTCAAGCCTAAAAATGGATGCTGAGACAGCAACTATATTACACAAATTATTGACACTGCCCGTTTTTGTTTCTATCTCCTCTCAGACTCCAGCTCCTCCCACACAGTAAAAGGCCAAATATTCATGCAACGTTCACAAGACTCTGGGCTAAAGCCCTGCTGTTTGCGTTTTTGTCTCAGCCTGGGTGAGCTGGCCCATCTTAGACTGGCAACTCTGTTCTGTGAACAGGTTGTTAGAGCCCAAGTGCAACAGGAAATGTACAGAAGGTTTCAAATCATTATGTATACCTACAGGGAGGGAGAAGCAGATGCCATTTGAAAGGGGCCTGATTAGAGAACATGCTTGCCGACAGTGTATCTGATTGGCATCTGTGGCTTTGCAGCCAGACCATCTGTTTTTGCTAATGCAGCTTCAAGTACGGTGCATAATGAGGTTAGGGTCAGGACTATATTGTTCGTCTACGGCTTATGTGTGCCTCCTCCAGCTATGTAAACAGTAAAGAGGCACTGCCAGGACCATGCAAGTGGAGAACTCTTCTCTGCCAAAATGTGTCCGGAAAAAAAAAAAGGGATAATGGGCTCCCTTTGTGTGTATCTCTAGGGAGATCTTAAGTATGGAGGAACACAGAGCTGGAGTGGTATGTGAATAGAGAGAAAGGACAATAGGTGTAAGGGATGTAGTGGTTAAAAATGGATGGTATCACAAGTAGGAAAAGAACTTTAAAAATAAGACAAAAATCAAGGGGGACAGGGGGGTAAAGAGAAAGAGGCATAAACATTTATGTCCCTGGGGTAATGTTTCAGCATTTACAAAATAGTCTCCCCAACTCTCAACCCACTCCCAGCTCATGTGCACTTTGTTTAGAGTGCACCACAACTGTACACTATTAGTCTAACAATAAACAAAGCATCTATCAATTTGATAATGATTTCTTCTCATCTTTGTGCCTTCTGAAATTCTGTCCTCATTCCAAAGCCCAGGGAGGATTCCTTGTACATTTAAAGAATCTCTCTACTTCAGTTTGGGGACAGACCAGCTTTAAAGTAGATTATTTGACAAATTACATGTTATACTTGCTTTTAGGTAGTGTATTGCATAAAATTTGCCTACACCATTTTTATGGAACTCAGTAGCAACCCCTAAGGGTCACTGTTTGACAATAGAGATTTACAGGGGAGTAGAGCACTGTTTCTCAACAGTTCTTAATTTATGATTGCTTTTGACAAACATAAAATACACTCTTTATGGTGTTATTTGAAATTATAAATCAATTAGATATTGTGACTAAAAACATAGCAAAACAAAGCAAACTTTAGAATTTACATTCTGAAACCACATCCTTGTGTTTTTGGAATGTTTTACTAAGTGGGTGCCCTTGATACCTGCCTTAGCTGGCCCAAGGCTCCTGACCTGAGAATCTATAGATTAACAACTAAGGCATCAAATAACAGGTGCTTTCAAAAATTTATTTGTTAGAATTCCATACTATGTCAAGCCTTTCTATTCTCTGTTTTAATAAATTGTTTTTATAACTATATTATATGTACAGCTTTGATCTTATGCTTAAAGTATGTGCTTGTCATTCAGAATAATGACTGGGGGAGGTTTTCTCTATTGAGATGAAAATACCTAAAGTCCTCTGAATACTCCCTCAGCAGCAGAGATAAATACCTTATAGACTGATTTGCTGAGGTAAGAATGAGATGGTGGAGTGGTTCTCTGGTTCCTCCTGTATTAGGCTATTCCCGCACTGCTATAAAGAAATACCTGAGACTGGGAACTTTATAAAGAAAAGAGGTTTAATTGGTTCATAGTTCTGCAGGCTGTACAGGAATCATGGCAGCATCTGCTTCTAGAGAAGTCTCTGGAAGCCTACAATCATGGCAGAAGGCGAAGCGGGAGCTTTCATGTCACATGGCAAGAGAAAGGGCAAGAGAGAGAAGGTGCCACACACTTTTAAACAGCCAGATCTCCTGAGAACTCACTCACTATGATGAGACCAGTACCAAGGGGATGATGATAAATGATTCATGAGAAATGTATCCCCACCCATGATCCAGTCACCTCTCACCAGGCTGTACCTCCTACATCGGGAATTACACTTCAACATGAGATTTGGTCAGGGTACAAATCCAAGCTGTATCACTCCCTAATATAGACTTTTGAACACCTGCCCTTTCACACACTGTATATTGATACTCTGCTGCCTTTTGTCAAAATTCAAACTTTTGTCCTGAGCTGATAAGCATTTTGAGCTATCACATGGCTAGGCATATTTATTTAGCAGTGTTTGTATAATTATCTGGATATTTCAATGACTTTTGCTCTTAAAATTTTACAAAAATAAGTAGATTGTGTAATAGGATCTGTAAAAGTGCAAGCCTCAGCATTTAACAGCACATTTCTTATAAACTCAACTTAATTGAGATCATCATTAGATGAACTGAAGCAGTGACTTTTTAGCCTCAATTAGATGCTTAATGAATTAAACTGGTTGACTATATTAATTATGAAGAAAAGGAACAAAATTAAAATTTAGAAAGAAGTCAAATTCTGGAAATATGCCTTGAAGATTATTTTCAAAAGGCAAGATTTTATTAAGACTTTATAATGTTTTTGTTTCATGGGAATACCTCCCCAAACACATGTATCTGCACACAGTGACACACGAAGTTAGTTCTTTGACTTTCAAAAAGTCACTTCTTGTATACATTTTAAAGACACATAATATAACAAAAATGAGAATCATCACATACCTTCCTCTTTAAAAGGGAGTCTAAGAGTCACAACCTATTGGTGTGGTTGGTATAGGGCATTCTTTGCATGACACATTATAAATGAATAGATAATGCCCCCACTAGTGTTTTTCCAACTGGTATGCCTATATCAGTTGTTAAATGCATTGAATATCATGTTCGGCATGATATTCAATGCATTTAACAACTGATATAGGCATACCAGTACTATTGGTCCTATTGAATTGGAGAAAAGAAATTCCTTGAGAAATAAAATGATGGTGTGTGAGTAACTTACAAATCTCCTTAAAGCAACAATATAATTTTTACTTTAAGCAAATGCTCAATAAAGGCTGTAAGAGGATGCCAAGTTTCTGGTGTTTGGATCTTCACCAGTATATTCCTGTACTACAGGAATTTGTAATTCTTAATATTGTCTCTGTCAATGTAATTGTGGTTATAGAACTTGAAAAGATTCTCTTCCCTTCATGTAATTTGGCTTGTTTGAGGGGTTGATGATACTGCAGTAATTTCCTCTTTTTCTAGGGTCCTGGACTCCCTCTTCTGCTTGTCTCTCCATTGTCACAGACTTTTGCATGTCTCTAAGTCCTGGGCTCTTAGCTCTTCCTAGTTACAGTATTGATGCTGTTTGCTACACCAATTCTAATCAGAAATCAGATTTACAGAGGGTTTGCGATGGAAGAATTGCAGCCATGGCGTTGACTAGACTGAAGAGCTTAGTTACCAGGAATCACTTATCAAATGGGAAGGCTAGCTGGGATGGTTAGTTTTATGTGTCAATTTGACTGAGCTGTGGGGTGTCTGGATAGCTGGTCAAACATTATTCTAGGTATGTCTGTGAGGGTGTTTGTGGATGAGTTTAACATTGAATAGACTGAGTAAAGCAGATTGTCCTCTCTAATGTGAATGGGCCTCACCCAATCAGTTAAAGGCCTGCATAGAACAAAAAGGCAGATCCTCCCCTGAATAAGAGGGAATTTCCTCCCGAGTGACTTTCCTCCTGAGTGACTTTCAGGAGCTCAAACATTGGTTGGTTTTTTTCCTTCCTTCAGACTACAACTGAAATAATAGCTCTCTTGGGATTCCAGCTTACCCACTGCAGATCTTTGGACTTGGCAACATTCATAATCACATGAGCCAATTCCTTATAATACATCTGTCACATCAAGTGTCAGGTTCTAGCCCAAGCTGAGGTCCAAGGGGAGTGGGTGACAGATAGCTGGGAAAACACTAGAGGAATCATAGGCAGTTTTGACATGGCTTTGTTCTCTCTCTGGTAGCAAGCCTGGGCATGAGCTGTACGTACAGTGTTAGCACTGTAATTATACCTTTCACAGACAACAGTTGTTCCGAGCCAAGCACAAACTCACGTGAGTAGTTACCTAATGTGCCTTGTATGGTGTGGTTACATAATGTGTGGGGTTGTGCACCTGTGCTCCAAACCTGCTGAGTCATGCTGTGCTGGAAGGCTACCTCGGCCTATTCCTGACTGAAGTACAGCTATTTCCCTTACACTCCAACCCCTAGGCTGAGGGCATCTTCTGGGTAGGGACATGTGCAAACAGGGCATAGCCCTGAATCCATAACCCACAACAACAATATAGAGAGCAACACCTCACTACTAGGATCTCAGCTATGCTACTTATGACTATTAGGGCTCAGCATAGGCCAGAGCCCAGGGATACCTACCATTTCTGCAGAGGATTTTCGGTAAGGCTCTCAACTACCTTAATCTCCCATGAGACCCCTTGCAGGGCTGCTGTTATGTACTGCTGATTGTCAGGGATAAAGGTACAACATTGTGTTCTTAAAAGGGCATAGATGCCTCCTTGGGCAGAAGTTATTATGTCTACGGCCATCCAGTTTTGCAACACCACTTTTCTGATTTGATCAGCCTCATCTGTTAACAAGAGGAGGGCCACTTGGGTGTAATTCAAAGCCCAAGTGGTGTGCTCTGCATGAGCAGTAACATGTGCTTCTACAATTATGACACCTGCTCCAGGGATAGTCACTGCCAAAGGGTAGAACTGCCATGGGGCTCATTGCACTTGCACAAACTGAGAGTGTAGCATCTCCCAGTTATGCGGCTATCGGGGCAACATGGGGAGAACAGTGGCAGTTACATAAGGCCACTTCCAGGTACAATGTCTAGTCCAGTTCACTGGTAGGTAAATCCACTGTGTCCTCACAAACCCATAAACTCCCAGGGGGCACAAAGTCCATCAGGGCCTGACCTTGCTAGTGACATGTGTTATGTTTGCAAAGGCTGTGATGGGTACCCATCCCAGTTGTGTTACCCCAATGTTGTTCTATCCACTGTGGCACTTGGGCCGAGAGTACTACATGTTCCCCACTAGTCAGCCCCATCATAAACGCTATGGGCCAGCCAGGGGGTGGGCACACCATGGGTCTTGCAGCATCCTTTGTCCAAAGATGCCATGTTGCATTCTAGGCATCAGCCATGGGACCCCAAGTCTCCAACCATGTCCAGTTCTCTGCAGATGCAAGATGTACGTGCCAAAGCAAGCCATCCGCAGTCCTGCTGGAAGGGTGTTGCATATCCAATAGTTGGAAATATTGGTCACCTAGTGTAGGTGTGGGCCCAGTCCACAGTGCAATTGGAGTATGTTAACCTCTGGTCAAAATGACAAAGCAGGCATGAGTACTAACAGGAGTAAATCACACCCCTCAGGCAAAATACAAGTTAACTTTTTTCCCTAGATAACAATGCAGCTGCCAAGGGCTTCTGCCCTGGGTGATGGTTCCATACCTTCTCAGCTCCCCGTGGTTCCTTTGGGTCCTGTATCCATGCCAAAATCATGGAGGAGCTCATAATAGGCCACATAGACAGTACATATGTTCCCTAAAGGTAGATTCCTTCCCTGGTCATTCCCCTACAAACAGTCAACTGCAGGGGCCATGTATTGAATATCCAAGGAGTTACATGCCAGTCATACTGTAGGCCCTCTTCCCAGGGAGCTATGATGCCCAACCACTGGCAGTCACAGGCCTGGAGCATCCATGGTCACAGCCAGGTTTTCTATTCACCTGCCTTCAGGGCATTGGGGCAGGCAACAACATGTTACCATTTGTCCTCATACCTGGTCAAAGGAGGTCATCCTTGTTGTGCATCTGTAACGGAATAGGGGTGGCGCCCCACTGTAACAAAGCCTTCACTGGGGCCAGGCTGCCTTTCTGTGGCCGTTCATTCAAGGTTTGGAGCACCAGGTCGAGACTTGAACTCCAGCCTCGAAAAGATGGGGGTGTGACATGCAAGCATAACCCATTCTTCAGTAGCCTGTTATATCTCTCAATTAGACCTGCAGCGTATGGGTTGTATGGCACATGGAATCACCACTTTATGTCCATTTGTTGTGCCCATTATTGTACCTGTTATCCAGTGAAATGTGTTCCCCTATCACTCTCAATGACCACAGGGCAACCATCCAGGGCACATAAATGTTGCAGCATCCAGATGGTGTGCTGTTGGTTGGCCACCCTGCAAGCGTAGGTGAACAACAGGCCTGTGGCCATGTCCACAGCTGTTAGCACATGTATATTCCCTTGTGACTTTGGCAGTGGCCTGATGTAGTCTATTTGCCACCTGGGCAAGGGCACTCGCCCTACCATCACTTGTTATGTAACACTGGGCAGCTGCCTCCATTTAGGGTATGCCTGAGCACCTGCTGGGCATTTCTGACCAGCCTTGCAAATATCTTGTGTGGGCAGGGACAGACCCAAATGCGTCTGCCTCATCATTACCAGAGGTAGCCAAAGACAGATGGCCTCACACATGATAAATAGTTACATCTTTCTTATGACCCATTTCTTAGAGGTCTTGCCACATGGCTTGGCCCCAAATGGGTTAGTGGCCGACTAGCCAATTCTATATTTTTCAAGTAGTTAACCACAAGGTTAAGCCTTGATAGACCACCCAGCTATCGGTTCAGATTACCATAAGTGTCATTTCCTTTGTGATCACCATCCATATTGCTTTCAGTTCAGCCCATTGGCCACTTTGCCCACACCCAGTTTCAAACCATATGGTGTCAGTACTAGGTTGAACTGCAACAGCGGTCCAGGCAGCAGCAGAACTGCAATGGCGTTCCAGGCAGCAGTGATACCACAGCTAGAGCCATCTGTGTACCATGCCTCTTTGAGGACTGGGGGATCCTATTCCTTAAACAGTGATGGTTTGGGTTCTAGGGGTGCATCAGGCCCCAAGGCCTTCTCTTGCATTAGGACTACAGGTCCCAAGACCTCTTTCAGCTCTGCTAAGGGGCTTGTACTCAGAGTACTCCACTGCTCTGAGTAGGCACCCCACTTTGCTAAAGTAGATATCTGTGCCATCCCAGTCCAGGGGTCATTACCCATGAAAGCACCCATCCTGCTATCGGGTAAGTCATTTGCACGACGACTGTAGCCCATCCTGTCACACTCTCACAAGCCTGAAGGGCAGCATTTACAGCTGCTAGCTGTTTTCCCGTCAAGGAATATCAAAACTAGGCTCCCTTCTATATTCGGGACCAAAAGCCTCCCGGCATTCTCAAGCACTCCGTGCACTGCCACAGGCCCCAACTGAAACCATCTGTGGTCAGATGCACATCCTGCTTAAACGGGCACCCCTGGTCAACTACCCATAGGGCTTGTGTCTGCTGAATAGCCCGCTTTGCTGCCAGGAAGGTGGTCTCAGCTACATCATCCCAATCCCAGGTAGCTCCCTTCTTTGTTAACCAATACAATGGTTTTATTATTTGAGCTAAATGGGGACACAAATGCCCACCAATATCCCAGGAGGCCCACAAAAGTTTGCAGCTGCTTCACCGTGGTGAGCTGGGGATATGCCTGAATTTTGTCAACGATCCATCAAATCCATGACTGACAGAGCAGCTGCATACAAAGGGAGTGTTACTTTATTCAGTTCCTGATAGTCAAGCATCAACCACCAAATTCCATCAGGCTTTCTAACTGGCCACATTGGAGAGTTGTAGGGGCTGTGGGTGCCATGCGCTAGCTGCACCTCATGCAGCTTTTTAATTGTCTCAGTTATCTCCACATGTCCATCCGGCAAATGGTCAGGGTTGTGGCAGGTCCTGAGGCTGGTGATGCGTATGTCCACGCAGCATCAGCTTCACCACAGGCACTCAGAGTCTGAATTTCCCAGCCGTGATTTGTAACGGCAGGCCACATAAAATGTCCACCCCCAGAATCTATTTCAGTGTGGCTGAGATAAGCACAGTATATAAGCAGGGAGCCAAGTAGACCTCCTGAATGATGTGCAGTCATTTCCCTTACAACATCTTTCTCTCTCTCTTCTCTCACTCTTCTCTCTCTCTTTCTTATCTCTCTCTCCTCCCCCTCACCTCTCTTTTTCTTATCTGTATTGGTTCTATTTCTCTAGAGAATCCTAATATCCTAACATTGACTTTTTTTGTGTGTGTGTCAGAAACTGTCCACAAATCCACAGGGCAGACAACTTGAAAATGATGAAAATTATTTTATTTGCATTAAAGATTATTTTTAAAGGGTTGATTGCACCTATTATGCCAGTTACTCAAGAGGCCAAGGACAGGACGATCACATGAGGCCAGGATTTCAAGACCAGCCTGGGCAACATCTCTAAAAATAAATATTTATTTTAAAAAGATGTGTTTAGTTCCCCAGCTACTGCAGCCACTACTCTGGGTATGGCTACATACCTCAATGTTTTATGCCCCAAAAAATAACTATGAGCCTTCTATAGGTGCAGAAGTTCCACGCTTGTTTTATCGTGATGTCACAGAGGTCAATGCAATACAGAAGGGTATCTAAATTTAGTTGCTCTCATCTTTAAATCAGAAAGCCACATTCTTTGTGCTGATGGGTGAATCTGCTGGGTTCCAGGCTGGTGCTATCCTGGGAGCAATGGTAAAATCCATCATGAATTTTTTTCCCTACACCTGCTAACCCTCAGCTGGTTGTCATGACATGAATGCTATAGTTTTAGCAGAAAAGGAAGTCGGAACCATGTGAGAGAGACACAAAGGTAGACAGCTGGAATTTTCAATGGGGAAGGACTGAACACATCAAATTTTAAGGTTCTAAGATGATGTTCACATTCTTCAAATGTGTTGACCCTCCTATTTATATTTCCAGCTGCCCAACTTATACATTTTGTGTAACAATTGTGAGAGAATATGTTACAGATTCATAATACCCATGAACTATATTCTTCCCTAGCTTTTTAGGTCACTTATAAATACATGTCACAGTGTTTAAGCTCAGTTTGAACATTTCAGCTTCAACTTTCATTCATCCTTTTCATTAATCCCCATTATCAGTTCAATTAATTTGTGTTTTCTTCTAAACAACTCATGCAGATATCCCCTACTCTATTTCACTAATAAGTAATGATGGTGAAGTGGCTTAAAAACATCTGGACCAGCAGATCCTGAGGTTAGAGTGGTGAGGCCAAACAAAAACCACAATGTGTGTGTGTGTGTGTGTGTGTGTGTGTGTTTCCCTGGTATCTCTCATATCACATTGATGGTTAATTATGCAATACTTTTAAAAAATTATTTTAGGGACTTATTGAAACAGCCGATAGACTCCCAATTATCTTAATGCTTTATGTAAGCATTAAGCTCAGATCTAATGAACCTGAAGTGAGGCCAGCCTGATTCTGAAGCAGGTGGCCTAAAAACCACACGGAGAAACACCTGGTATACCCTCTAATTTGTATAGATTAGGCCCAATCAAGCTAAGTATTTTACATCTATAGGTTAATGATAATAAGCAATGGTCAGTTTAAGATCACAAAGCACCTCTTAAGTAATTAAAAATGGATAAATTATATTTAATAGAGTTTTAAATTTAATTTCGTGTTTTATGAGTTATAATTCTTACGAAATTAGAAACTGACAGCTTGCGTGGAATCACTCTGAAAAAAGAATATTCATGAGTATCCCATTCTTAAAACTCTGAACACAATGAGGTTTATTGCAATTGATAAGTTTTTATGCTTATCTACATCCTCTAGATTCTTATTAGTAAGTTCTGTTTTGCCTGCACCACCAGGGGCAGGTGGTGTGTCTCAGAACTTAGTGGCTCATGGCTGATCCCAGAGAGGCGAGACGGTCAGTCAGAGAAATTCACCTTCTTGTGTGAGGGTGATGGGCACAGGCGAAGCTGTCCCAGCATCACAGGCTGCCAGTAGAGGCAGTAGGTGACATTAACAAGTTTTCAGGCAATTAACATGAGAAGCATATCCAAAAGGCAGAGACTGCCAAGAAAAGGGTAGGCCCTGGGTCTTATCAAGGAGTTGGGGAATCAAGCATATACTTGAAGAGGAAATAACTCGAGATTGGAAGAAGAAACCCAATTATAGAACCAAGGCACATTGATGGGGGCCAGTGAGAAGCCTCAACTGAGGCTCAGATATGATTAGAGAGCTGCTAATAACAGTTACCATCTGTTGTGCAGTTACCATGTACTAGGTACAGTGCAAAGCATTTTACGCATATTAACCTCTCTAGCCCTTGCAAAGAGTCCATTATGGAGATGAGTAAACTGAGCTTCTGTGTGCTTAGCTTACCTGCCTAACTGAGGTCATATTCAGTAGATGACTTGGAGTTGGATCAAGTTTATGCTTCCAGAGCCCTACAGGAGGGTGAGATGTGAGCACACATGTGTGTTTGCAGGTATGTGTGAGTGCGTGTGTGTGAACTGGTTAAGCACACATGCATGAGTGTGTGTATTTGAGGGAATGTGAGTGCAAGTATGTGTACAGGGCAGAACGGGAAGGGAGCCTAGTATTTCCGTTCTGGTCACTGTGGCACTGAAATTCAGGAACAGAGTGGGGACCCATCGGCCCCTTCCTCTCAGGTCAGACTAAGGGCAAGAGTGGCCCAGTGCCCAGTGGGTTGGGGTGATGAGGGGAAGAAGAGGACTCAACTATGCTTTACATCCCGTTTTAAGTCAGATGGACATGGAAAGTGAAGGATGGTGGGCCTAGCTAGCAATAGCTACAGCCAGTCTCACAGGCAGTTTCTCATTCTAGAATAATGTAAATAGGAAGACTAAAAGATTATAGCTTTTAGACCAATAATCAACACTGATTTTGTGTTTTCCCTAGTCACCTCCATCTCTCAGGGTTTTCTGAAATCCTAAAAATAGAAATCTAAAAGTGAAATGAAATCAAACATGAAAGTGCCATAATCTTATTTAAACCTAAAGGTTTGTAGGGACTGAAATCACATATGTCCAGTACAACATCAAGCACAGGGTAGGACACACTTAAGACTCACTGTAAACTCTTTGTGTGTGCAGTTTTGTATTCACCCTGTTTTCATTTTAGAGTGATGTAGGTCTGAGATTTTGTGCTCATGATTTTATAGAACCCACTTCCAGGATTGATTTGTATTTTTTATGGAATGAAACTAAAAACATGAATATTCAACTGATTTAAAAAAGAAACAGCTCACAAACAGCCCTTTGATGTAAATTAAAAATGTATTCTTAAACCATAAAAATGTCACTTGAGCTCTAAATATGACTGCAATGAAGTCTAAAGCTCTATCAAGCACCCAAAGTTAACTTACTGATAAGGTGCCAAATATACTGATTAACCTGATTTTGTAAGCCAGGCTTGGACTATGAGTGATTCTCTTTGACAATCTCTGTAAAGATTGCAAAAAGAAGCCTAGCTTTGTGACCTGCCCTGTGTCAGAAGAGGTCCAGGTGAAACCCGTTTTTAATTGTGCACTGACCCCCCTCCCACTGAATTCTTCAAATTTACTCAGACAGAAATGGAATTTAGAAATGTTCAGGATCTATAAATTCTTTATTTTTATTCTTTCTCCTCTTGTTTGTACTTCAGCTAATTCAAAACACTGAATTTAATTAAAAGTTTGACACAGGTTTGGTCATCAGTAGACAATGCAAATATCAATCATATGGAAATGGAATTTTCGCTGATGAATAAATAAGACTGATATTAGAGCATCTGATGACTTTGCAAACTCCAGGGCTAGAGTTTTGCAGTGATCCATTCCCAAGTGGTCCAAATTCAATATCTTCAATTAAATACTAAGATAATGTGTATTAAAACAAACAGAAGAGCTAGAGATGGCTGATGGAATAATTTCTTTTGTCACTTATGTACTTTGAGAGAATTGTGGAAGCTCCAGAGACCAGAGTGCTTTCTAAGCTGGTTGGAAGGAATTGCATACTTCATCTTAGCATATAATCGGCCTATATTCCTAGAGTCTGGAGGTAGAAGCATTACTGTAATTAAGATATGGGATTTTACTTAGGTGGTATTGTTTCAAAAAGCAATTACATTAGCATTTTTCCTACCACTGCTCTCAATGGGACTATTCATCAGTAATTACACCAGCATTATCAACCATTCCATGAGTCCTGGGTTCCAGTGTACCTCTCTCTGAGAAGTTACATTAAACAACACTTGTTTCTCCATACATATCTACATATAAGCCCATACTGGGAAGCATTAAGCCCCCCGTTCTTCAATATCCCTCTGATATGAATTTTATATTCTACATCTTTACTTACACTAAGAATGTGCGGACTTTTCAAGTTATCTAGAAAATGTACGTAAACCATTCACTCTTCTTTGCCTTCTTTGTTTCCCAAAGATAAGAGGAAGACTCTGATCGCAAAATCCAAGGCAATGCATATTAGGTGAAGCATTCTTTTATGTTTTGCTGCAAAAGCAACTGGGATGAAGATGTCCGGGGAAGCAGAAAAAAGAATAGCAGAAAATAGTTTGGGGAAGGATGGTGGTGGCGGTTGGCTGGTTGTTAGAAATATGGCCTCCCTTAGGAATATAGAATTGTCCTTTGGGGAAAACAAGACATTTGCTAGCACTGGTCCATGTCATCACAGAGAGATGACTTGTCCTTTCTCTGAGTCATTGTTTTTACCAGGAGACTTGAGAGGTGAGGGTGAAAGGAGGAGGGAATAGGTGAATGCTCCTCACTGTAGCAAAGTTTGATGGTGGATGCAAGAATTCTCCTCCTCCTCTGTGTGACCTGGGGATGCAGGAGCCTGACAGTTGGATTCATGGAAAGGAGACTCCTGTGATTTTTTTTTTTCTAGAAAAGGGTTACAGGTTAGAAAGTAAAAAAGCAGGTTAATTATTAAGGTATAAACTTCCTGTCTGGTTCATGGTGATCTAGGATAGAGAGAAAAAGGGTTCTTTCCCCTCTGGGGACTATTTGGTGTCTGTTTCTGCCCTAGGAAAGCTACCACCAGCCACCTGCATTGTTGTTGATCCCATTCACCCCATCTGGTGTTGGGGAGAATGGGGTCCTCCTAAGCCCATTAATTTTTAAAGCTTGCTTTATAGTCATGTTATGGGATAATATAAAAGTCACTCCCCAAATCAGATTTTCAAAAGAGAACATAATTAAATCACTTGCCTCTCTGCATTCTGTGCATCAATGGAGGCAGGGGTTGGGGGAGGGCTGGCTGTGGCCGGGAATAACAAATGACATTAGAAAATTGGTACTGCATACTAATGACCAAAAGGCAGCATGCAAGTGGACAGCAAAGCTGTGGGGTGTTCAAGGATTTTTGTCTGTGCACTGTTCTCTGGAATTATCCAGGAGTTCAAAAATGAGAATAAGGTGTTTTCTCTAGTCTGCTAATTTCAAAATAAGAACTTAGAAAAAGG
Organism: Colobus angolensis palliatus; assembly: GCF_000951035.1. Classification (NCBI taxonomy): domain Eukaryota; kingdom Metazoa; phylum Chordata; class Mammalia; order Primates; family Cercopithecidae; genus Colobus; species Colobus angolensis. The sequence goes on from NW_012120709.1 coordinate 9,900,173, forward strand.
AAAGAAGGAAGGAAGGAAGGAAGGAGGGAAGGAAGGGAGGGAGGGAGGGGAAAGAGAAAGAAAGAAAGGGAAAGACAAACAAAAGCAGATAATCAAATCTGTTCTTTCCTTAGCTGGTCTATATCGTAGTCTCTAACCTTACATCTTTAGACAAAACCCCAAAGAGAAGTTAGAAACCACAGCTCCTCTGATTATAACCATTTCTCCATCTAAAATAAGAAGTAGTGTGTCTCTATTTCCTACCACACTCAACAATAATTGTACCATGCTAGCAGTGAGGCTTACTCCTGCAGCCCCAGCACATACAGCAGGACCCATAATTCTGGCATGATGAGTAAGATCAGCTTATGGGAAGACTCTCTGGGGGAGATGTTTTTTATATGCAAAAAAATCTTTAATAGTTGGGGCATAGGGCTTCAGGCCCAGGCAGTTATTTATTTAACAATCTTCAAAAGAGGACACAAACAAGTGGAAGAACATTCCATGCTCATGGATAGGAAGAATCAATATTGTGAAAATGGCCATACTGCCCGAGGTAATTTATAGATTCAATGCCATCCCCATGAAGTTATCAATGACTTTCTTCACAGAATTGGAGAAAACTACTTTAAAGATCATACGGAAACAAAAAAGAGCCCGCGTTGCCAAGACAATCCTAAGCCAAATGAACAAAGCTGGAATCATCATGCTACCTAACTTCAGACTATACTGCAAGGCTACAGTAACCAAAACAGCTTGGTACTGGTACCAAAACAGAGATATAGACCAATAGAACAGAACAGAGCTCTCAGAAATAATACCACATATCTACAACCATCTGATCTTTGACAAACCTGACAAAAACAAGAAATGTGGAAAGGATTCCCTATTTAATAAATGGTGTTGGGAAAATTGGCTAGCCATATGCAGAAAGCTGAAACTGGATCCCTTCCTTACACCTTATTCAAGATGGATTAAAGACTTAAATGTTAGACCTAAAACCATAAAAACCCTAGAAGAAAACCTAGGCAATACCATTCAGGACATAGGCATGAGCAAGGACTTCATGACTAAAACACCAAAAGCAATGGCAACAAAAGCCAAAATTGACAAATGGGATCTAATTAAACTAAAGAGCTTCTGCACAGCAAAAGAAACTACCATTAGAGTGAACCGGCAACCTACAGAATGGGAGAAAATTTTTATAATCTACTCATCTGACAAAGGGCTAACATCCAGAATCTACAAAGAACTTAAACAAATTTACAAGAAAAAAATCAAACAACCCCATCAACAAGTAGGCAAAGGATATGAACAGACATTTCTCAAAAGAAGACATTTATGCAGCCAACAGATACATGAAAAAATGCTCATCGTCACTGGCCATCAGAGAAATGCAAGTCAAAACCACAATGAGATACCATCTCACACCAGTTAGAATGGTGATCATTGAAAAGTCAGGAAACAACAGGTGCTGGAGAGGATGTGGAGAAATAGGAACATTTTTACACTGTTGGTGGGACTGTCAACGAGTTCAACCATCGTGGAAGACAGTGTGGCAATTCCTCAAGGATCTAGAACTAGAAATACCATTTGACTCAGCCATCCCATTACTCGGCATATACCCAAAGGATTATAAATCATGCTGCTATAAAGACACATGCACACATATGTTTATTGCGGCACTGTTCACAATAGCCAAAACTTGGAACCAACCCAAATGTCCATCAATGATAGCCTGGATTAAGAAAATGTGGTACATATACAACATGGAATACTGTGCAGCCACAGAAAACGATGAGTTCATGTCCTTTGTAGGGATATGGATGAAGCTGGAAACCACGATTCTGAGCAAATTATCACAAGGACAGAAAACCAAACACCGCATGTTCTCACTCATAGGTGGGAATTGAACAATGAGAACACCTGGACACAGGGTGGGGAACATCACACACCAGGGCCTGTCGTGGGGTGGGGGGAGTGGGGAGGGATAGCATTAGCAGATATACCTAATGTAAATGATGAGTTAACGGGTGCAGCACACCAACATGGCACATGTATACATACGTAACAAACCTGCACGTTGTGCACACGTACCCTAGAACTTAAAGTATAGTAATAAAAAAGAAAACCCAAATTAAAAAAAATCTTCATTCAGTCAACATTTATTTTGAGGCAGCATGACAAATTTAGGGGAAAACAATATTTTTGTGTGGTTGACACTCATGGAGGAGGAAGGTAGATAAGAGATGAGATTGTCAAGGGAGATGAGGCAGGCTCTTACATGGTATGATAAGGAGTTGGCATATTATCTATAATCTTTCTTTCCACCTACCCATCCACCCTTACTTCCATGAATTGCTTTCTGATACCTCATTACTGTGCCACCAAGATAACATGGCTCACAGGTGGAGCTACTAAAAGATTAAACCATGGAGTTGACAGGATCCTGTAGTGATTTACAAAATAATATTCTGGAAACAGTGTGGTGATGAATAAGAGAAGGTAAGGATAGAATCAGCAAAACTACATAGCCAGCGGTGACAATGGCCAGATGGTCAAGAAGGGCCTGAAAGCAGTTGACGAAGTGTGTGTGCACGCACATGCGCATGTGTGTGAGAGACAGAGTTGGACACTTAGATTGAAGGGAAGAAAAAAGTCAATAACAATTTTGAAGTTTCTAACCTGAGAGTGTTCTCTCAGACTCTACTGTTTTCACCGAACATCTTCCTCATTATCACCCATCCACTGGCCAATAAAAGCAAATTTAAGGGCCATTTAAGACACCTATGGACTCTCCTCACTCTTCCCCAACCTACTCTGGAACTAAGCCCCTTCTTTCTGAACAGGAGGTCCTCTTGACTGTGTGCCTTCATTCGGATTCTCCCTCCAGCCATATGGACTAGGTCTTAAGACCTGGCAGACTGAGAACTCTCTGTCCTCCCTAAGGGCTGCGACTTAGGTGTGCTTCCCATCCCACTCTACTTTAGGTGGATTCCCTGCTCCAGCTTGAGCTTCTTGGAACATAATTAATACTTCAAGAGGGAGTCTGGTGCCCTCTCCCCAAAAGGGAGATTTTGTAGAGAAAAGAGAAAGAACGCTTGAAGGAAAGGCAACCACGAGTTTCTTTTAGGTATGTTGGGTTTGACATGCTTTCTGGGCTACCCTGCAGGAGAAAGATTTGAACTGGGGACACTGATTTGGGAATAGCTGACACCGTGGAAGTAGATGAGGCCAACCTGGGAGAATGTGTGGCGTGAGAGGGAAAGCAGGCCCAGGAGGAAAGCTGGGGATGCTAACAGAAGAGGGAATAGTAAAGAAGAGACAGAAGCAGCGGCTGGAAAGAGAAAGGAAGCCAAAGGAGAAGAAGAAAATTGTGAGAAGAGAGTGATTTGTGAACTAACAATAAAATCCCAAGCCCCCCACTGACTGAATGTGCCCTGTCTTGACCAAGGGGACCCAGGAAAGCCTTAAAAACATAATTCTCAGCTATGACAGGAAGGGGGCTTGGACACACCTTATTACACTGCCTCTCTTTTGGACTTCAGACACACAACTGACCAGTATTAACGTTAAAATAGAGATCATAAGACTAACAACATGGAATTTATCTCATAATAAAATACCAAATTATAAATAAAACCTAAGGCCATGTCCGACAAGGGTTAAGTCACACACCCCTGCGGGTCACTCTGACGCAGTGTGTTGGTTAACAGACTTCCTTATCGTAAAACCTTTCCTTCTGCTGACTCCAAATTTTTAGAGCTTTACTCCTTTAACCAATTGCAAACTAAAGAATCTCTGAATCCACCTGTAATCTGTAAGTCCCTGCTTCAAGATATTCCACCTTTTTGGGCCAAACCAAGGTATACCTTTAATGTATTGATTTATGTCTTTGCCTATAACTCTTGTCTCCCTAAAATGTATAAAACTAAACTTTAGTCAGACTGCTGTGAGCACATTTTCTCAGGATCTCTTGAGACCATTCCCCAGGACATGGGCACTCATATTGGCTCAGCATAAACCTTTCAAAAAAATATTTTACTGAGTCTGGTTTTTCCATTAACAGATCATTTGTGTTAAGTATCAAAGAGGTTTTTGTGGGAAAGGACCAAATAAAGTCTTATATTGGGTGTTGAACTCTAAAGCAGACAAGCAATGGTTCTTGGAGGAAATTTTAATATTCCTCCTTCTAAATCCGAATACTAGATTGTCTCACCTTTCACAGCAACCTCAAGCCAAAGATCAAATTAAATTGAAACAGAGGGATAGTGCTGATGAGCGTGGCTCAGAGAAGCTGCCAGAGGATGCTTAAACAAGACCACGTGGCCCCCTCAGCTTTCAGCACAGGGTTAAGGGCCAAAGAGAATTTTACTAAATAGGCAGTATGTCTGCAATTAAGCCAGGATCCAGTTATCAACTGATATACTTACAGTCAAATTTCAGGTATTAATTTACTTTTAAATTCCCCATTTATTAGAAATAATATAACTATAAACCCCAACTACAAAGTAGTTTTGAGCAATCCATTGATTTGCATTCTTTTTGTTAGCATAACCAGTCATCATTCCAAGGCTCATTCTATAACTGAACACAGGCTCAGCTGCTCACTGCTTGCAAAATCAGATGAACAAAGATGAGATGCAGTGAAAGGAGAGTGGCTTTAATTGCAAAAGCTAGCAATTGAAGAAATGGCCAGGCTCATACTTTGAATAAACTATTTAAAATTTTGGGCTGAGTATAGAGGCTTAGAAAGGGAAACTTGGTTTGAGAGGCATGCAGGAGTGGCAAGGAGGTGCTGGTCTAAGTGACTAGTTTTGATGACCATCTTCAGTTTTTGTTCCATCTGGTGAATGAGCTGGCAAAGTCTTGGTTACAGCTGGGTTGTAAATTAACTCTAGACCTGAGGTAATTTCCAGGTAGGGGAGAAATCCACAAACAACTGGCTTGTTTCAAGATTTCATTCCTGGAACTTCTAAGCAATCACATAATTAGATAAAAAAGAAACAGTGTACAAGGGAGTGACTGGTGGAAAGACAGGAGTAAAGGTTATTACATTATTAAGAACAAAAGAGGAAAGAAAAGGAAAGGACTTTAAATGGGGTACTCAGATTTCTATCTAGTAGCCTTTATTAGTATGACTTTGAGTGTTTATTTTTTCACTATTGCATGTTTAGATATAGGTTAATTTTTTTTCTGCTCAAGTCTTTGCATGTTCCTTTAGTTTAAGTATTCATGTTTTCCCATGAATTTTAGAATTTTTTATAAACTTATGTCTTTGAATATCACCCTTGTTTCATTTTCTCTATTTTTTTAACTTCTATTTTAAGTTCAAGGGTACATGTAGGGGTCTGTTACATAGGTAAACTTGTGTCATGGGGGTTTGTTGTACAGATTATTTCATCACCCGTTAGTTATTTTTCCTGAACCTCTCTCTTCTCCCACCCTCTACCCTCCGATAGGCCCCAGTGTGTGTTGTTCCCCTCTATGTTTCCTTGTGTTCTCATCATTTAGCTCCCACTTATAAGTGAAAATATGTGGTATTTGATTTTCTGTTCCTGTGTTAGTTTGCTAAGGATAATGACCTCTAGCTCCATCTATCTTTCTGCAAAAGACATGATCTCAGTTTTTAATGGCTCCATAGTTTTCCATGGTGCATGTACATTTTCTTTATCTAGTCTACCATTGATGGGCACTTAGGTTGATTCCATGTTTTTGCTATTGTGAATAGTGCTGCAATGAACATACGGGTGCGTGTGCCTTTATAGAATGATTTATATTCCTTTGGGTATATACCCAGCAATGGAATTGCTTGGTCGAATGGTATTTCTGTCTTTAGGTCTTTGAGGGATCATCACACTGTCTTCCACAATGGTTGAACTAATTTACACTCCTACCAACAGTGTATAAGTGTTCCTTTTTCTCTGTAACCTCACCAGAATCTGTTATTTTTTGACTTTTTAATACCAGCTATTCTGACTAGCGTGAGATGGTATCTCATTGTGGTTTTGATTTGCATTTCTCTAACAATCAGTGATCCTGAACTTATTTTCATGTGATTGTTAGCTGCATGTCATGCATGTTTTCTTTCGAAAAGTGTTCATATCTGTTGTCCCCTTTTAAAATGTTTTTTTTCTTTTAAATTTGTTTCTTTGTATTAGGTCGGTGCAAAAGTAATTGTGTTTTTTTAAAAGTAATTACTTCTAATGGGAAAAACTGCAATCATTTTTGCACCAACCTAATAGATGCTAGATATTAGACCTTTATTAGGTGCATTGTTTGCAAACATTTTCTGTCATTCTATCAGTGGTCTGTTTACTCTGTTGATAGTTTCTTTTGCTGTGCAGAAGCTCTTTAGTTTAATTGGGTCTCATTTGTCAATTTTTGATTTTGTTGCAATTACTTTTGACATCTTTGTCATGAAATCTTTGCCCATGCCTATGTCCTGAATGGTATCACCTAGGTCTCATTTTCTCTATTTTCTTCTTCAGTAACTCCAATATATACATGTATGTGCTTTTGTGTGTGGGGGGGAGTGGGTGTGTGTGTGTGTTGGGGGGGACTGGGTGTGTGGGCGTGTGAATATAAGTACAGATACACATACCTTTTCCTTATATTTTCTCAATTTTTTAACTCTTCTTTCATCTTTTCCATCTTTATTTTATGCTGGACTCATATTCTTTAATTCTCTTGAATGGTATCACTGTAATTACCACTTGCGGGTTGTTATTTTTGATTTGTAAAACTTCTCTTTTGTTATTTTTTTAATACTGCTTTCTCCTTTCATATATTTTTATTTCTTCCTTTGTCTGTTAGGACATTTCAAGTATTTATATTTTAGTCTCTTTCACATAGTTTTACTATCTTCAGGTCTTGTGGTGATATTGCAATATAATAAGAAATATATATTTAGTTTTCATCTCCAGTTCCTGGCACAGAGCTCCTAAACTCTTAGAATTTCTTGAGTGATTGGGGTGAGAGAAGCATTTTTTGTTATTTGTCTAAGCCCCTTTCAACCAAGGTTTATTTATCATAAACCCTTGGGTTTATGCTATGAATCTTGGAGGATAGGAACTGAGGTACCAACCATGTGATTAGAGGCTTGGAAATCTAAGCCCCGTTCCCTGACCTTCTGGGAAGGGAGAGTTGACAAAGATTGACCTAATTGGCAGGGGCCAGTGATGTAATCAATCATGACTACATAATGAAACCTCCATAAAAATTCTAGACAACAGGATTAGGAGAGACTTTGAGTTGGTGAAGGTATCAAGGTGCTGGCAGGGCGGCATGCCCACAGAGGGCATGGAGGATCCACCCCCTTACACCTTGACCTACTCTTCTCTTCCATGTGGCTTTTCCTGAATTGTATCTTTGATAATAAACTGGTAAATATGTGATTTTGTGAGTTCTGTGAGTTGTTCTAGCAAATTATTAAACCTCAGAAGCAGGTTGAGGGAACCCCTGAATTATACGCAGTCATTGAAAGTACAGGTGGAACCCTGGGTGTTGGAATTGCCATCTGAAGTGAGGGAAGTCCTGTGGGACTGAGCCTTTTTAATTTTTAATTTTTAATTTTTTTTTTGAGATGGAGTCTCGCTTTGTCACCCAGGCTGGAGTGCAGTGGCTGCAATCTCGGCTCACTGCAAGCTCCACCTCCCGGGTTCACGTGGTTCTCCTGCCTCAGGCTCCCAAGTAGCTGGGACCACAGGCACCCACCACCGCGCCCGGCTAATTTTTTTTTTTTTGTATTTTTAGTAGAGACGGGTTTTCACTGTGGTCTCGATCTCCTGACCTCGTGATCTGTCCGCCTCAGCCTCCCAAAGTGCTGGGATTACAGGTGTGAGCCACCATGCCGGGCCTAGGGACTGAGTCTTTAACTCCAAGGGTCTCCCCTAACTCTGGGCAGTCACTATCTGAATTGAGTTCAATTGTGGGACACACGGTTGGCATCTGGAGAGTTGGGTAATTGCTTAATATGAGGGGAAAACCCACATATTTGGTGTCAGAAATGTTCCGTTGAGAGTGTAGGGAAATAGTAACATGCTTTATACGCAATATGCCATTTAATCCTCACTGTATCATCTTGCCTATGAGGTACAAATTCCTGTATCATGATAGTTGATTTTTTTTGTTTCATAACTTTTCAAATCTGTGATATTCTGTTTAGACTGATCATCTTCTCTGGAGTTGTGGATTTGTAGGCGTGTGCTCACAAAATGTTCTGGGTTTACCTCAAACCCAGAGTCTACAGACTATACCTGACCTGGATCATGCTTTGATCTTGTATCATAACAGGCATGTTAATTCAGATTGCCTATTCATATATACTGATGCTGGGAAAGTCAGGCCTAAGCAGAATGCCTAAATTCATAAGCTTACCTTTCCAAAGATATATTTTACAATATCACAGGGGTAATTATTTTTTCTAGCAGGGCCCTGATTTGATAGCAAGTGTCTGAGCTCCTTTCTAGGCTGGCAAATAGCAGTCTCCTAAAATCCATTTCACACATGGACCAGCCCTATAGAAACGCTAGACACAGATATTTCAGTTCCATGGCTCTACTTGGGTAGGCATTAGCGCTCTTTAGGCCAAAATCCTTTTTTAGTGTCTCAGATTTTATGCTACTTACTTCTCTGGCTCTGAGTTTCTTCTTCATTTCTGGTACCTGCAAATTCTCATTATTTTGGTTGTGCCCTCAGTACTATATTTAAGTAGGGAGTGGGTTATATTTTATTAAGAATTATATGTTTTCATATTAATTCAGCCCCCCAAATTGACCTCTAATGATAGAATCTCTCGACACTAAAACATTGAAAATAAAATTGATGGCTGCTTTTATTTACCCAAGAAGCCCATCCACAATATAAATAGACTAGTTTAGCATCTGAACCCTCATGGACTCTTCCCTCAATAATATGCTTCCACTTGTCATCAGGGAAAAAAAAATAACCAAAAGGACCTGCATATGAATGAAGAATCTGTGTTCCTTACACGATAGTCCATAAATTGCTTTACTTGAGTCACTTTCAAAACCATTATTTCTTTGATTCTTAGAGCAATCTGATCATGGAGATTGGCTGGGTAGTTTTACTCCCATCTGAATGAAAATGAAAATGGGACAGGGGATGGGGGGTAGTGTGCAGAGTGAGAAAACATGGATGGTGGAAATGGGGTACTACGAACATTTACAGGATAAGAGAAGGACGTCATGAGGATATTGAAGAAAGGCATTTCATGGGGCAGGAGCAGAACTGTCAGAGAATGGCTGCTTAGAAGAGGGAGGAGTGTGGTCAATGAGGCCAATGGCTGAAAGGGTGAAAAAGGATGAAATATTAATTTTTAGCCACTCTAAAGCCATTGGTGACTTTGGAAGAACAATTGTAGCAGAATATTGAGGTCTTTTCAAACAAAGTACATTTAAGGATGAATGAAAAGTAAGAATGTGTATCTAGTGAATACAGACAAAGACTATAGTATTAGGGATCATTTCAAAAGTTTATTACTACACGGTGGCTCATGCCTATAATCCCAGCACTTTGGGAGGCCGAGGCCAGAGAATCGCTTGAGGCCAGGAGTTTGGGACCAGTCCAGGCAACATAGTGAGACTCCTCTCCACAAACACAAAAAATTACCTGGGTGTGGTGGTGCACACCTGTAGTCCCAGCTACTCAGGAGGCATGAGGATTGCTTGAACAAGACCCTGTCTCAAATAAATGAAAGAAAAAAAATAAAGAAGATAGAAGAGACCTTGGTGTCAGTGTTTGTGGATAAAACAAAATTGTACTCTTTACTCCTTATTAGAGTTTTGAATTAATACTTGTGAATTGGACAAATGGAGGTCAAATTTTAGCTTTAGCACTGAGAGTGCTATTGTGGAATGTGCCTTCAGTGAGTGACAATCAAGCTTCATATTATTGAACACCTGATAAAACGACCTTACCACCATTTGCGGGGCAAGCCCTATGTGTGCCCCACGGGCAGCTGCTTCCCAGATAAAGAAAGCAGAGCAGGCCGGGCGCGGTGGCTCAAGCCTGTAATCCCAGCACTTTGGGAGGCCGAGACCGGCGGATCACGAGGTCAGGAGATTG
>NW_012120709.1:9910985-9955052 GCF_000951035.1 Colobus angolensis palliatus
ATAAATGACGAATTGATGGGTGCTGACGAGTTGATGGGTGCAGCACACCAACATGGCACAAGTATACATATGTAACAAACCTGCACATTATGCACATGTACCCTAGAACTTAAAGTATAATAATAAAAAAAAAAAAGAAAGCAGAGCAGAATATCCCATTATTATGTAATTTCAAAAATTAATTTGGTTGGAGAAAATAACCATACCATATTCAAAGCATTATGTAATATCTTACACTTAAAATATAATTGAAATATTTAGTTACTTTGTATTTCAGTATATTAATATTTCTGAAAACATGTTTGATTATTAAAACCTCTACTTCTAAGCAGAGTAAACACACTTAAAATCACTTCTGCATATCCTCAGTTTGAGTGCCAACAACAAGCAGATTAAATCTGGAGAGGCTCTCTTTCTCTGCTTTAATTGAGTCTTTTTTTTTTGCCCTGTTCACATAATTGAAAGTGAAGACTGATGAATCATGCCTTCTGATCAAGACCCATGTTGGAGATTGTTGCCCTGATCTTGGGAAAGTCTGAGTCTGTGTAAATTCAGATCTTAATGAAACAAAAATAAATGTAAAGCATTTTCTAGGAAACAGAAAAGTTTTGCTTAATGAAATCTAGGATACCAGCCATCAAAAAGATAATTTTCAAATGCTTGATTTACAAACTTTTCTGCAAAGAATTTTAAATATGTTTTTCTTGTGGTAAGTAAAGAACATTAAAAATTCCCAGCTTTTTCTGGTGACACTAAGTGTATAGAAAGCACATAAAGTTTCCTGATTAATGCTGATGTGAATATGCTTTGAGACCATCTGCATCTCTCCCATGGAACCTGATGACATTAGAGCTTATAGCTTGAGAGTAAACAGAAAGGTCAGTTTTCTTTTTTATAAAGCTCTCGGCTTCAGATACATGGGATAGAGATTGATGGTAGGACTTGGCACCAGAATAGCAATTGAACAGTGCTCACTGCTCATTTGGGAATCAGGTCTCCCTAAGAAAAGCTGGGTTCTGATCTCACTTCTGACACCTTGTTAAGAAAAGGCCATTTGGTTCAGTCCAAGCTCCAAATTCCCATTGCCAGCCTGAGTTAACAATTTAACATATAGGGAAGATCCTATAATTAAAAAGTGATAATAATAAACATGTACTGAGTGATTATGTGCAAGCCACTGTTCTAGTGCTTTCCATTTATAAACTCAATTACTTCTCAGAATGACCAAAGCCATGATGTAAAAACTATGCACCCACCAGAAAGACCATAAAATCGTAATACTTGTAGTACATCGAGTGCCTACCATGTACTTAGTTTACACTTTAGGTAACATGCTTTATACACAATATGCCATTTAATCCTTACTGTATCAATCTAGTGTTTAGTTGCAAACTAAAGCATGTTGGTTGCTAACTCTAATTGACTTACCAGAAAAGAAGGTAAGTAAAAAGAGGTCTAAAGAGACATTTGGAGGGCTGGAGAATCAGGCCCAAGACTGTGCTACCTAGAGCAATACCTATACCACACAAATTGGTCTGATGAGAAAAATTAGCACTCCTGCCCCCAAACTTGATTTTAGTATATCACTGGCAACTTCTATGTTAAAAAATAAACGTTAAAGCAGCCATTTGTATCATTAATGTGACTGCCATTTCTTCTTCAAGAAATTTCATCCACTGCTACTACTGCTGCATCACTAGGCCCTGAGAGAATGGCAAGGCGTTGGAGAGCTGATGTCTTTCGCCTCTACCCTCAGATGTTTAAACAAATAACTAGCGTTTTCAGTTCTGACCTGGGGAGACCATTTCTTCCCCCTACTGATTTCTTAAATCTGGAAAGGAGTTCAGAGGAATGACAAATTTCTCCTCAGTGATTTTGTAAGAAAGGGTTTATTATCTCTATTTTAATGGATCATGGGACTAAGATCCAAAGAGAGTAGATTGGGTTCTTGCAAACAAACTGTAAGATGGAAAATATTGTGCAGGTTTATTAAAGAGTGCTCTCAGGACATACATCTCTAGGAAATCAAGGGAAAAGAATTGGGCAGAGGGAGAAACTAACCTTCGATGCTATCACAACTGAGACCTCAAACAATCCTACAGGACAACAGAATTGTCCCAAATTAAAGCAAGGGGACTAAGCCTTGTATCTCTGCAAAGAGCCAGTTTTTGATCACAAGATGCCCTTTGGATGGGGCAAAACCTTGGATGAGGCAGTTTTCTGTAGTTGAAAGAGAACGAGTTTCTGTTGTTGTTTTGGTAATGCAATGAATTCCTCAATTTAATATAGACAAATTCCCACAGAAATGTTGATGGAATAGCAGTGGCATCCATCTCTCTTCCTATGATAGAATCTGCTTGAGCCATATTTAAGTATTGTAAAAATATGACATTCAAAACTAAAGATGGACAACATCAAGTGTTACTAAAGATTTACTGAAATTGGAACCCTCATACTTTGCTGGTGTGAATGTGCAATGATGCAGTAGCTTTGGAAAACAGTGTGGTCATTTCTCCAACTTGAATCTCAGTGGCGTCTCTGTCACCTGTTCCTCATCATCTGTAATGATTTTGTATTATGTAAGTCCCTTTCTATCTAAAATATCTAGGGTGATTTTAGTTTTATAATATTTGGTATTTTACACTGATACCTGACTGGTGTAATCTGTAATAACTAGAAGAAGGGTGGTAATATTCCTTCTTCACCTACATCACTTCATTTAGTCCTGGGCTGAGGACTAAATTCCCACCAGCAATGTATGATTATTCCAATTTCACCAAATCCTTAGTAGCACTTAATGTTGTTCATCTTAATTTTAATGTCATATTTTAAAAATATTTAAATTTGGTTCATATAGATCCTACCATGGGAAGAGATATGGATGCCACTGCTATTCTACCGACATTTCTGTGGGAATTAGTCTATATTAAATTGATGAATTCATTGCCATTACCAAAACAGAACTAAATGAAGTTATACATTGAGTAAAACAGATTACCGAATCCATCCTGATAAGAGTGTAATCAAGAAGGTGAGAAACTTGAAACCATGAGAGTTGTGCAAAGATCAAAGGTACCAGACAAAACTTATGAGGACCCTAGTGGTTGCTTTTAAATATCTTAAGCACTCTATGTGAAAGAATTCGAGTACATAGGAAGAAGTAGGACAATTTGTAGGGACAAGTATGTGAAGAAAAGTTTCAGTGGTCAACTTGCCTTGTCAGGCATTAAGATTCCCGTCACAGGAGAAGTTAAAGCAGAAGGTGGGTGTCCACTTAGTGAAAAAGTCACAGGGGAGATCCAAGGATTCTGAAGTGGGAAGTATGCAAGAGTGGAGGCAGATGATCTTAAAGTGGAGGTAGCAAACCAGCAGCTCATGGCCAAATACAGTCTACAAGATGCCATAACACAGATGGATTTAGTTACCAATATTTATGAATCAATAGATTCACGTAAACATCTGAAATTTCTTTTTTCTCAGGGAAAAATATGAAAACATGGTAGCACTGCATTCCCTTTTGGCAACAATTGGTGATGCTAAAAATAGATTGCTTCTTTTAAACAGACTAAGCAGCCTATAGTTCACCACAGTCCCAATATTCCCAACCATTTGGGCTCTAGCTCACAGCTTTTATCTGTGCTACCTCCCTGGGATCTCAGTTTACTACCACTGGATCCCCAAACCTAAGATTCTCTGATTCTTTCATGCCATGACTCAAAGTTCAGTTCAAATGTTATCTCTGCTGGGAAGCTTTTCCTATTAATTCCAGCTAAACGTTCTTATTCTCCTCCCTGAATACCTCTGGCACATAAAACATTTACCACAACTTGTTTGAGTTTATTCTTACAACTTTCCAATAAGATAGATGTTTGAGGTTGGGGTCTTACACAGAGGAGATATCCTTGGATATTTTAGCAACAAATATCCCACATTGACTTTTAATGATGCTCTTTAACAAGCTGATTAATTTCACTGTAACTTAGAAATAGCTTTTTCTACACAAGGGAAAGGCTTACCTGATTTCATTCTGGCTGTAAAGTTTAGTTTTGAAATTGAGTTTTATTTCTGCCTTGGAATTCAGAAATCTTAAAACAAGTATGAAGGAATAATTTAACTTTTAGACTATGCAACTTCCTAGTTTTTAGTCATTGTACTAGGCACCAGTCAGAATGTACCTTTGTCATGTAAACCTATAAATTTCCTTCTTTCCTTCATTGAGAAATTAAGATGTAAGACTAATTCATTCCATGATGTCTAGAGTTTACATCTGAGTTTATAACTGCAAATTAGTTTCATTGTTATTGTTCTAGACATTAGTTTTTCAAACCACAATTTTTTCTCTTTTTTTTGAGACAGTCTGGCTTTGTTGCCCAGGCTGGAGTGTAGTGGCACCTTCTCAGCTCACTGCAGCTTCTTAAGTTTAAGTGATTCTCATGCCTCAGCCTCTGGAGCAGCTGGAATTACAGGCGCATTTCACCATGCCCAGCTAATTTTTGTATTTTTAGTTGAGATGGGGTTTTACCATGTTGGCCAGGCTAGTCTCGAACTCCTGGCCTCGAGTGATTTGCCTCCCAAAGTGCTGGGATTACAGGCGTGAGGCATCATGCCTGGCCTGAAATCACAATCATTTTTGTTGGGAGGGAGTAGGTGAGCAGTTTGCTACATTTGATCTAATCTGGACTATTGAGAATAACAGTATAATTTAATGCTTGGTAATTGTTTTTATATATAATTAATAATTACATATTACATATATCAGCTTTTTAAAAATATATTCTATATAATACTGTTCAAAATGCTCCCCTAAGTACCCCATTTAATAAATAGGTTGCAAACTGATTAGATATCATACCCAACATAGACTGAATCACAATATTTTTTGAAGATACAGATAGTTCCAAAAAAAGTTACCAGAATTTTGCTTCCAATATAGACTATCCCATTTATTCTGTAATAAATAAAAGAATATATCATACCAGTGCTTTCACAAACTCTTCTGGAAAATAGAAGAAAAATTTCCTAACTCATTCTCAAAGGCCAGTATTACCCTGATAACAAAGCCAAACAGGACATCACAAGAGACTAATATCACTGATAAATATAGGTTAAAAATATTTAACAAAATATTAGTAAGTTTAATTCAGAAACATAGTGAAAACATTATACTCAGGACAGGCAAGGTGGCTTATGCCTACAATCCCAGCACTTTGGGACACTGAGGCAGGCATATTGCTTGAGCCCAGGAGTTCCAAATGAGCCTGGGTAACATGGCGAAATCCTATCTCTACTAAAAATACAAAAGTTAGCTGGACATTGTGGTGCATGCCTGTAGTCCCAACTACTCAAGAGGCTTAGGTGGGAGGATTGCTTGAGCCTGGGAGGCAAAGGTCGCGATGAGCCAAGATGGCACCACTGCGCTCCAACCTGGGCAACAACAGAGTGAGACCCTGTTTCAAAAAAAAAAGAGAGAGAGATTACACTCCATGATTAAGCATGATTTATTTCAAGAAGGTAGGATTGATTATTAGATATCTCATACTGTGTAATAACATTAATATTATTACAAATTTAGCAACTTAAAACAATGTACAGTTATCCCACAGATTTTGTAGGTCAGGAATCAATGCATAGCTTAATTGGGTCTTCAGGTTAGTATTGTACAAGGTTGCAATCAAGATGTCATTTGGAGCTGCAGTTTCGTCCGAGGCTCAACTGAGGCTGGATATTCCTGTAAACTCATTCAGGTGTTTGGTAGTTTCTTATGATTATAGGGCTGAGAGCTTCACTTACTGGTTGTTGACTAGAGGCCACCTTCAGCTCCTAGAGGTTGCCTGTATTTCCTTGCCACTTGAAATTCCTCAACATAGGCAGTTGTTTCTTCAAAGGCAAGGGAGAGAGAGATTCCAGCAAAATATCCTTTTTTTTTTTTTTTTTTTTTGGAGATGGAGTTTTGCTCTGTTGCCCAGGCTGGAATACAACGGCATGATCTCAGTTCACTGTAAACTTCACCTCCCAGTTTCAAGCGACTCTCCTGCCTCAGCCTCCCAAGAAGCTAGGATTACAGGTGCCCACCACCATGTACCATGCCTGACAATTTTTGTATTTTTAGTACAGATGAGTTTTTACCATGTTGGCCAGGCTGGTCTTGAACTCCTGACCTCAGGTGATCCACCTGCCTCAACCTCCCAAAACAGGCATGAGCCACTGTACCCGGTCCGAAACACCCCATTCAATCTTATATAATGTATATAATGTAATCATGTAATCTTAGACATTGAGTCATATTTGCTGTGTTCGTTTAATTAGAGCAAGTCACAGGTTCTGACCATACTCAAGGGAAGGAGATCACACAGTCCACCTAAATCAGCTTACTCTTTAAGTAGGTTTCCCAGAAGTCTTGTCCAGTGACTATCACTTGTTTCCCTTGGACAAACCTGGGCTACATGGTTATTCTAGCAACAAAGGGAGCTGGGAAATGTAGTTTCTTGTCCACTAGAGTGTAACTGGGTTCTGCAAGAAAAGTGGAGAATAACTATTGGGTGGGCAAATAGCAGTATTTCATTCAGGTGGAACCATATCACTGAGCCAGGAATATCAACTAGTGAGTCATACTGTGAATATTGAAAGCCAAAATGATTCTTTTTAGGACAAAATGAGTCCATTGGCATTTCATTAATGGAACATGAAAATTATTGTTCTATTTGTTTAAATGAAATACTTGGCTTCAATTTCAGTTTTAGAATGTGGGCCTTGAAATGCTTCAAATTAGCCAATTTAAAATTAATTCTGCTTTAGTAACATTTCATAAAAATGATTATAAATCAGAACAAAAACCTGTAGGGTATAGCAAGTTTCACAATTTCTTTACAAAAACAGCAATGCACCAGTAACCACAGAACAATAAAGAAAAATTACAGGGGTATATCACAAGGGAAGAAATAATGGAAACCATTAGAGACTCAAAGAGCGGAAAGGCACCAAGAGAAGATGGATAGCTCCATAAACTTTACCACAGTTTTTCAAAAAAAAATACAACAATCTACCAGGTAGTGAAACCATTAAGTGAAATTATTGATATAGACCAATTATGTCCCCCATGAAATGAGATAATCATTTCCCTCTTACTGGATAAAAA
The DNA here is from genome assembly GCF_000951035.1 of Colobus angolensis palliatus. Lineage (NCBI taxonomy): Eukaryota > Metazoa > Chordata > Mammalia > Primates > Cercopithecidae > Colobus > Colobus angolensis. Next base: position 9,918,121 of record NW_012120709.1, read on the forward strand.
AAAAAAAAAAAAAAAAAGCAATAGGAACAGAGACACATCCTGCCAATGAAAACTTTAAATGGTGATTATAAAATATTCTCAAGAATTGAGTAATGAGTATAATGAAAGTTGTACACAACAAAGTGAAACTGTATTGAGATTGTAGCTTTAGAAAATCACTACAGTCACTGTGACTGTGAACATTCTCTGTGCTTTGATTCAGTAAAAGCAGTTGATAGAGTGATGAATTCCTTCTTCAGATTCTCACGTAGATTGAGGGAGAGAAAATGACAATTAGTGCCAAGATTATAGAGATATTATTGGACAAATTCATTGACTATCATCAGAAGTCCTCGTGGTAAAGAGGGGAAGGCAGACTGGGTGATATTCTTGCTGTGTATATAGACAAATATCCCAAACAAAACCCTAATCAACATATCCAGTTGTGGAGTGAGGAGTATCACCAGTGACCTTAGAGAAGTGCCTGTGAAGGGTAAGGGGCCAGACTCTCCAGTTGCAAGACAGAGGATGTATTTCTGCTTCTCCATCAGACCAACTCGTTTTCCTACTCATGTTTCCTCTACCTGGAATATATCTCCTCAACCCATAGATGACTAATGTGAAGTGTGGTCAGATGTGGTATGTGCTTCCAGGTGGAGTATTTACTTGCCAGTGTGAGAACTGTGACACCCTTTCTTCTTGGCAAGGTAATTGTGGAGTTTGGAGATAGCGTCTCTCCCAGCCTGTTGCTGAATGACCACATGAGCAGAGCTCCCAAGCTAACCCACAATGTTCAAGTAACATGAGAAACAATCTCTCTTTTTTGGGTACGGGGAAGGGAATGTTTGTTACTGCAGTATAATCTCCTAGCCTGTTCTGACTGATACTTCATATCAAATCATCTTAATTACTTATTTATAGCACTGTTCATGATCCATACCATTCTTTATGTGTTTATTATTTTTGTCTGGCCTTGAAAATGTAAACTGTATGTAGACAGGGACCTTATCTCTCTTGTTCACTGGTATATTCCCCCAGAACTTAATGGATAATATGGAAAATAATAAATGTTCAGTAATATTTATTCAATAAATAGTCTTTAAATAAGAAGTACAATTCTCTTTAGCCAAAGAATGAAGCAACATTTCTTAAATGCCTTTCCTAGGCATTTAAGAAATAAGATACCTACATCCAAATTTCTAGCATTTACCAGCTGTGAGACCTTACGGACATTACTTCATCTTTTTGTGTCTGATGCCTAAGTGTCTGCATCTGCAAAAACAGAAATAATCATATAAGGTTGTTGTGAGCATTAAATGAGTAATACAAATAACATAATAAAGCATAATAATATATATTTATTACTAAAAGTGATACAAAACATGTCCAGGGCAATGTGCCTGAATGGCAAGCTATGTTTTCTATCTTTCCTTGTAGCTAAATAGGGATATTATATTCTAGCTAATGAGATGTAAATTGAAATGTTGAGTGGGATATTTGGGAAGATGCCTTTCAAAGAAGGAAGCAAAACCCTCTTCTTCCTGCTGGTTAGAATGTGGATGTAATGGATGATGTTCTAGCCGCTATCACATGAGATGAAGTGGAGGCTAGAAAACTATGCACAGTAGAATAAAAACTAGAAAAAACCTAGGTCACTGATGACTTGGTAGAACTGCTACACTAGCCGTGAACAGGCTGTCTTCAAACTGTATTTTTTTGGAAGAATAAACTTACTTTTTTATGCCACAAAGTACTCGTAGCTAGCAAAAATTAAGTCTCTGATACGCTCCCATCATATGTTGATCATCTGTTTGTTTTTCCCAATTAAGAGTCTATTTGTAGGGGTGTGTGTGCTGTGTGTGTGCACGCATGTGTGCCTGCAAAAATGTGTATATATATGTCTACCTTCCTGGTGAAACTTTTACAACAACATCCTTTTTTCACTGTTGTGCCAAGTTCTCTGGTGAATGAAATAGCAATATGTCAGATGACAATGAGTAATGTAAACCTGGATATCTTCTTAATGCATTCTTTAAATGTTTTCATTTCAATAGGTTTCTGGGGAACAAGTGGTGTTTGCTTACATGAGTAAGTTATTTAATGGTGATTCCTGAGATTTCAGTGCACCCATCACCCGAGCAGTGTACACTGTATGCACTGTGTAGTCTTTTATCCCTCGCCACCCACTACCCTTTCCCTGAGTCTCCAAAGTCCAGTGTATTATCATTATGCCTCTGTGTCCTCATAGCTTAACTCCCACATTTGAGTGAGAACATAGGATGCTTGGTTTTCCACTCCAGAGTTACTTCACTTAGAATAATAGTCTTCAATTCCATCCAGGTTGCTGCAAATGTCATTATTTCATTCCTTTTTATGGCTGAGTTGTACTCCATGGGGTGTGTGTGTGTGTGTGTCTGTGTGTTTGTATATAAATGTGATATATATACGTGTGTGTGTGTATATATATACATACATATATATATCTCACATTTTTTATCCACTTGTTGATTGATGGGCATTTGGGCTTGTTCCATATTTCTGCAACTGCAAATTTTGCTGCTCTAAACATACATGTGCAAGTATCTTTATCATATAGCGACTTCTTTTCCTCTGGGTAAATACCTAATAGTGGGTTTGCTGGATCAAATGGTAAATCCACTTTTAGTTCTTTAAGGAATATCTACACTGTTTTCCATGGTGGTTGACTAGTTAACATTCCAACCAACAATGTAAAAGTGTTCCCTTTTGACTGTATCCATGCCAACATCTATTTTTTTATTTTTCGATTATGGCCATTGCTGCAGGGGGTATCACATTGTGATTTTGATTTGCATTTCCCTGATCAATGATGTTGAGCATTCTTCCATGTGCTTGTTGGCCATTTGTATATCTTCTTTTGAGAATTGTCTATTCATGTCCTTAAGCCCACTTTTTTGATGGGATTGTTTGTTTTGTTCTTGCTGATTTGAGTTCTTTGTAGATTCTGGATATTAGTCCTTTGTCAGGTGTATAGATTGTGAAGATTTTCTCCCATTCTGGGGATTGTCTGTTAACTCTGCTAATTATTTCTTTTGCTGTTTAGAAGCTTTTTAGCTCAATTAGTTACCATCTATTTATCTTTTTTGTTGTTGTTGCATTTGTTTTTGGCTTCTTGGTCATGAAGTCTTTACCTAAGCCAATGTCTATAAGGGTTTTTCCAATGTTCTCTTAAAGACTCATCATGGTTTCAGGTGGCACTGGTATGAAAATAGGCTCATAGACAGAATAGAAAACCCAAAAATAAACCCAAATACTTAACAGTCAAACTAATCTTAGACAAAGCAAGCAGCAACAAAGTGGAGAACGGATGCCCTATTCAACAAATGGTGCTGGGATAATTGGCAAGCCACATGTAGAAGAATAAAACTGCATCCTCATATCTTACTTTATTAAAAAACCAACTCAAGACAGATCGAAGACTTAAATCTAAGACCTCAAATATCCCTATGTATCATTCCTAATGTTTGGATTAGTGATTTAAAATGAAAAACTCAGGCAAAGTCCAGGAATAGGTTAATATCCACTAGAGGGAAAAATAATAAACACATTCATGAACTAACTGTTATGTACAAGTCAAACAAACAAGTTAATTGTTTGTTAGCAGAAGAGATTATGAGTGTATTTTAGGCCATTAGTGTATATTACTCAGTTAAATTATGTTTATATTCTGTAAATCTTTAATATTTCACCAGAGGAAAGAAATTCAGCCCATATTTCTACTGGAAACTCCCAAAGAAGACTTAGAGCATGACTTAAATTAAAAATTAAAATTAAGCATAAGCAGTGGATCAAGTAATGACTTATTTGACATTTAAAGCTTTGGTTATTAGTCAGAATTAAGTCTTTAGTGACATAATGGGCTTGTTGGTTTGGTGGACTTTACAATTGTTTTTCAATAAAGAAGGTTTCACTCAAAAGTTGCCAACATCATCTTTTGGGTACTGTTTCTAGAGTCATACGCGGGGTCCTCTTCGTTATGCAAATATGAGACAAATAGGCTCTTCTTTCTAATACTCTTCCTAAATTCTTGGGTAGGGAATAGGCAAACTGATATAGGTCCCTGGAACTTCCTGGAAGCTTTCTGAGAAATGCGTTTAAGACCCCCAACATTTTTTACTTTAAAAATATTTGAAATGTAATGTTAAACTCTCTGTAAAGTGTAGAAGATGCCAATGAGATTCAACAGCAGAAAAACGAGTCCTACAAGAAAATTCTTCAGGGCACTAGGGCTAAATTTGGCCTTGGCATCTTGGCTGATATTGTGATCACAGGAGACTTGGTTTTGACATTTGGTGACTGTACCTAAGAGCCCTTTGGGCCTAGCCATTCTAGTATAGTGGCTGCCTTTGAGAAATGGATCTGAACATGTAAATGTAAACTAAAGAGCTAAAGTGGAGAGAGCCAGCAAGAGCCTAGCTGTGGACAGGTATGGAATTACTAAAGTTTCATGACTTAGTTTTACCAGCAACAACATGTGAAAGTGGTAGAAGTAAAAGCAACTGGAAATAGTAGACTGGTTAGATTCTTTATTCCCCTGAAGCATTTGGAAGGTGACACAAAGATTAAGAAACTGTATTATTCAGGATTCTCTAGAGGAATAAAATAGGATAATATAAATAGGAGACCAAAAAGTCCCACTCTATGCCATTTGCAACCTGGAGAACCAGCAAAGCTGGTGGTGTAATTCCATCTGCAGTTGAAAAGACTGAGAACTGGGGGAGCCTATGATATAAGTCCCACTCAGAGGCCAAAGGCCTGAGAACCTGGAGTGAGGGTTGGTGTAAGTCCTGGAGTCTGAAGGACTGAGAACCAGGAGCTCTAATATTTGAGTGCAAGGAGAAGATGAATGTTTCAGTTCAAGAAGAGAATTTGCCCTTCTGCCTTTTTGTTCTTTCTGGGCCCTCAAAGGATTGAATGACACCCACCTCCATCAGTGAGGGCAGAACTTGTTTACTTAGTTTTCTGATTTAAATGCTAATCTCTTCCAGGAACAAATGTTTTACCAGCTATCTGGGCATCCCTTAGTCCTGTCAAGTTGACACATAAAATTAACCATCACAGAGACCAAAGATTAAGCACTGAATAGAAAGGTATTTATTGTCCTGGTGGGAGTCCAATCCTGCACAGAACCTAAGTGAATAGAAGATGAAGTTAGGGGAGGAACAATTGGGTAGATCTTTTAAAGTCAAAAGATCATCAATCATCTTCCATGTGGTTGGGTTCCCCAGAAAACAGACTCTGAGATGAATATTTGTTTTCTAGTGGGTTACTGAGGAGTATACTCAGGAATAACACCCATGAAGGAGTAAGGCTTATGGGAAGAGAGTGACCACGATAACTCCACTGCCTTTGGATTCATGGCTCCATTGGTCAGATACCCATACATTTGACATATCTCTTTCCTACCGTTTGGGAATGCTAGGAGACTTGTCACACAGTGTCAAGATGATTCAGAAAGACTTACTGAATTGAGAAGATGCCTGTAAATTAGCTTTTGAGTCTTAAAAAATAGCCCTAAGCATATCATAAATTAATGTATAATATTTGATGTGACTCTATTAATTTCCCAAGATATTTACTCTTTCCTTGTCAGTTTCATTATCTTGCCAGTCACTGAAGTCTAATTACATGTTAGTAGTTTTATCTAATCAGTATCTCATAGCAACTTTTAAATATGTGTTCTGGGTTCCAATTTCCTGACACTTTTGGGGTTTGCCTAGATATCCCTACCCTCCTATGTTTATCAGACTAAATACTTCACAGTTGACAAGCTGCTTTTATAAATTTCTCAGATTGTAAATTTACCTACCACTTTCAAATATGCAAAGAAAGCATAGCTTCTGTATTTTTCTTTTTTTTTGAGATGGAGTCTCGCTCTGTCGCCCAGGCTGGAGTGCAGTGGCCGGATCTCAGCTCACTGCAAGCTCCGTCTCCCGGGTTCACGCCATTCTCCTGCCTCAGCCTCCCGAGTAGCTGGGACTACAGGCGCCCACCATCTCGCCCAGCTAGTTTTTTGTATTTTAGTAGAGACAGGGTTTCACTGTGTCAGCCAGGATGGTCTTTCTTGTGATCCGCCCGTCTCGGCCTCCCAAAGTGCTGGGATTACAGGCTTGAGCCACCGCGCCCGGCCGCTTCTGTATTTTTCATAATTCACCTAATCATCTTAAGAAGTCCCCTCCTTATTGGGTAGCATAGAGGGGAGGACACTAAAATTAGTCTAATTCAGTAAACTCGGTTGAATCCTATAATTTAAAGACCATCTGGTGTGTAGTTTAGTCTCTTGGATAAGTCTTTGTTTTTATGCTTCCTCCATTTCTGATTCTCTCCAATATCAATCCAAGAATATAGGGAAGCTTATGTGACCTCATGGCAGCAGAGAAGAGGAACAGCCCCTGAGCTATGTGTTCATGTTTTTTGAGCATCTTCTTGTCTCTTCCAGACCCAGGCGATGCCACTTTTCTTCTAGTCAGTGGGTTTCCTGTTGGTACCTAATGGCTCAGTCTGTTGCTTATGACGTCGGGAGATTTTCTTTCTTGGTTCCACTAAATCCTAGTGGAGTCAGAGCCTTAGGATTCAGTCCTTGACCTTGACACTTGTTTTAAGGGAGGAGACCACCCCTCATATTGTCTTATGCCCAATTTCTCTCTCCAAAGAAAGAAGAAGTAAAAACTAAAAGGCAGAAATGAAATCCACAGGCAGACAGCCTGACGCCATGCCCTGGGCCTGGTAGTTAAAGATCGACCCCTGGCCTAACCGGTTATGTTATCTGTAGATTCCAGACATTGTAGGGAAAAGTATTGTGAAAATCCCTGTCCTGTTCTGTTCTGTTCTGATTACCGGTGCATGCAGCCCCCAGTCACGTACCCCCTGCTTGCTCAATCAATCACGACCCTCTCACGTGGACCCCTGTAGAGCTGTAAGCCCTTAAAAGGACAGGAATTGCTCACTTGGGGAGCTTTGCTTTTGAGACACAAGTCTGCTGAAGTTCCTGGCCAAATAAAGCTCCTTCCTTCTTTAACCAGGTGTCTGAGGAGTTTTGCCTGTGGCTCATCCTGCTACACTTTGACTGGCTATCTCCCAGGTACCTGGCCATAGCTCTCACCTGGGCACCACATTGTTCCCAATGCAATTACTTCCCCTTACAGGATCACCAGTCAGCATCATTAACTACTTTCCATGTCTGCCCCACAGGATGCAGAAATTCTGGGACCGTTTCCACACCACATAGCATTTAGAGAGATTTTAATTATATTATATATTTTTTTTCATTCTTCTTTGGTTGCTTAACAAAGTTTGAGTCCTCAAACTTCTGTTGCTGTTCTCTATTCACTCCTTAGGTTATCTCATTCAGTACTACAGCTTTAAATATCATCTATAAATGAATGACTCCCAAACCTGGATTTATATTGCAGACCTTCCCCCTAAACTCTAGACTCAGACACCAACTGCCTACTCAACAGCCCTGCTTAGGTGTCTAACAGGCTTCTCAAACATAAATGCCTAAAATGGAACGCCTTATCTTCTCCACAAATCTACTTCTTTTTCAGTCTTCCTCAACTCAGTCAGTGGTGCCTGTGCTTTTTCAGATGCAAGAGCCCTAATACCTGATCCTAACACCAGTTATCCGTGACTTTCTCACACCCACATTCAAGCCATTAGAAAATCCTTGTGGCTTTCTGGCATGATTTGGCTGTGTGCCCAACCAAGTCTCATCTTGAATTGTATCTTCCATAATTCCCACGTATTGTGGGAGGGACCTGGTGGGAGATAACTGAGCCTTGGGGGCGGTTTTCCCCATACTGTTCTTGTGGTAGAAAATAAGTCTCATGAGATCTGATGGTTTTATAAGGGGTTTCCCATTTGCTTGGATTTCATTTTCTGTCTTGCCTAGCGCCACGTAAAATGAGCCTTTCACCTTCCACCATGATTGTGAGGCCTCCCCAGCCACGTGGAACTGTGAGTCCATGAAACCTCTTCTCCTTTATAAATTACCCAGTCTCGGGTATGGCTTTATCAACAGCGTGAAAACGGACTAATACACTCTCTTTCAAAATTCATCCAGATTCTGTGTATTTCTTACCACCTTTCTCACGCTGGACCATAACACCATCCCCTCTCTTCTGGATTAGCTTCCTCATCTCAAAATCTACCTTCAGCATAGCCTCCGGAGGGATTTTTAAAAATGCACAGTTTTCTTCTGTTAAACATTTTCCAAAGGCATTTGCTATTTCCTATGCCTGATACCCTCTCACCTCAGATATCCACATGGCTCGTCCCTATTCCTTTAGCTCTCTACTCAAGTATCGCCTTTCAGTGGGGTTTCCTTGACTTTTTAACAGTCATCTTAAAAGGCAACACCCAGGCAGGACAGCGGTGGCTCATGCCTGTAATCCCAGCACTTTTGGAGGCCAAGGTGGGCGGATCGAGGTCAGGAGATTGAGACCATCCTAGCTAACACGGTGAAAACCCATCTCTAATAAAAATGCAAAAAATTAGCCGGACATGGTGGCATGCACCTGTAATCCCAGCTAATCGGGAGGCTGAGGCAGGAGAATCACTTGAACCCAGGAGGCGGAGGTTGCAGTTAGCCAAGATTGTGCCATTGCACTTCAGCCTGTGCTACGGAGCGAGACTTCATCTCAAACAAACAAAAACATGCAACAGCCACTCCCAACAATGGAAACTCCTTACCCCATTTTCCTGCTTTACTTCTCTGTAGCGCTTAAATTCCCACATGTATGCATTTATATATTTATTATCTCATTCTCTCAATTGGAAAGCTTATAAGTTCAGTAACTTGATTCTGCTAATTACTTTATCCCCAGTGCCTAGAAAGGTTCCTGGCATGTAGTGGGTACTCCATAAATTTGGGATGATATAATGTCTATTAAATAGTTTACATCAGAATATAAGAAAAGCCCAAGAATCAGCATAGCTTTGCTTCAGTTCCCTAATCTGGTTTCTCTGTTTGATGGCACCAGAAAAATTCTTTTATGTCTCCCAGTGATCTTTTGGGGGATTCTGTCCTTCTGTCTTCTACCTTATGGTCTATGGGTTTATGTGTTTACCATCTAATTTGTGAGGGAAGTAGGATGGTACCTTAACATTGAAAATCCAGCATTATGACATTTGGTATTTTTATAAAGATTTGACTAAAATTTATGTTTCAGACAATTCTCAATTTATTTTAATTTAATTTAATTTTATTTTACAAATATACTCAGCTATAACTGAAGCGTAAGAGAATATAGTTTGTTACATGTAGGCACAGATTTTGGGGAAAGAAATGCGAGGTAATTATACTACCAATAATGTTAAAAGCCACTATTTATTTCATGTCAACCTTGTGCCCAAAACTGTGTGTACTACCTTCACAACAGCCCTAGAAAATAGATATTGCTACTTCTGGTTTACAGATGGGAAACCAGAGCCTGTCATTAATAACTTGATCCAAAGTCATGAGTTTAATGAAGGGCCGAGCTAGGGTTGTTGACTCTAAATTCTTTCCATTATACTGTGTTGCATTCACAGTAGTCTCCAAAAAGATATCGGCAGCCTTCTTGTTTTTGAAAACTCTTTGAAATGCTGTTTTAAAATGATCTTAAATGCCTTTTAAAGAAACATAGCAGGATGGCTTCTTGTATTGTAAACTAACCAAGCCCACAATTTTTGTGACTATGCACGTCATCAAGCTTATTTATTTAAGATTACACGCTGGCTAATGATTATATCGCTTTGCCAGTTTCCATGATTATAGAGAGATCTTTCATCTGGAACAGTGGAGATGGCCTTTGACAGTGCAGAGGAGTGAGAGTGGACAACACAGTACATCACAATGGTAAGTATGTGACCCGCCTCCACCCTGAGCTTCTGCAGAAGCAGCAGGACAATGAAAGGAGAGGAAAGGTAATTACCTATGTATGAGTGATGACTGCTGAAAACCATCCTCCCCACAGTGGTTAGACAGTGGGTTTTATGGCCTTAACATTAGCACAGCAGGACCTAATGCTGATAGCCTGGAGCGGGGCAAGTTACATCTTTCACTCTGGCGCTGTGCCTCTATGGTGCTTCTCATCGCCCCCCTGTGTTTCTTAAAGGTCTCAGGGCAGTCGTCCATCAGGGGTGACACTGATCATGGCCACTCATAACTTAGGCCTGTTACCTCAAGTCACATTGCATTGCTTCTCTGAAAGCACATAAATCCTTTATCCCTTTTTCAAGAATTTTTTGGCTACTTCTGTGATTTCATACATGGCAACACTTCGGTAAAGTTAGGCTGCCCTTTCCTAAGGCTGAAGGTTTCATGCCTGCCAAACCTGGGCTAGAAAGAAAATATGCCCTGTAAATCACTCTGTGCAGTGATTTGAAAATAACGATGTGACTCATTAGTATTCACAGGTAGAAAATGGGACCTGCTGTTTGTGTTCAGTTATTAAACAGTGTAGATGTCTTCCTGTAAAAGAGGTGGAAGTGGCCTCTACAATCATTTTCAGGTGTAAAATTCCTGCACACTACATTCTTTCCTAATGAATGTCAGTTGTATATTCTGCAGTATATTCCCCCAGCACTTCTGGGCTGTAGATGTATTTATTCTCATCTTGTTTGAGAAGGAGGGCAGTGATTGACAACGATTCTCTTTACAAATCCCAAGTGGTGTATAATTTGGTTTTCTAATTGTGCATGTTTGCACAATCTGCTTCCTACTCCAGCTAGAGTACTATGAGTTGAAAATGCTCATGAGTGTGGAATTATATTTCTCAATCATATCTTGAGTCTGCTCTATGACTCGAGTGAGGACAAAATTTGAACATTCTAAGTATTAGTGGGCTCCCACTTATATCAGCAGGTGATCAGAATGCACTATCATAGCTGCTACAGTAGATATACCAAGGAGGGCAGTGGAAGCACAGGTGCAAGCCAATAGAAGCTTCACTGAGAAAAACAACATTTGAGTTTGACAAGCAACAGGAATGAGGAAGAAGGACATTTGAGACATCATAAATATGAAAAATCTTGGAACAGCAAGGCCTACTTGGGAAATGGCAGTTACAGCAATTAAGTTTTCTTATGCTATTCCCTCCCTAGTTGAAGCCTTTTGTTTCTTGAGTTATATGGAATTTAACATGTCTACTTAAATCCTAATGATAGGTTCATGGTCTGATGGTAGGGTGAGTACTAGGACAGAGGGAGCCATGAGGCTTACAAAGTGCAAGAGGTTTGAGTTCTGGGAAGGCTTCTCTCCTTGCTCTGTGACTCAGTTTCCTCATTTACCAAACAAAGACATCAACTGCCCCTGGTCTAAAGGTAACTGAAATATGACAGGCATCCACAGTCAGTAGATTAATTCTCCTCCTTGGGGGCCAATGAATGTTTCTGGTGGATAGGGAGGCAGACAGAGGTGACGTGGAGCCCTCCTGAGATGTACAAGTACAACATCACCAATGTGCACTTTGGAGTTATACTCACATGGGCACCTAAAGGCATTGGGAAACTAAATTGTACCTCTCACAAAAAATGTTGGGCACCCCCACATATGGAAAATGCTTGAAGTCTCTTGTTAGTCTAGGATATGCATATTATCCCTTACATATACTATCAGAGGATTTGGGGTGACTAATTTTAGGAAAAAAACTACCAGGAAAACACACTCATAAGTCGTCAGAGCATCTTTCAAACTGATAATCCATGAGCTATTATGAGCAAATTTCATGTTCAAGAATAAGAGCAATTCTCTAGAGGGGAAGAACAAGCCCTGACTGCAGTGGCAGAAGAGGAAGCTGAGCAGAAAGAATAAAACTGTGAAACCTTCTTTCCTGGGATCCAGCTGTGAGTTTAGCTTTTCCCTGGATTTTCTGTGATACTGGTATAAAGACTGACATTTTCCACCATGTTTTCCCTGCCATAAGTAATTTAAGTATTCCAAAAGCTCTAACAAGGTAACTCATAGAGACCCATGGGTCCTCAACAATGCTCCTGGACACAGACTCTAAGGAAGCAAGGAGCCTGAAGCCCCTTCATTAAACCGGGAAGATAGGACGGAAAAGAATCCACTCTTCTTCCCGTCTCCTTAAACATCCCAAAGTGCTGAGCTTTGCGTGTCACACAAGAAGAACGCCTAAGGCTCACTCTCCAACGAAAGACTCAGTTCTTTCTCTGGCTCCCGTGGTGCTGTGAATAGTTCTCAGCATGGAGAGAGGGAGATGTTAAGTGGGCTGAGCTCTTTGCCTTCCTTTTCTCTGCAAAGAGAAGGCAAGGCCTCACTTTCTTCCTTGGATGAGAGGCAACATAAATTGACCAGAAAACTATTGAAGAAGAAAAAACAGTAAGAAAAAAATAACTAATTTACCTGATTTATGAAGGTCATTAACAACCTACTAGGATGTTCTGATTCAGTTGAGACAGTAAATTTTATGTGACAAAGATGACAATTGAGAAAAAGTAACTGAGAGACTGCAAAGGAACAAACATTTTGTTTTCCCCTTGCCCTCACATTACATCTTCCTTACTTCTTACTATGAAAAGTCCTACCCTTTTCTAGCACATATACCTGGGCTCTTTCCCAGATTGAACGCAAGTCATGCTATCTTGCCCTTCATTTGGACTGATGGGCCTAACTCAGTGCTTTTGGCAGTCTTGTGGTTTGGATTTTCAATTTTCTCACTGTAGCTAATAGTTTCTTTCATAGGCTGGCCAAAGCATTCACTTTGAGATTCGATAGAATCTTCCAAATTGGAAGACAACCATATGCTTGGTGTTGGCTCCTTTAACTGAAAATGAGAAAAATCATGCTTGCAAGGCTAAAGGTTGTTTATCTCCATATTATAATTTCTTTATTTTGTTTTCTCAGATACAGCATGACTAAGCCTGCAAATTGTAAGGGACCTCAGTGATCATCTATTCTAATGTTTCACAGAGTACAGAGTATGATTCTAGACTGTACATGAAATAATTATTTTTTAAATTTTAAAAATTATAAATAGGCAAACATTTATTTTTGTATGCACTACAAAAATGTTAAATAGTACAAGAAAATCATGATTTCAAGGATATTGTTATATAGGGTGAATATACACATGGATATGGCAATAGTTGTAAGAGTTTTATGGTTGGCTAAAGCTTGGAAAGCACTGACCTGTCTACATTTTTCTTTCAACAGCTGGGACAATTGAGACCCAGGAGACAAATGATTAGGTCAAGGTCACTCAGTGAATTTCTCGTAAACCTGGGGCTTAATTCAGGATTTGGGACTCTTAATTCATTCATCATATTCTCTTTTTTCACAAATGTGTAACATTGTTCTTTGCATACTCACATATCAACAGTTTTTTATATTGCTAAATCATGTACCTAATGTCTATGTATTAGATATAGAACTTTAATTTGGGAAAAATCATTTAACAGAATAGTTAATGAATACAGAAAAGTGGTTTTAAAGGTAGTGCCTGTTGGGCTTGGCTGTAAAATCTGAGCTTGTATATCAGCTGTCAGCCTTTCATGTCTTCAGCATGCAAAGCATGCCTGCCATTCTCTTTGGATTGTATTCCATAGTTAAGTAAGAGCAGGAAACTTTAAAGACCTAATTGAGACACCACAATGGGACCTGTTTTCGATGAATCATGTCTGTCATCCACTTTTCTGACTATTCAGTCTTTTTCTTCCATAATTTTGAAACTTATGTCCCTGTGACAATGGACCACCATATTAGTTCATTCTCACACAACTATAAAGAACTACCTGAGAATGGGTAATTTATTAAGAAAAGAGGTTTAATTAACTCACAGTTCCACAGGCTGTACGGGAAGCATGGTTGGAGGGCCTCAGGAAACTTACAATCATGGCGGGAAGGGTGAAGGGGAAGCAAGCACTTTCTCCACGTGGCAGAGCAGGAGGAAGAGAGACCACAATGGGGGAAGTGCTGCATACTTTTAAACAACCAGATCTCATGAGAACTTACTCATTATCATGAGATTAGCAAGGGGGAAATCTGCCCCATGATCCAATCACCTCCCATCAGGTCCCTCCCCCAACACTGGGGATTAAAGTTCAACATGAGATTTGGGTGGATACACAGAGCCAAACCACATCAACCACGAACAACAGTAATCACAGCTACCACTCATTAAGTTCTCATTATTTACCAAGCACTATTCTAAGTACTTTTTACTTATCTAAGCCTCACAACAACCCTGTAAGATAGGTCCTGCTTTTATATCCAATCTAAAGATCAGAAAACTGAGGCACACAGAGGTTAATCAACTTGTACAATGTTAGAGAACTAGTCAGAGAGTTTTATCCCAGGGAGTCTGCTCCAAGGTTGTTGCAGCAACCTTGTCTCAAGTCTTTTTAAGATTTCTCTATAAATTTTTATTAGTTTGTATACTATGATAGCACTGAAAACTCAATGTAGTATGTGTATAATTGGATGATAAAACTTGTTTAAAAGCAGCTTTGTTTTTCTAATCTTCATGTTGTGTATAAAAATACTGTCACACATAATTTGACAAAGTCCTTTTAAAGAGGATTATAGAGGGCTGGAAATTGGCAGGGTAATTGAAATGAATTTTATGCAAATTAATTTGAAAATTAGAGAAAGCAGAATAGATGAGGTAAGGAAGCGCAATGAGAATGGTGATTCAGAATGAAGATAACAATAATAGCATTTAACAATGGTAATAATAATTGTATCAGCTACAATGTGTTGAGAACTTAATATATGCCTAACACTGTGTTACATACTTACTTGTATATTGTCGAAATTCTTAGAACAACCCTTTGAGGTACTTATCATCACTCTAATTTTACAGGTGAAGAAACAGATTCAAAGAGGTTACATTATATGTCACTGTGTTCTAGCAAGGGATAGCAGAGCAGAGGTTTAAACCCAGGCCCAGCTGTGACATTCTATCCCTTTCCATTCCTGGGAGCTCATAGAACTCAGAGACCTGATATGTAATGCAATGTTTTTTGTTCTATTTTCAGTTTGAGCTATGAATGAAGAACACACTGAATATTTTTCCTGCTTGGATGACCCTCCATTCTCCAAGTTAGTTAGCAGGGTGAAAGAGAACTTTGGGGGCCTCTCGGCAAGAATTGCTTTCAAAAACCTCTTAAGCAGCTCCATCTCAACATTTATAGTAACACCTTAATTTTGATTTTGACTTTCTGATCCCTCAAAAGTATCCATCTACCTCTATTAATCATATTATTCATGAGCGAGATATGGGTCTGGATATCAGTTGACCTATTCAAAAATCTAATATTGTGGATTTGCCATTACAGAGGCATCCCAGGAGAAAATGGTCCATAGGCTGCAAAGGCTCTTCTCAAAAGGGTGTTCCAAAACTGCCAAGGGCAGCCTTTATGGAATGAGTTTATAACCTTCTAGGGTGACAGTTTTGAAAGCAACATACTAATTTGGATATCGGACCCATTTGGTCAAAAAAATCCACAAATTTAATGTAAAAAACTTCATATACACAAACAGTAAAAAAAAAAAAAAAAAGTCCAACTTTCTAAAAACAGCAAACCCCTTAGTTAAAAAAATTCTACCTTAGACTGGGTTGAGATCTGTCTCTGCAATTCTGAAATTCCAGCCCACATATTCCAACATGTCCTTTCAGAACAATAAAGATCAAGTGTGTTCCCTCTTCCACATGAAAGCCCCACACATATTTGAAGAGAGTTTTCTGGTTTTCCTTGAATTGTCTCTTTATGAAGTTAATCAAAGTTTCCTTGAAACTTCCCTCCTCCATGAAAGACTAATAAGAGGATACTTCCTCTAGAGAGTTTTAGTGCCAGAGATAAGCATAGCCTAGTTCATTTCTAGTTTTAAAAATGGGATATGCGCAATGATAAAATGCCACTTGGCCTGTTTTCTCTTTGCAAGGCAGGCTTTAGGATGATGATAAATATTTGTCTAAATTGTGCAGCTTAGCCATATGTAAATTTGCATAATGGCACTCCAGGTAATGTGCTGCATGGTAACTGTTACTTGTAACTTGATAAAGCTGGATTTTAGCAACACACTTATGACTGAATGCAATGTCAACAAACCAAGAGCCCTCAGCTTGTCTCCTTGTCACCTTAAATGGTATTAAGGAAGAGGGATAAGGAGGGTAAGAGCCAGTGGAAGACTGATTTGTTAGACTTCTCCAAGGCCACAAACAATTTCTAAGAATGGCACAAGATGTTTGTTAACAGTGCAAATGTTCTGATTTGATTGGTCCAAAATTTCAGTCTTTGTCAAGACCGATTCGGCCAGATGGATGAGTGAATTAGAGGAACAATGGGTATTAAACACACATTATGTTTCATATCCTGCAGTGGTTGCATGAAAGCAGAATCTAGGCTGCAGTATTCATACTTCCTGCTCTTCTCAAGAGCATTTGTCTCCCTGGATAAACACTTCCTCTTAAGCAAAGATCCTGCACTGTCCTATAAAGATCTAAGGAAGTCAAATCAAATCAACAGATTTAATAATTCAAGTAAAAAGCATTGGGTTAGATACCTGGAAAAAGGAAACTAGTAACACATTCCTTGCTTTTGCCTTTTTTGATAATTTTGTTTTGATTTTGAAATGATTGCATTGCTATGATATAAATAAAAATCATTTAAATCTAGGTGATGTGGCAATTGTTGATGATGCAGTGTCAAATATAAAGAGACTAAAAAGATTGGTTTGTGAAGATGTGTAGTGCAGTGGGTGATAAAGCACAGCTTTAGAATCTGAATTCCTACCTCCACTTGACACATGATATAACCTACCTGATCCCAGGTCTCTTATCTTGGCCATGGAAATGATGCATAGCTCTTACCTCATTACTAATGAGATAATGACTATAAAATACTTTGGAGAATGCCTGGCCCATAGCTCAAGTTCAATAAATATCAGCTATTAATGTGATATCTGTACTGTGCTAGAATATTGTGAAATTATGAAAACAGAGTGAAGTTAGAAAGGCCAATGGAAAATACACAGTGGATTAATCAATATGAGGGGATTTGAGGGACATGTCTTTTGATTTATCTTGAAAGATTGTATGACAAGAACAGATTCTAAAACTAAAATTATTAAATGGAAATAATTTTAAGCAGAAATTGAAGACTCAGTCTCTCCTATCAGAGACCTCATAGTCTAGTGGGGGAGACAAAATTGTGGGGACAAACTAAGTATAATTAGTAAATGCTGGAACAAAGGAGGGGAAGATGAACCCTATCAGGGTGGAAAGCAAATGTTTAGAAGTACTTTCTGGAGTCAGTAATGTCTGAGATGTAGAGGGAGCAACAATGTTGGCATGGTCAGTACGACAGGAAAAGAGGGAAACTATTTTGTGCAAATCCTTATGGCAGGTTCCAAAAGGTATAGATATGGATTAGTGTGATACATGTTGGTGATCAATCATGGAGGGTCTTAAATGTCGAGTCAAGAAGTTAGGGCTCGGCTATTTATTCTGAGTTCGCTGCCCAAATACTTTTCTTTTTATATGGCATGAGAATGCATTAGATCCTGCCATTTTCTTCCAATGATAAGCTTTTCAGCATATTAAAAAACTGAGAGTGATAATTATATGGACAGGAGACAGGTGGGTGGGGTCCCTGGCGAGGGATCCAGCCTCAAGCCTGGACCCACAGCCCTAAATGAGAACAGACATTCCTGTTTTTGCACTCAAATGTTGACTTTTGGCCCACTATGACCCTCTATCCTGTGCCCATATAAACTCTGAACCCCAGGCTTCATAAGCAGAAGAGTGGCAGAGTGGCAGAGCAGCATGGCAGAGAAGGATAAGAGAGAAGTCTCTGAATGTTGAGAGGAGTTTGGCTGGGGGCAGTTGTGGTGGAGATCAGCCATGGAACGGCGAAACTCCAGGGGAAGAATATCTTCCTACTCCATCCCCTCTCCAGCTCCTCATCCCACTGAGCACCAGCTCCATCACTCAGTAAAATCCCCGCATTCACCATCCTTTAGGTCCATGTGACCTGATTCTTCCTGGATGCTGGACAAGAATTTGGGACACACTGGGTGTGGGAACCCAAAAAGGCTGTCGCACTGACTCTTCACTGAGTTGTTTAACACTTAAGCCATCCGTGGACAGCAGGGCTAAAAGAACACTGTAAGACTCCTAGACACTGCTGTGGGGCCGGAGCCCAAAAGTGCTCGTCCCAGCTCCTATACCTGCTCACCTGCTCACCTGCATACTTCCCTTCCTGTAAGGGATTTGAGCACATGGTGGCCGAATAAATGAGCCACACCCTTGTTACATGTCCTATGAGGGGATCAGGGAACTCTCCCATTTCAATAATGTTTTAGCTGAGATGATTTGGGGGTAAAAAGACAATAAAAAAATGCCACCCAGGAATGGTAGTGTCTGAGCCACTAAAAGACATGCATTTTACCCATTTTATGTGGATTCTGGGAGTGAAAACAAGAAGCCATGATCTTCCTCAGCATCCCTTTCTACAGCATCCTCATGTGAAAATTGACATAACTAGATAGCTTTCAAACTTCTGGATAAAGTTGAGAATAAATGTATGACATTTGAAAACAGAGTTAAGTTTCTACCCCCAAAACAAATCAGTCTGCTTGTACTTATTGATATAAAAATGGATCCAGGAGCCAACTAGAAGAAACCATTGCTTTTGGAATGATTGACCTGGCTATGAATCCTGGCTCTGTCATCACAGTTCTGTGTTACATTAGGTGGAGTCACTGGATTCTCTGAGCCTCAGCTTCATAGACATGAAAGAAGATTGAAATAAGGCCTCCTCAACAAGGAAATTCTAGAAGACTGATGGAGAATTCCCCTGCTCCATGCTTTTAGAGAATAAGCTGGGGTCATCCATTGGGCCTGGACCCAATCTGCCTCTTTCAGGATCATGAATATTTTTTATGTAGTGAACATCACACGGGAAGATTCTTCAGTTTTCCAAAGTAATATGCTTTCTTCTCCATGAAACACACACAGGGTTCTCTTGGTTCATCTTTTATTTTTTCATCAGCAGTGCATGATATTTACTCCATGCCAGATATTGCTTCAAACACTTTATATATATTAACTCATTTGATAAATCATACTTTTTTTTTATTTTTGAGACGGAATCTCGCTGTGTCACCCAGGCTGGAGTGCAGTGGCATGATCTTGGCTCACTGCAACCTTTGCCTACCAGGTTCAAGGGATTCTCCTGCCTCAGCCTTCCAAGTAGCTGAGATTACAGGCATGTGCCACCATGCCTGGCTAATTTTTGTATTTTTAGTAGAGATGGGGTTTCACCATGTTGGTCAGGCTGGTCTTGAACTCCTGACCTCATGATCTGCCTGCCTCGGCCTCCCAAAGTGCTGTGATTGCAGCGTAAACCACCATGCCCAGCCAATCATAAAAAATTTTGAGTGGATTTTATCATTACTCCCATTTTAAAAATGAGGTAACTAAGGCATAGAGAGATTAAGTATCTCTCAAGTTCATACAACTAGTAAATGTTTGATTTGGAGTTTAAATTTAAGCAGTTACCTCCTGAATCAATGGGCATAACTACTGTATTATATTGACTGTCTTAGATGGAGATGTGGGTTCTTTCATTTACCATAATCAAAGCAATAGCATAAGCTCTTAGTCTAAGTGTTGGAAAGTAATAGAGAGTAAGGGAAACTGGCAAACAGAAGAACACACGGCTCATCTGAAGGTAACAGCTCTACTCACATCCAGCTGTTGGTTGCCATGGATGTCCCTGGACTAGTACTGCCAGCATAAATATTCTGATTTTTCAATAAATGCCAAAGTTCAGAATTTTAAAATATATTCTACTGATTGTTAGTTGTTTCAGACTAATTACAAAATTTTAAGAACTCAACACAAGTCATCCGTGGTTCACAGGACAGTAGTTTGTGGTGTCAGTTGAGCACATTAATAGCTTCATGGTTGTAAGAAAGTCTCTGAAGCCAGACTTCTAGTTCAAATGCCCACCCCATTAACAATGAGAAAGTCATTAACCTTTTTTATCTTAGTTACCTTGTCTCTAAAATGGGGCTCATGACTTCAGTGAGGATTCATCCTTCAAATTATTGGCATAAGGATAAAATGAGTTAACATAAGATTCCTGCACAGTGTCTAGCACATGGTAAACATTATATCAGTACTTTTCTTTCTTCTTATACTTCTGCTCCCTGACATGAAATCATTCACAATGAATGTAGAACTTGCATAGCTCTGGGTGGTAAGTAAAGTAACTTTTCTTCAAAAGAATGTTCTATGCAGACATCAAATGACTGACATTGAAAAATTATTGATTTTATAATATTTTCTCCATTTCATCCTCAGTCTATATTCTACCTAAATTTCCATCAGTGGGGGGCAGGCACAGATAAAATTATTTCCTCATAAAAATAACTGATGTCTCACTTTTATTTTTCCATCTTATTTGTTGTTGCTGTTTTTAATAATATTTCCTCTTACTCCTTTTTCTGGGAATAATATAGCAGAAGAGGAAATACCACAACCCTATAACAGCATTTACAGGGTTCCCACAGTGCACAAAGAGAAGTGCTTCATCCTATAGGGAGTAAGAAAGAAACTAGATGACTTTTGCTGAAAAGAAAAAATAAAGGAAAAGAGAAAAAACTGATCAGTTTTTAAATATAACAGTAATTAAACAACTCCATTAAACATCTGCCAAGAACAATATTCTCTATAGATGGCCTGAGGATATGAATTTGAGTCAAATGAGGTCCCAAGGACTTCTGCAATGTGCTAAAAGATCACTTGGGGAGATTGTTAAAATGCAAGTTCCTGAACATTACTGTAGGGGGTCTGTTAATTTAGTTCTGAGTAGGGTCCAGGTATATGTTTCTGTTCATCAGAATACTAGCACTATACATGGACCGCACTTGGAGAAACACTGTTCAAAAATAAGAGTTTAGGGGATTAGAAAATAAGATTACCTACTCAAGAACCTCCTCTCCCCAACTGACTTTTTAACTAAAAGATTCTTGAATATTATGTATTACGAGCCCTCCCCAGTTCAAGGGGATGAATGTTGATTTGATTAAATCATTAACTGTAATGCCAATCACTTGACAAACATTGGCATGAGAAGTTACACAGGCCTGTAAGAGAACATGATGGGTGTTAGGGAAACTTTCTCACTCTGATTGGAAAGAGCAATGCACCAAACCATTGCTAATTTTTTTCTTTGCCCCTTGATGAAGCTGTATGGGAAGACAGTGTCTAGAGCTAGCAAAGCCGTATCCCAGCATAGGCAGAGTAGCCAGTATACTGAGAATGATGGAGAAGAAAGAGGGAAGAAATGTAGGTTCTTGATAACATTGCTAATGATTAAAATAACCTTTGAAATACCTTGCCACTGGACTTAAATACAGAAATAAGCCCTCTATAATTTGAACTACTTTAAGTTAGATATCCTGCTATTTGAAGCTTATAGCATCTTATGATAGTTTTGTTCCACAATGCTATAAGGAACAGACCATAAAATGTTGAACTTGTAAGTACAGTAAGTAGAATGGAAGACAGCGGCAACTGGACCACTGCAGGCTGGGAAGTTGGAGATATCCGTTATGCAGGTATTTGATCCAGCTGCCACTTGTTTCTTGTGATGCAGATTATATTCTGATTTGACTCTGGGTTAGAGGAAATGAGAGGAAAAGTTCAGTATATAAGGGATTTGTTGCTGTTTATAGATTCCTTCATAAGATTCTGCAAGAGACACATCCTCTGAATGTGGCCCATGTGAGAACGAAGTGAGAGAAACAAACTGCTAAGAGAGGTGTTTTATACCCAGAGGCCGAAAACTGTGTTGACTGAGAATCTTTTAATCTGAAGTCTTGTAGTATTGAAAAAGCCTTGCAAAGTGTTAACTGCCCCCCAAGCTAAAGCTAGTTTATGAAGCAGCAGGGAAACAGAGACTTACCAGAAGATAAAATTAAGCAGTTTGGTGCCTCGGGCCTCTTGCAAACACCCCATTAATAATTACTTCTAAATGAAAGAGCAGCAAGTCTCTCTCCGAAGACTGAATAAAGATGGGAACTTTCTCAACAAAGGCCACACCTTTCAAAGGTCTTAAGGAAGGGGCCATTAAACCAATGGAGAGGGAGAAGGTCAGGATTCCAAGGTCAAAGGACAGACAGTGGGTAGGACACAAGAATTTTGAAATTAGTGACCATGTCCAATCAAAAATTTTCGCTGTGTTTAGTAATCCATGAAATTAACTGGAAGTAAATAGATCGCATGTGTGCCAAGTTTGCGTGATTACTGTGTTGAAAAGAAACACTGATCCTGGTCCAGAACAGCTTATGAATTATAACCCGAGGCATATTGCAGGCCTCTACACCTGAACACATATGCGGGGGGTAGCTACTGCTGTGCGTCCTATAGGAATGCAGTCTCACATTGCTCATCTCAGAGGTAGCCAGAGGATCAGCCAACCCGAGAGCAGAACCAGGTTTCTGGAGGAGAGGACACAAAGGGAGATCTCCCTAGAGTGCAGAACCAGGTATTCAGAGAACTGTGGACAAAAGCTATCTCCACCAGACAGCAGAACCCGGTCTACTGAGGTCAGGGGACAAGGGCCATCTTCTTAAAGGGCAGAACCTAGGCTTCCAGACTGGTTGTCCTGAGAGTTGACTGCACTGCCTGGGCTTAGAGTCCTCAGGATTCCTGTCCAGCTGGGTAGGGATGAGTATACACCAGGGCCTCTGCATTGTTTCTTATTCTATTGCTGTTCAAATGTAAGTTTTCATGGCAGTGAGAACTGCCTTGCAGTGTTAACTCCCCCGACCCCTCCCTCCCCAAGCTAAAGCTAGTTTATGAAGCAGCAGGGAAACAGAGACTTATAAGATAAAATTAAGCAGTTTGATGCCTTGGGCCTCTTGCAAATATCCCATTATTACTTACTTCTAAATGAAAGAGAGGCAAGTCTGTCTGAGAAGATTGAATATAGATGGGCACTTTCTCAACAAAGGCCACAACTTACAAAGGTCTTAAGGAAGGGGCCATCAAACCAATGGAGAGGGAGAAGGTCAGGATTCCAAGGTCAAGGGACAGACAGTGGAGAGGAAACAAGAATGTTGGAATTGGCTTCTTCTGTTTCTCAGTCGATGTTTGTGTGTAATGAGTAAATTATTTGTCTTAGATCCATAGGGTTGTATGTAGGGGATAAATGAAGAAAACACTACATCACCCAGATGTCCAGAACGTGGAGCCAGATGCTCCCTTTAGGAAAGGAAAAAAAAAGAGTGTCATTTAAGGTATACACATGAATGGCATCTCTGAGTATCATGCAGCCAGAGAAGTAGAAGGTGATAAACCATTGCTGAATGCCCAAAGTTTCTTTCCGCCTCCTACCACTGTGGACTGCCATGTTAAAAGGCTTCAATTTTCTTCTGGTATTAGGAAACCATGTGCTTCATGGGGCCTCTCCCCAGCCTGGTGGTGAGAAAATTTGATGAGTCAAAGGCAATCATGGCAAAGTCATGATCGGCAACAGTCATTGGTTTAAGTATAGGCTGTGACTACAACCCTGGCCATTTAGCAAAAGAACTTTCTGAGAGATTTCTGGAACAGGTGCTCCTTCCTGTAAGAAATAGGTGTGTGGGAAAACCCTCCCCATACCTCTGTTAGACGCCTTGAAAGGAAAGCCTCAGCTGCAGCAGTCATCTGGCAACTCCCTCGGAGTATGAGGTAATGACAGAGCAGAAAGATGGATGAAACCTGGGTCCCAGCTGACATGGTGCAGCCTCTGAATGAGCTTGGATCTGCTTGGCACCTGACTTCCTGTGAAGTGAGATAATGAAGGCCTGGTGTTGAAACAGTTAATTGGATCCTGTTACTTACAGCATTAAACATCCTAAATGAGTAATAGAGACAAGTCTTCCTTAAATACTACGTAGAGGGGGTCTGTATAACATTCATTTAGCACTCAGGTTCTTGAGTCAAATGAACATCTGAATTTGAAGCCAGACTCTGCCACTTAGTAGCTTAAACAAGTTACTTCACCTTCTTACCTCAGTTTCTTGTTCTATAAAAATGAAGATAATGGAAATCTATTTGATAAGATTACTGTGAGGCATGAGATAATGTACATGCAGTAAGCATTTAATAAATGTTAACTGCTTGTCACGATTACGGTATTGATAAACAATATTTTACTTTTACCCTGCAGGAGAAGCTATTGTTAGTGTAGCATAACAGCACTCGGATTTGAAGAATGTTCTCCTTCATTTTAAGTAAAACAAAAATGCCACTTATTCCTGGCTTCACTGCATCAGAATTAGGCTGCTAAAGATAAACAGAAGCAAGTTTATTTTGCTGCAGTGGAACATTTCAGCCCTTTCCTTCTTAGTAGATTCACTGGGTTAAACAAGCATAGATGTGTGCCACAATTATCCAGGTGGCTCTGTTGGAATGCGTGATTCTTGCTGATCCAGTAATTGATGGCGTGCAGGAGATGTCTGAATAGTGATGCTAAATTACTTTCACCACGGGAATAGATTGTGTTGGCACTACTGTTGCTATATTTATTTAAACCACACAATCATTGTCACCATTCTCTCTGCTCCTGGAAACTGGATGTAGCTATTTATCCAGGATGGTAATTCATATATTCATGGACCACACTGGAAATTTGAGTCCAATCAAGGACCAGTGATGAAATGTACATACGGAATGGCCCAAGCTGAGATAAAAGGAAAGGGTAACATTCTCACCTAGTATACAATTTCTTAAAAATTAGATTATAAAATCACACAGTATATTTTTATGAGGAAGATTCACATGAATTCAGTAGAAGTTAATTTGTTCAACACAGTTCTCTGAAGCTGCCCTGTACCAGATCATGATGACATTTTATTTCAACCAGTACTTCTAGCCATGTTGCAAAAGTCAGCCTTCAACTAGCTTAAAATTGCCAGCTTCTTATCATAGACCTAGATCTAATCCTGGAAATGACAAACTCAATTTCTGCTTCAACTTCTATTTCAACTATGACCCTAAGTTTAGGGGATGCATTTGGAGGGTACTGGTGGTGGGAGTGGAGGAAGAAAGCTGATTTTAATCACAAAAATCCCAGGGCATTACTTTGGACAAGTTGTTTAGTCTTGTTGAACTATAGTTTCCTCCTTGGTAAAATGGGGATATCGGTGCCTTTTACCAGGGATTGCTGTTAGAATCAAAACAACAGGAAGAAAACAAAGCTCATGTCAGTTGATCTGTTACTACCTCATGTATAACCAGTTAGGCAGATTGTATCCAAAGATGGAGGGTATGTTCAGAAAATGTGTCCTCAATGTAAAAAACAATATGGAAAATGTGCAAAATTCACACTGACAGATCCAAGGAGTTGACTTTGAAGATACAGTTTTCTGTCAAAGTAGCTAAAACAGGTACACTGAGAGGCAATATATATATATATACACACAAACACACATATATACATATATATACACACATATATATAAAATAAATTAGCAGCCTAATCACCTGTTTCCTTCTATCTACTCTGCTTAAATATATATATTTAAAGAAGTAAAACAGGTGACAGAAGGAAACAGGTGAATCCAAATAGGAGCCCACATTGCAAATCTCAGGGACAGATGTTCTATTTCTGAGGTTCTATTTCTGGGACACATATTCACTTTAAGAAAACCTACTGTGAAACTTTCAAACGTACACTAAAGAAGAATATAATGAAACACCGTATATCCATAATCCAAATTCAACAAGGATAAATATAAAAATTGTGCCATATTTGCTTCATCTTTCCTCTTCTGCAGTTTTTTGCAAAGCCCAAATCTCATATTTTTTTACACTTAAATATTTAGAATACATCTCTAAAAACAGGGCCATATTCTTGCTTAACCGTGATGCCCTTATCACATTTAACAAAACATAATCAACAAAAATTTTTTGTGTAACTATTGCCAAGATCCGGATTTACCTGATTTTCTCAACTGTGAGCTTTTTATGATTGATTTTTTCCAATTAGGGGAAAAATATCCCACATATCATTTGGTTGTTATGGTTTAAATTTCCTCCCATCACCTCTTTTGTCTCATGCTCTTGTCTTATTGAAGAATTAGATTTATTTTCCTGGATATTGTCCCATAATTTGGATTTGTCTGTTTCCTTGGAGTGTCATTTAATTTGTTCCTTTAGCCCCATATTTCCTAGAAATTGAAAGTTAGCTCTAATAAGGTGCAGATCCATCTATGTTTGGCAAGAATACTTCACAGGTGGTTCTGTGTACTTCATGTTATATCATATCAGAAGCATACCATGTTTGAAAGTCCCATAGTAGCATTTTGTGCAGATACCATGCTTATTCAACTAGTCCTCTATCGGTAGATGTTTATGGGTTTTTTCCAATTGTTTGTCACAAATAATGCCACAATGAATAGCCTTGTGCATAAGATGTATTTTGCTCACAGTGCATCTTTTATATGATTTCTGTGGAATGGGATTGTTACTTCTTTGATGCTCATTTATATTTTTTTCCATGGCTGCTTAAAAGTTTTTTCTATTTTTGTTTCAGCAATTTTACCATGATATGCCTTGATGTGTTTAATTTGCTTGTGTTCATACTGCTTGGGGATAGAAATGCTTTTTGAATTTGTGATTTGATGGCTTGTGTTGGTTTGGAAAATTGTCCATATCACATATTCAAATATTGCTATGCTCATTCTATCCTATCTGGATCTCTAATTATCTTTATGTTTGACCTCACTATATCCCCTATATCTCTTATGCTTTTTTTTTTTTTTTGCATTTTCGTTTGTCGATTTCTCTGTGCTTCATTCAGGATACTTACATCTCACCCATATTCTAGTTCATTAAATCTCTATTCAACCTTGTCTAATATCCTTTTAAATCCACCCACTATGTTTTTAATTTTAGTTATTGCATTTTTTTCAGTTTAAAAATTTCCAATGAATATTTTTTAATAATCCCTGGTTTGCTGTCCCAATTCTCAATTTTTCTCTCTCACTTCCTTGAATAGACTAAGGATAGTTGTTTTAAAATGATGCTCAGTAACTCTAAAATTTGGAGTTCCTGATGTGTTTCTCCTACTTATCATTTATGGTGGATTTTATTTACAATATCTTATCTCTGTGTGATTTGATATTTGATAGAGTGCTATCCATTTTCCATGGAAAAATATAGACATATTTTGAGGTTCTGGGTGACACCATTGTATTAGTCCATTTTCACACTGCTATGAAGATACTACCTGAGACTGGGTAATTTTTAAACAATAGAGATTTAATTGAGTCAATTCCACATGTCTGGGGAGGCCTCAGGAAACTTACAGTCACGGCAGGAGGGGAAGTGGAAGCAGGCATCCTCACAGGGCTGTGAAAGGTGCGAGCGTCGCGTCACGAGCGAGCACAGGAAGAACTGCCAAGCACTTAAAACCACCAGATCTCATGAGAACTGACTATCACAAGAACAGCATGGGGGAAACTGTCCCTATGATCGGTGACTTCCCACCAGGTCCCTCCTTTGACATGTGAGGATTACAATTTGAGATGAGATTTGGGTGGAAATACAGAGCCAAACCACATCAACCATCTTTCTCTATATGGGATATACATTTCCTTTGGTCAGGTAACTAGGGGCAGGTGTAAACTTGGATCACCTTACTATAACCTCAGGGCTCTGAGATGATTCAAAACCAGCTTTCGGTCACAACAGAGATTCATGTTTTTTTTTCTTACTCTGAGGTAAAGCCATTCTGGTCTAAACCTAAATCCTAAAGAGTTTACCAGAATCCTTTCTACCTGGTGGGCCAGGACTCCAAATTTACCGCATGCTCCCTTTGGCCATTTTAAGTACTGCTTTGTTTATCAGTCTCTCAGCTACTTCCCATGGAGCTGACAGCACCCTCAATTGTAGGGCTTCCTTCTCCATATTTCCTTATCTTCCCTAACCTTGCTACTGTCATTTTTGTCTGCTTTGCTCTTCTCACCGTGGCAATAATTTAAAAATATTTTCTCCATATATTTCAGTTGTTATTGGTGGCAGGGTTGGTCTAATCTGCCATTAAGGAGAGCAGAAGTGCTCTCACTGACTTTTAAAAAAGAAAATATTCTAATTTGTGAAATTCTAACTGTACTTTTGATATTCATTTCTTAAATTTAAAGTTTTAATTTTTTATATCTGCCATCCCTACAGTGAAATTGCCCACTTCGCATAGAAGTCTCCTGGAAGACCTTCTCATCAGTTCTAAGTGGCTGTGTGAGTTAAAAGCATTGCTGTTTCCCTGAGGAGAAGTTGGTTGGAAGTCCTTTCTAGGTCTGTGTTTGAAGACGCATTTTAAGAATCTAGTGCCAAGCTACATAGCTAAAATTTTTCTACCACTGTAAATGAAGTTTCTCATAATTAACTTATTGAAATTTTCTTCTATTTTAAAGAAATGCAGATGAACCTGTCACTGTGACATACTTGATTAAATAGCTTTGTGAAGCTTTAAAAATTCTCATACATACCAAAGTTCCCCCAAAGGACATACCCATTATATTACCTGTACATCTGTGAATGAAACCATGCCCTACCTTACTTTATTAGGTATTCTGTAACTGTTTAGATAGCCAATTTTTCTATTTTTGTGTTATGTCTAAGCAATTATTGTTTTTATGCTTGAGAAATATTGTCTGGGGCCATGCATTCATTCAACACAACAGAATGAAATTGCTCAAGGCAAAGGGTAGAGAAATGCCAAGCCACTCAGACTGTATCCTGGCAAGGCTGTGGCTGGAGTTGGCTTCCAAGGTTGGATTGTTAACCTAAGCATTCCCACTGTCTCCCTTCTGTGCTGTGCATTCTCAATCTCTCCCTCTCTCTTTCTTTTAACATCCATCAATGTCTAGTGAAGATTTTATGGCTTGGTATAAGAATGGCATAAACTCCCAACTCTGCTTCCAGCCAATTGAAGACGGCATTGACTAAATCAATTGTAAAGACTGTGGTGCTCCAAAGAGCAGAGCATATCTCATCAATGGTTCATCTGCTATACAAAGCTCTGCTGATATGCACCCTGTTTCCATTTGAACAGAGGATCTGCTTATACAGAGCTCTGCTGATAGGCACCCTGTTTCCCTTTGAACAGAGGAAAAAAGACTTGGAGAAAGTTGGCAGGCAGGGAGAAAGGGCATCAGTAGGGCAATCTGCTCACCCTCTTACCATTTTGTGTGTATATGGGGTACCTGGAGAAGAACCTTTTTGCCAATAGCCCATCCAAGAGATCTGACCTCGGGGCAAGAAGACCCCAACAGCCAAAGGCTGATGATTGCACTCTAGCGGTATCAAGTGAGTGAATTAGGAGGTTTGGAAGAGGTTAGGTTGGAACCAACTCTTCCACTTCTTTCTATTTAGGGGGGAGGTCAGCTGAAGGGACTCCTCTTCCATATATATGCGTTCTCCAGTCATGCCATTGGGTTGCCTGCCACCTAGAGGACATCAGTGGGCAGTGCAGGAGAGAAACGATTCCTTTCTCACCGATCACTAGGTTCATGGCAAGAGAAACAAGATAAAAGCATAGCAAATTCATTTCGTATAAATTTTATCTGATATGGAAGCCTTCAGAATTGAAGACCCCCCAAAACAAGGAAGCCTATGTATTTTTGATAGTCATCCAGAAGTATGATTGGAAGACAGAAGATTATGACTTAATGATAATAAACTGGGAAGAACTTAGTAAGGCGTGATTTGTTTTTCAGATGCTTTTTGGCATTTCTGTGTATCAATTCTTTTCCTCCAGATATAGGGATGATCACTCTGGAATGGGGGTTTTATGATATGCTTCAGAGGAAGGTCAGATAATTCTTATGGTCTACAACACGGGAGAACAGCAGGAAAAAGCAAGATCTTCCTGTTTCTGCTGTTTTCTCAAATACCAAAGTGCCAAATTGTAGGGTAATGTGTCCTGAACCCTATCACCAATCAGTGTGGACACAGAGGACAATATCAGTAGCTTGTGAAATAATGAACACATGCCCTTTTTTTTCCTCATCTTTAAAATTTTGTGTGAGACCAGAAAGGAGCCCAAGTATGGATATTTTTTAAAGGTCTCTGCTGGCACTAATAAGCAGCTAGAATTGAGAACTTTCAAAATTCTATAAAAAGGGGTGAAAGAGGTATTCCAGAAGCAGACTAAAATCTTTCCTGTACTTCAAGGTAGAGGTGAACAGGGAGGAATAAAGAACCAGCCCACATCCCTTCACCAAATCAGGTCCTTCAAACCACAGGTCCACCAAGTCAGGGAAAGTTTGAATCAGTCATGTTTTGAATTGAACCTAAAACAACATGGAAGTCAATGTTTTCTGCACAAGGTATTACTGGGAGATCTACCACCAAGCCAGGAAGAGGGATTCAGCACAGTACTAGTGGGGACACTGATTAAAGAAAAATGTAACAGCTTCATGTTTGAATACCTCTGAGAACAAACCAGGTATAGTAGCCTAACCTCTAGCGCAGAGGAAAATTCCATAATGAAATTCTGACAAATTTTAATAGCTCAACTTGGGGAGCTTTATATGTTGTTCCCTCTGGAATACCTTTCTCTCATCCCTGAAATACAAACTAATGAGTAACAGGAAAAAAATTCAGGGACCGTCTTACATTTTGCTTTGGGTATAATCTCTGTAATGGAATTTAGTAAGATCTAATAATGTCAGATACCCCCTAAGAATGGGGTTCATTAACTTTGCTGGAAGCCTTCCTTCATTTTCCAATGCCTTTTACATTTGTAAAATAATTTGTACATCATCTGCTTTCCCTGTTCCACTACCATTTTTTCTTTGTTTTTTTGCATTCAGGTGAGGTACTTATAGTTCACAAATGTCTTTCTCATGATAGGATAAGAACAAAACATTAGCCCCCAGAGATTCCTTTATCAGCAGAAAACTTGGCACCCTTTGTCTAAAGAAAGCCTATCTTCTAGATGAGAAATATGTAAGTATTCTTGCTTTAAATCCTTCACTCTTCTAAGATTACTTCTTAAACCTCAACTGTCTCAGCATGGTTATTCATATTCACAATGGACTTTATAACCTCTTGGGAATTTAAATTTCCTTTGCTAAACCTCAATTTTCGTAAGCAGATCCTCAGCTTTTACATCACTGCCAGGTTCTGTCTAAGGGTAATACTTCATTTTAATAAACTTTAATTGCTACATTAATCCAGTTCATTATCCATGTGAATTGCCATTTACTGCTCTTTTAAAAATCTTTCCATCGGACTTTGCGTACACAGCCTGTAAACAAAGGCAGCTGCTGAATTTGTTCAGACTATTACCATTTGGGATGTGCCATCCACCTTTTGTTCCCAAATTAATTAGGGAAGATGAAACTGCTTACTTCACAATTGACAGAACTAGCGTCTATGCAGGAGATGCCTTTACAGAAAGTAGATCATTTACTCCCAGAATCGCCGATCTAATGCAACTTCCTGTGTTTTCCAGGTGTGGTAGTGATCAACTATTCAGAGCCAATTGTTTCTAGGGGATGATAGATCAACTCTTGATGATATTGCCCACACTATAAATTCTCTTTCCCCTCTGTATAGTAAACTTTAATCAGACACTGGGGATGGGGAATGTCAGGCAATTCTACCTGATTTGAAACATCCAAACTAAAAGCAACTACACATCTGCCTACTGAAGGGGATGGCAAATTTGTCCATTGAAAGTCATTAAGGACAACCAGCTCTCTGAACGGGACTGTAAATTGCATTTTGGACAGCAATCCTTATGAGAATGAAAATATTGTTTAATGAAATTGATTAAAAATAAAGGCATCCAGAAATAAAATCATGGCGAATAATAAAAGCTCCAGAGTAACATCTTTTTCTTGAGTCATGTTTAAGGGATAGCCTTAATCAGAAAAAATCAGAATCAGTATTCAGAGAGCATTTTTCTCTTTAAAGACCAATAACCTCCTTAACCATCACAGTACTCTATTATCACTCAGGGTTTTGATAAGATGTCAGAGGATTCTAACCATGGTTCCTTAAGTTACTATGGCTAGCTCTTAAAATGTGTATGAAAATGTCATTTTATTGGCTCATAGCTTAGTTATAGAGATGAAACGCTCATCTCCTTTTCTCTTTCCTTCTCCTATTAAAAAACAATCAGATCCAACCATGGGGGCTTGATGGATTGTAATAGAAGGGGGACTCTAAGCATGTGGAGGGCAAGAAACAATACAAAATGCAGGATAAGGTTATTGAAAAGAAACAACTGTTTTCCTATTTTTAGCAGGCTGGCTGTATCATTCCAAAATCAAAACCTTTCTTGATGGAGAAGCACTAATACATGATGATTCTAAAACTTTCACCCAGCCCCCGAGGAGGCAGCCTAAAGCTCAACTAGTAATGTATGATCCTCTTTCATTTTTTCTTTACATTTTATTACCACAATTGACTTTCTTTCTCCTTTTCTCTTTCTGGTGTAATATATTGTGCAATATCACCACCTAGCAATAAAGAATACCAAAGAAATCTAAGTGTTCTGTAACTGGCTGCTTGGTTGGCATTATGTTGCCAGAGCTCAGCTCAGTGTTACATATGGTAGAAATTACACACATTTTATCTGCAAAACACGTGAAAGGGTGACACTCAGTTTTTAGTAAGTGCCAGGAACCCTGGGAAACTCATCAGCACTTGAGGACTGGGTAATAGTAAGAAAAGACCTTGCACCAAGAAAGTAAACACTCTTTACGGTGGCCTCATCCCAGGAGAAATGACTAATAGCTTGTTATTTACTATCTATTTGGAATGACAACAAGGTTTTTCCTTCTTTTCTCTGTCCAGGCAGTTGGTCATGGCTATCGGAGTGCTGTTTTAAGAAAGGTGCTTGGGAAGGTCAGGGTTTAGCGAGAAATACTATCGTAATTGGTTAGTGATGTTTGTGATTGGCATCTGAAGAGAAGTAAGAAGTGTGTGTCAAGTGACTGCTATTAATAGATATCATGGCCTTAGCTTTCTTTTGTTTACCCATTAATCAACTTTATAATTCTTAGTCCTAGCCCCTCCTGAGAGCAAAATGAATGCCTTATGTCTTAAGTCTCCCTGAAGCTCTACAAAGTATAAACATCCCAGATACTGCTGGGATGTCAGCAGACCTAGGCTGAAAATCGTTTGGACATATGTAAACAGCTAATGGGAACAGTATAATTGTAAAACTTGGGAGATGCACTAAAATGTAAAGAACAGAACCAAAAAGGATAGGGTGTAGAAAAATGAGTATAGACATTGGAAACAGGTGAATAATTTTGGTTAGGGTTGATGCTAATAAACATGGAAAGAAGGAGAAAAAAATACGGAAAAAAAATCCATGTTAAGTCTATTCTTTTTATGAGAACAAGAGTAACAAATAAGTGGACATATGTGGAAAAGGGTTGGCTTATTCACAGTGTAGTGTCAGAAATGAAATTATATTAGGTTAGAGGCAAAGCACATTTCTAACTGTCCACAAGTGTAATTTAAACCTTAAGGGTTATTTGTTAAATTCCTGACAGCTTGCATGTATCACATTGTTCTATTATTACTCTAGAAGATGATAAAATTCTAGAAGTCTCTAAAACAATTTTCATAGTTTTTAAATCCTAGTAATCTCAGAATTTGTTTTCCTCTCATATAGTATTAGTCTATACTTTTTACATCTATATCTATTTGATTACTTAAACAAAGAGTAAGACCACTGCAGAAGAATATAATGTGTTTAATCACAATCATTATTTGTCCAAAGTGTACTCAATTGGTTTTGAATGAAAAATAAGCTCTAATGCCTTAAGGTGACCACTGTATGTAGTACAGTGCACCTTGAATGACACTCTTTCTGCTTACTTTTGCTAATAACAAACCACTCGAAAACTTAGTGGCTTAAGACAGGGACATGTATTTCATCCATGAGTTTGCATTTGGCTAGTGCTCAGTGGAAACAGCTTGTTCCTGCTCTACTCCGTCAGCTAGGGTGGTTCCAAGGGTGGAGGATAGAATAGTCTTAAAGCCTCACTGGCTATTGGCTGCGATCTCAGCTGGGAATGTGGCCAGATGCATACCCATGATCTTTTCGTGGCTCCCTCACAGCATGGTGATTGAGTTCCAAGGGCAAACTTCCATGAGGACTAGGAAGTGAACTGGAGAATGTTGAAGAATTTTTTAACGACTTAGCCTTGGGAGTCATATAGTGTCACTTCTGCTGTAGACACAGAGCCACCCAGGTTCAAGTGGAGGGAATGTAATCCCCATCTCTCAATGGAGGAATGCCAATGTCACATTGAAAGAAAAGCTAGTTGGGTGGGATAGATAGGTACCTTTACCTTTAGAAAATAAAATATGCTATAGTACTAATTATGTACCACCTTTGGGAAGATGGATAAAATAATCACTCAATTTTCTTTTTTTTTTGTATTTTATGGCTCATATGAGGAATACAAAATGAGACAGGTTAAACCAAGTGATTTGGATATTGGCTAAAAGTGATAACACAATGCCTAACACTCAGCAGGAACTCAATAAATTCTTCTCCTCCCAGTTAATAAAGTCATATCATTTTAATGGTGTTACCCAGGGTTTTGTGAAACCCAAGAACTGAAATTAAATTTTAGTTATGTTTTAGACTTACATTAATTCCCTCAAAAATCTCTTTTAATGTGCTAACTTTATTATATCTGGGAAATAGTTCATTTATCATAGAATCTCATCTTATGGAATATGAAGTAGCATGGAGACATTAGCTTGTGTTTTGTAACTGAAAACTCAAATGTCTCTTAGTGTATTAAGGCATAAGGTATCAGTTGGGAAATAATAGGGGAGAAAGAGCTGCACAGTAATTTTTAAAAAACCTAACGTTTCCAAGTTCTCATAGTTTATCAAGATGATATAACTGAATCTACATGGTGTTTATTGTCAAAATCACCTAGATTTAAAAGTTGACTGGCATTTTGTAGTTATGACATTAAAAATAATCACAATAATAGTAATAATAGTTAACATTTATGGAGTGTTCATTCCTAGCTAGATATTTTGCTAAGAACTTTGCATGTAAAATCTAATTTATTTCTTTTAGTAATTCTAAGGTAGAAACTATGGTTATTCCCACTTACAGATGTTACACAGTAATGGAATTGGTATTTGAACCTATTCTGTTTCATACAAACTTACCTTCTATGCAAGTTTCTCAAATTTCTTGAGTGTCCTTATCTATACAATAAGGATATCATTGTTAAAGAAATATAAATGAGATCATATATATGAAAATTATAGTACATAGTAAACACTTTATTGTTAATTTTATTTTCTCTTTAGGGACAAAGGAGTCAGTCATAGCCTAGGTGGCCTAGGTACTAACTCTATCTAGCTACTTATGTTTGTGTCTTATATAGTTATAGATAGCCAGGGTTGAGAGAAGCCTTAGATGTCACTTTTTACCACCTGTTTTGAAGCTGAAGAAACCTGACGTTTGGAAGGTCAGATGGATTACCCAGAGTCATAGAGTTAGCACATGGCAGAGCTGAGATCTAACTCTATCACTAGTGCTCTGCCAGTATATAATGCTGCCCTCTCGTTTCTTTAACAAGTAATCGTATTACAAGAACACAAAAAATAAGCTGATAATGAGATGCATGAAACTTGCCAATACTTTGTTTTATATTGATGCTTTTATAATTAAATTTAGTATTTTATTAAATGATTATTAGTAGTACATATTTATAAATATTTCCAAATGCCTAAAACTGAAATTTCATGCCATCCTCAATGATTAAGTTACTAGGCAGTAACTCACCCCGCTAGGGTTAATTATTACACCTAATAACATTCATGCTGGAAACTCCTGCTTAGACTAATTACTCTCATAAATCTCTTTAGAGAAGTGTAAAATTCTCATTACTTAAATGATAAAACAACTAATCTACTAATCTTTGCTCCTTGTCCCTTCGAGATAATAAGATTGCCAAGGTTGCTGGAGTTGAATGATATTTTAAGGTAATTAAAAGTGTTGAAAGAACCAAGGGCCTAACGAGCTCACAGTGATGTCTGGAAACTAAGGGAGAACAGAAATTGTAGAATAAAAAGGAATGTGGAAAATTCACCCTTAAATTTATAAAGGGATTCTTTTCCATTTTAACCTGATTTTTAAACTTTTGTTGCGGAAGGAGGTCCTTGAACATGTGGTTAAATTTGCCATCATTTAAAACTACACTAAATACTTAAATTTTTCATTCATTTATTTATTCAACAAGTACACATTGGAACTGAAGAGGAAACTATCAACAGGACTTCATCATTCACCTCACAGAGCTTGCGGTCTAGTACACACGTGAGTAAACGATTTAAATATTGTAAGCCTTGAAAGGCTTTTTTAAGGCGGTGCGACTCCATTTCACTGCAGCATTTTTCATCCATTGCCACTGCTGGTGGCTCACAAGTACCACATGGCTTAGCAGAATCACCCAGCCCCCAAAAATGAGTTATTAACCTTCGGTACACCCCATGTACCTATTTGTTCATTGAAACGACCATTTCAGAGGTATATCAGTCCGGGTCCAAGCAGGAGAGAGAAACCACACCTGTTATTTGAACAGAGAAAATTTAATATAAAGAATGGATCTGGGCAACATAGTAAGACCCTGTCTCTACAAAAATTAAAAAAAAAAATTTAGCTGCACATAGTGGCATACACTTGTAGCGCTAGCTACTTCAGAGGCTGAGATAGGAGGATCTCTTGAGCTCAGGAGGTCCATGTGGCAGTGAACTATGATTGCAGCAGCCTGGCATGGGAGGGAGCAGGGCGGGAGAGAAAGAGAGAGAGACAGAGAGAGAGAGAGAGAGAGAGAGAGAGTGGAAGAGAAGAGAAGGGAAGGGAAGGGAAGGGTAGGGAAGGGAAGGGAAGGGAAGGGAAGAGGGAGGGAG
>NW_012120709.1:9956416-9963451 GCF_000951035.1 Colobus angolensis palliatus
GAGAGGGAGAGGAGGGAGAGGGGAGGGGGGGGAGAGAGAGAGAGAAAGAGAGAGAGAGAGAGCGAGAGACCGAGACCCTGTTTCAAAAGAAAAGAAAAAGAATGGCTAAGTAGGTTGTAAGTAAGTTGTCAATACATAACTAAAGTGGTGAAAAGTTGGGTGCTATGGAGATGGCTACTGCAGAAAGCAGCTATGCTACCACCCCTGGGGCTGAAAGAACACAGGTAACAGGTTGGAACTACGAAAACTTCTAAACTTGAAGAAGGGACCCTGTGGGGTCCCAGATCTCCAAGGAGAGGGTATGACTTTGTTGGTACTGATGTCTGGAGGTTTTAGGGGGAGGCACGATGAAGCTTGTTCTGTAAGTGTTGGAAAAAGGAAACACCAATTCACCTATTACTAGGAACTGTTGCTGCTGAGATGAACATTCCTGAGGTGTTACTCACAGTAACAGGAAGACCACAGAAAACCAGGAACACACAGAAAAGAACATGTGCTCTTTCCTTCTCCAGTCTTGCAGTCCTCTGCAGGCCCCCTACTGGCAGAGTCTAACAGGACCAGCCGGCAAAACAGAAATGTGGTTTTCTGAGTCCCAGCTCGCTTCGAGAAGCAAAGTAGTAGTCCTGAATGAGTTTGGAACCAAAAGGCAATAATTTAATAACTAGGGCAAATGGGAAGCAAACAGAGTGGGCCCTGGACTCTGCTATCTTCAAAACATCTTATCCAATGCCTGAGAAATAATACCTTAAACTCCCTTCTGTGTAGTTCTGTGAGGGTGAGTCCCCCTCCTATGTGGGGAAAAAGGCCACTAGGAGGGAATCTATGTGGACATGTTTATCCTCTAGCCTTTATTATTCCCTCTCTATTATGAGATAATACACACAATTATCATAATATCTACAGATGCATTTAGGATATCCTTCCTTTCTGGCCTCTTGGCCAATATCTCTTCATGGGGAAATGGTATAATATTTGGAGATGTTCCTAGACTCTACTGACTCCTTTGGTTTTGCCAACAGCATGGTAAGAGTTATTGTAGGTGATATGGTTTGAATATGTGTCTGTGCCCAAATCTCAAGTTTAACTGTAATCCCCAATGTTGGGGGTGGAGCCTGATGGAAGTGATTGGATCATGGGGGCAGAGTTCTCACGAATGGCGCAGCACTATCCCCTTGGTGCTGTTCTTATGATAGTGAGTGAGTTATCATAAGATCTCATTGTTTTAAAAGTGTGTAGCATCTCCTTTCGCCTTTCTCCTCCTCCAACCATGTGAAGTGCTTGCTCCCCCTTCGCCTTCTGCCATAACTGAAAGTTCCCTGAGGCCTCACCAGAAGCTGATACTGCCAGGCTTCCTGTACAGCCTGTGAACCATAATCCAATTAAACATCTTTACTTTATAAATTACCCAGCCTCTGGTATCTATTTATAGCAATGTGAGAATGGACTAATACAGTAGGGATACATAGTACCTTTCCTTTCTACTAAGGGAGCCTCCAAAATGACTTTTTGCATGGTATTGACTGAGAAATTGGTCAGCCGCTGGCTGTTTTCTTTGGGAGAGATATAGTTCTGGGAATTAACTAGGATAGCTAAGAATGTGATTTTTAGAAGGAAGGATGAAAATAATGAATTAGGCTCAGAGGATGGCATAGAACGGTTCTTTAGGGGAAAATACAGACATTGTAGAGCAATGGTTTGCATTCATCTTTTTAAACTTTTATGTTTACATACTAAAATGTTGGTGGGTATGCTCAAGAGATCAAAATATTAAAGTACTCCAATACCACACATCAATAATCACAACTCTACAACTTAATAGCAGGGTTTCAAAATGTTTACAAAAGCATTTATAGTAAACCTAATAGTCACGAATTGGCCCTTCAGCATCATGTAACTGTTTAGGTAAAATTATTTACTGCCTTGAGCACACTGTATTATATTTTCCTGTATACTTCAGATAACTTGCCCCCTTCCCTTGGTGCCAGCTGGCTGCTATGCCACACTTCTAATCTAGTCATATTAGGTTGTACCTTGCTTTACCTGCACTGCAGGTGGCATTCAGGCTAATGCTCCAGCTCACAGGCATCACCATTAGAGTTGTTTCCAAACATAAGACAGAGTCCAAGATGGCCGAATAGGAACAACTCTGGTCTGCAGCTCTCAGCGAGATCGACACAGAAGACAGGTGATTTCTGCATTTCCAACTGAGGTACCTGGTTCATCTCATTGGGACTGGTTGGACAGTGGGTGCAATTCACAGAGGGCAAGCTGAAGCAGGGAGGGGTGTTGCTTCACCCAGGAAGTGCAAGGGGTCAGGGTATTTCCCTTTCCTAGACAAAGGAAGCCATGACAGACTGTACCTGGAGGAATGGTACACCTCTGCCCAAATACTGTGCTTTTCCCACAGTCTTAGAAACTGGCAGACCAGGTGATTCCCTCCTGTGCCTGGCTCAGTGAGTCCCATGCCCATGGAGCCCTGCTCACTGCTAGCACAGCAGTCTGAGATTGACCTGCGGGGCTGCAGCATGGCAGGGAGAGGGGTGTCCGCCATTGCTGAGGCTTGAGTAGGTAAACAAAGTGGCTGGGAAGCTTGAAATGAGCAGAGCCCACCACAGCTCAGCAGGGCCTACTGCCTCTATAGACTCCACCTCTGTAGGCAGGGCATCGATGAACAAAGGCAGGATTCAACTTCTGCAGACTTAAACGTTGCTGTATGACAGCTTTGAATAGAGCAGTGGTTCTCCCAGCATGGCATTCAAGCCCTGAGAATGGACAGACTGCCTCCTCAAGCAGGTCCCTGACTCCTGTGTGGCCTGACTGGGAGACACCTCCCAGTAGGGGCCGACAGATGCCTCATACAGGTGGCTGCCCCTCTGGGACGAAGCTTCCAGAGGAAGGGTCAGGCAGCAATATTTGCTGTTCTGCAATATTTGCTGTTCGGAAATATTTGCTGTTCTGCAGCCTCTGCTGGTGATACCCAGGCAAACAGGGTCTGGAGTGGACCTCCAGCAAACTCCAACAGACCTGTAGCCGAGGGGCCTGACTGTTAGAAGGAAAACTAAAACAGAAAGGAATAGCATCAACATCAACAAAAAAGGACATCCACACCAAACCCCTATCTGTAGGTCACCAAAATCAAAGACCAAAGGTAGATAAAACCACAATGACGGGGAGAAACCAGAGCAGAAAAGCTGAAAATTCCAAAAACCAGAGTGCCTCTTCTCCTCCAAAGGATCGCAGCTCCTTGCTGGCAATGGAGCAAAGCTAGATGGAGAATGAGTTTGATGAGTTAACAGAAGTAGGATTCAGAAGATCGGTAATAATAAACTTCTCTGAGCTAAAGGAGCATGTTCTAACCCATTGCAAGGAAGCAAAAATCCTTGAAACAAAGGTTAGATGAATGGCTAACTAGAATAAACAGTGTAGAGAAGACATTAAATAGAATAAACAGTGTAGAGAAGACATTAAATGACCTGATGGAGCTGAAAATCACAGCACAAGAACTTCATGATCCATGTACAAGCTTCAGTAGCTGATTTGATCAAGTGGAAGAAAGGATATCATCGATTGAAGATAAAATTAATGAAATAAAGCTAGAAGACAAGATTAGAGAAAAAAAGGGTGAAAAGAAATGAACAG
The DNA here is from genome assembly GCF_000951035.1 of Colobus angolensis palliatus. NCBI lineage: Eukaryota > Metazoa > Chordata > Mammalia > Primates > Cercopithecidae > Colobus > Colobus angolensis. The sequence continues at coordinate 9,960,056 of NW_012120709.1, forward strand.
AGACTCCAAGAAATATGGGACTATGAAAAGACCAAATCTACATTTGATTAGCGTACCTGAAAGTGAAGGGAAGAATGGAACCAAGTTAGAAAACACTCTTCAGGATGTTATCCAGGAGAACTTCCCCAACCTAGCAAAGCAGGCCAACATTCTGATTCAGGAAATACAGAGAACACCACAAAGATACTCCTTGAGAGGAACAACCCCAAGACACATAATTGTGAGATTCACAAAGTCTAAATGAAGGAAAAAATGTTAAGGGTAGCCAGAGAGAAAGTCTGATGGGCTTCCCTTTGTGGGTAACCCGACCTAACAGTGAATCTCTCGGCAGAAACCCTACAAGCCAGAAGAGAGTGGGGGCCAATATTCCATATTCTTAAAGAAAAGAATTTTCAGCCCAGAATTTCATAGCCAGCCAAACTAAGCTTCATAAGTGAAGGAGAAATAAAATCCTTTACAGATAAGCAAATGTTGAGAGATTTTATCACCACCAGGCCTGCCTTACAACAGCTTCTGAAGGAAGCACTAAACATGGAAAGGAGCAATTGGTATCAGTCACTGTAACAACATGCCAAATTGTAACGACCATCGATGCTATGAAGAAACTGCATCAACTAAGGGGCAAAATAACCAGCTAACATCATAATGATATGATCAAATTCACACATAACAATACTAACCTTAAATGTAAACGGACTAAATGCCCCAATTAAGAGACACAGACTGGCAAATAGGATAGAGTCACAATCCATCGGTGTGGTGTATTCAGGAGACCCATCTCATTCGCAGAGACACACATAGGCTCAAAATAAAGGGATGGAGGAAGATCTGCCAAGCAAATGGAAAGCAAAAAACAGCAGGTGTTGCAATCCTAGTCTCTGATAAAACAGACTTTAAACCATCAAAGATCAAAAGAGACAAAGGCCATTACATAGTGGTAAAGGGATCAATTCAACAAGAAGAACTAACTATCCTAGATATTTATGTACCCAATACAGGAGCACTCAGATTTATAAAGCAAGTCCTTAGAGACCTACAAAGAGACTTAGACTCTCACACAATAATGGGAGACTTCAACACCCCACTGGCAATATTAGACACATCAATGAGACAGAAGGATAACAAGGATCTCCAGGACTTGAATTCAGCTCTGCACCAAGCAGACCTAATAGACATCTACAGAACTCTCCACCCCAGATCAACAGAATATACATTCTTCTGAGCACCATATCACACTTATCCTAAAATTGACCGCATAATTAAAAGTAAAACACTCCTCAGCAAATGTAAAATAACAGAAATCACAACAAACTGTCTCTCAGACCACAGTGTAATCAATTTAGAACTCAGGATTAAGAAACTCACTCAAAACCACACAACTACATGGAAACTGAACAACCTGCTTCTGAATGACTACTGGGTAAATAACAAAATGAAGGCAGAAATAAAGATGTTCTTTGAAACCAATAAGAACAAAGACACAATGTACCAGAATCTCTGAGACACATTATAGCAGTGTGTAGAGGGAAATTTATAGCACTAAATGCCCACAAGAGAAAGCAGGAAAGATCTAAAATTGACACCCTAAATCACAGTGAAAAGAACTAGAGAAGCAAGAGCAAACAAATTCAAAAGCTAGCAGAAGGCAAGAAATAACTAAGATCAGAGAATAACTGAAGGAGATAGAGACAAACAATCCTTCAAAAAAAAAAAATCAGTGAATCCAGGAGCTGGTTTTTTGAAAAGATCAATAAAATAGACAGACAGCTAGCCAGACTAATAAAGAAGAAAAGAGAGAAGAGTCAAATAGACACAATAAAAAATGATAAAGGGGATATCACCACTGATCCCACAGAAATACAACCTACCATCAGAGAATACTATAAACACCTTTACGCAAATCAACTAGAAAACCTAGAAGAAATGAATAATTTCCTGGACACTTATACCCTCCCAAGACTAAACCAGGAAGGAGTTGGATCCCTGAATAGACCAATAGCAGGCTCTGAAATTGAGGCAATAATTAATAGCCTACCAAACAAAAACAGCCCAGGACCAGACAGATTCACAGCTGAATTCTACCAGAGGTACAAAGAGGAGCTGGTACCATTCCTTCTGAAACATTCCAAAAAATAGGAAAAGAGGGAATCCTCCCTAACTCATTTTATGAGGTATTCTGATACCAAAGCGTGGCAGAGACACAACAAAAAAAGAGGATTTTAGACAATATCTCTGATGAACACTGATGCAAAATCCTCAATTAAATACTGGCAAACCAAATCCAGCAGCATATCAAAAAGCTTATCCACCATGATCAAATCAGCTTCATACCTGGGATGCAAGGCTGGTTCAACATATGCAAATCAATAAAGGTAACCCATCACATAAAGACAGCCAGTGACAAAAACCACATGATTATCTCAATAGATGCAGAAAAGGCCTTTGACAAAACAGCGCTTCATGCTAAAAACTCTCAATAAACTAGGTATTGATGGAATGTATCTCAAAGTAATACGAGCTATTTATGACAAACGCACAGCCAATATCATACTGAATGGGCAAAAACTGGAAGCATTCCCTTTGAAAACTGGCACAGGAAAAGGATGCCCTCTCTCACCACTCCTATTCAACATAGTGTTGGAAATTCTGGCCAGGGCAATCAGGCAAGAGAAAGAAATAAAAGGTATTCAATTAGGAAAAGATGAAGACAAAATGTCCCTGTTTGCAGATGACACGATTGTTTATTTAGAAAACCCATCATCTTAGCCCAAAACCCCTTTAAGCTGATAAGCAACTTCAGCAGTCTCAGGATACAAAATCAATGTGCAAAAATCACAAGCATTTGTATACACCAAAAACAGACAGAGAACCAAATCATGAGTGAACTCCCATTCACAATTAGTACAAAGAAAATAAAATACCTAGGAATGCAACTTACGAGGGATGTGAAGGACCTCTTCAAGGAGAACTACAAACCACTGCTCAACGAAATAAAAGAGAACACAAACAAAATGGAAGAACATTCCATGCTCATGGATAGGAAGAATCAATATCATGAAAATGGCCATACTGCCCACGGTAATTTATAGATTCAATGCCATCCCCATCAAGCTACCAATGAGTTTCTTCACAGAATTGGAAAAAACTACTTGAAAGTTCATATGGAACCAAAAAAGACCCTGCATAGCCACGACAATCCTAAGCAAAAAGAACAAAGCTGGAGGCATCATGCTACCTGACTTCAAACTATACTACAAGGCTACAGTAACCAAAAAAGCATGGTACTGGTACCAAAACAGAAATATAGACCAATGGAACAGAACAGAGGCCTCAGAAATAATGCCACACATCTACAACCATCTGATCTTTGACAAACCTGACAAAAACAAGCAATGG
>NW_012120709.1:9966301-10023059 GCF_000951035.1 Colobus angolensis palliatus
AAGACTTGGAACCAACCCAAATGTCCATCAATGATAGACCGGACTAAGAAAATGTGGCACATATACACCATGGAATACTATGCAGCCATAAAAAAGGATGAGTTCATGTCCTTGGTAGGGACATGGAGGCAGCTGGAAACCATCATTCTCAGCAAACTATCACAAGAACAGAAAACCAAACACCACATGTTTTCACTCACAGGTAGGAGTTGAACAATGAGAACACAAGGACAGAGGGTGGGGAATATCACACACTGGGGCCTATCAGAGGGTGGGGGGCTGGGAGAGGGATAGTAGTTGGAGAAATACCTAATGTAAATGATGAGTTGATGGGTGCAGCCAACCAACATGGCACACGTATACCTATGTAACAATTGTGCACCTGTACCCTAGAGCTTAAAGTATGTATATAAAAGAGTTGTTTCCTCAGTCATAGCAAAAATACATTTTTACATATCAGTAAAAATTACAGTGCATTCTTTGTGCTCTCTCTTCCAACATGAATATGGGTAGGCCAGGTATTTGTTTTAGAATAGTCTCTTATCTTGTAAGTACTATATATGTGTTAGCTTAATAAAATATTGAGATAGTGAGTTATGGTTTAAGAAAAGACAATGGTAATTGCGTTGTGTCAGGAAATGGAAGAAGAGTAAGAATATATAACCCTCTTTCCAATTCAGTTCCTTGCACTCAGTGGTCTAAACTTTAGTTGCTCCTATCAGCTAACATTTTCATTTGGAAGTGACTATACTGAAACGATTACAGTAAGTTTGGCTTTGAAATATTCATGACAAATATAACAAAAATGGCACAATGATATAATCCTATTGGGATATCTATTACTAGAAATATGGCAATTGTAGTGAATAACTATATTTTATAAGCCCTCGAGGGTCAGCTACTTGGGAGATCATTTAATAAATAAAAGTAGAAGCAATAGATGGATTCTCTCTCAGTGTCATCTGTATTTCCTTTAGGTTTTCAATCACATATATGAAAATCAACCCAATCTACAGCCCTAACCTGCACATGTGATACAGTATACATCAGCCACACGTAGCTATGTAAATTATGAAAAAATAAAAATTTAGTTCTTAATTGCACTTGCCACATTTCACATGTCAACAGTCACATATGGTGGCGACCATATTGAACAGCACAGGTATTAGAACATTCCAACATTGCAGAAAAATCTACTGAATAGCGACAGATTGTACCTACAGTTAGGAACTCTATTAGGGCTCAGTTTGGGGTTTAATTATATCTAAAAGTCTTCTAACAGAGGCATGTGAATGCTAAACCAAAGAAGATAGGAAACAGAGGCAGTAATTAGTTTCTCTATCGCCACATTTAAAAGAGTTAAATTCTGCCATGGGGTGTTATCGTTCTCCATTATCATTAGTTTTAGTTCGGTGGGGTGAGATGAGAAGGCTCATCCCAAATGCCTTTTGAATATATAGGACCCTTAGAGTAGGAGGGATTCCAAGAGATCCGCCCAGAATCATCTTATCTGAAGTTTATATAACTTTAAAAAGGTGTATTGAGAGTAACTTACAAAGATTTTGCAGGATTCATGACTCATTTATCTGTAGTATCTACTTGGGTAACCTTCATTTTTCAGGAGTTAAACACTCAGCAGGAATGTACTTGTTAGAGACAATAACCACTGCTGCATCTCCAGGCAACATGGAAACAGTTAACGTGACCTGCAGATGTCAGAAGAATCAGCAGTCGCTTCTTTTGCCACATCCACCACAGATGGTTCTCTGGAGCTGATTACTTGGTACTGATGATGTGGTTTGTGAGAGGAAGGCAACAGTTATCTAATGAACATCTTAAACGTCACAACAACATTTAAGACACAATAAGAAAGGTAAGTAATCTTATTCCTGTTTTACAGATAGGAAACTGAGCCTCATAAAGTTTCAGTAACATGGCCAGGGTCTCATAGGTAGAAAGTGATTGCAAAATTTTGGGGGAAAGAAAAAGCAGCAGGGGGTGTTGCAGTACCTCATGCCTGTAATCCCTGTGCTTTGAGAGGCTGAGGCAGGAGGACTGTTTGAGGCCAAGGGCTTAAGACTAGCCCGGGCAACACAGTGAGACCCCCCCGTCTATAAAAAATTTAAAAACTAGCCAGGCATAGTGATGCATGCCTCTATTTCCAGACATAGGCTGGGGCAGGAAGATTGCTTGAACCCAGGAGGTCAAGGCTGCAGTGAGCTATAATTGCACCGCTGCACTCCAGCCTAGATGACAGAGCTAGACTCAGACATACACACACCCACAGACCAAAAAAGAAAAGGAAAAAAAGGAGGAGTGGGGGAGGCTTTTTTCCTCCATACCACACTATCTCCCAGAGGGAGAAAAGGGGCAGATCCTGGGGAATTTTTCCTTAAGGATTCACACCACCTCGTTCTGCCATCAGTTATGCTATTTTGGGGCATCTTGTGTCAACAGAGTGAGGATAAGTACTTTTTGAAAGCTGAAGAAATATTACACATAAAAATGTTTTTCTGCACCATCCTATCCCCCGTCAACACTTGGCTCTAAACGGCAGAGGGTGCCAAACTGGAGCAGCTGGGTCACTGTTGTTTGGCTTGTTCACAGACACCTGTGTAAAAAAAAACTTAGAGAAACATTGTTACTTCTCATTCCATCTGCCTTTCCTAACCTACCTTTTATTTTATTCATTATTTTATGTTTTTGTAATGTTTAATTGACAAAGAATAATTGTATACATTTATGGGGCGCAATGTGATGTTTCAATACACGAAAAGATCAAATCAGGCTAATTAGCATATTCATCACCTTTTCTTCTCTAAATTACAAATGAGTTGTCCAAGGTCAATGCTTAGAGGCTTTCTGCTCTTCCTCGCAGAGCAAGCATCGCATCTATGCCTGAGTTAGAGAAACTGCTAACTAGGGCTGCACAAAATCACAGAGACAGAAGAAACAGAGGTGAACACAGTGACCTCATTTATGATGCTCACAAGCTCCACAAATGCTCACGTAGAGCAACCACTATAGACATCACAGGAGCAGAGGCTGCCTCCTCTTTGAAGCTTATTTTTTGAATCTCCTGTGAAAAGGATAATTTGACAGGCCTAACAGCAAGCACCAGCTCCTTTGTGTACTGTTCTATGCCTTTGTAACACACATTCTACCTCTAGATATTGAAGTCATTTTATTTGAACCAGAATAAGACACCAAACAGGCACGAGGCTGTCATAAATGTCAAAATTCGAGAAAGAGTCTTAGAAATTTTTTATAAGCTTAATTTTTGTCTCCTAGAGTCTGAGCCCAGAACTCTAGATATATATTTCATAAAACATGATTTTCCTTTCTGATTTGCATTTGAAAGTTTGCTTTTAATGGACTCCTGTACAATTGCACAGTTCAGTATTACCCATGGGGCATGTGTGTGAAAAATTTCTACTGAGCTGCAGCATGAGAAGATGTATTATTTAGCAGCCACTTGTTATAATTCAGGTAGCTTTGTATAGTGAAAAACAGGAAGACAGAATTAATGAAATGCATAAATAAAACAATAAATTATAATCTGCGCAAAAGCTAATTTGCTAATTTGCTGTACAGTAAATGTAATGTCTTGATCCTATTGAAGCATATTATGTAGTGTCTTGTGAAATCTTATTTGCAAAATTAATTTAAATGGTCTTGGAACAGAGATGAAGGACTGTAAACAATGGTAGCAATAAATGGCAAACCTGTAAGTAAGGAGCAGCATTCAGCCAGTTGAGAGGGAAGGCTGTCAGTCTTGCCCGGCAGAGTGGAGAAGGTTAGTGGGTGAGGAAATAGGTGGGAAGGGAGGGTTTGTGAGTTAACTGAAGGTCACCAAAAAGCCAACAGTGAGGTAGATTCTCAGCATTTCATTCTTTCCTATTCCCAAACACAACTGTCATAACTTTTTTGTTTCTTTTTAGAACAGGGAGAATGAAAATCCTCTCTCTTTGCCTTTCTCAAGCATACTCTATATAGGCTTCCTCTGGCTGTCCTTCAGCCACTGGATCTCAGCCTTACCCAGAACCCAGTGTAGGGGTTTGGTACAGAATTCCTTTGGTAATCACACAGCCCTGCTAAGGAATCCTTTTTTGCTTAGGATTGGGATTGTGATGGTTGTGATGGTTAATATTGAGTATCAACTGGATTGGATTGAGGGATACAAAGTATTAATCCTGGTTGTGTCTGTGTGGGTGTGGCCGAAAGAGATTAACATTTGAGTCAGTGAGCTGGAGAAGGCAGATCCACACTTAATATGATGGGCACAATCCAAGCAGCTTCCAGCTAATATAAAGCAGGCAGAAAAATGTGAAAAGGAGAGATGGGCCTAGCCTCCCAGCCTGCATCTTTCTCCCACGCTGGATGCTTCCTGCCCTTGAACATCGGACTCCAGGTTCTTCAACTTGGGGACAGACTGGCTCTCCTTGCTCCTCAGCTTGCAGACAGCCTATTGTGGGACCTTGTGATCGTGTAAGTTAATACTTAATAAACTTATATATATATCTCCATCCTATTAGTTCTGTCCCTCTAAGAGAACCCTAATACAGGTGTTAACTGGGACATTGGTTTTATGCTTTGGTTTGACAAATATTTATGAGTACTTTATATGTATTAGGCACTGTCTAGAGTCTAGGTTTACAACTGTCAACACAACACTCTCCCTGTTCCCCGGTGTAGGAGGAATTCAGGTGTTTACAATATACTCTAGGTTCCCTAGCCAAAAACCAGCCAGTCGTCTTGCAAATTCATGCTTTCAGAATTAAAGGTGAAACAAAGAGTTTCAAAGAGTCTTTTTTTTTTTTTTTTTTTTTTTGTGACTATGCCTCTGAGGGCAACAGGTAACCCAAGGGTGATACCTGGGGCCACTGCCATCCTGAGTTAGGCAAACCCAGCATCACAGAATTAAGTAGATTAGAGTCTATTTGATAAGTGGAGACTTAGAAAACTGAGACATCATCAAGACATGAAAATTAATAAATATTTTGTATCCTAAGAGGTCTAGACCCCAAATATCCTCTATCTGTCCTGACATAATGGTCACATATGTGACCATCTTCCTCTACTGGATCTGTTAAAGGGTGGCTGTGGTACATTCTAGAGCTCCAGGAAGTGAGACACACCAGAGATTCCAGACATCTAAGCAGCATGCATTAACAATTATTAAGCTTCATTAGAGAACTCTTGTTTTAAGCTCAGTGTACTCCAGTCATTTTGTAGCCAGAGCAAGGCCTCATGCCTTGTAAAAACATAACCCAAGAGACACAATCACCTCAGGCAATATTTTGAATTAAATTACTAGAGTTCACACAGCTCTAATTTGCCATAAACCATATGCCCTCTGTGCAGGAATTTTATGTGGTAAGGATTTATGCCTATCATTTACAAAGACAGTTGATGGATTTTTTTAAAACCTAATTGACATATAGTTCAGCCACACTGTAATCTACATTTTAACTTTTTGTAGTCAAAGCTAGTGAACAGCTAAAATAGCCAAGGTCCATTCATGAGCAATTGCTAAATAAATAAACCCATCACTTTCTCAGCAAATGCTTCAATGAGCACTAGTAGTGTACACACATGATTTGGCATCTGGTAGAGATCCCTTCAAGGATATATCTAAGCAGTAGGACTGCATTTTCTTTTTTGGTCCATCACTGGTGTCTTGGAAGGTAGAAGGCTTTCATTAAAGGTTCATGTAACAAGTTTATTCTCCAGTCTTCATCAGAGAACTTCTCAGCAGCTACTAATGCTTCAGCACTTATGACTAGGTTCTTCTGAATGGAGAAGGTTGAGGTGGGCAAAGGCTGAAGCAGAATCTTCATCATTGTTCCCCTCACTTTGGTATCATCTCCTAAATAACCTTTACCTGGGATGACAGCCCCAGAGAAACCTGCACAAGATGGTGAATAGGCAATTGGATGGCTAACGTGGTGGGCTGCTCTGCTCCTGGACTAGGGAAATGGGCAAGGAGGTGAGCTTGAAATTCTTCCATTCCTAACCTAATCTCTGAGGGAATGCTTCAGGTAGATGTATAAGAATTGTGGAGATAAGGGAACCTTTATACATGGTTGGTAGGAATGTAAATTCGTATAGCCACCATGGAAAACACTATGGCAGTTAGTCAAAAATTAAAAACAGAACTACTATGTGATCTAGCAATCCTGCTTCTGGGTGTTTACACAAAAGACTTGAAATTGATATGTCAAAAAATATATGTGCTCCCATGTTCACTGCAGCACTATTCATAATATCCAAGTTATGAAACCAACCTAAGTGTCCGTCAACAGATAGAAAAAATGTGGTATATACCCACAAGGAAATACTATTTAGCTTTAAAAGTGAAGGAAAATCTGTCATTCGTGACAACATAAATGGAATTGGAGAACATTATGCTAATTAAAATAAGCCAAGGCATAGAAGGACAAATACACTTTCTCATATATGGAATGTAAAACAAACTCAAAGAAGCAGAGAGTAGAATGGTGGTTATAGAAGCTGAGGGGATGAGGGCAATGGGGAGATGATGGTCAGAAGGTTAAAAGCCTCAGTTAGAAAGGAAAAATAGAGGTTTTTTTTGTGACATATTACACAGTATGGTGAATGTAGTAAATAATATACACTTCAAAATTGCTAAGAAAAAATTGCAAATGTTCTCACCACAGGAAATATTTGAGGTGATAGATATGTTAATTAGCTTGATTTAATTATTCTACATTCTATTCATAAATTGTAACATCACTTTGTATCCCAAAATATATAAAACTATAATTTGTCAATTTACAACTAAAAATGAAAATTTTAAAACTAATTAAAAACTACTTTTTACAAAGTTTCAGTTACACAAGTTGAATAAGTTCTAGAGGGCTAATGCACGGCATGGTGACTACGGTTAACACTGTATTGTATACTTGAAATATATTGGGGGAGCCCGCCGACGACAGTTAACTTGGGTTCTTTTCTATTTCCCTAAGTGTCAGCTGGTCTGAGAAATAAAGGGAAAGAGTACAAATGAGAGAAATTTTAAAGCTGGGTGTTCAGGGGAGACATCACATGTCGGCAGGTTCTGTGATGCTCTCTGAGCCATAAAACCAGCAAGGTTTTATTAGCGATTTTCAAAAGGGGAGGCAGTGCACAAGTAGGGTGTGGGTCACAGAGATCACATGCTTCACAAGGTAATAAAATATCACAAAGCAAATGGAGGCAGGGCGAGATCACAGGACCACACAATGGGGCGAAATTAAAATTGCTAATGAAGTTTTGGGCACGCATTGTCATTGATAACATCTTATCAGGAGACAGGATTTGAGAGCAGACAACCTGTCTGACCAAAATTTATTAGGTGGGAATTTCCTTGTCCTAATAAGCCTGGGAGTGCTACAGGAGACCAGGACTTATTTCATCCCTTCGACTTCAACCGTAAAAGACAGCTGCCCCTAAAGGGGCTGTTCATAGGCCTACCCTCAGGGGCGCATTCTCTTTCTCAGGGATGTTCCTTGCTCAGAAAAAGAATTCAGTGATATTTCTCCTATTTGCTTTTGAAAGAAGAGAAGTATGGCTCTGTTCCGCTTGGCTTACCAGCAGTCAGAGTTTAAGGTTATCTCTCTTGTTCCCTGAACATTGCTGTTATCCTGTTCTTTTTTCAAGGTGCCCAGATTTCATATTGCTCAAACACATATGCCTTACAAACAATTTGTGCAGTTAACACAATCATCACAGGGTCCTGAGGTGACATACATCCTCCTCAGTTTACGAAGATGATGGGATTAAGAGATTAAAGACAGGCATAGGAAATCACAAGGGTATTGACTGGGGATGTGATAAGTGTCCATGACACCTTCATAATTTATGTTCAGAAATTGCAGTAAAGACAGGCGTAAGAAATTATAAAAATATTAATTTGTGGAACTAATAAATGTCCATGAAATCTTTACAATTTATGTTCTTCTGCCATGGCTTCAGCCTGTCCCTCTGTTCGGGGTCCCTGACTTCCTGCAACAGAAATATGCTAAGGGGGTAGAGCTTAAGAGTCCTCACCCCCCACCTCCCCACACACAGAGAGAGAAAGAGAAGATGGTAACTATGTGAGGTGATTGGTACGGTAATTAGCTTGACTGTGGTTTTAATTTCACAATGTACACATACAAAACATCAAGTTGTATACCTTAAATATAATTTCTATTTGTCAATTATACCTCAATAAAACTGAAAAAAAATTACTCTAATTCATGCAGTAAATAAAAAGACTCAGTGACACATCACTTTCATATCCCTGTTCTCCATCTCTACACTTGTTGTCATTATAAAATAGAAGACTAAAAAAAGGGGCCAGGCACAGTGGCTCACGCCTGTAATCTTAGCATGTTGGGAGGCTCAGAAAGGTGGATCACTTAAGGTCAGGGGTTCGTGACCAGCCTGGCCAGCATGGCGAAACCCCCTCTCTACTACAAATACAAAAATTAGCTGGGCCTGTGCCTGTAGTCCCAGCTATTCAGAAAGTTGAAGCAGGAGAATCACTTGACCCCGGGAGGTAGAGGTTGCAGTTAGCCAAAATCACGCCACTGCACTCCAACCTGGGCAACAGAGTAAGACTCCACCTCAAAAAAAAGAAAAAAGAAGAAGAAGATTATTAAAAGAATTGGAAATCAGAACAGAATTTCTACCTGATTAAATAGACCTTTTTTTCTGGTCAAAAACATTTTCTCTGTAGGAAATACAGTTTCTCTATTATGTTAATCTTACCCAGTCTGATCAGTCTTAGTGCTGGAAACCCCCTACACATGTGGAATACCTCCTAAAGACTTTTCACACAGAAAACATAATACTGAACTATTAATAGAAAGGAACTCAGACTTACAGTTTTAGCTCTAATATGTAAAAAAAAACTTGGAAGTTGTATTAAAGAAAAAATTATTCAGTGATATTTGTTAAAGCATATTAAAGAAGACCTTATTTAAGACCATTGTAATAGGCATGGGGCCACTGCAACAGGGTCTTGCAGTGGAGGAAAGAGATTGGACTCAACTGTGAACACAGCATGGGCAAAGTGGAAATTTACAGGGAGGGAGTGGTGGATGGAAGGGGCTAGTGGATGGAAATTACTAATAGGAAACATGTGTGATAAGGGGGACTCTGGCCAAACCAACTGAAAAGTATCCTTACAGGGTTAACAAGAATTACACACCAGAGTCCAGACAGAAATATAGTTATAATTAAGCATTAATCAGGCTGCACTTTGGCCCATTTCCTTGTAACTGAATCACGTAGCACTAGATACTGACCACTTACATCTCCAATGTTCCTACAGATAGGAGTTCTGATGTTAGAATCATAGGCTTTTATTTAAGAATTGCTTAAGATGTTCTTTAGATCTGGAATTCCAATGGAATGACTGATGTCAACCAGTCTGAGGACCTCCACAGAGAAACTGAATCAGCATGAGAATGTAGTTTTTTCATCTCTCAACCCATGACTTCACCCTGCACTCTGCAAACTGTGCCACTCTGCCACACTTTGGCCCACCTAAAATTCCTATTCCAAATTTTTTGTAGGGAGGCTGTTTTGAGGTTTCCTACTGTCTCTTCATTTGGCTGCCCTATGATTATTAAGCTCTTTCTCTGCTGCAGTCCCCAGTGTCTCAGTATATTCACTTGCTGTGCATCAGGCAAATAAGCCTATTATATGACCTGATAGGATTCTTGCTGAAGATATCCAGCATGATCAGATATTGTTGGGGTTGGGGAATTCTTGTTAAATTGGCTTAGCAAGGATGGCTAAAACTGGATTTTACCAGGAAGTGCACAGACGGGCAAAGGTTCAGATGGCTGAGTAAATTTGGCCATCTAGGATTAAAGAATCATTGCCAGTTGTCAATGCATCCTTACTACAAGAAAAAGCTGGACAAGTGAAAAACAAATGACTTACCTTGGACACATCAGAGAACTGAATTTGCAGAGAAGACAGCCATCCTGAAATCTGTTGAGACAGGCATATCCAGAACATCACAGGAGAGGTCTGCTTACCTGGGGCAGAAGCAGCTCGAGGTGAAACACAGGTGGGTGCACTTTAAATGGTAATTTTGGTGAATTGCTAAAGGCTGAGTGTGGATTACCTTGAGAATAAGAAACACTTGGAGGCTTCGGTCTCAGGTTTATAGGGTTGCCCTTCAGGAAACCCACCAGGTTCTCCTAATAATGATTTGAGAAAATTTCCCTGCACACCCTCCAGGGGGAGGGGAAGAGTAACCCTTGTGAAACAAGCCCAGAGTGTTCTTATAACAAAATCCTACTCTCCCGGAGAAAGGACTTCAGTCAGATCTATTTCTCTGTGATGACTCTCCCAGTTCTGCTCTTCTCAGTATATTGGCTTAATTCTCAAGCCAGCTGTTTTCATAATGGCAAAGTAACTGCTGCAGTTCCAGTGTTCACATCCGCGTCCTTTGCAGACCAGAGGAAGAGTGTCTTCTCCACTAGCGCTCTCAAAGAGCAAGAGATTTTCTCCCTACTTAGCCCCCTGAAACTCTCCCTTATGTTTTATTGCAACAAATTGGGTCCCAGACCCATTTGGAACCAATCCTTCTGCCTGAGGGAATGCCATGCGTTGAGTTTGTTAGTTTGGGCTTCTGGGAGTTGGGTAAGAGTTGGGGAATTACTTTCAAGGTGAGGGAAATATTTGAACAAATGTCCAGAAGCTTGCTCAAACTATTTCCCTTACCTTGAAAGTAATTCCCCAACTCTGGATGGGTGCGGTGGCCCACTCCTGTAATCCCAGCACTTTGGGAGGCTGAGGCAGCCAGCCCACCTGAGGTAAGTAGTTCAAGACCAGCCTGGCCAACATGGTGAAACCCCAGCTCTACTAATAGTACAAAAAATTAGCCAGGCATGATGGCAGGCATCTGTAATCTCAGCTACTGGGGACGATGAGGCAGGAGAATCACTTGAGCCCGGGAGGTGAAGGTTGCAGTGAGCTGAGATCACACTACTGCACTCCAACCTGGGTAATAGAGAGAGACCCAGTGTCAAAAAAGAAAGAAAGTAATTCCCCAACTCCTTCACTCACCTCTTCTCTCTGTCACCACATTCTCTTGCTCTCTTTTTTTTGTTTTGTTTTAGGTTTTTCCAAGAATATGTAAAATGGGACTTGGGGTTTAATTAAAATCAGAACAGGGATACATTAAACAAAAAATACTTTTCTGATTATCAATTTTTTTTTTTTTTTTTTTTGAGACGGAGTCTCGCTCTGTTGCCCAGGCTGGAGTTCAGTGGTGCGATCTCGGCTCACTACAAGTTCCGCCTCCCGGGTTCCCGCCATTCTCCTGCCTCAGCCTCCCGAGTAGCTGGGACTACAGGTGCCCGCCACCTCGCCCGGCTAATTTTTTGTATTTTTAGTAGAGACGGGGTTTCACCATGTTAGCCAGGATGGTCTCCATCTCCTGACCTCGTGATCCGCCCGTCTCGGCCTCCCAAAGTGCTGGGATTACAGGCTTGAGCCACCGCGCCCGGCCCTGATTATCAATTCTTGAGACTCAAAGCATGCCCCCAAACATTGGCTATCCAGCTTATTCCTGAGAGACATCAACCATCACAAAATGTTTTCACTCTGAACTATTCATACTTTTGTAGCAGAAAACAGAACAAAGTTCTGCAGACATCCTTTCTCTCTTCTTTCTAAAATGTATTCACAAACAGGGTCTTTTCATAGTTCAAAAGAAAAACAAACAGGTTTCTTTCTTGGCCAAATGGCCTGATACTCTCACCCTGGGATCTGACTTCTTCATAAGAAAGTTCAGGGCACCAAATCCAACCGGAAATTCCCAGGACAACAGTGGCTACTTAGCTATGAAGGGATGGATGCTTTAGTCTTTCTACGGGGGGGAGTAATTTTCCATGGATTATTATGACGGTCAATAGTCCCTGGAGAGGTAGGTGGGAAGGAGGATGAATGCAAAAGCTAAAGGGTCAAAGAAAACAATGAGGCTTTTATGAACAACTCATAGCAAGGCAGAATGGTCCAGTTTTACAAACCACCCACTGCAGACTCCAAACATGCACACCCAAAAACTAGAGGGGAAAGGAAAGAGCTCCTGGGGGATGAGGGGACACAAAACATGGTGACACAGAACAGCAGGCTCGCCTATGAACATTTTTCACCTTGCTAACACTGGAAGATATTTAACTAAAAAGTTGCTGTTCAAAATTGTACTGAAAACACATCTAAAAATAGGTCTGTTGTCATCTTAAACATAAAAGGTCACTTCTCAGATAAGAGGAGTGACAGATATTCTCAGATACCAACACGTGAGGTATCTTTGATGTAAATTTGAAAAATGGCCTGGTAGAGAAAAATAAAGGAAAGGAAGGAAAGAGGAAGACAGTGAGGGAGGTAGAGAGGGAAATTCAGAGTACAATAGGAAAGGCAAAAAAACTGGGAGGAACACGTATTTTAAGCCCATGCTTATCTATCCCAGCAGCCAAACAAAGCAGATTCGCAAAGGAAAAAAATGCAGTTTTTTTCTAAGAACATTCTGAAAATCAACTTCAAACTCAAAACATAAGAAACTGCAATCTGAGAACAACTATCACACTGCTAACCGGACTTAAACATGACTACTGAGACTGAGCACTCAAACGGGTCAATGCTCTTCAGAGGTCATTCTTAGGCATTATCTGACACAATACTATGATCAGGCCTTACCCACCAAGTCAAGGCTAAAGTGCCTCTGTTACTTGGTATGGACCTGCTCTAGGAGCAGAAAAAGTCACCTCGCTTTCTTGAAGTACAAGAGGACTCTGCCAGCAACAAGATGCAAGCAGGAAGGAGTGGCACAAGAAGAGCAAAACTGGTTACCAAGGGCTCTCTTCTGATGTACAGTGTTAAACATATCTGTACAAGGCCGGGCGCAGTGGCTCACGCCTGTAATCCCAGCACTTTGGGAGGCCAAGGTGGGCGGATCACGAGGTCAGGAGATCGAGATCATCCTGGCTAACATGGTGAAACCCCGTCTCTACTAAAAAAAAAAAAAAAACAAAAAAATTAGCCGGGCATGGGGCAGGTGCCTGTAGTCCCAGCTACTTGGGAGGCATCAACCCGGGAGGTGGAGCTTGCAGTGAGCCGAGATCACACCACTGCACTCCAGCCTGGGCGATAGAGCAAGACTCCGTCTCAAAGTAAGTAAGTAAGTAAGTAAATAAATAAATAAATAAATAAATCTGCACAAATGTGCTAAGTAAAAGAATGGGAAGATGAACTATAATACCAAAGACAGAAGACACTCCTCCTAGAGGAAAGAAGGGAAGGGGACCTCAAAACAGTGTCACAGGGTAAGGCTACCAGAGTTGCACAAACTGTGCTCTGTTCCGAGGGACAGATACCTCAAGGTAAAAGGGAAAGCAGCTCTCTTTTTATCATTTCCGCTTGCTGGTTTTAAAGACCCCAGGAACATGAATAGTGTTAGGCCCACCAAGCTTCTGTATCCCTTCCCCAGACTTCCCAGCCAGGCAGTTGTTGATAGTTGATCTTTGATTTGGGATAAAATTGTGAGGTATGAGGGTGGCTCTCAAAAAACCAACTAGGAAAGCCAGAGTTAAACTGTTTTCCTCTAAGGGCTGCTTAGCTCTACAGAAATACACCAAGAACCTTCAATCTAACCTGTTTAAGTGGGAAGGGGAACAGGAGACAGTTAAAGGCTTAGCTCTAGAATCACCTCCTTCAGGATTATTTCCCCGACACACAGATGGCTTCAGGTGCTCTTCTCCTTCCTGTTCCTCCATCATAGCACTTGACGGTGTTACATGGTCGGTGGCTTGTGTGTCTGTTTTTCTCCTAGTTGCTGAGATTGTTCATGCTACTGAATCAGCAGCATGTAGTGCAGCCACACTTAGTAAATGCTCCACATGTATGAGTTGAAGAAAATTGGTGAAATGAAATAACTTTAGCTTTAATGGTTGCGTCCTTGCTTGAGGATTACTGGAAATATTATGTCTGATCAGAAGCAGCCATTGACTCAGAATTGTTTTACATAAATCCTTCCCATTCCTCTCTTTCTTTTGTCTTCCACCTCCGCTTCCTCCTCTAGTACATGCAATGTATATTGGAAAATTCTAAGCACATCTGACTACTGATATTCAAGAGATTTGACCATAGAATTTTGGAAATAAATTGCTTCATTTTGGAGTCACATTGAATGTGAAAACCTGAGAATGCATATTTTTGGGCTGGCACCTAATCATTAATAGCTGTGCCTTCCCAAGCACTTCAGATTTCTGGATGAATACATGATTTATATATATTTGAATTGTAACTAGTGTAAAAGAGCCTCATCTGTTTTGATTCAAATTGCAGCCCTAACTCTTATCAGTTGTATGAATTTGAGTAATTTACTTAATTTCTCAATGCTGTTTCTTCATCCGTAACAGAGTTGTTGTAAAGATTTAATGAGATAATAAAAACACAGCATTGGGAATGATGCTGTGTGTAGTAAGTGCTCAATAAACCTGAATTTTTAATTCTATTATTATAGAGTAAAATAACGAATTCCACCATACACTCAAGGTGTCATGATTTTTAAATGTTTGTATATTAATTTGTTATGTATCCTAAAACTTGAATCATTTATGCTTTCATGCTTTTAAAAATTCATATTTTCATCTTGGTCTTTTCTCCATACATTCACCTATTAGATATTTTTAAATTTTATTTTTTCATGCATTTATTCATCCATGGCAAGGGTACATACCAAAGTCTTCACTCTTAAATTTTCTGTAAGTCTCTCGCCCTCTCTGCTATCTCACTGGTATCCTGAGGGCTGGTGGTCACTACCACCTTCCCAGCTCCCACAAAACAGAAAAAAAAAAAAAAAAAAGATTCAAAGAAGCCCTGGTTAAAAGAATAAGACAGAAAATTTGGAGGTTTGCCAGCAAAGTTGGATACATATTAGCTCATTTGATCCATTCAATAATCCTATGAATTTGACACTATTATTACCTCGACTTTACATATAAGGAAACTGAGTTAAAGAGCAGTTAGGTAGCTTGACCAAAGTCAAACAGAAAGTGGAAAAGAGAGAAATGAACTCCAGGTTGTCTGGCTCCTCACTTGTACAAAAATCATTTCATTCTTTTTCTGGAATGACTCATTATTCAGTTCAAGAGAGAGGCAGAAAAATAGATATAACATAGGTAAGTATTAAAAATATAGATTAATGAAAAATGCTCAGAAAGCAGAGAGGAAGGAATGGCCAACTGTCAGGGACATCCAGTCCTATCCTGAAGGATAAATGGATTTTCTAGGTGGAGAGGGGTGTGCAGACACTGTGGGCTATAGGAACAATGTGTGCAAAGACCAGGCAGGTAGAAGAGCCTGATTCAGTTTAAGGAATGCCAGAGAGCTGTTTGGATGTCTACACAGAAGGCGACATCGGAGACATGACAGTGGACACATACCCCAAAATATGGAACATTGGCATTTAAAAAAACAGCAGAATTAGGAAGGTCATCTCCACTTTACCCTCACACTTCTTCTCTGAAGTAGGTCAGAAGTCCATTATAGAGGTGCCCTCTTTAAACTCAGAATAAAGAAACATTCTTATCTCTGAAGACACAGGGACACAGAGAAGAGGTGGAACAAACAAGTCTTGCTAATGTTGGGACTCAGAAAATAACACCCCAAAAGTCTGGTGCTTTGACATGCTGAACACTTTGTTTATTTATGTATTTATTTTTGAGACAGAGTCTTACTCTGTTGCCCAGGCTGGAGAGCAGTGGCATGATCCAAGCTCACCACAACCTCCACTTCCTGGGTTTAAGCAATTCTCATGTCTCAGCCTCCCAAGTAGCTGGGATTACAGGCGTGTGCCACCACACCTGGCTAATTTCTTGTATTTTTAGGAGAGATGGGGTTTTTAGGAGAGATAGGGCCTGTTACCTGTCATGTGATGTTATGCCAGAGTCAGGCTGGACTTGGTATCTTATTGCTACAAAGGGTTTATTCTGTGAGTCTAAGGATCTCCATTTTAATGTTAATGCTGCCTCAAAAAAAAAAAGACATTTCGTATCTACTCTCTCTGAAGCCTGCTTACCTGGAGACTTCATCTATATAACAAGAACTTTGGCTTCCATAAGCCCCCTATTTTAGTCCCAAGCATTTCTTTTTGCTGATTTTAACTCTCTAGGCAAAGCATAACTCATTCAAGCAATTGAAAATCAGGAAATCTTTAAATCCAGCTAAGACCTGGAAGCTCCTGCTTTGAGATGTTCCAGCTTTCTGGGCCAAACCAATGTATTACTTACATTTATTGATGTATGTCTTTGCCTGTAACTTCTGTTTCCCTAAAATGTATAAAATCAAGCCATAACCCAACCACTTTGGGCCCATGTTCTCAAAGCCAACTGAGGCTGTGTCACAGGTCATGGCCCTTACATTTGGCCCAGAACAAACCTTTTCAAATGTTTTATGGTTTGACTTTTTTCATCAACACTGGAGCGAAGGCTAAACATACTTTATATTGTACTACAAGGGCTATAAATCCTGATAAGTAATCTATTGTCTGAAGAGGAAGCTGGTTGTGCAGTCTGTTGTTCAGAGTCTTTTAGGAAGCTTCTTTGTCAATCAATAACACTATTTGTAACTTAACCTCATTGGGTGAGAATTTCCTAAAATAGTAAAGTGATGTTACTATAGACATTTCTAATTCTTGATCCTGTTAAGCTGTGTTGTTGATACAGGTTAATATAGGAAGGGTCCCTCCTACCCCCAGATTTTTTTTAACTAAGAAAATATATTTAAAGCATTAGCAAAAAGTAAAAATTCTAACACTTAGCAATGTAAACCTATGTAAGTTTAAAATAGGGAAAGGTAAACATTAAGAAACAATTGCTTCAGTCCAGGTAAAATTTAGTACATTCAAGAACAAGGTTCACGGCAACAGGAATAGACAGGAAAGATGTAGTCAAGTATTGTTCAGAATATAAAACTTAGAGGACTTTATAGATTGAATGCGGAGGGTGAGGAGAGGGAAAGGGTGACCACCACAGCCAATTGGATGAATGATAAAGCTACTTACCAAGATACAGAATGGAGAAGATGAAGCAGATTTTGAGGAATGAACTTAATTTTGGATATACTGCTGTTGTTTGAAGAGACAGAAATGAAAAGTCACTCTCTCTTTATATATATATTTTGAGATGGAGTTTTGCTCTTGTTGCCCAGGCTGGAGTATATGGTGCCCAATCTTGGCTCACTGCAAGCTCCGCCTCCTGGGTTCAAGCAATTCTCCTGCCTCAGCCTCCCGAGTAGCTGGGAATACAGGCACGTGCCACCACACCCAGCTAATTTTGTAATTTTAGTAGAGACAGGGTTTCTCCATGTTGGTCAGGCTGGTCTCAAACTCCTAACCTCAGGTGATCCACCTGCCTTGGCCTCCCAAAGTACTGGGATTACAGGCCTGAGCCACTGCACTCGGCCTATATTTTTTACATTAATAAAAAATTAAGTGTAGTCGTTGCTGGGAGACATTTAATTGAGGAAGCAGTTGGGAACACCTGTCTGGAGCTCAGGATAGTAGTAAAGCCTGGCGGTCAAAGCGGAATAGAGATCAATGCTATGGCTCAGTGGATGGTAGCATCTGTCCTTGCCCTGCCCTTGCGGGACTGTAATGTAGTGTCTGTGTATTAAAGTTGCTAAAGCATTGAGACTTGTTCATTTTATTAATTCAATGAAACTAATCAGGCATCACCATGGTTAATAACCCTCCTTGTAAACCGCAGCAGGAAATTTTCTGATTCTAGGCAGAACACAATGGCTATACATTTTGCACTATGAATTATAGAAGAATGCAGAAATCCTATGCCAGCCCTTAACTGAGCAACCGCAGGAGGCCTAATTGTCTGCAATCCTGTTTCTTCCTCATGCTCGAGGTCTGGGAACTAATTTCAATTGCTGATTAAAATGGTCATTTCCTCCCTTGTATTTCAGTGTTCATAACTACATCCTTAGAATTCCACAAATTCCATGCAGTGTTAGGAGTGATGGAACTGCATAGTCAGGATAAGCCTTTCACCCAGTACTGAGGACACAGAGCTAATAATGAATAGGAAAGGATGCAAGGGGCATGCTGAAAAGTTAGAGGCTACAGTGGCTAGGCCAGTTTCACCATGACGTAGTAACTGTTGGAGTTCAGAAAGTAATACCCCAAAGTATCACGATATGGCATGCTGGACACTTTGAACTACAGTGAATTATAAGAACTTAGAAGCAGCGCCAGAACCAAGGGCTTTTCAATCTTCTATATTTCCCCCTAAGTAAAGGGTGGAAATCTCTCTCTCTGAAGTTCCAATATCTGAAGTTTGGAATACAATTGCCTTCAGTCCCCTCCCTGAAATTGTATTAATCAGAGAATATTAGATTCATGTTTCCGAAAGGAAGACTGAGGAATGTCACCACACCTAGACACTTTGACACAGGCTATTGTTTTCCAGTCCCATTCAATTTCCAAACAGAGTTACTTTACAAACTATAATTTATTCTCTGGGCTCGATCAATTATCCTGAAAATAACTTACTGCAATTCAAAATTGCTTATATTCCCCCATTTCCCTATCCCCTGTAAAGACAGTATTTAAGCATCAACCATTTGGCCTTTCTTTGAGTATCATACTTTGCTTGGCTCTTGTGCACACATTAATACATTTATGTGTCCTTTCTCCTGTTAATTTATTGCCAGTCTATTGCAGCAGACTTGAACCTTCAGACAGAGGAAAAAGTTTCCTTTGCCTCTAACATAACCAATATTCTAGCCAAGGGAAAAAAAAATTCTTCATTTTTCTTTAATGTTTACTTTAAGATAAAAGCCAGGAAGCTCCTAACATTTTTATGAACCTTAGAATCAAGTAAAAGAAGATCTTAAATTAAAGACTTCTGAAAAACTGAGGTTAAGTCCAGATGACTTATTTGACTCAGAGTCTTGAATAAAGCAACTAGTGGCAACCTCCAAAATTCAGACTCTTTCTGAATACTCTCACACATCCAAGGTCAAAGGAAAGAGCTTTAGCATGGATTTTCATTTCTTTCTCTCTATGAAACTGGATTTGTTACTTGTGATCAAAATTAAAGAGGTATTTACACTTGAAGGCCTAGAGGTCTTCTAAAAATATTGTCTGCAAGATTTTTATTTAACTCATTTTTAAACGTATTCATTATTGTTAAAATAGTAGAAAACGGATTAGATTAAAGGCAGATAAACTGAATTCTAACTTTAGCATTTATTCATTCATCTAAGCAACATGTTTGCAAATCTTTGTGATACTGGGCAAGTGATGGAACTTCCAATGTGCCTCAATTCTTCCTTCACAAAATGAGTGAGTGAGATTAGATGATGTCTAAGTTCATTCTAGCACCAATATTCTTGTATAAAATTAAAGATGAGCTCTATTGGGAAAATAATAGTCCTACTGAATTGTATTTATCTCTTAAAAGACCCAAATGTCACATAAATAAATAAAAAATGGTGTAATGGTGAAACATTAATAAAGATACCAAGTCAGAAAGAACTGAGCTTGTCAATAAAACCTAAAAAGTGGCAGATGCCATGCCTGTAATCCCAGCACTTTGAGAGGTTGAGGTGGGTGGATCTTTTGAAGTAAGGAATTTGAGACCAGCCTAGCCTACATGATGAAACCCCATCTCTACTAAAAATACAAAAAATTAGCCCAGCGCGGTGGCACACATCTGTAATCCCAGCTACTCAGGAAGCTGAGGCAGAATTGCTTGAACCCAGGAGGCAGAGGTTGCGGAGAGCCAAGATCACACCATTGCACTTTAGCTTGGGCAACAGAGTGAGACTCAGTCTCAAAAAAAAAAAAAAAAAAAAAAAAAAAAAAAAGGCAGACTCAAGGTAGAGCCAGGAGAATTCCAAAGCTTTTAGTCTGAAAGATGCTTAATTCATATGTCTTACAGTTGGAATTCTATTAGGAAAATAGAAGGGATTTTTGTATAGATTTTCTAACCCTGCCAAATTCTTAATTCTTAATAATAAAACAGGAGAAAATTAAAACAGAACCAGAGCTGAGACGAACATCAGAAACAGTTTTGCTTAACCATGTATTTTCTTTTCTCAACAATATTTCTATTCCACTGCAAGTTGTATTGTCATCTAGGTTATAACAATAACAAAAATCACAAACACTGTTTAGCACAGCTATATGCCAAAGAGTCTATTAAATGCTGTACACAGTTTCACACTGGATTTTCACAGAAATTCCCTAAAATAACCATTACAATTATCCCCACTTAACAGAGCAAGAAATGGAGACTTTGAAGTTCTTTTTTTTTTTTTTTGTTAGACGGAGTCTCATTCTTTCGCCCAGGCTGGAGTGTCAGTGGAGTGATCTCGGCTCACTGCAAGCTCTGCCTCCCAGGTTCGCACCATTCTCCTGCCTCAGCCTCCTGAGTAGCTGGAACTACAGGCGCCCGCCACCACGCCTGGCTAATCTTTTTTTTGGTATTTTTTAATAGTGATAGGGTTTCAGCATGTTAGCCAGGATGGTCTTGATCTCCTGACCTTGTGATCCACCTGCCTCAGCCTCCCAAAGTGCTGGGATTACAGATGTGAGCCACCACGCCCAACCTGAAGTCCTTTTAAGTAACTTGCCTAGGGACACACTACAGAGCTAGTAAGCATCAGAAATATAATTCAAATCCAAGCCTCTCTGTGCTTAAAGTCAGAGTTCTTGTCTCTATGTCATATTTCCTACTTTCTTTTCCTCGTCTCTACACAACAGTGGTTGCCATAATGATTAGTGCTGACTCAAAGGGAAAAGAGAGTTGTTCTAGGTGTGAATTATAGGCACATGGTGTCCTTAAGAGAACCTCGTGGCCAGGCATGGTAGCTCATGCCTGTAATTACCAGCACTTTGGGAGGCTGAGGTGGGTGGATCATGAGGTCAGGAGATCAAGACCATCCTGGCTAACACAGTGAAACTCCATTTCTACTGAAAATATAAAAAGTTAGCCTAGTGAAGTGGTGGGTGCCTGTAGTCCCAGCTACTTGGAAGGCTGTGGCAGGAGAATGGCGTGAACTTGGAAGGGGGAGCGTGCAGTGAGCCGAGATGGTGCAACTGCACTCCAGCCTGGGCGACAGAGTGAGACTCCATCTCAAAAAAAAAAAAAAGAAAAAAAAAGAGAACCTCATAAATAGTTGTTGGTTTGTCTGTGTAAATTGACTTCACCACAGAGCAATTCTGGAGATAAATTTACTGACTATAATTTTACCAGTTATTTAATCCAATATAAAATAGAACATCATTTCACATAATGAACAACACATGGGTAATGAGGTTCAGAACATAACACCCCAATATGTGACTATAGGAGACAAGAATATGCCACTCTAAAATATGCCTTTCTGGCATATTGATTATTTTGAGCTGGTTGTTTTGAGAAACTACAGACACATAAGCTCTGAAAGGCTATCCTTTTGTAAAGAAATGTACATTCATAGAGGAAATTTTCATTAGTAAAGTTATCTGTATCAGGAAGAAAGCTACTCTGAGACAACTTTTATCACCTGAGAGATATTTATCTGAATAACAAGGCAACTTTTATTCATTATACATTTCCCTACTTTACTCTCCCGGAATTTGTCTGTATCAGCCCCTAGAAACCACAAAATCCTATTTGTTTTTGCAGCTCAGAATGATATATAAAACTCAATCATCTGTGTGTTTCTTTGAGCCTCATATTTTTGTGGAACTCCTGTGTGTATGTTTGCAATTAAAATTGTTTTTCTGCTCTTAATCTGTCTTTTGTCAACTTTATTTGTAGACCAACCAAAAACTTCAAAGTCATTTTCAGAAACGAGGCAGAAATCTGGTCCATCATCTGGCCACATGGTCTTTTAGACCTCTCATTCTTCTGGGAAAGTAAAAGGTGATACATTTCTCACTATTATTTTTTTTTCTGTGTGATCCAGCCTTTCATGTGTAAATTAGGGACTCCTGCATGTGAATAGGTGTGGTGGGAAATAGACTGTTAGCTGTGTCTCCTGATCTGTAAGATTTGGATAACTTCCATAAACCACCATTTGAGAATATAATTCCACGCTTACTACTACAAAAATCTGAAAAATCTTGAAGTACTCACAGCCTTATGGTCACCCATAGCTCTGAACCTCAGCGTCCAGGGACTTAGGGGTGTTTATCTCAACATCATGTTCTCCTGGCTTTGTTTTATACCTCATTAGCCAAAGACATCAACTTCAGACCTTTCTTCATGTTCAACTTTAAAAAAGATCTTCTCTCATGGGCTTTTAAAGCTGATTATGCTAAAAATTTGGACAGGGGCTGACATTCGTGTTCATAAAATTTCATCAGCCACTTTGCTGCAGGGGATGTGAATTCACTGTTTTAAAATGCATAGTTCCTGCTCGGGTGGTTTCTCCATTTCTCCATTCCAGTTTTTTTATCCTTTTCTCCTCTGATCCTGAAATCCCTAGTCTTTTCTCATGTACATACCATATCAGTGCATACAGTCCTGAACTCAACCACAGCACCTGTGTCTCTTTGCCTGAGCGTTTTGTCTGGTCATCTCAGTCAGCCTCATGCATATGATTATGTATGTCTTAGGCCAAAATTACTGGATAATATCCCCTCCTCAGATAATTCTTAACCAATGATGGATGGATACCCATGCATAGATACCCCAGGTCCCTCACCCTTGGTTTACGTGACTCGGGGCCTATGTTCTAAAGGGAGTCTTACAATCCTTCGGCGTGTTTAAGCTCTCATTGCTAATACATGTTTGACTGATTTATTTCTCTTCTCTGTCCCTCACTCCCCTACCAGTGTTTTACGAATTCACCTCCCATATAAGCCAACTGTTCTCAGATCTCTGTTTCAGGGTCTGCTTCTGGGGGAATCAAAAATAAGAAATGCCCATCTGAAAGACTTGTGAGTTATTTTCCCAAACATGGTTTTCTCCCTAAAAGGAATTATGATGCAGATTGTTAAGATAAAATGTATATTTTTCCCTTCTGCTCTAAGTATACTTGTTAGAAAGGTTTCCTAATATAATCAACTTGCTATTTGGGGGGTTAAAACAGCAGTGACTCTGAAAGTGTGAGGTAACCAAGGCATGCTGATTTATCCTGATCTTCCCATAAAAATGGCATTTTATTTAGAGTATCAGTACTCTTATGCTGAAGAATCACATGTCTGGCAAGAGATAACAAGGCTTAAGTTGAAAACGCCAGTAAAAGTATACCTCATATGTGCTTCTCAAGGAAATCCATTTTAATTCCAAGGTGAAGTTTGAGAGTCACGATTCTTCTCAGTTTTATGATAATTTAGGAAATAGTAATTCAACATTTACTATGTGTTCAACACCATGCAAGACCAGAAAAGGAAATATAGAGATAAAAGTAACATATTAGGTGCCCTGCAGGTGTTCATATTCTAATGGAGCAGACAGGCTTTAATCCGCTATGTTAATTCAGTGTGGTAAGGGCTCTACTGGAAGGATGCATAAACACCATGTTAGCAGGGTGCTTAGTCTTTGCATGAAGCACATACTTAACAGTGGCTTGCTAGATAAATGGAAGAACAAAATGAAGCCTTTCTAGGTGAGACATGGAGTTTCTGTCCTCTCTTAGATACTTCTGAAATTGTCCTGGAAAACTTGTGTCAATAATCTTTGTGCACAGATATCAAAATTCAGGTTTTGACTTTAATCAAGGATGTTTTAAGAGCGTCAGAGCCAGGAATGACCTAGAGATCATCTAATTCATTTAGTGAAAAAAATATAAAAGCTAATGGAATATTCCAAGGACAAATAGAAAAATCATCCAGTTCCATCCTATCACCTTTTACTTAAAGACTTTTCCATATAACTAACACACACACACACACACACACACAAACACACACACACACACAGAGTCATACTCCTCTACTCAAACAAGTGAAAATTTGAATTAGAAAAAAATAAAGCACCACATTTAGCTAAAGTTTTCTCCAATGGTTTCCAGGGAAAGGGGAAATTAGTACAATTGAACCATTTCAAATATTATAAGACCAGTGTACGACACAAT
The DNA here is from genome assembly GCF_000951035.1 of Colobus angolensis palliatus. Classification (NCBI taxonomy): domain Eukaryota; kingdom Metazoa; phylum Chordata; class Mammalia; order Primates; family Cercopithecidae; genus Colobus; species Colobus angolensis. Next base: position 9,990,395 of record NW_012120709.1, read on the forward strand.
GGAATTGGATTTAGAATAATAGCCTAGGTTGCTTACAAAAGTCCACAGATTACTCTTTCGAGGATAACCTCAAGATTGCCTTTATGTTGAAGAAGATACTGGTTTATATCTTCTGTTTTTCAGGAAATGTACTGTTTATCTATTTTTCAGGGAATTTCCCATCATTGAATCTCTAAAAGAGAAAACAAACCCTTTTGGAATTCTATTTTGCTGTTAATTTAAAAGTGAGAGAAAGAGAATGCAGTAAAAATTTTAATTAAAACTATAGCATTTAGAAGTGTATGGGTTAAGGTTACACTGCATTTATGCTACAGAAAAGCTCTTTCCGGCTTTGAAAAAGGAGAAATAATTCCATTGCCAGATTATGAAGACATTTATTGATAGTAGTGTGGGATGCTCTTGATATAGATTATCATCTACTTGAATAACTGGCATTTTGCTTAAAAAATGTGATGGAGCATTGACCAGACAAATGCAGGAAGAAAAATGGGACTAGAGAAATGGTTTAATTATGTTTTAAAAAATTATTAGCAGGTTGAAGAAGAAGCAAAAGTTTTTCTTCATTTATGCAGCAAGAAGACAAGAGTTAGTCTTAAGATGGCCCCAGAGTTTTTATATTAAGTTGTTTGAATGATATACATAGGACTAGAAAAGAATGCTCTTTTCAGAAGTTTTTACAAGTAAATCCAAATGGAATGGAAGTGACTGGCCTGATGAGCATTAGGTGAAAGATGAATGTATGAGTCTAACAGTAGAGAAGCCAGAGGGTTCATATACTGATGAAGTATCTGATTTTAGCAGAGAGGAATGAGCATTTTTTTTTTTTTTTTGTCTAGAAGTAGTTTTGAATGATGGCTTAAAAGGTTTTGCTTGCTAGTTTGAAGTGATAGCAGTTTAATAAATAACATCTCCCCAAATCAGAATTATATTGCACAATCAAAGAGCAAATCTTAGTTTGAAATTTCATGCAACCAAGTAGAGGTCAATATATAGATACAGACTACAAATACCCAGAAGGTCAGAATCAGACCTTATCTATCCTTTTATTTTCACTAAGCTGGGACTGTATAAGTAGGCAATAGCCATTTTGCTAAATCCGTATTGAGTGCCAACCATGTGCTAGACTCTGTGCCGGGCTGAGGATACAAAAGAGTTTATATTCTAGTAAAGGAAGACATTTAAGATGAACTAATACATTAGAGGCAGTGAAAAAGTACAATATCAAGGTACTGTGACTGGTACAACTAGAAAGAATATTAGTAAAAGAATGATCTGAACAGGTGGATCAGAGAAGCCTTCACAGAAAAGAAAATGGTAGATTAGTTTCTTGAACAAACAGTAGGAGATCACTAGGTGAATGAGTAGTGTCAGGGCCAGCCAGGCAGAAAGAACAGGCTTTCTAAAGACACAGTGGCATGATATAGTATCTCATATTTGGAGAATTACAATAAATTCTATATTGCTGAAGAGAAGGATGCAAGGGCAGGAGAGTGGGTAGGGGAGTAATTTTGACAAGAGATGTGTCTGGAAAGTTAGGTAGGAGCTAGATCACGGAATTTCCTTGCTAGACAAAGTTTGTTGCTAAAGTTTAACAAACTAACTTGCTTTGCTGCACTGTGAAAGTCTCAATACAATTTACATGACTGGCTGTGTTTTGATGGGTCATCTTAAGAATGTGGAGCTATCAGGTTGTCTAGAAAACAATTCAGATGGTGGAAACAAAGGGGTGATGAGCTCTGGGCTACAGAGCTCTTGAAGGAGACCTTCACACATAATGAACTTATTTGAAGTAAAAAAAATTGACAGTGTGAACCGTGCTTGATGTTATGAAATAGAGGGAAGTGATGTTAGGCCAGTAAGTATGTTTTGGTATGATACAATGTATATTTGTTTCTCTGGGTTACCTGGGAGCTTTATCTTCAGGAGAAAGCTCAAGGTGGTTGTAAAGGATTGAATGGGGTTCCCCCAAAATTCATGTCCACCTGGAAGCTCAGAATGTGATGTTTGGAAATAGTTTTTGCTGGTATATTTAGTTAAGTTAAAATGAAGTCTTTTTTTGTTAGATAAATAGAGAAAAAAAGATGAGATCACACTGGATTAGGGTGGACTTTAAATCTAATAATTGGTTTCTTTATAGGAAGATGAGAGGACACACAGAGACAGATAGCACTATATAAAGACAAAGGCTAAGATTGGAGTGAAGTAACACCAAGCACCACAAAGATTGTCAGGGGTTGCCATAAGCTAGAGGAGAGACATGGGACTAATTTTTCCCTTGGCATTTCTAGAAGGAACCAACCCTGCTCATGGCTTGATTTTGAACTTCTAGCCTCCTAAACTATCGGGGTATAAATTTCTGTCGTTTTAAGCTAAGTTCATGATAATTTATTACTAAAACCCTGGGAAACTAATATGATAGCAAAATATTTTGATAAGTGGAAAAATTAATAATTAGTCATCAGGGACTCCAGCAGATTTGGCATTTCATGAATTCTGCCTGAGATTTTGTCATGAAATCTAGATTATAATTCAAATTCCAGATAATGGTTTTGGGAAATAAAAGGGCTTAGAAAAATATTTAAAGTTTGAACCTGTCACATTTAGGTTTCCTTGATGCCTGTTTCTAGTGTATCACAGTCTGATATGCTAAACAACGTACTCACTGACAACAACTAAAAATGAGTAACATACTAAAACTATGCATTAGTGAGCTAACAACATGGTAAGGCATCCTGAGAGTCCAATGACATGAACATGGGGCTACAGAAAGATGAGCCAGTTCTGATGTCAGCTTTTGCCCATCTACTGGGCCTTCGTGAACTTCACTTCCTAATTTGAAGGCTATGCAGGGAACAGGGGAACAGAAGAAAACATATAGAGCCCAACCAAGGTGATGAGTCTAAATATGACCCCCTCTTGATACTGGGACCAAAGGACCACAATTACAGTGCAAGGGTGAAAAACAAATTACTCCCAAAAAGAAATGTCAAGAAAACTTATCTGTGACCATCTTGGTTTTGAGTAGAAGTGGGAAAAAAGTATCTCTAGTGAAATGTCTTAGCTATGAGCCTATTTTCTGGCCACTTTGTAGCTTAAGTTTATATTACTTCTGCAGGTTCAAAAAACTTCAAGCCAAGGTTTAATTTTAAAGTGACTCCAGGTTGAGACAAAGGCAAGTCCCTTCTAAATAAATTCACCTTCAAACAGGCCTTGAAAAATTTGGACTGATAAGGTTTATCAGCATAACAAAGCCACACAAAGACACACGATGCCAGAGAGTAGGAGCAGATGTGAAGTATCTGCAGATACTGGAATGACAAAGTGAAGAATATAAACTTTGTATGTTTAACTTGTTACAATAAATAAAACATAGGATTAACATAAGTTTAGATGACAATAAAATATGATAAAAATGCCTGAAAATAAATCAAACATCTTCTAGATATAAATCTTCTACACATAAATAAGTAAATTGAATTTAAAACCATAATAAATGGTTAAAGAGCAAATAGCATACAGATGAAAAAAGTTAATGAACTGAAAAATAGATATGAAAAAATTACCCAAAAGCTACACAAACAGATACAGAGGCAGAGGCAGACAATTGCAAAGAGGAGAGTTTTAACATGTTAGAATGAGAAGGTCTAACATGCATCTAATTGGAATTATTAGGCATTTTTTGTTTGTTTGTTTTTTGTTTTGTTTTGTTTTGTTTTTTGAGACAGAGTCTGGCTCTGTCGCCCAGGCTGGGGTGCAGTGGCCGGATCTCAGCTCACTGCAAGCTCCGCCTCCCGGGTTTATGCCATTCTCGCCCGCCACCTCGCCCGGCTCTTTTTTTTGTATTTTTTAGTAGAGACGGGGTTTCACCGCGTTAGCCAGGATGGTCTCGATCTCCTGACCTCGTGATCCGCCCGCCTCGGCCTCCCAAAGTGCTGGGATTACAGGCTTGAGCCACTGGGCCCGGCCTAGGAATTATTTAGAATTCCAAAATAAAATAATGGAATGTGTGAGAGGCAAAATTAGAAGGAATTATGCTTCCATATTTAAAAAATTAAATAATTTGAAATAATACAAATAATTTAAAAATATAAAAATCTTAAAGATTTAATGAATTCTTAATTTCAGGAACCCTAAAATGTTTCCAAGCAGCTTAAATTAAAATAAATATACCTCTAGATATTTGCTAGTGGAATTGCAGAAAACCAAAGAAAAAGAGATGATCATAAATGCAGTCAGAGAGAAAAGACAGATTATCTGAAAAAAAAAACACAAAACAAGTAGACTAATAGCAAACTTCTCAACAGCAGTGAAAGAAGGGAGAAGCCAGTGAAATATGTTTTAAAGTAACTGAGAGAAAATAGCTGCCAACCTACAAGTTTATATCCAAATAAACCTATATTTCAAGGATAAATGTAAAACTATTTTTAAGGTAAAAACAGAGGCATTTTTCCAACAATAAATCTTTACCAAAGGAACTATTTCAAGTAGAAAGAAAAAAAAATCCTAGATGAAAAGTCTTAAATGAAAGATGTGTTAATGAGTAAGGAAGACTTTAATATGATGCTACATCTGAACAAACACTATATAAAAACAATCACAGTGTCTTGTAAGCTTGAAAGAAGATAGAATTAAAATACATAGAAATATGAATGTATATTTTGGGAGGAGGTGACTAGAGTTAACTTTGATTAATTTTTTTTAATTATGTCTATTAAAATTGCTGGCATAACCACTAAAAGACTAGAAAATCACTTATATAAGCTGCATGATATTTGAAGGCAAAAGAGAATGATTCAAATAAAAATTCAATTAATAGAAGTCAAAGTAAAGTAAAGAAGTTAGCAAAAAACAACACACATAGCATAAGATACAGTGGTGACAACAGCTTTAAAAATATTACAAATCACAATAAATGCAAAGGGCTAAACTCTTTAAGAGACAAAGATAGTGAATGCAATATGGTATCCTGAATTAGATGCTGGAATAGAAAAGGAGCATTAGTGAAAAAGCTAATGAAATACAAAAAGTCTGTAGTTTACTTGTACTCTATTAATGTTGATTTTTCGGTTTTGACAAATGTATTGTTAATGGTGGGTCTTTGTTCTTAGAGCTCCCAAAATGGTGGCAGGCTGCTCCCAAGATGGCAGTAAGCCTTTGTTCTCTGACCTGGGGTTCTTGGCCTCACAGATTCCAAGGAATGGAGCCTTGGGCCATAAGGTGAGTGTTATAGCTCTATTAGAAACCGTTGGTCATGGAAGAGAACGGTGGAACCCAGTGACTAGTGTCCAGCTCGATTAGGACCAACCTGGGCACTTAGCCGTGCAGGAACAATGGCGAGCCTCTAACCCTATCGGGAGGGGCAATGGGCGCCTCACTGGATCAGAAGCTCAATGGACACCCTGCCTGATCTGGAGGGGTGTAAGTCAAAGGCAGGTCTGTGACGGCAGCGTTCAGCAGTGGTGGACGGCAAGTGAAAGCTCAGCCCCAGCTGGAACAAACATGGACCAGAAGAGTGTGCAGTTGCAAGATTTAATAGAGTGAAAACAGCTCCCATACAATGGGAGGGAATCCAAAGGGGGTTGCCACTGCTGGCTCAAATGCCCTGGGTTTATATCCCGATCATTGTCCCTCCCCCTGTGCTCTCAGGCAATAGATCATTTGATTATTTCTTTACCTCCTGCTTTTAGCCTAATTTGTATTTTAGTGAGCCCTCTTACTACCTGATTGGTCAGGTGCGAGCTGAGTTATAAGCCCCATGTTTAAAGGTGAGTGCAGTCACCTTCCCCAGCTAGGCTTAGGAATTCTTAGTCGGCCTAGGAAATCCAGCTAGTCCTGTCTCTCAGTATCAAAGTCACATAATATGTTAATATGAGAGGAAGCTAGATAAAGGGTATATAGAAACTATTATATTTGCAACTTTTCTGTAAATTTAAAATTATTTCAAAAAAGTTTATTTAAAAAGTCAAAGGTAGTTCTCATGGACTTTTAAAAAATAGCTGTTTCATTTATCAGAGATATAACTAAAATGAAGAATCAGACTAGTTGAAAGTGAGAGAATAAAGATTATATGTCATCAAATCCCAATAAACATAAATATGGGTGCTGGGCCTGGTGGCTTACATCTGTAACCCCAGCACTTTGGAAGGCCAAGGTGTGAAGACCACTTGAGGCCAGGAGAGCAGGACTAGTTTAGGCAACATATTGAGGTGCCTCTACAAGAAATAATGAAAAAAATTAGCCAGTTGTGGTGGTGGCAAACACCTATAGTCCAAGCTACTTGGGAGGCAGAGATGGGAGGATTGTTTGAGCCCAGGAGTTCGAGGTTGCAGTGAGCTATAATCATGCCACTGCACTCCAGCCTGGATGACAAAGCAAGACCATATCTCAGGGAAACAAAACAAAACATACATATAGTATTGCTGTTATATCACATCAGACAAAATAAGCTTTAAAGCAGAAAGCTGGGTACACATAAACATAAAAATGGAAAAAGTCCGAGTCTAGTCGCTGTAATCCCAGCACTTTGGAAGGCTGAGATAGGTGGATCAATTGAGGTCAGGAGTTTGAGACCAGCCTGGATAACATGGCAAAACCCTTTCTCTACCAAAAATACAAAAATTAGCCAGGTGTGGTGGCACACATCTGTAATCTCAGCTACTCGAGAGGCTGAGGCAGGGGAATTGCTCGAACCTGGGAGGCGGAGGTTGCAGTGAGTTGAAATCGTGCCACTGCACTCCAGCCTGGGCGACAAAGCAAGACTCCATCTCAAAAAAAAAAAAAAAAAAAAAAAAAAGATGAAAATGGTAATGCGGACTGCAAAAAGAGGGGAAGGTGCGAGGGGAACAGGAGTTGAAAAATTGCTTATCAGGTACAATGTTCACTATTTGGATGATGAGTACACTAAAAACTCAATCCCCACCAGTAAGCAATATATCCATGTAATAAATAAGCACAGGTATCCCTTGAGTCTAAAATTAAAAAAAAAAAATAACACTTCAGCAGCTTTCTCTGTGGGGAAAAAAAGAATAGTGGTAAGCATGTCATGGCTTGTGTGACCTAATGTTTAGCTTCTGGGAATGCTTCTTACCCCATCCCTACCTCACAATCCAAAGGATCACATTATATACTCCCATCAACTAAAAATGCCATGTTTGATGTAGAAAAAAAGTACTTGCTCATCTTAGACGAGTGAGTTTTCTTTATTAAAAGCAATATTTGATAGATGAAGAGAGAGCAATTTCTCTGTAACATCGCTGGCTACATGATGGGGCTATGAAGGATCTGAATAAAGAGACAGGGAATTCCCAAACCAAACTTTACTTGGCATAAGACAACATTTTTCAGAGTGTATATTTGGAAAACATTTGATCTAAGACATATTTATAAAAAAGAAAAAGGTTTATAATCAATTGAGTTTAGAAAAGAAACTCAGGGAGCATTACTAGAAATAAAGAGGGTTACTTCATATTTATAAAACAATCAACTCTTAATGTTGATAAAACAATTAAAAACACAGGTATGTTGTATTAGTCCATTCTCACATTGCTATGTGAGCTACCTGAGACCGGGCAATTTATAAAGAAAATAGGTTTAATTGATTCACAGTTATGCAGGCTGTACAGGAAGCAGGGCAAGCGAGCCTCAGGAAACTTACAATCATGGCGGAAGGGTGAAGGAGAAGCAAGCACATCTTACCATGGTGGAGTAGTAGAGAAAGCATGAAGTGGAAAGTGCTATACACTTTTAAATAACCAGATCTTGTGATAAGTCACTCACTATCACGAGAACAGCAAGGGGAAATCTACCCTCATGATCCAGTCACTTCCCACCAGGTCCCTCCCCCAACATTGGGAATTACGATTTGACATGAGCTTTAGGTGGGAACACAGAGCCAAACCATATCATCTGTCGTAACATAGCCTCAAAATAAACCAATAAAAGACTGACAAAACTACTAGGAGAAAAAAATCACATATCCATCTTCACAGTTAGAAATTTTAATATTTCCCTCTCAGTACTTGACGGATAAAGCAGACAACAGTTAGAACAAATATTGATTATTTGGTCAATTCAATAGCAACTTTGATCTAATGATCTGCTCTATATAGGACATTATGTTTAGCAATTGGAAAATACACATGAGTATCTTAGAAATTTTGAAATATTAGAGGTTGTTCTAATGACCTATTACTGATTTCTACCTTAATTGTGTTATGGTTAAAAATGAAGTCTTTCTACTAAACCATGGTGAATTTCAAACTTGGTGAATTTCAAAGTCAATTTTCATGTCCTTCATAAGCTTGAAAAGAAGGTCAGTATAGAATATTTATAGCCAGCTTTGAGAGAAGTATATAGTTAGAAACTTTTATACTAGAAGCAAAGGATGAATGTTACTGTGCTAACATTCATTTTAAGGGGCTAGAAAAAGAAGAGTAGAATAAAAAATTAGGCATTTTTCTTTCCCTTAATGTCAGTGATTACAGAATCACTGTAATTCTTTGTTGAAATGTTATAAGAGGAGAGACCCTGAAAATATGATGTGATAATATGACCTGCTCCAAAAAAAGTCTCCCAGTGAGCTATGGTGGTTTCAATAATACTGCTTATTCTTTCAGAAGGCTATGGGAATGTAAGGGTGGGCAGGACCAAGCTAGGCTAGAGGTTGGGGAAAAGACCTCTCTAAAGAAAAAGGATTTAAACTGAACTCTCAAGGGCAAGCAGGATTAATCCAGCAAAGAACCCTTACTGTACAACTCTGAAGAAGACAATCTTTCTGCTGAGAAGTTTGGTTCCTCTTTTCTGGATTCAATGAAGTCTAACACAGAGCTCAGAGAGACCCTTGCCTGGCAGGGACATGGAAGAACTGACCAGCACTAACCTCTCTTTCTCAGGAACAAGGTCTTTTCTGTCTCTTACTGCTCAGAATTCATGAGTCAAAGATGTTTGTCTCATTAACCTCATGTTAGGGAGAAGAGGATGAAAATGAGTTGATCAATCAGGACTTTGTTTCCTAGTAGCTGATTATAATCATCCAGATACATATGCCTGATTGAAATTGTTCATGATTGAAGATTGGATAGCGGAAGTCTGCTGGTCTCGTGGAAGTTTAATCAAATGTTTGATGCTGTGAAAAATGTACTGGACTGGGAGGCAGGGGACTCCAGTTCTTGTTTCTAGTTCATCTACAACTAGCTATGAGATTTGGAGAATTTCCTTTTATCTCTGTATTGCCAGTCTACTAATTTGAAGTGAAGGGTTGGGGTTTCATAATCTATGAGACCCTGTTGAGCTGACTAACATCTCTTCTTACCTTTACTAGAGGGTGAACAAGACCTCCTGTGCTTTGGGTATTGGGTTTTGGGCAATCGAATGGCAGTGGTGATAATGATAATAGCAGTAAAAGTAGTGAAACACATTCTGAGGGCTACACATTTCACATGCCTGACTTCATTTAGTACTCACAGTAACCCTATGAGGTGAAGAATACTCTTGGCTTCATCTTACAGTCAAGAACCTGAAACAAAAGGAAGTGAAGTAACTTGTCTAAGGTCTTGTGCTCATAAAGCATGGAGTCAGGGGTGGACCAATCACACAGGCTGACTGCACATAGCAACCACATACACACTACCTTGCCATCTGAGAAGGTGCTTGGGGTGGGAGGTAGGGGCAACACAAGAGGGACCACCACCAAGTGAAAGAAGGAAATAGAGTAAAAGGTAGGTTGGGGCTATGACACACTTCATCTGTTTCCCAATTTGGTTTAAGACAGGCCATGGCAAGCCAGTCACATTGCACATCTCCAAGGGCGTTAGTCACATCCACACAGAGTGTGTTCTGCAGTGGGCAGGTATGTGCAAACCTACCCCCAAACTCCCAGGAAGTTGAGAGGCTGAAGAAAGAGGCTGACATATTTAGTATCTCAAAAAGAAACATTTAATACGGACTTACAAACACAAGCCATGTCAGTGTCTCAGGTGTAGGTAAGACAGGATGGTGGATCCCACGCCATTACTCTCCAGACCCAGGGCTAATATAACATAGAGAAAGGTGACTCAGAATGGATGTGTAGGATGACTGAAGTATAAATGCATCAAGATTGTTTGACCTAAGGGCAGAATTTATGGTAAGTATCTACTCTTACACAAGGAACAATAGATAAACTGGAAGTCTTAGAGGCCTTCCCAGAACAGGGGTTAATTGAAGTCAGCGTGGTAGATTAGCACCCAAGATGGGGTTGCTTTGGCCTCCAAAGAGTGCAATGTGAATGGCACACTCTGGAGTTGTCCAACATGTAGCCCTGGGCCCAGGCAAAGTACAACAAGAGGGGCAGCATCTAGCTCACCCTCTCAAAATCACTTCACTCCTTTCCTCTCACTGCTGGGGTGAGACTCACCTACTCTAAATTTATGTGAGGTAGATGTAGGAGGTGGGAGGTGGAAATCAGCCTTCAAAAAGATAAAATTTTAATATGCTTAATGTAGACCAGAAAGTTTTCTAAATTTAAAGCTCTTTTATTCAAGAAAAGATATTCATATTAATACACAAAGACACATATGAATCTGATTGTTTCAGACTTACCAGCAGAGAGAATCTTCTTTCTGACCCTTTCTTCTTTGCTGTAGCTCAGGATATTTGGAAGATGTATACAAACTCTTGGCTTTATTTGGCTTCTTTCCCCAAGAAAATGTTGGTCTTACTTGCAAGTTAAACTCTTAGAGGACCATAGACTTTTCCCTTTGTAGTTTAGGCAGTTTGCTGTCTGAGTAGATGATAGAAATGGACACAGAGATTCTACATTAGTATATAAAGGGGATTTGAGTTGGAGGAGAGGTGATTAGTAACAGGAACCTGGAGTTCTGAGATGATTGTGTGCTTGTCAAGAGGAGTATTTATTTCTTGCTTCTGCTCAAAAACAGGAGGGACCTATTACCGAGAATCTTTGAGGCCCTTGAGAAACCAGTGGCCTTTGACAAGCTATGCTGGTTTAATTGGAGTCAATATTCTTGTGGTTATGTTGACTTGATTGTATTAGCATGCCTGCTACATCATGATCCTGTTGAAGGAACAGCCTTAGGTATTTAACTTTGTAACAGGAAAAAATAAATATAATTTACAAAATTAGACTTTCATAAGAATCATGTCGTTAAAAAAAGAGAATTGGTCATGTCAGAATTTTTCATTTATTCATTTACAAAGTGGTGGATAGGAGGCAGGACTAACTTGTAGCTCCCACTTGGATGGAGAGAGCAGTGTGTGGAAACTCACATAGTGAATTTTTGCTCCAAGAACTACTGCAGGAACATACCAGGAAAGCTGAGAGATTCCACAGACCCTTTGAAAGAAGCAGATTGCTGTTGCAGGCCTCTGGGGACAGCTGAAAAACTGTCCCAAGCGTGAAAGTGCGAAATGGGGATTGTCTGCCCCCAAACACATACCCTCACTGGGGAACCTGAAGGTCCAGATCATGAAAGAAGGATTTGATCTTACCTGGAGCTGAGACAAATTTAGTGAGCTGAGCAAAATACAGGAGTAGAAGAAGCAGAGGGATGAGCCTTGTGGGGTCTTTATGTCCCAAGGGCAGTCATTTCTGACTTTGTCTCACAGAGGTCTTTGGGGAGGGCTGCCAGAGGAACTGGGAAAAGACCACAGGGAGAAGGAAACTTCTAGCTGAACTTTGTAACAATTTTCACTGAACACAAAGTTTCCTGGACAGAATGTGTGTGTGTGTGTGTGTGTGTGTTTGTGTGTGTGGAGGGGGGTGAATTTGGAATGCAGACACAGCACAGAACCTGTAGCAGATGGGGAGATGGGAAACCTGAAAACCCTGCTTGCTTTCTCAGCCGTGAGACTGGTAGCCTGGGGCAAGTTCTCAGCCCTGTTCACCTGCTGCCTGGAAATAAACTTGGTGCAGTTGGGACGGGGCACAATGGGATTGAGACAGGCCTTTTGGGCTGCAAGGGAGCTGCATGAAGCCTGTAACTGCTGGCTTTCCCCCTCTTCCCTGGTGACCTGGATGATGCAGCAGAGGCAGCCATAATCTTCCTGGGAACATAATTCCATTGGCTTGAGAACCACACCCCTATCCCCCACAGTAGCTGCAGGAAGCCCCACCTAAGGAGAGTCTGAACTAATGTGTTTATTTATTCAGTTGTTGATAGTTCTACTAGTGGAGTGCAATGATTAAAGGTATTAAGTTTGGAATTTAACAGCTGGACTTAAATCCCAGCCTGCAACTTTCTAGCTGTGTGATCTTGGGCAAATTATTTAATCTCTTGAGTCCAGGTTTTCTTAACTGTAAATGGGATTAATAGCAGTACCTATCTGAACCCACCTTTGCAAAGACATAACAGTGAGAGAAATCTAACATGGCTTACTCCTTCTTACCTCTAGCGTCATAGGCTAGCTGTTTTCACTCATTTCTGGGCATAGACCAAGCTATCCATGGAAGGAATTTAGTTTATAGTTTAACTTGGAAGAAGGGTGATAATAGTCCCTCTCTAAAACTCACCCCCTCCTTGCTCAGGGACCAAAAACTAATGAAAAGCCATAAGATTAGGATTATGGAAGGAGCCTGAACTCTGCTAAAATGTTGGCATAGTTTCTATAATCCCTTACAGTTCAGGAGTTGTGTGGCCAGAGGTTACAAGATTTGTGACTTCTCCAATTTCTTCTATAGATAACATCACTATTGTAGAACCTAAGGTTGATCTTTTGAGATGCTTTTTAGATTTTTGCATCTGGCAACAGGCCTGGACCTGTGACTCATGACTCATAACTTACCCAGTCCTGTGGCCCATACCCAGAGACGGACTTAGTGTATGAGGACCATTTTTCACACCCCTATGAGTTCATCCTCAACCAATCAGCAGTACTCATTCCCTAGCCCCCTACTCACCAATTATCCATAAAAATCCTAGCCTGTGAGTTCTTAGGGAGACTGATTTGAGTGATAACTTCTGTCCTTCTGCTTGGCTGCCTTGTGTTCATTAAATTCTTTCTTTACTGCAATATCATAGTTTCAGTGAATTTTGTTTTTTTCTGTGCAACAGGCAGGGAGAACCCATTGGGTGATTACTCATCTCCTAGATCCATTATGAGGATCAAATCAGATAATGATATAGTAAAAACTCAATAAATGTAATCAATTCATATTAATAAATAAAATATCTTTAACCCAGAGAAAAAAGCTCAGTGATTAATATAGAATTTCAAAAATAAAATAAATATGTTTTATTTCTATCAAGGTTTATTTCTACTTGTTTGGGATTCTGACAAGATTAGGGCTTTGAAGCTTAAAAGTAAACATAAACACACATACACACATACACACACACACACACACACACATATACATACACACATATGTATAATACACTACCCCTAAATAAAACTTACTTTTTCACCACAAATGAAGTATTTCCCTACTTCTGCCTAAAAGAATACCAAATGATCTCTTTATTCTACAGAAGAGAGAATACATACTTCTCAACCACCTTCACTATAGAATACTCTTCTAGAAGAACTAAAAGCTTCTCTTTGTTATCAACCTAGGTATAGTGTGTCAAGAGGTCAGATGACAGCATGTGTCTGGCCCCTTATTTGATTGTCTACTTATGCTGAAAAGATGTACAAAAATAGCGTCTTCCAAAGTTATAGAGATGGGAAGAGAGATTAAAGGAGACTCTCACTGATTCATACAGAGGCTTCCATATTGATTTCAATTTTGAGTAGTGATTTTTTTCAGTTCATATTGAATCTTACCTTAAACACAAGCACATGCACCAATATTAACAATAAACACTAGCTTAGATAAATTGAGTTCTTATTGTGTTCTGTGCACTATTGCAATATCTCTACAGGAATTTCCTCATTTAATCCTCATATAGAGACACCTAGAAAACACTATTATTATCCCTATTTAATGGATGAGAAACAGACTTAGTGGAGTTAAGACTTGTTTAAATCACACTGCTCGTTTTCCTATTCATCAAATTTATTGAGTACCTGATCTGTGAAGTGCTCTGTGGAATATGAAGATAGGAGAGGTCGGGCTTTTGTCCCCTTGGAGCTTGTAATCTAACGGCAAGAAGTGAGGCACACACAGTATACGCTCTACGTGACAGATGGATGCCGTGGAAAGAAAGCTTATTCTTTGTTATTCTTTTCCTGTTTCGATAAGTTTTAAGTCTCCAAATAAAACATCATCTTTCATGCACATGGGCCTTTAAATATGTCATTGCCTCCACTTACACTGTGTCTTCCACTAGTCCTCTTCTCCCTTCCCCATACTTTTTTCCTTTAGTAACCCCTACATGTGCTTTGAGACTCAGTTTGGAGGTTATGTCTTTCAGGGAGGCACTCTTCAATCTGGATTGGTTGCTCCTTTCTGCATTCCCATAATGGTTTTGGAAACCCTACAAAGTAAAAGTGCTGAGCGTTCACCCAGGGTGACACAAGTACCAAGACCTTTCAGGGTTAGACCATCTTGTACATAGGCTTTGAGTGCTCTTGAGGTATGATAGAGTGCCCTATTGGAAGAAGAGAAGGTTAAACACTAAGCCCAGTTTTACCACTAGAACCAACTTTGTAACCTTGAACTAATTTCATTTAACTTCTTTGGACGTTATAAAATGGGAACAAAAATGGTAACCTTATCTTTAGCTATTTTATAATACAGCTGTAATTTTTTAAATGAGATAATATATACATGGCTTGTTAGTATAACTTTAAGAAAATTTTAAGATAATTGGGAGCCATTCCTGATTATCATAACTATTATTTTCAGATCTTGACTTTGAAGGGATGAATCTAAATTATAAAGTAGTCAGCTGCAGATGAACAAAAGAACAAATAGAATACTCTGCACATTCCGCTCTACCTATCGTGTCTTCCTTTATTACAAATTATTTCAGAAGTGCTCTGTGCAATCTTGTTTCAAATACCTCAGATAATAATTCCACCATCACTTGTGTGTGAGGTTCATCTCAGAGGAATATTAACTGCACGGAGGAGGACATCACTTTTATATTTTTGTTTTATGAACAAATTCAGTGAAGTTGACAAAATCCTCCCCTTTTCCTTTTACATGTTTGTGAAGGACAATACACAGGAGATGTGACAATCTTGGAGGCACAGAGTGAGGTTCCAAAATGAATCATTACCTCTTAGCCCTCTGTGAAGACTGCTGCATCAGGAACCTGTGTAAACAGATATACTTGGGGAAACACTGCCTTTTCTATGCCAGTTAATAGCATTGTTACTGACTTAATTGGCACCCACGTTTTTTCTTTACTGTTCATTGAACCTTTTTTTTTTTTTTAGATTTTCTAAAGAAAATGAAATGGAAAATAGTAAGGTAAGATTCCCAAGTGATAATCACTTTAACTTTAATAATATTTTCATATCATAAATCAGTGCAGATGAAGAAATAAAATAATCAGTCATTTATATAAAAGTGCTTTCTATAGTGATCACCTAAGATGTCAAAATTGTTAAACTCTCAAAGTGTGCAAGTAGCCACTACAATGACCTATATTTGAAAATTTGGGGATCTTTGAACAATTCAACCAACATTCTCTGCTTGGCTATTACTATATCAATAAAAATAATGCATTACATGGATTATAAGTTTGTGTTTAAAACCTTTGCCTTCATAGATTTCAGGAGGTGAATGAATTTACCTAAAATGTTCTGTGTTTATCACAGAGAACATGCAGTGTGAATCCCACATTTTGTAGACAAGAAAATGACAAACTCTTTCAGAGCACAGAATAGAAATGAAGAAGAAAATGATACAAAAGTGTGGCTGCAGGTAACCCCCTTTTCCTGGGAAACTACTATGGTTCTCTCGTATTTATAAGCCATCTCTTAGGAGGAGATATGCAGGATGAAATAGTTATTAATCCTTATGCTCTAACAAAGAGAGGAAAAAAATCTCATAGGGCTTGAAAGAAATATCCTAGTAACTTAATGTGGAATTGGATTTGAGATAAGGTGAGTGTGTCTCAGATCCCATGCACAGGTGTTATTATTTTTTCTTCTGAGCTACTAAAATAATTTTTTATAAGTTGGCCTTGAAGCACAGAGTCCAAAGAAAGCATCAGATTTAACCACTGTGTATAAAGAAGGGGTTGTGCCAAAGACATTGTGATGGATTTGAAAAACACACTAAAATGTCATTTTATCTCCCTTGTCTTTCACCAGACAAGGTTATATTTCTCAATCTTGTCTTTCCACATCCAACTGATGACTTACATGAAACGCTAATGAGATCCTGAAAGAAATAAACAGTGCAATTTCATAGTCAGTGCCAAAAATTGGTGAATTTTAAATTCTCTCCTTATCATTGAACAATGACCTTGGATAAATTGCATCTCACAGTTCATTTTTGAAACACAATATAATGTGGAGTCCAGGTTTCAAAGGTGCATGCCTCATTCTCCTCCATGGCATGGCTCTCTT
Source organism: Colobus angolensis palliatus (assembly GCF_000951035.1). Taxonomy (NCBI): domain Eukaryota; kingdom Metazoa; phylum Chordata; class Mammalia; order Primates; family Cercopithecidae; genus Colobus; species Colobus angolensis. The sequence goes on from NW_012120709.1 coordinate 10,006,856, forward strand.
CTCAGAGACAGAAGTGGAAACATTGCTTATCAACAAAATGGACTGGAGTTGGCACAGGCATCAGGCCTTATTTTCTATTCATGATATACAGTAAAGAAATGTGCTTTGAACCAAGACAGAGTCTTAGGTTCAAATTCCTATAGTTTACTGGCTGTTTATTCCAGGCAAGGTGCCAAGCTTCTTTGAGTATCAGTTTCTGATTTAGGAAATAATAATTCCTGATCTGCAGAGTTGTTATAAGAATATGAAACAGTATACATAAAATGCCAATGATTGGAGTCACTCAAAAAAAAAAATGACAGCCATTCTTATTTCTGTCTATGAAAGTGATTTAGTCTAACAAATATTCATTGTATGCCTACTCTGTACAAGGCACTGGGGCAGGCACTGAAGCTAGTAACATTAGAATAGAACATAATAGCCATCCATGGCCTAGGAAAGGAAAATTTTCATAGGGTACACCTCCTATTACCTTATGATATGTGCTATGGTGGTTAGTATTTTATGTCAACTTGGCTATGTCATGGCACTAAGATATTTGGTCAAACATTCTACATGTTTTTGTGAAGGTATTTTTAGATGAGATTAACATTTAAATCAGTAGACTGTGTGTAAAGCAGACTATTGGCCATAACGTGGGTGGGCCTTATCCAATCAGTTGAAGGTCTCAATAGAAAGAAGACTGACTGTCCTCGGGCAAGAAGAAATTTGGCCAGAAGACTGCAGCAGCAACTCTTCCCCATGTCTGTGGCCTATCTGGCAAATTTTGGACTTGCCGGCCTCTATAGTCACATGAGCCAGTTCCTTAAAATGAATCTCTATCCATTCATCTAGAGATAGATATGTATTTCCATATATCCATATCTATGTGTGTGTGACTTATACATGTACTTTGATATTTTGTATTCTAACTTATTGAAACTTTTTTGAAAAATAATTTCTGATTGAGATCCACTAAATTTGGGTTTTATGATCCACTAATAGGATGTGACTTGCAGTGTGGAAAAACACTTTGAAAAATGATGCCTTTCCATTTAAATATTGTGCCTACTTCCCACCCCAATTTTGTTGCATTTTATTCTTAGTGCCATAAAATACAGTTTGAATCTACTACTTTGAATAAATAATTTTAGAAAAATGTGCAACGTATCCCCAGAAGTTTTATTATAACTTTGTCCCAATTTGAATAATTATCACAGATAAAATAGCCAAGGGTTCATTGGACTCTGCTTATTAATTATGGAAACATAAAGCTAAAAAATAAATTACCCTGGTTTTATCTGTTGGTCATCATGACTCCATAAGTTGCATTTCCAATAAGCAAAAATTTTCCATTTTTTGTTACTTCTAAAAATGAAACATCGGGACTTTTCTAGCCTTCAAAAGTATTTATTAACAGAAATGTACATTTGAAAAATAAAGTGAGCACAATTAGCTTTCTGTATCTATGGGTTCCACATCCATGGATTCAATAAACCATGGATCAAAAATTTTCAGGAGAAAAAGGGATAGTTTCATCTGTACTGAACATGTATATAGAACTTTTTTGGTCATTATTCCCTAAACAATGCAATATAATAACCACTTACATATCATTTACATTGTAGTAGGTATTATAAGTAATCTAAAGGTGATTTAGATTATACGGGATAATGTGTGTAAGTTATATAGAAATACCACACCATTTTATATAAGGGATTTTAGCATTCATGGATTTTGGTATCTGCAGTGGTCCTAGAACCAATTCCTTGGGGATATTGAGGGATTATTGTACTCCCAATAGCCAAAGCTGGAATGATTTTAGCAACAAAGTAAGTATATTGGGCTATAATTTAAAGCACAAAATAAATAGCCACGAGTCCATGATGCTATAAAAATGATTGGATACATACCTAAATGAGAGAGAAGAGATTAATCTTCTTTACAAACGAATTCCAAATAATGTATGTATAATAATTTATCAGGAAGTAGAGCTTAGTTCCTCTTCACCTCTTCTTACCCCTCTCTTCAGCCCCCATTGAGTATGGGCTGCACTTACTAACTTGCTTTCAAAGAGTACAACGTGGGAAGAACTAGGTCATAGGGTAAAATCACAGTAGTGAGACCTGGCAAATACTGTCTCATGAAGGTGATCGAAGTTATCATCAGCAATAAGTCATATTGATAGTGCGCATTCTTAACATGCTATACTGAGAATGACACTTCATTTCCGTGTTCTTTTTCCCAAAACTCATGACTCCAGGATAGCCATGAGAAAGATATTGATCAGACCCAAATTGAGTGACATTCTGCAAAACCTTTGATCAGTGCTCCTTAAAACTGTCAGGTCATCAATAACAAGAAAACTTATTGTTTCTGAGAAACTGTCACAGATCAGAGGAGGCTAGGGAGATATTGACTCAATGTAACCTGGTACCCTGGATGAGAACCTGGACCATAAAAAATATCATTGAGGAAAAAATTGATGACATCTGAATACACTGTTAAGTTAATAGTATGATGACATCTGAATAAACTGTTAATAGTAATGTACTAATGTTGATTTCTTACTTGTGGCAAAGGGGTCCTGGTGGCCTAGAACGATAACAATAGGGGAAACTGTGTAGGGCTATATATAAATACTTTGTACAAACGTTGTCGCTGTTCTGTAAATTTAAAACACTTCTAAAATAAAAAAGTGTTCTTAAAATAAAATAAATATGGCTACATGAGCCACAAGGAAATGTACTAAATGCAAATAAAAGAATGTAATTTGAAAGCGTCAGAAAGTAGTGGTTGAATATATTTGAATTTCTCTTGTTCTCCTTGTGCTCCTAGGGGAGTAGTTCTTTGAGGTTTAATTGCCTTTAAACACTTATGAATTATATATTTAAAGACTATTGCATATCAGAGTTTATGCCACAGAAACATTTTATTGAATAAAATTGCTTATTCTATTAAAATTAAATCATTTTATGGATGACATCTTTTAAAATCTTTTTTGAGATAAAAGGGAAACATTCAACAAGCAATGACGGTGCGTTATTCCAAAAAAGTACCTGTGATTTTGATTCAAAATAACAGGTGCTAATTTTCATCATATTTTAAATTTCATTTGAATATTACTCTTCTGTTGTAAACTTGTGCTGAATTCCTGTTGCATTTTTTTTCTAGGGGAGGGAAAAGTAAGAGTTAGCTTTGGGATAGGAGATCAACACTGTCTTACATACTTAAAGACTCTGCTTAATGACATCCTGAGAGTCATCAAGAAGGCTTGATAGGGATAACCAAGATTTATATATTTGATTTAGTTATATTCAGTGTAAAATTATCTTGCTCTTCTGAGGCATTGAGTCTAGACACTTCTCATAATAGAAAAATCCTTATTATTTTAGACATGAATTACTTTAGACAGTTTTTTCCAAAGTTCCATTATCAGTGTTATTGCTAACTGACTGCATTAGTCCAAGGATGCTAATTGCTATAATGTAATCTCCAAGCTTTTATGGCTAAATATAATAATGGTTTATATCTTCTTCAGGTCACAGCCAGTGCAGGTCACTGGGGGCAGAAAGTTTGTTCCATGTAGTCATTAAGAGTGAGGCTTCTCCCACCTAGTGGTTCTGCCCACTATAACATTGGCAAAAATAGACACATGGGAGGGACCAGGAGGTGTTTGTCCAGGCCTCCATTACAGAGTCCGGGGTATGCTGGTAAGTGTTTAATGATCAGCAGTCAGGGAGGAAACATTTTAAAAGCCTTAATTTGTAGCAATTGCAAATTTCCATGGTGCATATATATCTTCCACGGTCTATCAGAAGCTATTTACAAAATATCATGGAACATAAAGCTGGGAAAAGAGGTGCACGTTCGGCATAAGCCAGGTTGAGTTGGCTCCAACAAACCACCAAATAGTCCCTCCCTTCTGCAAATAGACACTGAGGAGAAATTTGGATTAAAGCTTCTCACATTACACAATGTATTGTTGATGAAGAGGGTTGGTTGCCATAATCAGTTTTGAAGACAGTACTTTGCGTAAGTTTAGACTGAGGTGCCATTTATATCATATCTGTGTGACTCATGTCCCAATTTGCATAGCCGTCTGTGGCAGATCTACTAGGAATAATGCTGCTTGATCAAATACCAAAAGAGCAAAAAGAAGAAAAAGAAAGAGAAAAAATGTTTTCTTTCCTCATGAAGTAATAACATCTAAAATGAAGAGGAATGCCACTCAAATTAGGTGCAATTTTTGCAAATTTTGATGGCAGTTTATATGGCTACTAGAATGGCCATTAAAGCACACTGCAAATTATATCACTGTATATAAATGCTCCATAAAATAAATTTCTATGGATCAAGTTCAAAATTTCAGTCATTTGCTTGCAAAAATGGTCACTCAGTTTAAGATACCATACAAATTATGTTCAGGCATTAGGAGCAAGTGGTTATAGCAGGCCTGTCATTAAGCCCGCCCACAACTTTATAACTCAGTTTACATGCTGCGTAACGCCTTGTTTATAGATTTGTTTTCTGGCAAGAATTTGTAGACTTTAGGATGAACTTAAAATTTATATACTGATTAGGAAATAATTACATACCATATGTTGCAGGGAACATGAAAATGAAAGGAATCACACATAAGCTTAGCTTAGGACAAGTTCTAGAATGTTTGATACTGTTCTTTTTGTTCACATCAACATAGCTAAGGAGTTGATCATTCACCTTAAAAGCAGGAATGACTCTTTTGACACCCTACATACCTCCTTCCCAATCCAGTCATTTTAGAATATCAGGAATAAGGGATTGGAGTTGGTTGGCTCATGCTTGACAGAAAAGCTGAGAAACTATTTGCTAGAAGCTGAATGTAATACTTTCTTCTCCAGAATTCCTTGACTTTAAAAAGTTTGAATATCAATAAAGCAAATTAAAAGGTGTAAATTATTCCTATAGTTCAATGTTTATGTAACTAAATTTCTTAATATTATTCTTTCTAGTATTTTGCACATATCTAAACTTAAAAGGCCTGAGAATACCAAGAAATAGAGGAATATTCATCTATATTAATTCCTTTGTGTTTTACTTTCCTTTTTACTTTCAAATCTTTAATTAACCTGGAATTCATGTTGACAGTCACGATGGTTAATTTTACGTGTCAGCTTGACAGATCACAAAGTGCCCAAATATTTGGTCAAAGATTATGTTAGTATGTACGTGAGGGTGTTTTGGATGAGATTAACATTTGAATCTGTAGAATGAGTAAAACAGGTTGTCCTTCCTAATGTGAGTAGGCCTCATCCAATCAGTGGAGGGCCTGAAAAGAACAAAAAGTCTGAATCTCCCTTACATGAGAGGGAATTTCCTCTTACTTGATTGCATTATGGCTGGGACATTGGTTTATCCTGCCTTTGGATTCCAACTGAAACATCAACTTTTCCTGGATCCACTGGCCTTTGAACTGAAACTGCACCACCGGCTTTCATAGGTCTTCAGCTTGCCAACTGCAGATCTTGGAACGTTTTAGCCTCCATAATTGTGTGAGTCAATTCCTTATCATCTCTCTCTCTCTCAGTGTGTGTGTATATAATAATTAATAGATATCTAATTGTGCACCCTACCCCATGATTTAGTCAATTATTTCAACATTATGAAAATTTTTTTTTTTTTCGTTTTTTTGAAACAGTGCCTCACTCTGCCACCCAAGCTAGAGCACAGTAGCACGATCTTGGCTCACTGCAACCTCTGCCTTCCAGGTTCAAACAATTCTCATACCTCGGCCTCCTGAGTGGTTGGGATTACAGGTGCATGTCACCACTCCCAGAGAAGTTTTGTATTGTTAGTAGAGACAGGATTTCACCATGTTGGCCAGGCTGGTCTCAAACTCCTGCCCTCAGGTGATCTTCCTGCCTTAGCCTCCCAAAGTGCGGGGATTACAGGTGTAAGCCACCACACCCAGCCTAAAATCCTCTTTTAATATTGACTAAATACTCACATGTATTTTGACTTGATTCACAGATTCATATTCTCTTCCATTAATATGTGTCTGTCTATAATTTTATCAGTAATACGTTATTTAATTATAGTCACTTGATAGATGTTTAATATCTAGTAGTGCTTGTCCAAATCAGTTTGAAAATGTTTATGCTACTACAATGAAATAAAGATGGGGACTGGGCTGAAGTTAGACAAATAGTATGCTTTTCTACCTGAAAGGCAAAGATAAAGACATGGCTTTTCAATCTTTTCCTTTCTTTTTTCTCTTCTTCCTGCCTGCCTACTTGCCTGCCTACTTGCCTGCCTTGGAGCCCTTTCTTCAGATGAAATCTATAGGATTCAAACACAAAATGCAGACACCCCAAATGGAGCTGCTCTGGCTGTGTAGGGGTCTGGCCAAGATACCTACAACAACACTCCCCCTGCTAACCCTTTAGATGTTTATGTCCTTGGAAGCCCTGTTGGAAAACCATCTTCTTAGACTTTTATTTGCAGTCCCAAGGTATGTTTTTATTCTTTGTGTTTTCACAAATCTTGGCAACAATTTAAATGGCATTGTTAATATCACAATTTACCTAATGCATTTTCAATGTCCTCTTTAATTCTCCCAAACCAGTAGAAAGGCAAGATGAAAAGAGATTCATAAAATTGTTGTGTATTATATTACTTCCTAACTGAGTGGTTTATTTGCTTACTAAATGGTCCTACATTTATAGTCAATCGTCATCAACAGATAACACGTCAAAAATAAACTTCAATTTCACATGACAGAGGAGGTGATTCCAATTTGAATGTTGTTTATCATAGAGAATATGTTACTAAATCCAGTTTATGGAAAGATTATGCTATTTAATTTACTTTTAGAGAGAGGAATATGCTTTCACGAGAAACTGCATTAGCTATTAGAAAAGTAATGTAGCTGTCGGTCTGCACTATTTCCAGCAAGCATGGGTATAGTGTGTTAACAGAAACAGCCAGATGTTTTTCTAGTGTGATATGATAGAAAGAGCACTGGGCTGGTAGTCAGGGTTAGGTCAAGGCAAGGTTCTAACCAACTAGCTGGGTGACTGTAAAGAGACAGTTACATAACCTGTCGGGGCCTCAAGGGTCTCATTTATAATACAAAGTGTCCAGATGAAATCTGGAATACTTATACAACCCTATGATCAAGAGGAGATGGTTTTATTGTCCCAGCTTCCCTAATATCACCAGGGAAAGTGAAAGTGGCTCCAGTAAAGTCATTATATAGAGAACAGGAGGAAGTAGAGCTTCCCCCTGGGCCAGCTGCAGAGATGTGAGTGTCTGTGTGTGTGGCTGGGTGCAGGGAGGGAGGCGGTGGTACCAGTTTGAAGACTTACCAGCTGAGACTTCATGATATTTAGAGTAGATGATAACATAGTTAAACATAATTAAAGCTCAATTCAGTTTATAGGAATGTTACATTATTCAGTTTACTTTTAGAATGAGAATTACCCTGAAGCTGTAAATTCCTTGGACTGTGCTTTGACCACTCTTGAATAGTAACTGTGCATGGCTGAACTTGTGACTTTTGACTGACTATGGCTCACAGATTATCCTGAGCAGTCTCTATTTTAACCGTTTTATCCTATTAACAATTATACAAAATCATATTTGATATAAGTAACAGAGATGTGAAAGGAAGCTTTCGCTTTTATGTTTGAACCATTTCCACTGTTCAAATCCCCTCAACTTGAATGTGGAAACCTTTAACATCTGCTTGGTGGGATTATGAGCTATTTTAGCTTTTCTCTTTCTGGGGCTCAGAAAATGATACTCCAAAGTACGACACTTTGGCATGCTGAGTACATTAAACAAAAGGAAATTGGAAGGCCCAGAAGCAGCCTCAGAAACAAAGTCTCTCTGACCTTCTCCTGCCCTTCATTTTCCCATCCCTCCACCTCCCCTAAAGTGAGTCATAGAAACCAGAATTCCTCTCCTCCAAGGTGGGCCATAGATACTAGAACTCCTCTCCCCTAAAGCAAGACATAAAATCTAGCAAGGTCACTCTCTCCCTTCTCCCTTGAAGACCCTCATTCCACAGGGATTCTGCCCTATACCTAGGAGGAAGGAATGCTATGCAGAGAGACCAAGAAGAATCTGGACATATAGGCCTTGCTGGGTTTCTCAGTCTATTACCATTAGATCAGATCCTTTTGTCAATCACATTGCTGCATGGTTCATTCTTCGTTGAAACTAAGCATAAAAGCAGACAGTGTTCTCTAGGTCTTTGGGTCTTCATTTCTGAAGGTTCCTGTATCACACAAAACTTTGGTTAAGTAAATTTACTATGTTTCTCTCCTGTCTTTCATGACAGAAGTGCCAGCTGTGACCCTTATGATGGGCGAGAAAAGGTACCACACCTTTGTACCCATACACTCTACTTCTTTATATTCAAAATAATAACTATTATTATATTATAAAAATTTTATTCCATTGTCAAATCATGGGTCAATACTACGTCTTGATTTTTAGTTCTGAGAACCTGATTGCCTTTTTAAGTTTGTTATTGAATATAAAGTTCTATGCATTTAAATAAAGGGCACCACTGGAAGCAGCAATGACTGCATACTATATTAAACAGGTTTTGGGAGATTTAGGAGGGACAAAGTCAATTACATATGATTCATTCTAGCCTAGAGGAAAGTTTATGTTTTTATCCAAGAATAATTCAAGACCTCCTTCACGCTCATCAATCATGAGCCAAGTATTATATCAGGCACCAGGTATATATAAACTAAGATAAATGTAGTCAAGAACTTCATTCTTGGGAAAGTCTGATTCCGTTAATTATTCTTTTTCCAAATTGTGAGGAGTCAAAATTCATCTTCATGTATCTGCCTGCCATTTCAAGCTGGATCAATTTGAAAGTTGGCTTTAAAGAGCCTGTCATACTTTGATTCCCTTTCCCTACCTACAGGCACCCCATTCAGGCCTGCTATCTGAAAAATGACCTATCTCTACAGGTCTCTTCATTACCTTCTGATATGGTTTGGATCTGTGTCTCCACTCAAATCTCCTGTTCAGTTGTAATCCTCAATGTTGGAAGTGTGGCCTGGTGGGAGGTGATTGGATTGTGAGGCTGGTTTCTCATGAATGGTTTAGCATCATCTCCTTGATGCTGTCCTCAGGACAGTGAGTGAGTTCTTATGAGTGCTGGTAATTTAAAAGCAAATTTCTTCTGTTAGCTTTGGGGTTGGCTTGTGCTTTCTTTTTTCTAGTTCCCATAAGTGTGATGTTGTAATAGTTCAGTAAGTTGAGATCTTGCTGACATTTTGATGCAAGCATTTAGTACTGTAAGCTTTTCTCTTACCACTGCTTTAGCTGTGTTCCAGAGATTCTGATATGTTGTGTCTTTGTTTTCATTAATTTCAAGTAACTTTTTTGATTTTGATTTCTGCCTTAATCTCATTGTTTACCCAAAAGTCATTCAGAGCAGATCTTTTTTTTTTTGAGACAAAGTTCCACTCTGTCACCCAGCCTGGAATGCAGTGGCACAATCTCAGCTCACTGCAACCTCCACCTCCTGGGTTCAAGCAATTCTCCTGCCTCAGCCTCCTGAGTAGCTGGGATTACAGGCTCTACCTCACCAGGTTAATTTTTGTGTTTTTAGTAGAGATGAGAGTTCACCATGTTGGCCAGGCTGGTCTTGAACTCCTGACCTCAGGTGATCCACCCTCCTCAGCCTCCCAAAGTGCTGGGATTACAGGTGTGAGCCACTATGCCCGGCCAGGAGTAGGTTGCTTAAGTTCCTTGTAATCATGTGGTTTTGAGCAATCTTCTTATCATTGATTTCCATTTTTATTGTGCTGTAGTCCAAGATCACGGTTGGTATGACTTCAGTTTTTTGTTGTTGTTGTTGTTTTTTAATTTGAATTTGCTGAGAAGTGCTTTACGGTTGAATGTGCAGTCAATGTTAGAGTATGTGTCATGTGCACATGAGAAGAATGTATATTCTGATGTTGTTGGGTGGAGTGTCCTGTAGATGTCTCTTAGGTCCTTTTGGTCAAGTGTTAAGTTTAGGTACAGAATATATTTGTTGGTTTTCTGCCTTGATGATCTGTCTAATACTATCAGTGCAGTGTTAAGTCTCCCACTATTATTGTGGTTATCTAAGTTACTTCGTAAGTCTCTGAGAACTTGTTTTATGAATTTGGATGCTCTAACACTAGGTGCATTTATCTTTAGGATAGCTAGGTCTTCTTGTTGAATTGCACCCTTTATCATTATGTAATGTCTTTGTTTTTTTTTGTTTTTATCAGTAAGGAATGTAAAGACAAAAGGAAAACTAGTGGCTATGATCTATGGCAGTTCTGACTCCCTTTAAAAGATTCCTGGAGTGTCACAACTTGGAGATACCTTGGTCTATACATTTTCTTTTACAGGTGCTAAATCTGAGTCTCATTGTGGTAAAATGACCTGCCCAAAGTTCTCATTCTCAGGGGAGATCCTCTGCTCCCTCTGCCTCCTTGCAGAATTCTGCCTCGCTCTTTTGTGCTCCTGCAGCACCTTCTACACCAGATGCTGGACCTGGCATCCCTCTGTGGCTTAACATGATGCTTAGGCATTTGTGTTATCCACCCAACTGTAGACTGTCTGCTCACAGAAACCACATCTGAAAGCCTGTGTTTGCCATAGCACATGAATCCCCATATTTCTATAGCCAAGCAAGTTTATTTTGTGGTTATTTAGGAAGTCTTTGAAAAGCCTAAAATAATGCTGTCTTAATTTAGAGAATTGCTTGGAAAAGTGGCATAGGCAGTTTCTAGGAAGAGAATTGTATGTAACCCTTTATGAGGCAGGTGACTCCAGAAGAAGATACTCATTACCCTCTATCCTCTGTCCTTGTGCTATTTTTTCTCAACTTGCAAATTTTCTCCCTCAAGGAACTATTCAGACAATGATAATGTGAATAATACCTTATAATTCAACAGGCATTTTTCATAATGAGACAAAAAACCTGCAATGGCTATTGAGAATTGGATGAAATAAGTCACCCCATCACGTTTGCTGCTTTACAATTTCAATAGCTCCGAGCAAGCAAAGCTCTTTGTTGAAATATAATAAAAACTGCAAACAAGTAGCAGCAGCACAAAAATCCCCACAATGTCAGAGGGACACTGGCACTGCCAGAAAAAAATAAAGTCCAAGTTTCTCTAGCTATTAATCTAAATGACAACTACAATCTCCCTTGAAAATCCTTGCCCAAATAAAGATTGTTTTAATGCTTAAAACATTAAGCAAAGCACTCTTCATATTTACATATGTTCTGAATCCTGTAGGTCTATTCTCAATGAAATTCCATTAAAATAATAAAATCAGTTTTGAGATTATATATAGCATGTTTATACAATTAGCATTAGTAGTAATAATAGTTAACCCTTACTGAGAAATTACTATGTGTCAGGCCCTAGCTGACTTAACTATTACAACTCATTACATATGCACTGATACTATGCCCCATTTCATAGACTTAGAGACAGAGGCAAAAAAAGGTAAAACTTGCCATAACTTGCTAAGGCACATGACTTTTATGTGATAAAGTTAGGAGTTGAATCTAGGCCAGTATTAGCCAATCATATTGTTTTAAATTTTATAGTATCCACATTAGATGAAAAAGAAATGGGAGGTGATATTAATTGTGATATTTCATTCACGTCAATATAACCCAAATATTATTAATTTAACATATAAACAATAAAATTATTAATAAGATTTTTTTTTCCTTTTTTTTTTCTTTGAGGCAGAGTCTCCCTCTGTCACCCAGGATGGAGTGCAGTGGTGTGATCTTGGCTCACTGCAACCTCCGTCTCCTGGGTTCAAGCGATTCTCCTCAGCCTCCCAAGTAGCTAGGATTACAAGTGTGTGCCACCACGCCTGGCTAATTTTTGTATTTTTAGTAGAGACGGGATTTCACCATGTTGGCCAGGCTGGTCTCAAACTCTTGACCTCAGGTGATCCACCTGCCTCGGCCTCCCAAAGTGCTGCGATTACAAGCTCGAGCCACCACGCCCAGCTTTACTTTCCTTTTTTTTTGGTAATGAGTCTTTGAAATCTGGTATGTATTTTACATTTATTGGATATCTCATTGTGGGCACTCATTTATCCCTTGAAATACTTTTTTTATCAGGTGATAAAATATGAGGCACACCATGTCCCTGAATAACCTCACACCACACTTCAGAGCTGCTAGGTCCAGCTTTTTCTAATAAAAGTGGAAAGAGAATGCCCAAAGCCATACTTTTTGTAAAATTTATTATTGAAGATGTAGATTCACATACCCCTGTTTTTTCAAACATACTTGAATGTTTCTAATAATTGAATTGAGTATCTTTAAAAATTTATGTGTAATTAAATTAAATAAAATTAAAAATTCAGCTCCCCAGTTACACTAGCTATAATTTAAGTGTTCAACAGTCCCATTTTAGTAGTGACTCCCATATTAGACAGCACAGACATAGGTGGTCTTCATCGAGAACCCCTGCTCCTCCAGCCTGGGTGACATAACAAGACTCCATCTTCACAAAAAATTGAAAAAATTAATTGGGCATAATGGAACACACCTGTTGTCCTATTTACTCAGGAAACTGAGGCAGAAGGATCTCTTGAGCCAAGGAAATTGAGGTTGCAGTGACCTAGGATTGTGCCACTGCTCTTAGCCTGAGAAACAGAGTGAGAGCTTGTCTCAAAAAAAAGAACCCTTGCTCTTATCTAATAAATAGTTAATAAATAGCTATTGAATTAATATTGAACCACTATGCTATGCTGTCTCAAAGAAGACAATTAGAAGGCACCATTTAATTGCATTCAGTGTTCATTTAATATCTATTTGTCAGGGCTAATGTAAGTTGACATTAATGGTTAAAAGTATAGGTTATAGAGTCAGACTGGGCTGGGCTCAAGACTCAATTTTGTTACTTATTAGTTATGGAGTCTTAGTCAAGATAAAGAAGAAGGCTTGTATCTTGCTAACCAAAAGAAATAGTCAAGTGAGCCTCTCAGAAAAAGTTCTGATCCAGGTGACTATTTCACAAAATGTATGAATAAAACCAGAGGATGACTCTGTAAATAATGTCATCTCTTTCCTCAAATCTCGTGCCCTTATCATTTGCTACCCTGATGTATATTTATCAGCAGGACTTACAGATCCAACACTATCATTGGCAGAATGGTCTTACAGTAGGCATATAAAACAGAAAAACAGGCGGACTCTGCTCCTTGCTTAGTTCTGCTATTGAGACATAAACCTGTACAACTTCTCAGAGTCCTTGACCTGCTTTCTCCTGTCTCTTCACTGTATGCAGATTGTGTGAGTAAACAAATGACTCTCAGTCCCAATTCTAACCACAACCCTTATCAGCCCTTCTTATGTAGACTGCCCAGGTCTCAGAGAAAGCCACCACATGTGAGCACCAATAATTTAGGATTGCTTATTTTCTCCTAAAACCTACAGATGGATGGATGGAATAGCAAAGCTCTCATGTGTGTGAATCATATATGGGCTGAACATATGGGAGGTGACTCACTGGCATATAGACTATCCTAGCAAGGGTGTGCACCAAATACCTCTAAGGATACCAATCTAGAAAAGGAGTTTCCCCTACGGAGAACAAGAACCTGAATGTTCATAGCTCAATGGTATTGCCTTCCACTGATGTAGTGCAGGCTGTTTTTTGGATCTCCTCATGTTTGAAGCTAGAATCTTTCACTTGGTTGCTTGGATCTTGCTTTAATAAGATCCTTATACTAGATCTAGTCCACAGAGACTGCCTAGATATCCTACAAGAAGAGAGAGAGAAGGAGAAGAGAGAGAGAGAAAAAAAGAGAGAGATTGATTCTGTACCTACCGGATGATAAATGTCACGTCACAGGTACCTGTCTAGAGGTACAGTAGTCCTTTATTCAAAGAAATGGATTTTGAGGTGGGGTGTGTGTATGTGTGTGACAAATGTGGCATATGGAAGGTATGATGTGATATTAATAGAAAGATTTAGTCTATATGAGCCTATATAATTGTTTCTTATGTATAAGAATCTTATTAGCAATATAAGCAATTTGAAAGGGTACTTCTGATAGGTTTCAAGCCAGTGGAAACAATGTAAAGTGATACACTGTTAGTCTTTGACCCCTCCATACTTTCGGTTGCATCTCATCAGTGCCAAGTAACTTTTGGACTTGAATAAAATGCCATAGTGGGGTCACTGTACACTGACTCTAGTATCCTGGGGGCCAGATGATGCAACTCAGAAGCTCCGGCAAGTTAATTCCTCCTGTGGGGAATCTTGATCAAGGGAAAACTGGAGATGAGAGGAGTTCGGGCAGATAAACTCCCTTCCCTCCTCTCTTTCATGGACCAATACAATGTGTATTCCTTCCCTGCATATCCTGCATGCCAAGAATACATACCTGCAGAGTGGCTGGCTATGTCAGCAGCTTGTTGTAAAGCAGAAGCCAGTGTGGTCATGTGGCACATCGTATTGCTTTGCATCTTTGCTTCCCGTTTTCCTTCATCCTCACTGCCTGTGGCTTGGTTCTCCCACATAGAGTGTATTGTTGCCTTAACCCTGCCTCGGGCTCTGTCTTCCAGAGGACCTGAGCTAAGACCTAATATAATGTTCTGCTCCCAGTAAAGATGGCACTTGGAGTTTTCTCCTGTATACTACGAGCCATTCCAAACATGCCCTCATTTTCTTCGCAAACTTTTGGCAGTGCTTCAGTGTACGATCTTAGATCCCATAAAAGGGTGGAGATAGGTAACAACCTAGGCTGTTTTCTGGGACCCTGCACTGGCTATGGGGAGAGAGAGAGAGGACATTGTGATTTTTCTGTTCATTCATTCCATTTGGCTTCAATATACTCTGGCTGCGACAACATTAGGGAAAAGCAAGACGAAAAGGAACATCCATAACAAGATACAAGGAATATGAGGCACACCGTGTCCCTGAATAACCTCACACCACACTTCAGAGCTGCTAGGTCCAGCTTTTTCTAATAAAAGTGGAAAGAGAATGTCCAAAGCCATACTTTTGTGCTCTGTTATGAAAGCTCCCCTAGAGGCGTCACAATCAGGCTGTGATTGTCTTAACCACTGTGAGTGACCTTAATCACTATGAGTGACCACTATGAATGACCTATGATTGTCTTAACCACGATGAGTTTTCATGGTCCAGGTACTTGTAACATATATTGCCACATTTATTCTTCATAACAATACTACAAGGTAGACTCTACCATTGTTCTATGTTCCAGAGAAGGAAATGAAGTCAGAGTGTGCTTAGGTAACTTACCTAAGTTTATTCAGCTAGCAGAACTGATGTAGCCAGGATTCGAACCCAGGTCTGCAGATTAACAGGGTGGGAGTGGTTAAACACCAGGCTGTGTCCTCTATCTTACATTGCCATGAAAGTCTTGTTCCCAAAGTGGTGCAGCTGTTTTGTGTTTCCCTGACTTATGTAAGCTGATGTTTCTCTGAAACACTTCTTTTTGAAGACCTGGCACAGGCAACACCTGCTTTGGGAAGGCTGATGCACTTCCCCGTGTCTGGCCTTTGCCCCATTGTATGAAGCCCCACGTCCCCACACTCCCCTGAGTATCACCAACTCCAGTCTGTGTGTATCGAAATATTTATATAGATGGTTTGGGACCATAAATGAATTTGTGCACTTGTAGAGGTGGTGACAGGTATTGCAGCATAGCCAGAGACTTGAATATTAGCCACACCTGTCCTTAAAAGTGTCTTGGCCATTCCCGATCTGATGCTGCCTTTGCACAGAGCTCAGACAATACTCTGTGGTATTTCTCAACTCCAGCAACCACCCGGTAAATACTGTTTCTTTCTTCCACGTGGAAATGTCATGTGGAAGCTCAAAATTTGCCCTTCTTCATTGTGCAAAGCACTGTGGTACTTACAGCTAATGTGAGACCCATATTAGGACTATTTTCCTTCAACCAAAATGGCCCAATATACTGTATTTTTCTAAACAAAGTTCATTTGCTTTTCCTTTAAAAGGAAATCTCTTTTGTTTTTTAAAGCAACCTTTATTTTTCTCCATGCTACGGATGAATGAATGAAAACCTATGTGAATGATCAAATCTGTAACAAGATAGACATTATTACTTATTGAAAATTCTCCTTGTTCAGTTCCCACCTATGAGTGAGAACATGCGGTGTTTGGTTTTCTCTTCTTGTGATAGTTTGCTAAGAATGATGGTTTCC